>NC_140993.1:209254631-209853299 GCF_052327205.1 Somniosus microcephalus | reverse complement strand
ATTATATTCCATTTGCCATGTTCTTGCCCACTCACTTAGCCTGTCTATATCCCCTTGAAGCCTCTTTGCATCCTCCTCACAACTTACATTGCCATGGTGTGGAGATGCTGGAGTTGGACTGGGGTGGACAAATGTAAGAAGTCACACAACACCAGGTTATAGTCCAACAGCTTTATTTGAAATCACAAGCTTTTGGAGCACTGCTCCTTCTTCAGGTGAAGTGGAGAAATGCACTTCACCTGAAGAAGGAGCAGCGCTCCGAAAGCTTGTGATTTCAAATAAAGCTGTTGGACTATAACCTGGTGTTGTGTGACTTCTTAAACTTACATTGCCACCTAGCTTTGTATCATCAACAAACTTGAATATATTACATTTGGTCTCCTCATCCAAATCATTGATGTAGATTGTGAATAGCTGAGGCCCAAGCACTGATCCTTGCGGTACCCCACTAGTTACAGCCTGCCAATCAGAAAATGACCCGTTTATTCCTACTCTCTGTTTTCTGCCTGTTAACCAATGCTCAATCCATGCTAGTATATTACCCCCAATCCCATGAGCCGTAATTTTGTTTAATAACCTCTTGTGTGGCACCTGATCAAATGCCTTCTGAAAATCCAAGTACACAACATCCACTTGTTCCCCCTTATCTACTCAGTTAGTTACAACATCAAAAAACTCTAACAGACTCGTCAAACATGATTTCCCTTTCCTAAAACAAAAGCAAAATACTTTGGATGCTGGAAATCTGAAATAAAAACAGAAAATGATGGAAGTACTCAGCAGGTTAGGCAGCATCTGTGGAGAGAGAAACAGAGTTAACGTTTCAGATTGATGACCCTTCGTCAGAACTGGAAAAAGCTGGTGATGGAACAGGTTTTTAAGCAAGTATGAGGGCAGGGAAGGTGGGAAGGGGAAGAAAGAACAAAAGGCAAGGTCTGTGATCGGATGGAAGACAAGAGAGATTAAGAGACAAAAGGGATGATGGTGCAAGACAAAAGGAGATGGTAATGGGACAAGTTAAGCAACAAAAGATGGCTCTCAATGAAGTGTAAATGGCGATGGCAGAATGAAAGACAGCTACCATGTGAGAGAGAGAGAAAAAAATGGAAAAAAAGATGGAGCAGTGGCAATGGTCTGAAATTGTTGAACTCGATGTTGAGTCCAGAAGGCTGTAAAGTGCCTAATTGAAAGATGAGGTGCTGTTCCTCGAGCTTCATTGGAACAGTGTAAGAGGCCGAGGATGGTGAAGTCTTGAGTGGGAATGGGGCGGAGAATTAAAGTGACAAGCGACCGGAAGCTCGGGGTCACCCTTACGGACTGAACAGAGGTGTTCCGCAAAGCAGTCACCCAATCTGTGTTTGGTCTCCACAATGTAGAGAAGACCACATCGTGAGCAGCAAATACAGTATACTAAATTGCAAGAAATACAAGTAAACCACTGTTTCACCTGGAAGGAGTGTTTGGGGCCCTAGACAGTGGGAAGGGAGGAGGTAAAAGGGCATGTGTTGCATCTCCTGTGTTTGCACGGGAAGGTGCCGGGCAAAGGGGAAGGGGTGTTGGGGGTGATAGAGGAGTGGACCAGGCTGTTGCGGAGGGAGCGGTCCCTTCGGAATGCTGAAAGGGGAGGTGAGGGGAAGATGTGTTTGGTGGTGGGATCACGCTGGAGGTGGCGGAAATGGCGGAGGATGATCCATTGAATGTGGAGGCTGGTGGGGTGAAAGGTGAGCACAAGGGGAACCCTATCGTGGTTCCGGGAGGGAGGGGAAGGGGTGAGAGCAGAAGTGCGGGAAATAGAACTGGCACAGTCAAGGGCTGTGTCAACCACAGTAGAGGGGAATCCCCGGTTGAGGAAAAAGGAAGACATGTCAGAAGCACTAGTATGGAAGGTGGCGTCATCAGAGCAGATGTGGTGGAGACAGAAACTGGGAGAATGGAATAGGGTCCTTATAGGAAGCGGGGTGGAAGGAAGTGTAGTCCAGGTAGCTGTGGGAGTCAGTGGGCTTATAGTGAATGTCAATAGCCTATCCCCAGAGATGGAAACAGAGAAGTCGAGGAAGGGAAGAGTCGGAGATGGACCATGTGAAGGTGAGGGTAGGGTGGAAATTAGAAGCAAGTTTTTATTCCCTTTCCTAAATCTGTGTTGACTCTGCCCAACCCTATTATTATTTTCTAAGTGCCATGTTACCACATCCTTAATAATAATAGATTCTAGCCTTTTCCCTACTAGTGATGTCAGGCTAACTGGTCTGTAGTTCCCCGTTTTCTCTCTCTCTCCTTTCTTAAATTTCTTAATTGAGGCTGAATATCGCAGCTCCTTAACTAGAGTATCAAATGGGCAGACTTCCCCGTCCATTCATGGTGTGGAGGTTTGTAGCGAAGACCGAGAAATATAAAATTTAACAAAAGATTTTCATGAAGACAATATCCTTTTAATATGTATTCCACTGAGCAACTTTGCATTATATTAATCAGATCATTTGCATTTAATGTGAATTCAATTATTAAATATGAATTATCCTCTGAGTGCCAATAATTGACATTGTTTTTATAGTATTGAGCACCTTGTCATCTCTTTTAGTTTATTTTGTTTCTCTCACTCAGTCTTGCAGAAAGGATCTGCATATAACCATTGTCCTTAAATGTGAAATGAACAGCTGCCATGATAAGTGTTTGAATATTCTTTGTTGCAGGCAAAAAAAGTCTAAAATATCCACATTGCAGTCTTCAACGGTGGAAAACATGAGAGTGTCCAAAGCCCTCATAAGGAAGGAACATCTATTTGATAATAGCATTGTACGTGTTTCTAAAATCATAAATGACAAGAATAACATGCATTAATGTGTCAAAAGACATTGATCTCTGGCAAATTCTTCGTTCTCTGTTCACCTTGAGCAAAGTCTGCAACGAGAGCACAGCCATGCAAAATTTACCCTACAGTGACATCAATGAGGGCATGGCAAATAAGGATCATTGGATAATGTCATGGGGGTAAGTGAGCATTCGCTCCATACCCTAATGTTCCATGGGACAATGTTTTGGAGAACCAGTGAGAGGTGCCTATTTCCCAAAGTTTTACCCCCTCTCTCTTTCTTTTGTTCACCTTCACACACTATTTCTCTCTCCTGCCCCACCCTATACAGAAAATGGCAAAGTATCACAGAAAGATCAATCCAGGAAGAATCTCCCTATGGTGGAAATGTACATCCACAGTGCACAGTACCACAGAAACTGCTTGACAAATTCATTATTCAGTCTTATTTTTAATGAAAATTTAAATATAAAGTCTGCTGCAGACTGTGACAGTGATTAGCAAAGAGATCGGATCATAGAAATTTCAGCAGATAAGGAGGCCATTTGGTCCATCAGGTCTTTAACGGAGCTAGTTCCACATCAAAGCTACCTGCTGTAATCATATTTCCCTGCTCTATCCCCAAAATGTGGCAGTTGAGTTTACAGATCAGTCTGTTCCTGACCCAGAAACTGAGGCTTGCCCAGATATGCCTGTTCCAGTGACTTTTCAGATCTAACATGCTGATAAATCCTTTATAACCAGTCATGTGTTCTCTGTTTTTTGAGCAGAACATTATGACCATAAGGCTAACTCTTGGGTTATGGTTACACCTTGAAGCCATTAAAACTATGCCAAATATTGTAGCACTCCTGACTATGGACTTATCCATCATCACAGGATACAGTTCAGGTTACATTTACTGTTGGACCTTAGATTACCAGAATAAAAATAATGAATATAGGTAAAATAATACCTTGAAATGTTTAAGTTACTTTACGTAATGCAAGGGAAAAATTGTAAAATCAAACTTTCTTGAATAGAGTTTGCCTTTTATTAGACCAAATTTGACATGTACATGACAGCTAATTTTCCATCTAATAATTGTCAAAGTATTATGAACATAGGAGAGCTACGTTTGCCTTCATGAAAATCATTGGATTACAATAATTTAGTTCTGAGTATTTTCATTTCGAGGAGGATGAACATCGCGAGCAGCAGAGCAGCATGAAGCTGAGCAAATTAAAGAGAGTGAAATCAAGAGCGAGAGCTGGCATTAAAGTGAATGCAAGGAAAAATCTAAAAAAGTAACATAATAGTCAGCGCAGAGGGAGGAGCGGTGGAGCCTGAGAAATTTAAGCTAAGTCTTTAATGTATTATACACTCTTTAATTTTAATTCAACTAATCTATCAACTTTGAATAAATAGCTAACTAAGTAGATAAATAAATATTCAGAGTAATTACTTTGAAATCAAGATAAAATCTAGACCTCAAGTGATTCTATTCTAGAAATAAATTACTGCAACTAATAAATAATTGAATAAAGGATAGAAATGGCAGCATAGGCAGTGTGTTGGGACTGCAGTATGAGGGAATTTGTGGACACCGTGACTCTCCCAGATTTCTACATCTGTAGGAAATGTCTCTACCTTGAGTCACTAAGCAGGAGTGCTAGTTAGAGACACTCCAACACTTAATGGAGAGAGATGAATATCTAGTATTTTTCTCCAGAGTACAATCCCACCTCGGGAAAGCACCGCTGCAGGAATGGAAGTGTGTGACTGTCACTCAGCAGGGTAGGGGGAAGCTAGGAGAGGTAAAGAAGGAATTCCCACCAACATTGGTCCTAGATGTACTTTCAGCCTTCAAGGATAAGGATGAAGGCTGCAGGGAGGGGGAGTAAAATAGAAAGTTTGCAGTAGTAAGGGATTTGGTAATTGGGGGATAGATGGCACCTCTGCAGTTGCGACCGAGAGTCCAGAAGGGTGTGTTGCCTGCCCGGTAAAGGATATCTCGGACAACTGGAGAGGAACTTAGAAAGGGAACAGGGAGCAGAGCCTATCGGGAGAACTAAGAGTGGCAGATTTAAACAGCGCGCGAGAGGCTCTGCTGCTGCTGGCTATCGGGAGACCCAGAGCAACAGTTTTAAACAGTGGAAAAAACTCGGAAAGTGACGTCCTAGTCAGCACAGAGTGTGGAATGCTGCAAGTAAGTTACAGATAAATACTTTGTTTATTGCTCAGAGGTTTTGGTGGTTAGTATAAGTATTTAGTTTGGTTAATGTTTTTTATTTAGCGATTAGCGTTTTAGTGTTGCTTAACAGTTAAATCGCCTTAAAGTGTAAATAAAAACATTGTTAAATAACTGTTAGCTAACATGGCAGGACTATTCTGGGGCAATGATGCCAGTTCTGGGGAAGGAGGGTCCTGTACAATCCGGATGGGTTACACCTGAACAGAGCTGAGGCCAATGTCCTCACAGGGAGGTTAGCTCGTGCTGTGGGGCGGGTTTAAACTAATTTGGCTGGAGAGGGGCACTAGGATGCAGCAGCAGAGAGGAGAGACAAGGTGCATCGAAACCTAGGAGGGACAAACAGCAACAGATCAAAGATTAGTGTAGAAAGTTCAGGAATTAGATGGAGGAAAAAGCAACACCAACTAGCATGGTGTTGGAATGCATGTGTGTTAATGCAAGGAGTGTTCCAAATAAGGTTGATGAGCTACAGGCACAAGTTTCCACATGGGGACTGGGAAGAGAGGAAGCAGGGGACCAGGAAGAGGAGAAACGGGGGACCGGGAAGAGGGGAAACGGGGGACCGGGAAGAGGGAAAACAGGGGACCGGGAAGAGGGGAAACAGGGGACCGGGAAGAGGGGAAACAGGGGACCGGGAAGAGGGGAAACAGGGGACCAGGAAGAGGGAAAACAGGGGACCGGGAAGAGGGGAAACAGAGTGCCTGTAATAGAAACCTGGCTTAAACATGGGCAGGAATGGGAACTAAATATTCCTGGCTATGAAATATTCAGGAAGGTTAGAGAAGGAAAAAAGACAGGAGTGGGGTGGCAGTATTGATTAAGGATAATATTGCAGTTCCACAGAGGGACAATATATTAGATGGTTCAAAGACTGAATCTATTTGTACAGTTAAGGAACAGAAAAGGCGCTGTTACATTGCTGAGTGTTTACTATAGACCCCCAAATAGTGTGAAGGAGATAGAGGAGCAAATCTGCAGATGGCACTTCAATTACACTTATAGACTGGGGGAAAATTGAGTGAAGGGCAAGGCGGGTGAAGAACTCCTAAAGTGTGTACAAAAGAATTCCTTAATCAGTAAGCCTCTATCCCAACAAGGAAGAAAGCAGTGCTGGATCTAGTTCTAGGGAAAGAAATGGGGCAAGTGGAGTGTGCTGCAGTGGGAGAACATCTGCGTAATAATGATAGTATAATAAAGTTTAGAGCAGTTATGGAAAGGGACAAATAAAAATCAAAGCTGAAAAAACCCAACTGGAATAGGTGGACTGAAAAAAGACTGGCCAGGGAAACCGTGAATGAACAATGGCAGGCCTGCAAGGCGTTGGAACTTCAGGTACAAGCCAAGCATATTCCCAGGAGGAGGAAAGATGGGGCATCCAAAGCTAGAGCTCCCTGGATGACAAAGAAAATAGAGGTTAAAGGAAAACAGAAGAAGGAGGTTTATGACAAATGTCAAGTAAAGAATATAGTCGAAATGCAGGCAGAATACAGAGAGTGCAGGGGAAAATTGAAAAAGGATCTAAAAAAGGCAAAGAGTGAGTATGAGAAAGATTTGTGTGTAACATAACAGGGAACCCTTTTATCTAATAAATCTAATAAACATATAAAAAGTTAAAGGAATGGTGCAACCGATTGGGGCAAAAAAGGAAAAAAGATTTTCGTGGAGCCGTCAGGCAGGGTTTCAGGCATGTGGGGGGAAATCCCGAATTTGGGGGTCCCGACACCATCCCGCCCAAAACCTCGCCCCACGTAAGTTTCAGGGGCGGCGGGTACCCGACCCGCCGAAACCAGGCGGGAAGGGATTAGTGCCAATTAACTGCCTGTTAACAGGCAGTTTTTAGCCTAATCCCTATTTTGAGGGGTTTCGTGTGGGTTTCCCGACGGCTCCAAACCACACCAGGTTAGAGCAGGCGGGCTGTCGGGTTGAAGGAGTTGGAGGGGCCACGATGTCGGTGCTCAGGTGAGTGATGGGTGCATGAGTGTAAAGGTAAGTGTGTTTGGTGTGTCTAAAGTGTGTAAAGAACTATTACTTACCTGTACTTAACAGCCTTTCTTCCTGTAGCCATCGGGAGCGCATCACTCAGCCGGAACTGAAAGCTGAATGACTGTGATCTGTCAAAAGTGACAGCCTTCAGCTTTGAGTGCCAGTGAGAGTTCTAACTGAGTCTGTGTAGAAGGACTCATGTTAGAACTCAGAGTGTCAGTGTTTCACAGCTTCAAACAGCTGTGAAACACTGATATTTCATCTGTCAAAAACTCTTGACAGATGAAATTGCAGTCTGTGACATCACCTGTTGCCGGCTGGCCCTTAATTGGCCTGCTGAGCCCGCTGGGCGGACTCAACAAGGTCAATCAAGGGAAAAATCGCGCGGATTGGCCGACGTTGAAGTAGGCGGGTCAAAAACCCGAAAGGGGAAGTCCCGCCTTCTTTCCGACAGGTTCGGGAAAATCTACCCCTTTGCATCTGTCTTCACAAAAGAAGAGGATAAAGTTAATGTTGCAGTGGGTGACAGGGAGTCGAGATATTGGATATGATAAAAATAGATAGAAAGGGTGTGTGAAATAGGTTGGCATCACTCAAAGTTAACAAGCCACCCCGTCCAGATGGGATGCATCCTAGGTTGCTGAGGGAAGCGAGGATGGAGATAACAGAAGCTCAGACCACAATCTTTCAATCCTCCTTGGATGTGGGAGTGGTGCCAGATGTTACATCCCTACTCTCAAATTGCAGGCCAATGAGTCTAACATTGGCAGTGGGAAAACTACGAGAGAGAATTGTTAAGGACAAAATTAATTCTCACTTGGAAAAGCATAAGGGATAGGCAGCAAGGATTTTTAAAGCCGAATTATGTCTGACTAACCAGATTGAGTTCTTCGATGAAGTAATAGAGAGGGTTGATGAAGATAGTGCAGTAGATGTTGTGTATTTACAGACTTTCAAAAGGTATTTGATAAAGTACCACATAACAGACTCAATCAGAAAATCGAAGCACATGGGATTAAAGGGACGGTGGTAACTTGGGTACGTAATTGGCTACAGGATAGGAGGCAGAGAGAAGTGGTGAATGGAATTTTTCTGACTGGAGAGAAGTATGCAGTGGGGTCCCCCAGGGGTCGGTATTTGGGCATAGGAACAGGAGTAGGCCATTTAGCCTCTGGAGTCTGTTCCGCCATTCAGCGTGACCTAACTCCATATACCCGCCTTTGCCCATATCCTTTAATACCTTTAGTTAACAAAAATCTATCAATCTCAGATTTAACATTAACAATTGACATTAATTGCCATTTGGGGAAGAGAGTTCTAAACCTCTAACACCCTTTGTGTGTAGAAGTGTTCCTAACACCACTCCTGAAAGGTCTGGCTCTAATTTTTAGACCATGCCCCCTAGTACAAGACTCCCCAACCAGCGGAATAGTTTCTCTCTGTCTACCCTTTCAGTTCTACTTAATATCTTGAAAGCTTTGATCAAATCACCCCTTCACTATCTAAATTCCAGAGAATATAACCCTAGGTTGTGTAATCTCTCCTTGTAATTTAACCCTTGGAGCCCGGCTATCATTCTGGTAAACCTACCAGAGCCAATATATCCTTCCTACGGTGTGGTGCCCAGAACTGCTCACAGTACTCCAGGTGTGGTCTAACCAGGGTTTTGTACAGCTGCAGCATAACTTCTACCCCTTTGTATTCTAGTCCTCTAGATATAAAGGCCAGCATTCCATTAGCCTTTTTGATTATTTTCTGTACCTGTCCATAACATTTTAATGATCTATTTAGATGGATCCCCAAGTCTCTTTTGGACCTCCGCTGTTTCTAGCTTTTCACCATTTAGAAAGTACCCTGTTCTATCCTTTTTCGGTCCAAAGTGGATGACCTCAGAATTGCCTATATTGAAATCCATTTGCCACAGTTTTGCCCATTCAATTAATCTAATAATATCTCTTTGTAATTTTATGCTTCCATCTACACTGCTTACAATGCCGCCTATCTTTGTGTCATCGGCAAACTTGGATAAGTGGTTTTCTGTCCCATCATCTAAATCATTAATAATACGGTGAACAGCTGAGGCCCCAACACAGATCCCTGCAAGACACAACTGGAAAATATCCTGGTTTATTATCGGACCATTGCTTTTCTTGTTATATATAAATGACCCGGACTTGGGTATAGGGAGGACAATTTCCAAGTTTGCAGATGATACAAAACTTGCCAATGTAGTGCGTATGTAGGGGGGCTTCTTTTAACTGGTTTAAGGTAATTCACCTGGTCTGCAGCCTTTGCCTGCACTCTGACCAATTCCAAATAAACCAATTTTAAAACAGCGGTTTCGAATCGCTACCCCACCTTCCAGTTCTGACTGCAGGGCTTATAATTAATAATATTAAAACGGACACGTGGTTTGGATGAGAGAAAAATCAAGTTTTATTAACTAAAAGAAACTATAATCAAAATATCAAACTATACCACACGAACACAGTAATTACAGTAAAATTGCTTAAACGGGGGATTGCAGACGGTAAAAACGAGGGGTAAGTGACTACAATGTTGATTAAACAATCTTAGCAATATCCCCTTAATTACCATCCCCCAACTCCTTACTAGGTTGCTTTGCTGAGGAGTCAGAAACTCTGCTCACCTGGGGTCTAGCGAAGTGAGAGAGAGAGAGAGAGAGAGGCTCACCTGTGGTCCCAGGAAGTAAAGAGAGGGATAGCTTCTCAGGAGCTATCATATATACCTTGTGAGCCCCCCCCCTCGCCCCTGCTGTTTGCCTGTCTGGAAAATTCGCACCCAAAAAGTTCCAATTCACAAGAGAAAAGCTGTGATTGGCTAACTCAAAGTGGTTGGACTGGGTTAGTGTGTCTGCACTGTGGGGCCAAAATGTTCCCGCCCACATCCGGAGCCCACCTGGGCTAAAACAAAAGGGAAATTCAACTGCTCTATTGTCCAGAATGATGGGTGATTTAAACCCATTCAATTCTTAAACGGTTGTAAATCGAAATCCGTTCCATGATTTCAGTCTATCATTGTCTAAGAGAGCTCTGAATGGCTGTGTAAACAGAAGCAGTTTCAAATCGATTGTCCTGCGGTCAATTCTCAAGTGGGCAATTGCTTAAGTCAATAAACAACTTCAAGTGCTTCGAAGGGAACCTCCCTTTGATTGGCAGGTCTGACTCGCAGCCCCTGTATCCTCCCACTTTTTCACGCAGACAACTCGCTGCAAGCTGTTTTGCTGCTTTGTCCTTTTGGCCAAGCTTTCTGTGGCCATTTTAAAACCTTTTGTGATTGCCCAAACTCCAGGGAACAATTTAACCTGTGCTGCGCCCCGCCGCAGCGAAATTGGGTTGCGCCGCCGGGTTAGCGCCTTAAGAGTATCGTGCAGTGCCTGATTTAGCACCGCAATCACCTTCAGGGGCGCTGCAATCCAATATCGCGCCAGGTGGCACTAAATTGCGCCAGGTGGCACTAAATTGCACCTGGTGCTAAACTTTGCGCATCGCCAGGACTAGCGCCCCAAACGGGGCTATACCCAATTTCTCCCCCTATGATTCTATTCTAAAATCCAGTTGTTATGGTCCATGACGGGATCAATGACATAGGAAAGAAAGGGAGGAGGTCCCTGTTTCAGGAATATCAGAAGCTAGGAACTAAAATTTAAAAGAACAGGACCTCACGGGTGGTAATCTAGGGAACACTACCTGAGCCACATGCTACTTGGCGTAGTCATAAACAGATCAGGAAGGTGACTGTGTGGCTGAAAGACTGGTGTGGGAAGGAGAGGTTCCAGTACTGGGGCACTGGCGCCAGTACTGGAACAGGAAGGAGCTGTACCTCTGCTATCGGCTCTACCTGATCTGGAATGGGAATAGAGACCTAGATAAAAGGATAAGTCCAAAGATGTGCGGGGTTAGGTTGATTGGCTATGATAAAAATTGACCCTTAGTGTTAGGGGGATTAAATACGTGGGGTTACGGGGATAGGGTGGGATATGTGTTGGTGTAGGGGTTACGGGGATCGGGTGGGATATGTGTCGGTGCAGGCTCGATGGGCTGAAATGGCCTCTATCTGTACTGTGAGGTTTCTGTGATTCTGTGATTCTGTGATAAGTAGGACTGTGGATGGGACTTTAAACTAGTAAGATGGGGAGAGGGATCTGGTGAAAATAACGTCAGCCTGAAGATAAAAGAAATAGGAGATGAGAGTAAAGGCCAGAACAAGGTAAGGAATAAGGGTAATATAAATGATCAGGGAACAGATACACCTAAACAACATAAGTACAAAATGACTGTTCAAAATAAAATGACAGGAAAGTTTAATAAATATGAATTAAATTGCCTGTACAGCAAGTGCACAGCATCCAAAACAAAACGGAGGAACTGGAAACAATCATTTGTGTGAGGTGTCAGATGTAGTTGGGATAACTGAAACGTGGCTACACAAAGAACAGGACTGGCCGCTAAATATTACAGGATATTATATATTTAGAAAGGATGTGGAAGGAAGAATGGGTGGGGTAGCAGTACTAATTAGAGATAACATAATGGCAGTAGAAAAAAGGGACGTAACTAACATTAAGATAGAAACAGAATCCATATAGATTGAGATAAAGGAAAATAGGGGATCGTTCATGCCAATAGGGGTATTGTATAGACCACCTAATAGTGGAAAAGAAGTGGAAGAAGAAATGTGTAAGCAAATCTCTGGGCCGGATTTTCTCAATGGAGATGTGCTGGATGCGGGACTTCTGGTTTCTGGGTTTCAGTCCCGCCCCCAGCAACATCTGACCAACCCACGCTATTTTTCCTTGATTGGCCCCTGCGGCCTTACCGGCCAATTGAGAATGCAGCAGCCATTCTGTCATCTCTGCCTTGAGATGAGGCACCTCCGGATCCTCAAAGGTTGAAGCCTGCAGAAAGAAGCAAAGGTAAGAAAACTTTTTCCAACACTTTAAACTCACCTCTCATACTTACCTGTCCACACTTGCACCCATCACTCACCTCTACAGCTGACATTTCGAACCCTATCGCCCCCGCAGGCCCACTGCTCGCCTCGCTGACCCTGGCAAGGTTCGCAGCCGTTGAGAAGCCCACAATTGCAGGAGTAAAATGGAGAAAAGCCTCAAAACTGCCTGTTAACTACCTGTTAACAGGCAGTTAATTGGCTCTAATCCCCTTCCCGCCTTGAGGAGATGGGTCCCTGTGCGACTTGGGGACCCTCCTCCCGGGAAGATGGCACGGAGGTGGGTTGGGAGCGGGGTCGGTACCTGCCATTTTCCCGGCAGTTCCGCCTCTATACCCACCTCCCCAGGGCTGGGAAAATTCCCCCCTCTGAATTGAGTAAAAGATCTAGGATAATAATTATGGGAGATTTCAACTATCCCCAAATAAACTGGCAAGTAGAGGTAATGAAAGAGGAAAGGTTTTAGAGTTTTTACAGTGTGTCTCCTTTCTGACCTAATACGTAAGCTGGATCTAGTAATGGGAAATGAAACAGAGCAGATAAAAAAAGCAAGAGTAAAGGAACATCTAGTCAATAGTGATCACAACATAATGGAACTAGGGAAGATAAACTGGAAAAAATATGGGCAGACAAAGAGATAGAACAGCAGTGGATAATATTTTAAAAGGTGATCAATAGAGTTCAGGATAAATGTATTCTGCTAAAAAACAAGAACATACTCGCCAATAATGACACACCATGGATGAATCAAGAGATAAGGGAAAAATTGAAACTTAAGAAAAAGACATGCACATGCACTAAGTACATAGACAATAAAGGCGAGGATGAAAAAAGGGAATACGAAGAGATTAGGAAAGAAATCATAAAAAAAATTTGGAACGCAAAGAAGAATTATGAAATTCAATTTTCAAGGAATATAAAATTACATAGTAAAGTATTCTACAGACATGTAAATAACAAAAGGAAAATCAGGATAGAGATAGGACCATTATAGGATACACAAGATAAAATTACAGGTAGTGACAGTGACATGGCAGAAATATTCAATAGTTACTTTACCTCCGTCTTTATCAGGGAAACTAACGGGGCATGACATTAGAAGAGGAGATAAAAAAGGTATGGAGGCATTTAAGATAGAAAGGGTGAAGATAATTGATAAACTAGTCAAACCTAGAGAGGACAAAACCCCTGGTCTGGATGGATTGCATCTGCATATACTAAAAGAAGCAATGGAAGAGATAGCAGAGGCACGATTACATATTTGTAACAACATATTGGAAAAAGGAATAGTGCCAGAGGACTGGCAAACAACAAATGTTATTCCTATATTCAAAAAGGGAGATAGAACATGTCCAGGGAAGTATAGGCCAATTAGCTTAATGTCAGTGATAGGAACAATGAAAGAAGCTTTACTCAAAGATATAATTTTTAAAGAATTAGAAACTAAAAATATAATAAAATGTAGGCAGCACGGATTCCAAACGGGAAAATCATGTTTGGCCAACCTTTATTAAATTCTTTGAGCAAGTAACAGAAAGAGTAGATAAGGTTAATATAATAGACAGAATATACTTAGATTTTCCAAAAGGCCTTCGATAAGTTACTGCATAGTAGACTCATGACTAAGGTCAGAACATGTGGAGTCAGGGGACAAGCGGCAGAATGGATAGCAAGCTGGCTACAAAACAGAAAACAGTGAGTAGGGGTTAAAGGTAGTTACTCAGACTGGTGGCAGGTGGGATGTGGTGATCCACAGGGATTGGTGCTGGGACCACTGTTGAGTGTATGAGGAGAGATTGTGTCGATTGGGCTTATACTCACTGGAGTTTAGAAGATTGCGAGGGGATCTCATCGAAACCTATAAAATTCTGTCAGGTCTGGACAGACTAGATGCAGGAAGGATGTTTCTGATGGCTGGGGAGTCCAGAACCAGGGGTCATAGTCTAAGGATAAGGGGTAAGCCATTTAGGACTGAAATGAGGAGGAATTTCTTCACCCAGAGAGTGGTGATCCTGTGGAATTCTCTGCCACAGAGGGCGGTGGAGGCCAGTTCATTAAATATATTCAAGAAAGAGTTGGATATATTTCTTGAGGCTAAAGGGATCAAGGGATATGGGGAGAAGGCAGAGACAGGGTACTGAATTTGGATGATCAGCCATGATCTCATTGAATGGCGGAGCAGGCTCGAAGGGCCGAATGGCCTACTCCTGCTCCTATCTTCTATGTTTCTATGTTCACCATTTACACACAATTTGGATGCGGGAATCTGAAGTACAATTTCAAATTTTGCGGATGACACCAATTGCGGGGGGATAGATAATACTGAGGAAGATAAGGCACTAATAAACTTGCAGAATAGGCGTGTAAATGGCAAATTAATTTCAATATAGATATGTGTGAGGTGGTGTATTTTAGTAGGATGATTAAGGAGGTCACATATTCCTTTTAAAGTAGAGTCTAAATGGGGTAGAAGAGCAAAATGATCCAGGGGTATAGATTGACAAAACATTAAATATTGCAATGCAGGTTAACAAGATGATAAAAAATACAAACAAAATACTGAGGTTCATTTCTAGAGGAATAAAATTGAAAATGTTAAAGTTGTATCGAACCTTGGTTAGACCACACTTGGAGTACTGTGTACAGTTGTGGCCTCCATGTTACAAAAAGGATATAGAGACACTGGAGAAAGTGCAAAAAAAAATGACAAGGGTGATACCAGAACTGAGAGGTGATACCTATCAGGAAAGACTGAACAGACTGGGGCTGTTTTCTCCAAAAAACAGAAGGCTGAGGGGTAACTAATGGAGGTTTTCAAAATTATGAAGGGCTTTGATAGATGTAGAAAAGATGTTTCCACTTATGGGGAGTCTAAAACTAGGGGTCATATATGTAAGATAGTCACTAATAAATCTAATAAGAAATTCAGAAGAAACTTCTTTACCCAGAGAGTGGTTACAATATGGATCTTGCTACCACATGGAGTAGTTGAGGTGAATAATGTAGATGCATTTAAAGTGAAGCTAGATAAACACATGAGGGAGAAATGAATAGAAGGATATGCTGATAGGGTGAGATGAAGTAGGGTGGGAGGAGCATAAACACCGGCACAGACCAGTTGGGCCAAATGGCCTGTTTCTATGCCGTAAATTCTATGGGCTACATTTTAATTTAATGGGGAAGGCGGCTTTGGGGCGGGGTGCTCCTAGGCGGTCGGGAAACCCGGGAGAACAGGTTTCCCACAGGCCCTGCCGAATTTAACAGCAAGGCCTGATTTGAATGGGAAGCCTCTGTTTCCCACTCACAGCCAGATTGAGAGGCTGGCTGGCTCCGGTTGGGAAGGCCTGTGGCACTAGGCCGCACAGAGAAGGGAGGGTTGAAATCGCATGGCGGCTGGGGTCGGCCGGATGAGCGGGGGAAGGGCTCTGAAAAGATATGGGGCGGCCGGAGGAGCGGGGAGGGCTCGCAAAAAGATCGGGGCCTGGAGGAGCAGGAGGAGGCCTCATGGGGGGAATCGAAAGCCTGGGGAGGGGAGGCCTGGGGAGAATCAGAGGCCGGCAGGAGGGGGGCAGCTCTCCGATTGTGGGGGTGGGGTAGGCAGGGACTCTGGATCTAGGAGGTTAGTGTAAAGGCTCTGACCTCCTGAATCCAGCAGTCAGGTCGGGATTCACATTTTTAACACTTAACTACCCACACCCCCCCCCAACCAACCCGTGTTTTAGGTTAAAAATGCACCACCCCCCGCCCGCACCACCCTTCCTCCCTTCCCCCCCCCATGTATTTCTATGTAACTTGCGAGAAAGAGTGATGTTTACCTCACCAAGGCACAGATGCATTTTGTTCAATAAGGAGGAACTGATGATAGTGATGCTTATTGTACAGGGAAGTATGCAGCAGTTGATTGAATATAAAAGGGGGCAATTTGGTCCCAGTTGCACATGTTTTCCGAGCGTAAAATGAGGGCAATGAGGACAAATTTGAAGGCAGAATGTCCCGCAACTAGGGTGTAAGGGTTACCATATTGATGAAGGTAACTTCACAGATGGACATGGCACCCACCCGAAATAGGCGTTAGGCTCCTTGAATATGTGACTAATGGTTCTAATGCTTGTTTTGGGACCACTCCAGAAAATTCAGCACTGGGCTTGCTCCCCTTATAGGGCCCGCTGGAGACTGCCAACACTTACCTTGATGTGGAGTCAGTAGGAGCAGGATTGCCTCCCTCCTGTTCTTCTTTCCCACCACCCAGTACTTACCTGAGAGCTGCTGTCTGTGAGGCAGCCTGCCCAAATTGGATCCTGGCCAATGAGCGAGTTGCCTCTAGTGGTGTGTAAGGCACTGGCAGATTGTCACTATTATTACAATAAAACCCGAGGCATAATTTTTGATGTCATAACAAATTTTTACCACAAAGAGCTTTTACTTTCCAGATAATTGTTTTTAGAATACTGGTCTTCATTATTCTCTAATAATATTCTTACCCTAAGAACAATGCTGATTCCCAATCATGGGTAGGAAGCAGTGTATCTATGATTTGTATTACTTTAAATCAAAAGTATATGCAATGGACTTCACACGCTTTCTTATTTCAAGTATGGGAGATCAGCATAAGAACGGTGGGGAGGAGAGATTACTTAGATGAGTGGAAAAAAAACTTCTAAAACACCCACCTGGAACTTCCACAAGGGGCCTCTGGCGGGAGATGGGCGGAACCCCTGGAGAAATGGCATAAACAGCTAAAAACCTCCATTTATGCCATTTCTCTGGGGTTTCTGCCAAAGTTACAGTGGAAGATCGGAAGCATCATGTGGAAATTCAGTGCTACCTTTTATCTTTTTCATTTCAACTACCTATTATAATAATAAAACAATCTCCTGGAATTCTAAAGACATGAAACCCTGCAAAGAAATGAAGAAATGTATTGGCAGTGATAGTACAAACTATAAAATGTGTTTATTTCACAAATAATTTGGCTCTAAATCCTTTCTTTGGTGAGCTAATGCTTCTTTTTATTTGGGTTGTGTTTTTATTAGCCTTAGCTTAATTAACAGGACCCTGCCTAAGAGTGCATGGTTTGAGAAATCTGCAAGACTACAGAGGATACCTTGAAGATCCTACACAGACTGGAGTATCCTGGAAAGCCCTCAGGTTGTCAGTCGGGAAAATAGACTTCATGAATGGGGGACCACTGTGGTACTGGTGAGTATCTCGTCCTTTGGCCCTTATGAACATTGAATGTGAGAACTCCGAGGAATGCTTCATTCTTGCTTTATGACTACCTCGATGGACCGATTAATAGGATACAAGGGCCCGGAACTTGTGGTCCTGATGACGGCGAACTGGCAGCATTCACCATCATTTCGCCTTTGAAACTAACCGCAACTTCAGGATGTAGCACACGCACAGCCTAACGTGAAAATCCTGAAGTTGCGGTTTGTCATTCAGGCTGCGCTGTGGACCCCACCCTGAGCCAGCAATCAGTGAACTCGCTGATCTGATGAAAACTTTCCCTTTTCCAAACAAATATCGCTGTTAGAAACACCATAAAAAGTTAGACCCATTCAAATGAGGTGTAACTGGGTTTTTAACGGTGATCTGAATAATAACTACTGCTAAACAAATGTTATGGCCCTGAAAAACTAATTTTATATTGGTGGAATGTCAAGTTTCTCCATTAAGTTAAAAATTCTTAGATTTAAAAATTAATTAAAAAAAATGTTTTTAATGTTTGTTCATGATATTTCAGCTTCTACCTTAACTCAATGTGTATGTAAAAATCTTTATTTCGCTCTCTGTAATTTTTTAAAAAGTGATTGATGATTAGTGCTTTCTATTTCCTGGTTTGCTGTCTGTGAGAATTCTGCAATGTGATTGGCTGCTCAGACAGCTTGTTGATGTCACAGCAGCTCGCACTATGAGATTCCTACTACAGTATACTACGTTGAATTCAAATGCACGTTGGAAAAGCCGAACTTCTCACCACAGACATTGCAAGATCTTTGTGGGAAGCTTACTTCGGGGCAGCGGCGAGCGCATTTGCTTCGCCGCTGACCTCAAATTACGGGCCAAGATGTTGGGTCTGTATGACTCACCCAATAACAAAAGAAAAAATCAGAATTGGTTTTTGGATCAGAGGTTGGGAGCCACACTGGCAGCAATATGCCCCAGCAGAAGGTTTGGGGCCTAGTGGGCTCTAGGAAGTGGCCACGACACCACCTATCACAGCAATATCCACAGCTGCTTTCCTAATCAGGTAAAATGCCAGTCAATATTTGGTATATTACTCTCTGGTGGATGCCCAATATGAACTGAAGACCAGTTCAGTCCTAAGAAAATCGTTAAGCCTTTGTTGCAAAACCAGAGAGAAACATCAGGAGAGGCAGCACCTTGAAAATCAAGGCAATAGTAATACATCCTCGTTTTTTTAAATTGAAGACAGTGTTGGTGAACACATTCATTTTGGAATTATGCTCCATGACTGTTGTAAATAATCCCTGCAGAAACTTCCCAAAGTTTGTATTTGACTCTTGATTGGGGTTTGAAATCAAGCTGCAGATTGTGGACTGGACTAATAAATGACCAAAACAACAGTAGCACATATTCCCAACTATCTGCTATTTGTGGAATTTGTCCTGTTGCCATATCTTAAAATGACAAGAAAACGCATTCTTAGCTGCTTCAAAATAAATAAATAAATAGAAGGACATAATGGCCTAGAAATTGGGTTGGTAGCGCCAGCGCTGAGCGCCTAAAGAGACCTAGAATTGGGGCGAAGCCCTATGTTGGGGCGAACGCTATGAGAATAGCGCCGACTCAGAAATTGACTATACATTTAGCGCCTGCGCTAAGTGTTTGCGCGCGCCCACGAGCGCAAACAGCTCATGATGTCATTTCAGTGTGCAACACCTTTTAGGAGCACCTGAGCGCATATTGGGTGGTGCCCGGAGCCTTAGCGCCCAGCGCTATTAGTGACAGTTCGAGGGAGGGCTAACAGGCCCTTCTCGGAGTAGGGCGGCGCTATTTAAAGGGGACAGCTCTAGTGCAGAATCTTCTGCCACTTGGCCTGCTCATTAGCTCGCCAACTCTCTCTAGCAGCGATCGCAATGTGGAGCGGAGTTCTGGGATTTGAGCTTTACAGTACTTGGGACCTTCAACCCTGTCCGAAGCACTTGCAGCACTACACCTAAAAGCCTTTTGACCAACTGGCATCGGAATGGGAGCTTGTTTGAGGGCGACGGCCTCATCGCCCAACACTGTGAAGGGGCAGAGAGACAGCGGGAGAGAGGGCCGGGATTGGCCAGAAGGAGGAGGGGCAATGGAGGTCGGCCAATCCGACGGGATGCTGCGAGGGTCTTTAGGCAGCAGGTGACAAGCCTTGACATGTCGGAGGAGCAGTGTTTGCGAAGGCTCCGAATCTGGAGGGAGATTGTTACTGATCTGTGCCACCTGCTTGGTCAGGATCTGCAGCCGCGTGAACGCTGCAGAACCTCTCTGTCCGTGATGGCTACACTGACTGAAGGCCTCCATTTTTATGCCAACGGATCCTTTCAGTCAGCCATTGGGGACAATGCGACTGTCGCTCAGGCTGCAGTCCGCTGTTGCATCCGGCAAGTGACAGATGCCCTTTATAGGCGAACGCGTCCATTCATTACCTTCCCTCGGACCCTGCACAAGGAGGCGGAGGAGGAGGAGTATGAGGAGGAGGAGGAGGAGGAGGAGCAGGCGGAGGAGGAGGAGTATGAGGAGGAAGATGGAAGGGCTGCTGAAAGTGGAAGGTCCATACGTCAGAGGCTCCTCTGGACTCGTCTCGACACCCCTGTGGCGGAATGATGAGAGTCTTACCTCATGCGCACTTTGGATGTTTGAGGGCCTCTGCATGCCAGCATCACTGAAAGTAGTCACATGCACCAAGCAACATTTAAACTTCTGTTTATTGACACAAAAGTCTTTCATTACAGCTAAACAACGTAAAGTGAGCAGAAACCATAAATTCCAAAATAAATGTGACCTGTTCGGCAAAGCAGCAAAACTCAACAAAAATCTGCACCTATAACAGCAGGTGAGGGTGTCCTTGAATTTGGACAAACAAACGTCTCAGCACCTCCCTCTACAACTGGCCCCTTGAGGGAGAACGACTTCTCGTTCGCGCCCGACCCCTTCCCTCCCTGCTGCTCCTACGTAATTGTACCCCAGTGGCGGCCTCAAGGCTGGGGGATGCTTGCCGACTGTCTGGAAGCGCAGAAGCCCCTGAGGTACGGCCTGGCCGACCTCTGGGCTTGGAGGGTGCGGACGCAGGATGCTTGCTTTGAGCATGGCTGGAAGCAGTGTGGGCTGCAGGTGGTGGCAGCTGCAATGCAGGCGTCCCAGCGCTGGCATGTGCAATGGTCTCCTGACGAGAGAGGACACCTGCACCATGGTCGGATGACACACTGGCTATCTGAGGGGAGCGGCTCGGCTCATCCGCCACAATCGCAGGCTCCACGGATTCCTGGCCTTGTATGGGAGTGGAAGGGCCCCGGGTGATCCTATCTGATGCAGAGAGGGTGGCTGCAGTGAGACATCGCATTGCATCAATCTGGCTGTGGAGGAGCCCAGCAAGTGAATGCGTGGCAACAGTGAGGACCTGTGTGCCAGGTGCCAGTGCTTCGGAGAAGGCCTGGACAGTTCTTCCCATGGCTTCGGACAAGGCAGGAGCCGACCGCTCCACTGCCTCGGACAAGCCCTGCACAGACCTTTCCAGGGATTGTCCGAAGCCCTGAACAGTCCTTTCCATTGCCGACTCAAAGCCGTGGACAGTCCTCTCCATTGTTGGGCCGAAGCCCTGGATAGTCCTGTCCATTGTTTCCCCAAACACCTGGAGAGACCACTCCATTGTTGCGCCAAAGCCCTGCAGAGTCCTCTCCATTGTTGGCCCGAAGTCCAACATACTCCTAGCCGATGAATCTATTGACTCAGGCATCTTCTCCACTGCAGCCATCAGCTCCGTGTGTCTGACCCGGGCCTGTTTGCTCATCTCTGCCAGGCGACTAACCTCATCTGCACTCTGTGCAGCAGTCATGACGACCTGCCTTGCCCTGCGGGGAGACGGTGGCCGAACTTGCCTATCCCCCCTGCGTTGCTCCATGCCGCTTGGTCCGGCAACTGGTTCATCCTCAGAGCCACCCCCCTCCCCTCCAGGGGACTACTATCCCCAGTCTGCAGATGTCTCAGCTCCCCGGATTCTGCAACGGCTGGTCCGGATTCCTCCTAGTCCTCGCCTCCGGTGGCACTGGCAGCTTCAGCGCGTTGAGCCCGAGTTGGTGCTGCTTCATCTGAAAGTGGGAGGTGGAAGAGTGGCTTTAGCAAAAGGACAGGTTTGCTGAAAGGCATGCCAGATTGCGGCATGGCTCTGACATGGCTGCACACTGAGGATGCATGCTGGCGGGGGGACCAAGTGGAAGGCAACAGGTGGAAAAGGTGAGAGTCTTACCCTCACTGTCGGTAATGGGGTCGGCAGATGCAGTGGTCACTGGACCAGACAGACGTCCTCCAAGTATCTGGTGCACTCTCTCCTCCAGATCCGTGAGAGTGACCACTTGTGCAGGTCCGCCACCGGTTCGATGCTGTTCTTTTCTAATCTGCGCCATCTTGGACTGCAGGGGAAAGAAGGGGAGGTTCTGTTACATGAGGCCTTGAGACATCATCGCATGCCCCCCATTGTGCAAGAGCCCTTACATGAGGCCTTGAGACATCATCGCATGCCCCCTATTGTGCAAGAGCCCTTACATGAGGCCTTGAGACATCTGTCCATGTGTCTGCCCAGAAAGGGCCATGGGTGCATACTGACAGATGGCCAGTGGCGCATCATTGCAGCAGGGTGCCCGAAGTCAGCTACAGATGGAGGGAAGCACAAGTTTGGTAAACCATCACTCACCCTAACGATCCGTGTGAGGTCGTTGAATTTCTTCCTGCACTGAACAGGGGTCCTGGTCGCCATGCTGCTGGAGTTGACCCTCACAGCAACCTCCCTCCAAGATCGTCGATAAGCCTTCTGATTTGGCCTCTTGCCATTATCCGGGTACAGGACCTGTCGACGGTGTTCAACTGCAGCCACCAAGTGGTCCAGAGCCTCAGTGCTGAAGCGCTCTGCTCTCTGCCTAACCTTCTCCATAATGAACAACTTTGTACCGCCAGACAAGGGCGAGCGCCGAATCTGAGGCCTACAGGGCGTTGGGTGTTGAAGCTCAGTCTGACTGACTCACCCCTTTAAGAGCCGGCCGGCGCCTGCAGGTCTCGTGCTTTGCCGTAATTGAGTTCACCAGCGCTGCGCCCGTCCGCGTTGAAATTGAGTAGCGCCTGACCTTTTGCGCCTTAAGAGCACTGTGCAACGGCTGATTTAGCGCCTCAATCCCCTTTGGGGGCGATGCAACCCAATATTCCGCCAGGTGCGGATAGCTCTCGTCTGGCTATAAACTTAGCGCATCGCCAGATCTAACGCCTCAAGCGAGGCTATACCCAATTTCTAGGCCAATGTTCTGTAAATAATTGTTGTAGAAATGTTGCCAGCTATAAACTGTAACACATGTTGATTTTTACTTTCAATTTTGTATTTCAATTCTTTTGCTAGTGTAAATCTGCAAGGAGTAGGATTGAATAAAAATGCTTGTGACAGCATTAAAGTATGGTTGTACAGTACATCTCATTTCAGCTGTCAAATCCCTTTTTGCTCACCATGTCAGTCACAACTGTTGTATTTTATTTTGTCTATCATACTCTCTCATCTTGTCTCAGATTGTTTACTGTGTATACTTTCAGTCCTGTCTCATAATAGATCTGTCGTTTGTGTATAACAAGCACCATTACACATCTGGGTAGGCTGCATAATAATAATGAGTGAAGAGTAATATGGTTTACAGCGGGCAACCATTTGATGGTGTATTCAATTATCGAATGTGGCAAAATGAAACAAACTAGAAATAACTACCTAAATCAAGGAGTTATCCTTTTGACAAAAATGTTGCAAGTTACTGATCACTCGGAGATTTAAATGTGGCACCCATTGGTTAAGGAAAAAATGTAGAGCATTGTGAGTGCCTCACCTTCCCTGCTCTGGTCAGGGGATTGAATTTCTAGTGGCACTGCTCTGCCATCCTGGGGACTATGGATGGGGCACTCAGTACCTCTGTTATCTTCATCCACACTCACCTTCTGACCACACATGAGGGCTGGGATGTGGTGGAGCCTGTCCTGCTTTCCCTTCATTTTTACATGAAGGCCTGCAGGTCGTGCTCCACAAAGTTGAAGGCCTCTTCCTTGTAGACTTTGCTTAGGATTTAGCAACCTCATCTAGGAGAAGTCAAGATTTGAGACAATGGAGACTCTCTACTGAGCAATTTAAATGAATTAATGAAATGCCTTTAAGACAGAGAGCTGTCTGTCACTTAGCTTGCACTCCCCAGCCTCATTCTGCTCTGAATTCCCCCCTTCCCTCTTTTATAGGGCTCCACCCTAACACCTTGAGAGAGACCCCATTGGTTACGTTCAATGCACGCTGGTCATTTACGATGATCATTTACGTAAATCTGTGCCCATTTTTTCATTCTGGTGTATGCTAATGAGATTGGCAGGAAATTTCGGTGTAACTTGACATCGGCAGAATGGGCACAGGAATTGATGCAATTTCAGGTGTAACCTTCAGGTTAGGCCCCTATAAGAAATTCTACGGCTATGTACTATGCTTTCACACTCAGCAGTTCAAGTACCACACCAACATAGAATCATACAACACATAAGGAGGCCATTCGGCCCATCGTGTCTCTGACAGCTCTTTGAAAGAGCTGCCTGATTACTCCCAATCCCCTGCATTTTCCCAATAGCCCTGCAAATTTATCCTTTTCAATTTTATATTCAAATCCCTTTTGAAAATTACTGTTGAATTTGCTTCCACTGTAGGAATTCGTGAATTCCTGATGAAATTATGAAGAGAGAGGCAATCAGCTAACCAAAACGATGTTTAATGCAAACTGGTGGAAGTAACATTCAAAAACACAGGAGAACTCAAACACAGGTCTTTGCTTAAAGCTGGCTCCATGAGGACTGAGAGGGGAGGCTCCTCAGTCTGACGTCATGACGTCATCACATTTCCCGCCGTTGGGAATGTCACATGACCCATGTGATGACGTCATCGCGCTTGGTCTTAACCCTTTAGAGACCGCGCTGTTAACATGCAGCAAACGAATACAGATACCGATTGACTTTGTTACAGGCAATTATGTACAACAATATAAGAAACCCTTGGTGGCTCTGCCACATGCGCCCCCCCAGAATTGTCCTTAACAACGGCAGTCAATCGAAGAGGAGGTCGGACAAGCCTGTTCGAACGACTCCTATATTCCCGGAATCGCCATCGCGGCCGTGGGGCAAACTTGAGGTTCGGTCTTCCCGTCGTGCGGTTGGTGCTGGTGTTTCTTCGTTGCTTTAGGCTTGAACCCGCAAGGAGGATGGCAGCTTCGGGCCGAAACGGGCATGGTAATAACACCAGCCGGATGGTGGAGGCATCAGGGCGGGGCCTTTCTGAGAGGGAGGCCTCGAGGCAGCGCAGTATTGTTGCATGACGGCGTAAATTTTGTCAGCCTCGGCCGCGAGCACCACACAATCCGCAGTTTCCGACCTCGCGAGGGCTGCCTGCACCTGCTCGGGCAATTGGCTCAGGAACAATTCCCGAAATAGGAAACACTGCGGTTCTGAACCAAGGAGCGTGAGCATCTGGCTCATTAACTCCGACGGCTTGGAGTCGCCTAACCCGGGCAGCGTGAGTAACCGCCGTGCGCGTTCCGACTTTGTGAGGTCGAATACCTGGATAAGCCGCGCCTTAAGGGTGTCGTACTTGCTGTCGGCCGGGGGATTTTCCAGCAGGCTGATGATCCTCGAAGCCGTGGAGCTGTCGAGTGTGGAGACCACGTAGAGGTAATGGGTCTGATCCTGCACTACGTTCCGGAGCTCGAACTGAACCTCCGCTTGCACAAACCAGGAGGCCGCCTGTTGTTCCCAGAACTGAGGGAGCTTCAAAGCCACTGTTTTGGCCTCCATCATGTCACTGCGTCTCGCTTCCTCCGCGAAGATCGTCCGCGAAGAATCGGGGCCACCACTGTAGGAATTTGTGAATTCCTGACGAAATTACGAAGAGCGAGGCAATCAGCTAACCAAAACGATGTTTAATGCAAACTGGTGGAAGTAACATTCAAAAACACAGGAGAACTCAAACACCGGTCTTTGCTTAAAGCTGGCTCCACGAGGACTGAGAGGGGAGGCTCCTCAGTCTGACGTCATGACGTCATCACATTTCCTGCCATTGGGAACGTCACGTGACCCACGTGATGACGTCATCACACTTGGTCTTAACCCTTTAGAGACCGCGCTGTTAACATGCAGCAAACGAATACAGATACCAATTGACTTTGTTACAGGCAATTATGTACAACAATATAAGAACCACTTGGTGGCTCTGCCACACCACCACCTTTTCAGGCAGTGCATTCCAGATCATCATAACTCACTGCAAACACATTATTCCTCATTCCCCTCTGGATTTTTTGCCAATTACCTTAAATCTGTGTCCTCAGGTTACTGACCTTCCTGCCAGTGGAATCCGTTTCTCCTTATCTACTCTATCAAAACCGCTCATAATTTTGAACACCTCTATTAAATCTCCCCTTAATCTTCTCTGTTCTAAGGAGAACAACCCCAGCTTCTCCAGTCTCTCCACATAACGGAAGTCCCTCATCCCTGGTAAAATTCGGGTAAAACTCCCCTGCACGCTGTCCAAGGCCTTGAGATCCTTCTGAAAGTGTGGTGCCCAGAATTGGACAAAATGAGGCCTAACCAGTGATTTATAAAGGTTTAACATAACTTCCTTGCTTTTGTACTATATGTCTCTATTTATAAAGCCAAGCATCCTATAATCCTTTTTAACAGCCTTATCAACTTGTCCTGCCATCTTCATAGTATGTAAACCCCCAGGTCTCTCTGCTCCTGCACCCACTTTCAAATTGTACCATTTAGTTTATATTGCATCTCCTCATTTTTCCTTCCAAAATGCATCACTTCACATTTCTCTGAGTTAAATTTCATCTGTCATACATCTGCCTATTTCGCCAGTCTCTCTATGTCCTCCTGAAGTTTGCTGCAATCCTCCTCATTGTTTACTACATTTCCAAGCTTTGTGTCAGATGCAAACTTTGAAATTATGCCCTGAATACTCAAGTCCAGGTCATTAATATATATCAAAAAGAGCAGTGGTTCTAATACCAACCCCTGGGGGACAGCACTGTATACCTCCCTCCAGTCTGAAAAACAACCGTTCACCACTTTCTTTCTCTTAGCTAATTTCATATCCACATGGCCAATGCCCCTTTAATGCCATGGGCTTCAATTTTGCTAAAAAGTCTATTATGTGGCACTTTATCAAACGCCTTCTGAAAATTCATATCCACGACATCATCCGCACTACCCTCATCAACCCTCTCCGTTACTACAGCAAAGAACTGAATCAAGCTTGTCAGACATGATTTGCCTTTAACAAATCCAAGCTGGCTGTCATTTATTAACCCATGTTCTTCCAAGTGACAATTAATTTTGTCCCGGATTATGGTCTGCACAAGTTTTCTCACCACCAGTATTAGGCTGACTGACCTGTAGTTACCTGGTTTATCTCTCTCCCCTTTTGAACAGGGGCGTAACATTTGCAACCCTCCAGTCCTCTTTGTTTCCATTCCACCTGGGCCAGATCCCTTTTCAACAGACTGGCACCACTCCCATATCCAAGGGGGATTGAAAGATTGTGGCCAAAGCCTTCGCTATTTCCACCCTTCCCTCCGCAATCTAGGATGCATCTCATCCGGACCGGGTGACTTTTTTACTTTGAGCGATGACTGCTGTTAACCATTTCTATCCTGTCTAATTTCTCTACCCCCTCCTCCTTTACTGTGATATTGGCAGCAACCTCTTCTTTAGTGAAGACAGGTGCAAAGTATTCATTTAGTACCTCAGCCATGTCCTCTGCCTCTACAAGAAGATTTCCTTTAGGATTCCTTTCTTTGACTACTCTTTCACTCTTTATATATTTATAATAAAATACTTTAGTTTTTCCTTTAATGTTACCTGATAATCTTTTCTCATACACTCTCTGTGCCCTTCTTATTTTCTTTTTTAGTTCTCCTTTGTATTTTTTCTATTCTGCTTGATTCTCTACTGTATTATTATCCTGAAATTTAAGGTGAGCCTCCTTTTTCTGTTTGATTTTAAACCCAATGGCCTAGAAATTGAGTTTTGGCTTAGCCAGGGCTTTAGCGCCGGAAGTTAGTGCCGGCGCTAAGTCCCCCTGCGCGCGCCAAAAATTCAGCAGGGCCGCGCCCAAACGGCTGCCGGCGCTACTGAAGGGTCTTTGCGGCGGTAAATCGGCGCTAACTGCCGTTTCGCGCCGCAATTCCGGCGCTGCGGCACCCAATGCGGTGCGGCAGGCTCGGGAAGTGCAGGCCTCCTCCTTCCCTTAAGGAGGAGCTGCCTGCACCCGATCGCGGCCCGCGAAAATCTTTTAAAAAATGAGCCCGGCACCTCGGACAAGTGCCGGGCTTGCTTCTGTTCCGGGGGGGGGGGGGGGGAAGTCCGGGGAGGGAGCTGCGGCCAGGCGGCCGGCGGGAAAGCGGCCGGCCGCCGCGGGGCCTTTAATGCGCCGGCGCAAAGACTCGTAAGACTCTGTTGCCAGAGTCTTAGTTGCGGCTGTCACGGGCGAGGCGGCCGCAACTGAATTTCGGCGCTGGGGCCCGTCGGCATGGCAACCGGGACGCTGCGCACACCGATGACGTCATCGGTGCCGGCGCAGCGCTACCGGTCTACCGCGGCGTAAGGGCCCCAGGCAATTTCGGCGCCGGCACCAAATGCAGCGCTAGGCCCTCTAGCGCCGCAAAATCGGCGCTAAGGGCACTCAATTTCTAGGCCAATATCTTTAGTCATCCAGGAAGTTCTGGCTTTGGATGCCCTTCCTTTCCAATGTGTCTAGTTTGTACCCAAACTGTCTCCTCCTTCAAAGCCTCCCGTTATTCATTTACTGTTTTACCCAATAATCTTTGTTTCCATTCCACGTGGGCCAGATACCCGTTCAACTCCCTGAAATTAGCCCTCTTGCAGTTGCGTATTTTTATGTTTGATTGTCCCTTGTCCTTTTAAATAACTACTATAAACCTAATGATATTGTGATCACTATTTCCCAAATGCTTCCCCACTGAAACATGCTCCACTTGCCCCACTTCATTCCCCAGAACTAGATCCAGTGCTGCTTCCTTCCTTATTGGGCTGGAAACACACTGATCAAGAAAGTTCTCCTGTACACATTTCAGGAATTCCTCCCCGTTGTTGCCCTTTACACTGCACCCCCCCCCCAACCCAATCTATACTAAGATAATTGAGGTCCCTGTTATCATGGATCTGTTGTTTTTAAATCTTTCTGAAATTTGCTCCTCCATCGCCTTCTCACTATTTGGTGGTCTGTAGTATACAGCCAGCAGTGTAACTGCTTTGTTCTGCTTCTTAACTCTAACCATACAGATTCTGACTTAGAACCCTTAAGCACATCATCCCTTTCCAGGGCTGTTCCAAACAGTATCTTTGATGGATACAGCCACCCTGCCCCCCACCCCTTTTTTTCCCTTCGCTATTCTTCCTGAATACATTGTAGTCGGAAATGTTAAATTCCCATTCCTGCCCTTGTTTGAGCCAAGTTTCCGTTATTGCAACTATATCATAACCCCAGGTGGCAATGTGTGCCTGTAGCTCACCAACCTTATTTGTCATGCTCCGTGCATTTATACACCTGTGCTCCAAACCCATCTTAGTCTGCCTTGCATTTCTCCCCTGTCTGAACTACTCTGAACAGGCATATTATCATTTAGTTATTATCACTATAAAATAATCCTTTATACTGTCACAAACATCAATACTACTGTCCCATTAACACATTTTTAATGATTTTTATTATACCTCCAGCATTAAAATGGCAATTAAACTTTTAAAGATGCAGACCAGTTGCACCTTCAATTGAAATGTTCCACACATTCAAATGACTGCAAGCCTAATTTTTCTTTCTCTTTTTCTTTGCTGGGCAAGATGGTGCACAACGCCTGGGAGAGGGAGTTGCAAACCTCCGCTCCGCTTATGCTCCACACGAGCCTCCTCTCACTTTATTTAATTCATCTCACCTAATCAACATATCTTTCTATTCCTTTCTCCCTCATGTACTTAACTAGCGTCCCCTTAAATCCATCTATGCTAATCGCCTCAACCATTCCATGTGGCAGAGAGTTCCGCATTCTCACCACTCTGAGTAAAGATGTCGCTCCTGAATTCCGTATTGGATTTATTAATGGTCATCTTATATTAATGGCCCCTAGTTTTGGACTTGCACCACAAGTGGGAACATCTTCTCTACGTCTACCCTATTGAACCTCTTCATAATTTTAAAGGCCTCTATCAGGTCACCTCTCCATCTTCCCTTTTCTAGAGAAAACAGCTCAGCTTGTTCCGTCTTTCCTGATAGTTGTACCATCTCAGCTCTGGTATAATTCTTGTAAATCTTTTCTCCAGTGCTTCTATATCCTTTCTGTAATGTGGAGACCAGAACTGTGTACCATACTCTTAAGTGTGGTGACATTTTGTTTGTTTACACTCCTGTAAAGTGCCTTGTGACATTTTACTACGTTAAAGGCGCTATATAAATCAAGTTATACTTTCTAAATAAGTTATATTCTGCAATATTTAACTGCCAACACTGTTCTTTATGCAGTCATGCCTCGGTTATTCCTGCTACATCTGGCTCCTCTCACCGAATTATTGTCCCCAATTCTCCCATTTTGTTTTGGATGCTGCATACAAGCAATTTAATTTGTTACTATTAATCCTTCCTCTTGCTTTATTTTTAACAGTTATTTATACTTGTGTTCTATAACTTTATCTGGGTTCCTGACCGTTTGTGTTACCCTTATTCCTTCCCTTGGTCTGACCTTTATGCTCATCTCCTATTTCTTTTATCTTCAGGTTACTGTTATTTATACCAGTTCCCTCCCCGTCTTAATTTTATCCACAACCCTATTTATCCTTTCCGCTTGGTCCCATTCATGTTCAGGTAGAGCCGATCGTAGTGGTACAGTTCCTTACTGTCCCAGTATTGGTGCCAGTGCCCCATGAAATGGAACCTCTCCTTCCCACACCAGTCCTTCAGCCACACAGTCACCTTCCTGACCTGTTTATCCCTATGCCAATTAGCACTTGGCTCGGGTAGTAATTCTGAGATTACCACTCGTGCGGTCCTGCTTTTTAATTTAATTCCTAGCTCCTGATACCCCCGTAGCAGGACCTCCTGCCTGTTCTTTTCTATGCCATTGGTCCCAACAAAGACCACGACATCTGGATCTTCTTCCCTTTCCATGCTGCTCTCCAGTTGCTTCGCGATATCCTGGACCCTGGCACCAGGTAGGCAACACAGCTTCAGGGACTCACGGTTGAGACTGCAGAGGATGCTATCTGTTCCCCCAATTATCGAATCACCTATGACTAAAACCTTTCTATTTCTGTTTTGCTCCTTCCCTTGGACTGCCTCCTGCTCTATTTTTAGTGTTAGAGAATTGATGTTCTTACTTATAAGTTACTCCTCAAAATAATAGGCTTCAGAGCATTACATAGGAACATAAGAATATAAGAAATAGGATCAGGAGTAGGCCGTACAGCCCCTCAAGCCTGCTCCGCCATTCAATAAGATCATGGCTGATCATCAACCTCAACTCCACTTTCCCGCTCGATCTCCATATCCTGTGGTTCCCCTAGAGTTCAAAAATCAATCTATCTCAGCCTTGAATATACCCAAAGACTCGGCATCCACAGCCATCTGGGTCAGAGAAGTCCAAAGATTTACAACCCTCTGAGTGAAGAAATTCCTCCTCATCTCAGTCTTAAATGGCCAGCCCCTTATCCTGAGACTATGCCCCCTAGTTCTAGACTCTCCAGCCAGGGGAAACAACCTCTCAGCATCTACCCTGTCAATCCCCTTCAGAATCTTGTATGTTTCAATGAGATCACCTCTCATTCTTCTAAACTCCAGAGAGTATAGGCCCATTCTACACAATCTCTCATCATAGGACAACCCTCTCATCCCAGGTCTCAATCTAGTGAACCTTCGTTACACCACCTCCAAGGCAAGTATATCCTTCCTTGGATAAGGAGACCAAAACTGTGCACAGTACTCCAGGTGTGGTCTCACCAAGGCCCTGTACAATTGTAGCAAGACTTCTTACTCTTATACTCCTTAATCTTCTACTCCAACCCCCTTGCAATAAAGGCCAACATGCCATTTGCCTTCCTTATTGCTTGCTGTACCTGCATGCTAGTCTATCTATATCCCTTTGGCGACTCTTTGTGTTCTCCTCACAGTTTACTGTCCCACCCAACTTTGTATCGTCAGCAAACTTGGATACATTACACTTGGTCCCTTCATCTAGGTCATTAATATAGATTGTAAATAGCTGAGGCCCCAGCACTGATTCTTGTGGCATCCCACTAGTTACAGCCTGCCAACCTGAAGAAGACCCGTTTATCCCTACTCTCTGTTTTCTGTCCATTAACCAATCTTCTATCCATGCTACTATATTACCCCCCAATCCCATAAGTCCTTATCTTGTGTAATAACCTTTCATGTGGCACCTTATCGAATGCCTTTTGGAAATCCAAATATACTACAACCACTGGTTCCCCTTTATCTACCCTGCTAGTTACATCCTCCAGAAACTCTAATAAATTTGTCAAACATGATTTCCCTTTCATAAAACCATGCTGACTCTGCCTAATCATATTGTGATTTTCTAAGTGTCTTGATGCCACTTCCTTAACAATTGATTCCAGCATTTTCCCGACGACTGATGTCAGGCTAACTGGCCTGTAGTTCCATGTTTTCTCTCTCCCTCCTTTCTTGAATAGCAGTATTACTTTTGTGACCTTCCAACCTACTGGGACCATTCTAGAATCTAGGGAATTCTGGAAGATCACAACCAATGCATCCACGATCTCTGCAGCCACCTCTTTTAGAACCCTAGGATGTAGGCCGTCAGGTCCAGGGGATTTGTCGGCTTTTAGTCCCATTAATTTCTCTAGTATTTTTTCTCTGCTTATATTAATTATGTTAAGCTCCTCACCCTCATTAGACCCTTGGTTCCCCACCATTTTTGGTATGCTTTTTGTGTCTTCTACTGTGAAGACAGATACAAAATATTTGTTTAACGTTTCTGCCATTTCCTTAATTCCCCATAATAATTTCTCCTGTCTCAGCCTCTAAAGAACCAATGTTTACTTTTGCTACTCTCTTCCTTTTTACATGCTTGTAGAACCTCTTACATCTGTTTTTATATTTCTTGCTAGTTTACTCTCATTTTATTTTTTCCCTTTTTATCAATTTTTTGGTCATCCTTTGCTAGTTTCTGAAACAATCACAGAGGGGACAATCACAGATTTATTAAGCATATGACAATAATTAAACACATACTTAACAGCAACAATTATTTAAAAAAACTTGCGAGTTTACCAGAGAATCCACACACGTTAACAGTGAAGCTGTAGGGTGATCAGACCTTAAACGAATTCTGAGCTATCTAGGCCAGCCATCTTTATATGTATTTTTTTGCTTCAGCATTACCTAATCTTCCTTTCATGTTCCTTATCAATGACTTCACTTTTACACACCTGATTGATCTGTCAATCAAACCCTTAAAATGAAATTGTTCTAATATTCCTGTGTATGTGTTACTTTTCCACCACTCGAGGCTGTATTCCTTTCAACAGATGTTGCATTTCAAGGTGGCGTTTGCACATTGCCAATTATATTTGATCAATACAACCATCTTTGACTTTACAGACACCTAACCACCATAAATTTGGCACACCTCTCTTTATGACCCTGTGAAGTTAAAAGACAAAGGGGGAAAAATTTGGTTGCTTTGCGCCTCCCGTTAGCGCCCTAAGAGGGTGCTAATGGGGCGCAAAGCAACTAGCGCCTGGGCGCTGTGATGTTTGCGCCGCTCGCAAAATTGACCAGACATTTTGCGGCGGCGTTAAACACTACCGCCACAATCTCCTGCGCCCGCAGATCGTGACGTCAGTTGAGCGTGCAACGCCCCAGACCGGATATTGAGTGGCGCCCCCTGCCTTACTGCCTGCCGCTAGCAATGACAGGTTAAGGGGAGCGTTTTGCAGTCAGGAAGGGACTAGGGGAGCACTACTTAAAGGCGACCGCTTCCTGCCTTTTGTTGTCACCACGCATTCTAAGAGAGACTTCTGGAGAGATTCAACGCTGTGTGAAGGAGTTTTGGGTACTGAGCAGCACTTTGCAGGTTCATTTTGATTTGACCTTCCTTGCATCGATTTAGAAGAGACTATGGGGGCTGCACTCTGAGCTCTTTCCGTGGGCCTCTCCATTGTTCTTTCCAGCAGAATTGATGTACAGGTCTCTCCAGGCTGAGATTCAAGGCTGCAATGAGCAGGGTGTGGATGGAGAGCAAGATCAACCCTCACCTTTAAGAACTGGCCGGCACCAGTGTGTCTGTGTTCCATTGCTGACTGACATCACATGAGCTTCGCCAGCGCTCTGAGGTAGCGCCTAGCACCTCGGCGTTAGCGCTTTAAGAGAGGTGTGTAGCGCCTGCTTTAGTGCTCCAATCACCTCCAGGGGCGATAGAAGCCAAGTTGGCAGTCGGAGGCGATAATTAGCGCCAGGCACTAAACTTTGCGCCCAGCCGATAATTGCGCCCCAAACGGGGCGATACCGAATTTCTCCCCTAAATAACCTACAAGAAGGCATTCCCTACCACTTTCAACTCACACCTACAAACTCCCAGGGTCTTGTTACAGGATTTGTCCATGTCAAAGGGATAATAAAACTACTAGTGAGATCAGTTCCAATTGAAAAATTATTGGACACAGTTAAATTAATATAAAGTAAAATCAGTGGCAGTCCCATTTGATTAACTCTTTGCTAACAGCTAGCAGTAATTTATTTCTAGAGGTCATAGAAACATAGAAACATAGAAGATAGGAGCAGGATCACAGAATCACAGAAACCCCACAGTGCAGATAGAGGCCATTTCGGCCCATCGAGCCTGCACCGACACATATCCCACCCGATCCCCGTAACCCCTACATCAACACATATCCCACCCTATCCCCGTAACCCCACGTATTTAATCCCCCTAACACTAAGGGTCAATTTATCATAGCCAATCAACCTAACCCGCACATCTTTGGACTGTGGGAGGAAACCGGAGCACCCGGAGGAAACCCACGCAAACACGGGGAGAATGTGCAAACTCCACACAGACAGTCACCCGAGGCCGGATTCGAACCCGGGTCCGTGGCGCTGTGAGGCAACAGTGCTAACCACTATGCCACCGTGCTGTAGGCCATTCGGCCCCTCGAGCCTGTTCCGGCATTTAATGAGATCATGGCTGATCATCCAAATTCAGTACCCTGTCCCTGCTTTCTCCCCATATCCCTTAATCCCTTAATCCCTTTAACCTTAAGAAATATATCTAACTCCTTCTTGAATATAATTAATAAATTGGCCTCAACTGCCTTCTGTGGTAGAGAATTCCACAGGTTCACCACTCTCTGGGTGAAGAAATTCCTCCTCATCTCAGTCCGAAATGGCTTACCCCTTATCCTTAGACTGTGACCCCTGGTTCTGGACTCTCTCACCATTGGGAACATCCTTCCTGCATCTAGTCTGTCTAGTCCTGTTAGAATTTTATAAGTTTCAATGAGATCCCCTCTCATTCTTCTAAACTCTAGCGAATATAAGCCTAATCGACCCAATCTCTCTTCATACGTCATTTCTGCGATCCCAGGTATCAGTCTGGTGAACCTTCGCTGCACACTCTCCATGGCAAGAACATCCTTCCTCAGATAAGGCGACCAAAACTGCACACAATACTCAAGGTGTGGTCTCACCAAGGCCCTGTACAACTGCAGCAAGACATCCATTCATAGATGGATTTAGTTTGATTTCATATTAATTAGTGATTAATTACACTATGTATTTATTTATTTACCCTTTATTTAAAGATAGTTAGTCCTTAATCAACTATATAATAAAACACTTAGCTTACATTCCTTTGGCTCTGTCGTTCCTCCCTCTGTATTGACTATTATATCATGTTTTCAAATTTTTTGATTCAGAGGTTACATCTTTATTTAAATATGTCAAAGTTTGACAAAGTTGTAATATTTGCTAAAGTTTAACTCAGATTTCCAGTGGTTCCTGACCTTGATTAGTGTTTGTTAAATGTTTATCATTGTAAATAGTTGTACATATTTCTAAATGGAAAGAACTTGAACTTATTTAGCATCTTTCATGGCCTCAGGAAGTCCCAAAGTGCATTACAGCCAATGAAGTACTTTTGAAGTGTAGTCACTGTTGTAATGTAGGGAAGCACAGCAGCCAAAATGTATACAGCAAGCTCCCATAAACAGCAATTAAATAAATGACCAGCTCATCTGCTTTAGGTGTTGGTCAAGGGAAAAATGTTGGCTAGAACACCAGAAGAACTACCCTGCTCTGCTTCAAAATAGCGCCATGGGATCTTTTATGTCCACCTGAGACAGCAGATGAGGCCTCTTTTTAAAATCTCATTCAAATGACGGCACCTCTGACAGTGCAGCATTCCCTCAATATAGCACTGAAATGTCAATTAGATTGTGTGCTCAAGTCTCTGTCGTCTCGCATTGCTATAAAACAGTTTGTAATTTAACTGTCCGGGTTTAATTAAGGTTTATTGGAGTTCCTGTAAGAATTTGTTCAAATGTCTAAGTAGAATTTAACTTTTAAAGAAAACATTTGTTGTTAATTGTTAAAATCTGTAGTTAGCATTTACTAAACCTATGAAACATTTTTGATAAAACACTTTTTAAGTTAGAGAGCTGTGTCTGAGCCTTCTGGTTATGACGTCTGTTGGGAAGCTCATTGGGTAAAAACCTCTGGCAAAAGCCCTGACAGCCCTGCCCTCTCAGGGCAACATCTACTACAGGCACGTCATATCCCTCAGCTCCGGCTCCTGCAGCACAACATCTTCTGCTTCGATTGGCTCCTCCCCCGGTATGTCAAGGTGCAGACCTTCTGTCAGGGCATAGCTATGCAGGGCATAGCACAGGGCGACCACTCTTACCACCCTCTATCTGGCTCTGTCCTCTCGACTACCTTTCTGGAGGACGCATCTGCTTGGTTATACCTCTCCTCAGCTTTAGTCTGTGGGACGCAAAAAGGTATCATCAGCCACAACAGCAAGTGATAAGCCTTATTACTGAGGATCCATCCCTCTAATTGCCCCCCGGTGCCCGAGCCGCGTTCTGACTCGCGTTCAATAACTGCATTATGACAAGCCCCCACATGCTGTGCATTCGCATGCAATGTGCATTGCAGACTGTCTAAACATTGAGGGAATGGTAGCCCTTCCTGTTCATGTAGCTTTGTGGGTTCAGACAGGGGGTCTTTATCGTAACGCATGTTCCATCAAATATGCCTGCTGCACTCTGGGAAAGCCAGTAAGCGTGCAAAATCAAATGCCCTCTGCCGTTGCTCCACCACGGACATGCCAAATATGATGAACTTCCCAGCCCACCAGAAAAGGACCTGAGTTACCTGCCGAGTGCAGGCCCGCACTGCTCCTTGGCTAATCCTGTGTAGGTTAGCCGCAGATGCCTGGAAGGATGCAGACCCGTAAAAGTTCATCTTCCTTTCTGCAGTTAACCAACACAATTGCAGGAAATCTGCATGTAAGGCTGTGTAGCTTGAGGATGGAGCCATTATAATGAGCTGAGGTGCGTTCGCCGCAGAGATTGACAGATGGGTGCAAAAGATTGAGAAAATTTGGGTGTAACGTACTTACATGCGTAATTCACTTATGCACAATTTTCCTCAATCTTTTACGTCTTTGCACCCCAAACATGCACATCTCTACAGGGATAAAATACACAAAAAATTCCATCACGTAGTATTTGCTTTCTCACATTGGTTGGGTCATTTTATCTCACTTGTCAGAACTTTTGCTGCTGGATCAGCAACTTGTGGATTTGAGCCCCATAGAGTCATAACAGCACAGAAGGAGGCCATTTAGCCCTTCAAGTCCGTGCCAGCTCTCTGTAGAGCAATCCAGTCAGTCCCATTCCCCCGCTCTATCCCCGTAGCCCTGCAAGTTTATTTCGCTCAAGTGCCTATCCAGTCTCCCTTTGAAAACATTGAGTGTTTTCGCTTCCACCACTTCTGTCGGCAGCGAATTCCAGGTCCTCGCCACTTGCTGTGTAAAAAGTTTTTCCTTACATCCCCCCTGTATCTCTTGCCCAAAACCTTAAATCTGTGTCCCCTACTCCTTGTAACATCAACTAGTGGGAACAGCCTTTCCCCATCTAGCCTATCTAAACCCGTCATAATCCTGTACACCTCTATCAAATCACCCCTCAACCTCCTTTGCTCTAATGAAAACAAATCCAGCTTTTCCAACCTGTCCTTATAGCCAAGATCCCCCATTCCCGGAACCATTCTGGTAAATCTCCTCTGCACACTCAAGGGCCTTCACATCCTTCCTAAAGTGTGGTGACCAGAACTGAATGCAGTAATCCAGTTGTGGCCTAACCAGCACTTTATAAAGGTTCAGCATAACTTCTCTACTTTTGTACGCAATACCTCTATTTATGAAGCCCGAGATCCCATAAGCTTTGCTAACCACTCTCTCAATATGTCCTGCCACCTTCAGGGACCTATGCACATTAACTCCCAGGTCCCTCTGTCCCTGCACACTCTTTAAAACTGTGCCATGAAGTGTATATTGCTTCTCCCTGTTCCTTCTGCCAAAATGCATCACCCCACACTTCTCTGTGTTAAATTCCATCTGCCACTGGTCTGCCCATTCTGCTAGCCTTTCTATGTCCTGTTGCAGTCGATTGGTATCATCCTCACTGTTTGCCAAACCACCAAGTTTGGTGTCATCCGCAAATTTAGAAATTCTACTCTGTATTCCAATATCCAGGTCATTTATATATATCAAAAAAAGCAGTGGCCCCAGCTCTGACCCTTGGAGAACACCACTGTCTACCATCCTCCAGTCTGAAAAACAGCCAATTACCACAACTCGCTGTTTTCTGTCCTTAAGCCAATCCCTTATCCAAGCTGCCACCTATTCCAAGAGCCTCAATTTTCTTAACCAGCCTTCTATGTGGTACTTTGTCAAACGCCTTCCGAAAATCCATGTAGACAACATCCATTGCATTCCCTTCATCAAAAAATTCAATTAGATTAGTCAAACACAATCTGCCTTTTACAAATCCTTGTTGCCTCTCCTTAATTAGCTTAAACCTCTCCAAGTGCTCGGTAATTTTTTCCTTGATTATTGTTTCTAAAACTTTACCCACCACTGATGTTAAACTGACCGGTCTGTAGTTACTAGGATTGTCCTTGCACCCTTTCTTGAACAATGGTGTCACATTTGCCACTTTCCAATCCTCAGGCGCCTCCCCCGTATCTAAGGAAGATTGGAAAATTATGGCAAACACTTCCACTATCTTCCGCCCAATTCCCTTAGCAACCAGGCAACTTGTCCACTCTAAGCATACCCAACCTTTCTAGTACATCCTGTCTATCAATTTTCACCCCTTCCATTGCTTCTACCTTTTTCACTTCTACCGATATTTTGTCAGCATCCTCCTCCTTAGTAAACACCGATACAAAGTACTCATTGAGTATCCTAGCCTTGCTCTGCGTCTCTAAGCATACATCACCTTCTTTGTCTCTAATAGGCTCCACCCTGCCTCTTACTACCCGCTTCCTGTTTACATGCCAGTAGAAGATTTTTGGGTTCCCTTTTATGTTAACCACCATTCTACTCTCATATTCTCTCTTTGCCAATCTTATTTTCATCTTCACTTCCCCTCTCAACTTATTGTATTTGGTCTGGTTCTCCCTTGAAGAATTCACCTGAGATGCATCATACACCCTCTTTTTTTGTTTCATCATCTTCTCTATCTCCCTCATCATCCAAGGATCCCTGCTTTGGTTCCCTTACCCTTCCATCTTGTTGGAATGTACCTAGCCTGTACTTGAAACATCTCCTCCTTAAAGATCACCCATTGTTCCATTACAGTTTTTCCTGTCAGGCTTTGGTTCCATTTTACCCTGGCTAGATCCTTTCGCATCCCATTGAAGTTAGCCCTATTCCAGTTTAGAAGTTCCACTCTAGATTGTTCCTTGCTCCTCTCCATTGCTAATCTAAATCTTATGATACGATGATCACTCGTACCCAAGTGTTCTCCCACAGACACTTGGTCGACCTGGCCCACCTCAATCCCCAGCACCAGATCCAGCAATGCCTCCTTCCTAGTTGGGCCAAGAACATACTTGTCAAGGAAATTCTCCTGAACATATTTCAGAAATTCCTCCCCCTCCTGTCCCTTTACCCTAGCATTATCCCAATTGATATTTGGGTAATTAAAGCCCCCCATTATCACCCCTCTATAGCTCTTGCATATCTCTGCGATTTCCCTGCAGATTTGCTCCTCTACCTCCCTCTCACTATTTGGAGGCCTATAAAATTCCCCCAATAACGTGATCATACCCTTTTTGCTCCTCAACTCTAACCAAATGGATTCTGTCCTTGTCCGCTCAAGAACATCCTCCCTTTGAAACACTACAATGTCTTCCTTAATCAGCATTGCCACCCCACCTCCCTTTTTTCCTTCCCTATCTTTTCTGAACACCTTGTACCCTTGAATATTAAGTGCCCAGTCCTCACCGTTTTTAAGTCATGTTTCCGTTATTGCCGCAACATCATATTGCCACATGGCTAATTGTGCTTGTAGCTCACCAACCTTATTCACCTCACTTTGTGCATTTACGTACATGCATTCAAAACCCATTTTTACATTTTTCGTAGTCTTTCTTTCTCTGCTCCTATCTAATATGGTACTACTTCCGCCTCTAGTACTACTTTCTTCTCTAGTACTATCCAAAACACTCCCTCTTCTATGCACCTTATTCCCCTTTTGTACTCCTATATGCTGGTGCCCATCCCCCTGCCAAGCTTGTTTAAACCCTCCCCAACAGCACTAACAAACCTCCCCGTGAGAATATTGGTCCCGGCTCTGTTGAGTTGTAACCTGTCCGGCTTGTACAGGTCCCACCTTCCCCACAAATGGTCCCAATGCCTCAGGAGTCTAAAGCCCTCCCTCCTGCACCATCTCTCCAGCCACGCATTCATTTGTTCTATCCTCCTATTGCTGTACTCACTAGCACATGGCACCAGGAGTAATCCAGAGATTACTACCTTTGAGGTCCTGCTTTTTAATCCCTCTCCTAGCTCCCTAAACTCTGCCTGCAGGACCTCATCCTTCATTCTACCTATGTCATAGGCACTGATATGAACAACAACCTCTGGCTGTTCACCCTCAACCCTCAGAGTGTCCTGCAGCCACTCAGTGACATCCTTGACCCTGGCACCAGGGAGGCAACATACCATCCTGGAGTCACGTCTGCGGCCGGAGAAACACCTGTCTGCTCCCTTAACTATCGAATCCCCTACCACTATTGCTCTTCCACTCTTTTTCTCCCCCCCCCCCCCCCCACCCCATGCAGCTGAGCCACCTGTGGTGCCATGGACTTGACTCTGACTCTCCAGAGGAACCAGTGGTTAGAGTTTACAATCAAAGTCAACATTCCAGCTCAGTACTGAGAGAGTGCTTCATTGTATCTTCATTCAAGTCAATTGTTATATTAAAGCCCAACAAGTGGATGTCAAAGAGCAGAGAGCTCTCCCGATGTCCGAACCAACATTCCTCACCAAACAGAAAGCACCTCAGAATAAAACAGATTACGTGGCCATTCATCTCGTGGTTACTTGTGGGATGTTACTGGTTACTGGTAGGATGGTTGCCTATAAACTGCAGTCACTTCACGTCAAAGTAATTCATTATGTGATAAAGTGCTATATCAATGCAAGCATTACAATTACTGACAAGATAGTATCATTAGCTTGAAACAACTCAGTTTTTCGCAGTTCTATCACTGTGGCCTGTGTGTTCCACGATTTGATTCTTGTAATCTTTTGATGTAAGCATCGTGCTTTATATCAATTACATTTATAAGAGAGAGTAGTGATGGCATCTGGGAACAGCAGCAAGAGCAATGAGGATAGGAATGAAAACAAGAGTGACAGGACAAGAAAGTAAAAGTTACAGAGGGACAGTGGTGGCTGTGCATTGTAAGGCACTAAAGTTGATTTTGATTAGGATCAACTGATATTCCACAAACAATCTCAGTACTTATAATAAAATTAGAATAGAATTTATCTGTTTTATAATACATTAGAATTCTGTGACATTTATAGTTTGATCCGTGCCATGCATTTTGTGTGGTACATTCTCAGCCGTGGGACCTGTGTTGGGTGCAGACTAATGCAATCTGGCACTTGAGTGGCACTCACTGATGGCAATTTATTGTTTTACACACATATTGTCTATGATAATGCACAGTAACATAAGAACAAAAGAAATAGGAGCAGGAGTAGGCCATTTGGCCCTTCGAGCCTGCTCCACTATTTAATGCGATCGTGGCTGATCATCCAAATTCAGTACCCTGTCCCTGCTTTCTCCCCATATCCCTTGATCCCTTTAGCCTTAAGAAATATATCTAACTCCTTCTTGAATATATTTAATGAAATGGCCTCAACTGCCTTCTGTGGTAAAGAATTCCACAGGTTCACCACTCTCTGGGTGAAGAAATACCTCCTCACCTCAGTCCTAAATGGCTTACCCCTTATCCTTAACCTGTGACCCCTGGTTCTGGACTCTCCCGCCATCGGGAACATCCTTCCTGCATCTAGTCTGTCTAGTCCTGTTAGAATTTTATATGTTTCAATGAGATCCCCTCTCATTCTTCTAAACTCTAGCGAATATAAGCCTAATCGACCCAATCTCTCTTCATACGTCATTTCTGCCATCCCAGGTATCAGTCTGGTGAATCTTCGCTGCACACTCTCCATGGCAAGAACATCCTTCCTCAGATAAGGCGACCAAAACTGCACACAATACTCCAAGGCCCTGTACAACTGCAGCAAGACATCCATTCATAGATGGATTTAGTTTGATTTCACATTAATTAGTGATTAATTACACTATGTATTTATTTATTTACCCTTTATTGAAAGATAGTTAGTCCTTAATCAACTATATAATAAGAAATACCTCCTCATCTCAGTCCTAAATGGCTTACCGCTTATCCTTAGACTGTGACTCCTGGTTCTGGAAGTCCCTGCCATCAGGAACATCCTTCCTGCATCTAGTCTGTCTAGTCCTGTTAGAATTTTATAAGTTTAAATGAGATCCCTGCTCATTCTTCTAAACTCTAGCGAATATAAGCCTAATCGACCCAATCTCTCCTCATACGTCATTCCTGCCATCCCAGCTATCAGTCTGGTGAATCTTCGCTGCACTCCCTCCATGTCAAGAACATCCTTCCTCAGATAAGGCGACCAAAATTGCACACAATACTCAAGGTGTGGTCTCACCAAGGCCCTGTACAATTGCAGCAAGACATCCTTGCTCCTGTACTCAAATCCTCTTGCTATGAAGGCCAACATACCATTTGCCTTCTTAACCGCCTGCTGCACCTGCATGCTTACGTTCAGCGACTGGTGCACAAGGACACCCAGGTCTCGTTGCACTTCCCCTTTTCTCAATCTATTGCCGTTCAGATAATAATCTGCCTTCCTGTTTTTGCCACCAAAGTGGATAATCTCGCATTTATCCACATTATACTGCATCTGCCATGCATCTGCCCAATTGCCCAACCTGTCCAAATCATACCGGAGTTTCTCTGCATCTTCTTCACAGCACACACGCCCACCCAGCTTTGTGTCATCTGCAAACTTGGAGATATTGGCCTAGAAATTCATTGTAGCCACTTTTGGGGCGGTAAAGTCGGGCGGCCGCTAAAGTTTGCGCCCGGCGCAAAATCGAGGCCACTTCTCCGATATTCATTAGCTTCGCCCTAAGAGTTTGCTCGAGTGCTAAAACTGGCGCTGCACACCTCTCTTTAGGCGCTAAGCTGGAGGTGCTGAGCGAGAGCGCCGAGGCCGGGCGCAGTGCAGGTGCGGCCATCTCGTGATTGACAGCAGACACCCTGGCGCCGGCCAGCTCTTAAGGGGGAAGGGTCGACTTGGTCTGCTGCCACGCCCTGGATAGTGGAGTCCTCCAGCTAGGCCTGAACACTGCTGCTGGACCCAAATAGCGCCTGAAGCCATGCAGAAGGCCCGTGAACGAGCGCACCGCTTCTCAGAGCGTGATCTGAGTGTGCTGGTTGGTGGTGTGGAGAAGAGGCGCCATATTTTGTACCCGGACAATGGCAGGAAGGCGCCGGTCCGCGTCTACCGGAGAGCCTGGAGGCATGTCGCCAGCAAGGTGTCAGCCAACAGCGAGGTCCCCAGGACCGGTGTCCAATGCCGCAAAAAGTTTAATGACCTCACTCGGATTGTCAGGGTGAGTACCCTTTCCAGTGTCCTCCTCATCCTTGCATGTGCACCTCACATTATGGGCAAAGGGACCTGAAAGCCCTAATGGCCAGCCCTCATCCAGCAGCTATGGGACAGCCATGAACATCAATTGCACATTCTGCACTTAACACACTGGCCAAGCTATTCCACCATGGGAGGTAGTGCACACAAGATCAGGGCTACACACTGGCCAGGCTATTCCACCATGGGAGGCAGTGCACACAAGATCAGGGCTACACACTGGCCAGGCTATTCCACCATGGGAGGCAGTGCACACAAGATCAGGGCTACACACTGTACTTAGAGGCCGTCCTTTCTCTTGCAGGCCAAGCTGGCCAATAACAAGAAGAGCTGGACTGCGACCGGGGGAGGCCGACCCCAGATCCAGCCGCTCACCGAGCTGCAACATCGCGTGGAGCGCATCATGGGTGGCCGGGTGATTGGCCCCGTTGCATGTGGAGATGCCGACCCTGTTCTGGGCACCAATGGTAAGGACATCACCTTTTGGACCTCTCTCGTCCCACTTGCGCATCAGATCTACATCCTTTGCCACTGTCCGACCAATGCGCTGAATGCCACCACACATGCATCCCTCGCTGACGCCCTCTCCTCACTCTAAAGCTACTCTTGTGCCTTCCTGCTTTCAGATGGTGAGGAGGAGGTCCCTGAACTTGCCAGCGACAGCCCCTCAGAAGAGGAGGAGGAGGAGGAGCAAGAGGAAGGCGGCCCATCAGGGGAACCCTCAGCCGCGGCAACCCATGCGAATGTAGGGGACACATCTTCCCTGGAGGGGAGCGTGGCGGAAGTGTCGGAGGGGAGGGGAGCTCATGGGACCTGCGGCCTGCAGAAACGCGGGAGGTGGGTGGAAGCTCGGCGGCCTTCTCCCCAAAGGGGGGAAGGGTCGGAGGGGAGTCCAATTGCTGGGCCCAGCAGCGTCCAGCAACGTAGGAAGGGTCGGCCAGCTCGGCGGCCTTCTCCCCAGAGGGAGAGTCCGGCCTCCAGTCCGGAGATGGTCTTCGCCGAGGAGATGGAACGCCTCGAGGACTTGTCCGCGGACTCGGAGCGCCGGCACACGGAGCTCATGGGGGTAGTGGCATGGTTGCCTGAGGCCATTGAGTCCCTCTCTCGGAGTGTGACTGACGTCGGGGCCTCACAGGCCATCAGTTTGGCGGAATTCGGGGCAGAGCAGGCACCGAGTCTGGCGGCATTCGGGGCAGCTCAGGCAGCGAGTGGGCAGCTGATCAGTGGTGCTGTGCAGTCACTGGGTGCTCTGATGAGGTCACTGAACAGGTCAACACGGGCACTCACTGCTGCCACACTCGCTGTGTCAGCCAGGCATCGCCAGGGCACCCGGCGCGCTGCAGCAGCACAGCGGTCTGTCCCTCGGCAGATTGGCGCGCATGCTGCAGTGCTGGCCCGGACGAGTGCCAGTGTCTCAGGCGACCAGCGAGCACCTGCCATCCGCCAGCTTGCCCCCATTCCTCCAGCCGCCACTGCCACTCCCCCAGTGGAGCTGCCAGGAGCTGCTGCAGCGACTGATGCTGGCCAGCCACAGCTGCAGCATTCAACAGCCGCCCGCTCGACGGCCAGACCTCGACTAGGCCGACCCCCAAGGGCATCTGCCGTCACGACATGTGCCCCTCTGGAGCCTGCCCCCAGCCTTGCAGCAGCCAATGGCCTTACTTTGAGGAGGAGCAGCAGGGCGGGCAGGGGCCACACAAAGATGGCCAAGGCATCGCCCTAACGGGCCAAAAAGTCGAATGTGTGGCCAGTTGTGTTTGTTTTTTGAGGCCGAGAATTGGATGTTTGTTTTTTGAAGGCCGAGGATGTGGCCATTTTAGTTGCACAGTTTTGTTAATCCTCTCCAGGTTGTGGGAGCGAGTAATGTGTTTGAGTGTTTTTTGGGGGTTTCGTCTGTTTTTGGTTTTCATGTGGGAAGGGCCCTGAGTTTGTACAATAAAGCATTTTATTTATTAACATTGTCCATGTTTGATCTTTTAAGTGTTTGTTGCCTTAACCGGCTGAGGGCTTGCGGAGCGGCTGCAATCATGTTCGTTCATTGGCACAAGCCATTCCCTGACAGGGGGCCTAGAAGTGACGTTCAATAAGCCGCCGACGGGCAGCCCTTGGACCTTGTGCCTCCCTCCTGGGCTGGTACTCCTCGTCCTCCTCCTCCTGCTCCTCCTCCTGAGGTGGTGGTCCAACGTGAGGTGGCAGTGCCTGAGTCCTGCGGATAGCCAGGTTGTGCAGCATGCAGCAAACGACGACGCATTGGGAGACTCGCTCCTGCGAATACTGGAGGGCTCCCCCGGAGCGATCGAGACAGCGGAACCATTGCTTGAGGACGCCGATTGTTTGTTCTATGATGTTCCTAGTCGCTTGATGGCTCTCGTTGTATGCCTCTTCAGCAGGGGTCGTGGGCGCGCGGAGCGGGGTCATGAGCCAGGTACACAAAGGATAGCCTTTGTCTCCGATAAGCCATCCTCTTGGGTGAGGCTGTGCCTGGAACATGTCAGCCACAGTTGTCTGTCGCAGGATAAAGGCATCGTGGCTGCTGCCTGGAAAGCGGGCATTGACAGCTAGGATGCGCTGCCTGTGGTCACACACCAGCTGTACGTTGAGGGAATGGTAGCCCTTCCGGTTGCGGTAATCCTCAGCATGCTCAAGAGGTGCCCGCAAAGCCACATGCGTGCAGTCAATGGCGCCCTGCACCATGGGGAAGCCCGCTATTCTTGCAAATCCCACTGCACGCTGCTGGTGCTTGTCCAGGGTCATGGGGAAGGAGATGAATTGATGTCTCCTTCTGAAAAGGGCTTCGGCCACCTGGCGGATGCAGCAATGCACGGCGAACTGGGAGATGTTAGCGATGTCCCCAGCAGCGGATTGGAAGGAGCCGGTGGCATAGAAGTTGAGAGCCACCGTCACCTTCACTGCCACCGACAGAGACGTCCTGCGCATCAGCTGTGGCTGCAGATTTCTGTGAAGCAGCTGGCACATGTCTGCAACCACCTCCCTTCTGAATCGCAGCCTCCTAACGCACATCGCGGCAGACATGGTCAGATAGGAGGACTGCTGGCGGTGTACCCTGGGTGGGTAAGGCCTCAGTTGGCGACGCCTGTTGCCCCCTCTGCGTCTAGCCAGGGCTGCCACTCTCTCACGGCGTCTGTAAGCCCTTCTGGCATAAGGCTGAAAGTCAGCGTTGGCACCCAATGCAGCCCCCATTATATGCTGGCAAACACTGAGCTCTCAATGAAGGCAAAGATAATTGCTAAGCTCTGGCCTGAGCCAAAAATACCTGTCCTAGTGTTGGTCCAAACCAGTAAGCTCTCCTCCTTGGTCTCTCTCCAAAAAACCATTGCACAAGAGTGAATGCTGCAAAATGACTGGCCTTTATAGTGCAGGGTAAGTGCCCTTTAATTAGCGCGGCCCGCCTCGGCTGTGTACCGTTCCACTTCACAGTCGTTAGGGCCGCCCGGCGCACAATGGCCCGGCGCGAGTGAAGTTCCGGTTCGGGGCGCACAAAGGGCGTTGCACGACGAAATGACGTCATGACCTGCGCGCGCAGCAGGGCGCGCGCTAAGACTTTGCGCCGGCGCAAAATGTGTGCTGAAGTTGGGGCGAGGCGCAGATCGCGCTGCGCCCGGGCGCTAAGCGCCTAGCGCTCGAGATCTACTCCTCCTAAGGCGCGAACGGCTGGCGCGCCCAACTGAATTTCTAGGCCATTATATTTAGTTCCCTCATCTAGATCATTAATATATATTGTGAATAGCTGGGGTCGTAGCAGCGATCCCTGCGGTACCCCACTAGTCACTGCCTGCCACTCAGAAAAAGGCCCGTTTATTCCTACTCTTTGCTTCCTGTCTGCCAACCAGTTCTCTATCCAAGTCAGTACCTTACCCCCAATCCCATGTGCTTTCACTTTGCACGCTAATCTCTTATGCGGGACCTTATCGAAAGCCTTCTGAAAGTCCAATAACACCACATCCACTGGTTCTCCCTTATCTATTCTACCAGTCACATCCTCAAAAAATTCCAGTGGATTAGTCAAGCATGATTTACCTTTTGTAAATCCATGTCGACTTTGCCCGATCCTGTCACTGTTTTCCAAGTGCTCTGCTATTACATCTTTTATAATGAACTCTAGCATTTTCCACACTACCGATGTTAGGCTTACCGATCTATAATTCCTCATTTTCTCTCTACCACCTGTTTTAAATAGTGGGGTTACATTAGCTACCCTCCAATCCATGGGAACTGTTCCAGACTCTCTGGAATTTTGGAAGGCTGTGACATGCTGCAGCACTCTCTAAATACTTCCTCTCTCATGTGACAGCAGTGCTGTATAAAATGTAGTAGGCAACAGTTAAGTGACTCATTCAAAAGCTCTAGACATTGCAGTCTCCACAAAGCTTCCTTTCACCAATTAATAGACTGTTAAAACATTGTGAGGCTTTTGTTATGTGACGTGCGCACTGGTGAGAGACTGATTAATGACAGAAACTGCAGGACTAATGATTGCTAGATTGTACTGCAGCTGAAATAAAGTCAAACAAGTGTACAGCTTGCTATTAGAGTTGTAAAAATTAATTGAATAAAATCTTCATATGAAGGATCAAACTTGCTTTGAAGCAGAATTTGCTCTAAACAGAGTTGCTACTTTGTTAAGTAGCTAGTACTTAATGGCCCAGAAATTCGGGTCTCCACAGGTGAGTACGCACAGGGTACTCACCCGTACGCCCAATGAAAGTGCCGGTTTCGTGCATGCACTGCGCATGCGTGGGAAACCGGCACTTCCGTTCCCCTGAAAGAAGGGGTTGAGAGGTGGAACACGTGCACAGGAGAGGCAGCGCGTGCGCATCGAACTTACGTTTTTTTTTCCAGGTTTCTCCGGGAGGATAAGTCTCCAGGAGTTACACTTTTAAAAAGCAGGTGCAAAACCTGCTTTTTACAAGGTAAGTGGTGAATTAATTAAAATTAAAACATTTTTTCCACAGGTTTATTATTTTTAAATACTTTAAAGAAAGGTAAGTTTATTTTTACCCCGTTAGAAAATGTAATTAATTTTTTCAAAAATTTAAATTATTGTTTAAAATAGTTATTTCATGTAATTTATAGTTATTTTAAAAATGTGATTTAAAAAAAATGTATTTGAAGATTTAGTGATGTTTTGGGGCTTATAGTATTTATAGGTTTGACAGGTCCTGTCAAACTTATGAATGAAGCATTCCCTGCTACCATTGGCTTTCCATGGCCCACGTGATCCCAGGGGACGCATCGAACTAACTGCGCCCCTGGGATACGCAAGCACTGCGCACCAGCAGTTGGGGGAGGCCCAGGATCAGAATCTCACGCGAGCCCACAGCTCAACAGCCGGCGCGGTAGGTAAGTGCAGGTCGGGGGCTTGCACCCGCGGGAAGCCCCTGACCCAAATTTCTGGGCCAATACCTTTTACAGCTTAAAAAATGTGCACTTTTTGTACCAATTCTGTTATGTTTGACATTGAGGGAAGTGAAGGAAGAAATCGCCGAGGTACTGGCCATAATCTTCCAATCCTCCTTGGATACGGGGGTGGTACCAGAGGACTGGAGAATTGTAAATGTTACACCCTTGTTCAAAAAAGGGAGTAAAGATAAACCCAGCAACTACAGGCCGGTCAGTTTAACCTCAGTAGTGGGGAAGCTTTTAGAAACGATAATCAGTGACAAAACTATCAGTTACTTGGAAAAGTGTGGAATAATTAAGGAAAGCCAGCATGGATTTGTTAAAGGCAAATCGTGTTTAACCAACTTGATAGAGTTTTTTTAACAGGTAACAGAAAAGGTTGATGAGGGCAATGCAGTTGACATAGTGTGCATGGATTTCCAAAAGGCGTTTGTAAAGTGCCACATAATTGGCTTGCCAGTGTAGGGGGTGGCATGTGGCCAGTCAGTTATGCCCCTGACTGCCTGTGAGCGGTTCGAATCGCTCCCACACCCCTGGATTCTCGACACCGGAGGAGGAGGCTCCAAAAATATCCCCATCCTCAATGATGGTGGAGCCCAGCACGTGAGTGCAAAAGCCAAGGCTGAAGCATTTGCAACTATCTTCAGCCAGAAGTGCCGAGTGGATGATCCATCTCGGCCTCCTCCTGAGGTCCCAAGCATCACAGATGCCAGTCTTCAGCCCATTCAATTCACTCCACGTGATGTCAAGAAACGGCTGAAGACACTGGATACTGCAAAGTCTATGGGCCCTGACAACATTCCGGCAATAGTACTGAAGACTTGTGCTCCAGAACTAGCTGCGCCCCTAGCCAAGCTGTTCCAGTACAGCTACAACACTGGCATCTACCCGGCAATGTGGAAAATTGCCCAAGTATGTCCTGTCTACAAAAAGCAGGACAAATCCGACCCGACCAATTACCGTCCCATCAGTCTACTCTCAATCATCAGCAAAGTGATGGAAGGTGTCGTCGACAGTGCTATCAAGAGGCACTTACTCAGCAATAACCTGCTAACTGCTGCCCAGTTTGGGTTCCGCCAGGGCCACTCAGCTCCTGACCTCATTACAGCCTTGGTCCAAACATGGACAAAAGAGCTGAATTCCAGAGGTGAGGTGAGAGTGACTGCCCTTGACATCAAGGCAGCATTTGATCGAGTGTGGCATCAAGGAGCCCTAGCAAAACTGAAGTCAATGGGAATCAAGGGGAAAACTCTCCATTGGTTGGAATCATACCTAGCACAAAGGAAGTTGGCTGTGGTTGTTGGAGGTCATTCATCTCAATCACATGACATCACTGCAGGAGTTCCTCAGGGCAGTGTCCTAGGCCCAACCATCTTCAGCTGTTTCATCAATGACCTTCCCTCCATCATAAGGTCAGAAGTGGAGATGTTCGCTGATGATTGCACACTGTTCAGCACCATTCGAGACTCGTCAGATACTGACGCAGTCCGTGTCCATATGCAGCAAGACCTGGACAACATTCAGACTTGGGCTGACAAATGGCAAGTAACATTCGCACCACACAAGTGCCAGGCAATGACCATCTCCAACAAGCGAGACTCTAACCATCTCCCCTTGACATTCAATGGCATTACCATCGCTGAATCCCCCACTATCAACATCCTGGGGGTTACCATTGATCAGAAACTGAACTGGACCAGCCATATAAATACGTGGCTACAAGAGCAGGCCAGAGGCTGGGAATTCTGCGGCGAGTGTCTCACCTCCTGACTCCCCAAAGCATTTCCACCATCTACAAGGTACAAGTCAGGAGTGTGATGGAATACTCTCCACTTGCCTGGATGAGTGCAGCTCCAACAACACTCAAGAAGCTCGACACCATTCAGGATAAAGCAGCCCGCTTGATTGGCACTCCATCCACCACCTTCAACATTCACTCCCTCCACCACCGGCGCACTGTGGCTGCAGTGTGTACCATCTACAAGATGCACTGCAGCAACTCGCCAAAGCTCCTTCAACAGCACCTTCCAAACCCGCGACCTCTACCACTTAGAAGGACAAGGGCAGCAGACGCATGGGAACATCACCACCTACAAGTTCCCCTCCAAGCCACACACCATCCTGACTTGGACCTGTATCGCCGTTCCTTCACTGTCGCTGTCCCAAAATCCTGGAACTCCCTTCCTAACAGCATTGTGGGTGTACCTACACCACATGGAATGCAGCGGTTCAAGAAGGCGGCTCACCTCCATCTTCTCAAGGGCAATTAGGGATGGGCACTAAATGCAGGCCTAGCCAGTGATGCCCACATCCCATCAATGAATTAAAAAATTGAATAAACTTAGGTGCAGGCGGCGATACAGGAAAGAAGCGGGTAGACAATTGGTTTGGTACAAGAAAACCGTGAGCTTTATTAAAACGATAATAAAAATGACAAATTCTGAGAAAATCACTATGTAGTTGCAGGCTTATCAAAAGAAAATACACTTAAATGGGAATGGGGAACACACGGCACATCGAGGGAAAACAAACTACATTAACAATCCCCTTATCCTTATCCCACCCCTATACCTAACTAGATTAAGCTAAGAGGGGCCAGGAATTCATTCTCACCAAGTCAAAATCTGCTGAGTTAAAACGACTGTTGGGTTTGGGGTTCGCTCTTTGTGCTCTCTGAGGCCTGCCGTCGTCACGTGGTCTCAGGGCACTGCAAGGGCGTCGCCCAGGTAAAGTACCCCGAGATTAAAGTCTTTGCTTGGGTACTTTACCTCACAGGGATGATGGTTCTTCTTCCTCGGGTGGCAGCCGTTGGAGTTTGCATGAAGATAATCACAGGTACGGCTGGATTGAAGGATCGATTATTCGAAGCGTTCTTCAATCTTCCTCCAATTCGTCTCGTCTCATCTCATCTCGTCTCGTTCCGCCTCGTCTGGCCTGGTTTGCCCGTGTTTGCCTGGTGCGATACCGGGCGTCCCTGATGGATTTTGGGGAAGACACGGGCAGTGGCCAGGCAGCAAGCGCGGGAGGAAGAGCAAGAGGGCGTTGGTTACCGATGGGCCTACAATTATATTCCTTCTGATAGCCCTTATCAGTGCACCAAATCAGGTCAGTCTATTGTCCAACTTTTGGCGGGCTGTTTTAAATGATTATACCAATCTAAGTTAACTGGCTTTAGATGACCGTTTATCGCACCTGATGGCCCGATGTCCGAGTTGTATTGTCATTAATGCATTTTAATCGGCCTGTCCAGCCTTGGTGGCTTCCTTGAGCTGTTTCCGATTATTTATGCGGACAAACTAATGGCCTCATGCTTAGGCCTAACTGGGTTTGATCTGTTTCGATCTGACGCAATGCATATTCAGTGTTTGCCTAGCTGTCTGGCTTTTCAAACACAAAGTCCTTTTCACAGAAATGCATTTTAAGTTTCGATTTCCCAAAACTGCCTGTTCTGTGCTGCAGAGAATCTTACAGGCTTTTTGGTCATGAAGTGCAGACGCCATCTTTTTGGGTTCCCTTTTTAAAATGTCCATAAGGGTCCCTTTTATTAATAACCTTGGGGGAATGTGGGAATTTTGCGAATCTTACACCAGCAAAGTTGAAGCCCATGGAATAAAAGGGACAGTGGCAGCATGGATACAAAATTGGCTAAGTGACAGGAAACAGAGATACAAATTGGGCGACCGCTTTGCGGAACACCTCCGTTCAGTCCGTACGGGTGACCCTGAGCTTCCGGTCGCCTGTCACTTTAATTCACCGCTTCACTCCCACTCTGATCTCTCTGTCCTCGGGCTATTGCATTGTTCCAATGAAGCTCAACGTAAGCTCAAGGAACAGCACCTCATCTTTCGATTGGGCACTTTACAGCCTGCCGGACTCAACATTGAGTTCAACAATTTCAGATAATTAGCCCTGCCCCTTTTTTCATGCAGTATGATTTTTGCCATTCCCATTTGCAACATTTTATCTTTCCTGCCTCTTACAAAAGTACAGGATGTTCTTTCTATTCCTTCCTCCCCTCCTAACCCCCCGCCCCCCCCGTCTCTGCACCTGCTTAATATCTGTTACATCTCCAGCTTTTTCCAGTTCTGATGAAGGGTCCCAGACCTGAAACGTTAACTCTGTTTCTCTCACCACGGATGCTGCCTGGCCTGCTGAGTATTTCCAGCATTTTATGTTGTTATTTCAGATTTCCAGCATCCACAGTATTTTTCTATTATAGTAGTGGTGAATGGTTGTTTTTCGAACAGGAGGAAGGTGTTCCCCAGGGGTCAGTTCTAGGACCACTGCTTTTCTTGATGTATATTAATGACTTGGACAGGGCACAATTTCAAAATTTGCAGATGACACAAAACTTGGAAGTATAGTGAACAGTGAGGAGGATAGTGATAGACTTCAAGAGGACATAGACAAGCTGGTGGAATGGGCAGACACGTGGCAGATGAAATTTAACGCAGAAAAGTGTGAAGTGATACATTTTGGTAGAAAGAATGAAGAGAGGAAATATAAAGTAAAGGGTACAATCCTAAAGGGATTGCATGAACAGAGCGACCTGGGGGTATATGTTCACAAATCATTGAAGGTGGCATGGCAGGTTGAGAAAATAGTTTAAAAAGGTTATGGGCTTCATGAATAGAGGTATAGGCCTCGATTTTCATTGGGTCGTGAGGTGGGCTTGGAGGAGGGCGAGGGATTAAAATCGCGAAACCTGGGGATCGGGACCCCCCCCCGCCTGGTTCCCGCCTCCACGCCATTTTAACCTAGGTGTGTCTGATAGACCTGAATCAGTCCTGCCTGCAACTGGCGGGACTGGTCTTTAGAGTCCTTAAACAGCACTAATTAGCCTTCATAATCCCATTTTAACAGGCCCTTGCCTGTTTAACCCTTTTCCCACGTAAAACACGCCTGGTGGGGATGACTCCTTTGAAACCTGGCGTGAACACTCCTGGCTTGCTGACTATTAGCAGCAGGTCCAACATTAAAGAGGATATTTGATCAGTCATCATTTGCAGGTGGCAGGACTTTGTTGTCTCAGGTCTGGGGCAACTTTTACCAGGCCTAGCCACACCTGTGGAAGGTTGTAGCCTCACACACTTCTCCAGTGTGACCTCCTGCGAGACCCCTCTCGCCACCCTCACGCAGTGCTTCCTCAACTGAGGCATCTACCAGAAGCATGGGAGGCCGTTTTTCCCTTCCCTTCTTGGCATTAGAGAACCTCCAGCACCAGGCGCGGCAGCAGCAGAACCAGGCACAACAGCAGCACCAGCAGCAGCAGCAGCAGCAGGAGCGACAGGTTGCTGCTCACCCACCTGAGGCAGCACAGGCCAGAAGGGGCCAGCGCATGGAAGCCCATCGGCGCAGGAGATACCCCCCAAACAGGGTCTACAGACACAGGGTCAGCTACCTCAACATGACTGAGCAGCAGTGCCAAAGGCGGCTCCGACTTTCGCGAGAGGTAGTGACTGACATCGGCGCAATGATACAGCAAGATCTGCAGCCCAGGGGACCAGGTGGACACTCCTTACCAGTGGCCACCAAAGTCACCACCGCACTCAACTTTTTTGCCTCAGGCTCATTCCAGGGATCAGCAGCAGACATCAGCGGCATCTCCCAGTCGGCCGCACACACTTGCATCACACAGGTAACCGATGCCCTCTTTGCCCTCGCGCACAATCACATCCATTTCACCAGGGATCGCGCAAATGTGACGGCGCGAGCGGCTGGATTAGCTCATCTGGCAGACTTTCCAAGGGTGCAGGACGTCATTGACTGCACACATGTGGCCCTTAGGGCACCCCATTGCAATCCAGGTATTTTTGTCAACCGCAAGGGCTTCCACTCCCTTAACATTCAGCTGGTGTGTGACCACGAGAAGGAGATTTTGCATGTTTGTGCCAAGTACCCTGGCAGTTGCCATGACTCCTTCATACTGCGCCAGTCTAGTGTGCCTCTGCTATTCAGTCCGCCAGACCAACTTCACGGATGGCTACTTGGAGACAAGGGCATTCCCCTGAGGACTTGGCTAATGACGCCATTGAGGAGGCCAGCCAACGAAGCTGAGGAGCGCTACAACTCCAGCCACATTTCCACCAGATCCATAATCAAGCAAACCATCGGCTTGCTGAAGATGCGCTTCAGGTGCCTGGATAGATCAGGTGGAGCCCTACAGTACTCAGCAGCCAGGGTCTCCAAAATCGTCGTGGTTTGCTGTGCACTCCACGACATGGCACAGCGTCATGGCTTGCAGATTCCTGAGGACCAAGTGGCTCCTCTCATACCCTCCTCAGATGATGATGATGAGGAGGAGGAGGGCGAGGAGGGCATCCTGCAAAGGCCCATCAACCAGCGGCAGCATTACGCGAGAACATTGCTGCCCGGGATGCAAGGAATGCACTCATCCTGGCCAGATTTGCTTAGCCTAGTTAATCAAACTCTTTTGCCTCGCAGCTTCTTACCTGAGCATCGACAATGGCCAAACCCTACGGATTCCGAGCTATTTGACCAGCATCCTGACAACTGCAAGTAATCCTAAGCCCTCAATGTGAACGCCCCATTCGCGAAATTACACACGCCAGAACTGCAGCAGTTGCCATCAGAATTTTTATGAAACACACACAACTGGTGGCATTTTTCCAAAATACACAGCATTTCACCCAAGTGACTACCCTTGTGACTATTTGTGCTTTATTTTCCTCTTACGCGTGCTCCTATGTAGTGGTTCCCCTGTGGCTTCAGCAGATGTGGAGGCCCCTTGCTCACTTTCCTGCTGCTCCTGTCTCGACACCTTTGGTGGGCATCCTCTGGGGTGGCGAGCATGTGAGGGCTCGCCAGCAGTCTGCTGCTCCTGTGGCTGTGCAGGAGTTGAGACGTCTATCTCCGTTGGGTGTGGACTCCTGCGGGGCTCTGCAGTGGCATGGAAGTGTGAGCACTTGGAGAGGAGCCCCCACTTCCTTGAGGTCTGCCACCAACCTCCCTCTCATGGGTCAGGTCCACCTCAGTGTCTGCAAGTGGCTTGAGAGCAGCTTGCTGCACATCAGCGGGGCCATGGGGACCCGTATCTGCAATGGCAGTCCTACTCAGAGGGACTTCCAAGAAGGTTTGGTTTCTCTGTACAATAGATGCCCATTGCTCCTCAAGAGACGTCATTCTATTCTGAACACTCACCATGTTTTCCATACCCTGGCGACTAACCTCCTCCATGGCCGTAGGCCTCCTCTCCTCTACTGTAGCCAGCCTTACCACGGAGGCAGCAATCATTTCCATGTAGGTAGCCATCCTTTCCGTGTTGATGCGTTCATACGCCACTGACTCCACAAAGGCTCTGCTCATGTTCGCTATGGACTCCTCCATTCGCTCCACACTCGCAGCGACCCTGGAGACAAAACCTGCCAGAGACTCCTGCATCTGTGCATGGAGTTCCATCACCTCTGATCTTACAGATGGACCCAGAGGCAGAGGGTCGACATGCAGCTGAGCCGAGCTGGCAGAGTCCTGTGCCCACCGACGAGGACTCTCCACTACTTTCCCTGTCTCCACAATCTGCTGATGCTCACTTGTGAGCTGTGATACACCAGGTGACAACTCTACTCTATGTCCCGAAGGTCCCACCGAGGTGTGAGTGTCTGCGCTGGTGCTGGGTGCGCTTATTTCTGGTGACGCTGCGCCCTCAGAAGTTGCAGATTCCTCTGAGGAGTCTGGCTGCTCAGGCTCTTCCTCCTGCAGAGTGGGGACGGGGGCTCTCGATGGTCCTGTGGGGTAGTCAAGGAAAAAGTTAGAGATGTGATGCCAAGGTTACATGCACATTGCATTCTGCAGATGATCATAAGTTCATATGATGTAGCTTCAGAATCATTATCAGCGACTCATGCAATGCCAATGAGAGAGAGGGAAAACTATTCTGTCACCAGCTTGCGGGGATGCTCCTGCCTGTCCTTCCCCAACTTCCGCTTCGTGGTCAGCCCCCCCAGTCTCCAGGACACCTTCCTCCCAGGGGGTGAGCTGGGCTAATGAGGGCGGCCCTCCTCCTGTCCTGGCTCGCGCTCTCCTGTTGTGAGCTCTCTTTTCCTGCAATGAGGGAGACAAGTGGAGGTTGAGTGAGAATGAAGGAGTGAGTGCAGAGATTGCATAGCATAGATACTTAGAAGGAGACAAAGATGCAGTGAGGTTGCAAAACCAAGGGCCCTCCCTGTGTGTTGTCAGTTGTGTTCAAAGCATCAGAGTGAGAGGGTGGGTGAGGGCTGCATGGTGGAATAGTTCTGTGAATGTGAGCATAGAGAGAGAGGGAATGGCTAAGGGTGCATGGATGTGAGTGTCTAGTGGGATGTGCAGGAAGAGATTGCTAAAGCTGAGTGCTGGTGAGGAAAGGCAATGGGGAACAGATTGAGGGCGATGGAAACTTCATACAGTACTTACTTTTCCAGTGTGAAGAAGGTCATGGAATCTTTTCCTGCACTGCAACCACGTTCTTCGTGTAAGCCCCAAGGAGTTGACTTGACCTGCCACCTCTAGCCACACAACCTTGGTCTGGTTGGGAGGCCTCTTCCTCCCTGAAGAAGGGAAGAGGACCTCCCTCTGGGCCCTAGCACCATCCAATAATGCCTGTAGTGAAGCCTCATCAAATTTGGGCGCAGATCTGGCCCTCCCGCTGGCCGTTCCTCCTGCAGGCTCCTGTGCCATCTTAATGTTGAAGGTTGGAAACCTGCAGAGGAAGCAAGGCTTGCTGTGGACCTTAAAAGCTACAGCAATGATGACGTCATATTCTGCGACTTTCTGACTGGAAATACTCAATTGCCAAGGCTTCCCATACGCTGGAAATCAATTGGCCAATTGTGTTAAATTTGCATCAATCTCACAGACCCATTTACAATCGTGTCAGAATCACTAAATTCAGGGAACCCGCCAATTCTCCGCACCTGAGATAAAGTCAACCCCATAGAGTTCAAAAGCATGGAAATTATGATGAACCTGTATAAAACACTGGTTCGGCCTCAACTGGAGTATTGGCCCAGTAATTCCGTTCCAAACGCGTGAGTACGGTTGGGGTACTCACGCGTCTGGCCGGAGGAAATGCCGGTTTTCAGCATGCACAGCGCATGCGGGGAAAATCGGCATTTCCTGTCCTCTGAACGAAGGGGTTCAGAGGCAGAACGCGCGCGACTGCACAGGCAGCGCGTGCACAGTAAAATTCCTTTTTTTTTTCAGAGTTGCGCGCGTGTAAAGGCCTCCGGTCTTTACGCGTGGAAAAACAAGACGTAAGTATTTAGTTTTTCAGGTAAGTGGGCTTCTAGTACAATGTAGAAATTTTTTTTCCACAGGTTTGTTATTTTTAAAGAATTTACAGGATGGTAAGTTTAGTTTTAGACCCTATTTTTTTTAAATTTATTTTTTTCAAAAAATTGATTAATTGTTTAAAACATTTTTTAAAACTTATTTATAGTTATTATAATCAGTGGGATGTTTTTTAAAATTTTATTTAAAGTTAAAGTAGTGTTTTGGCTGCCCATACTTTTCATGAGTTTGACAGCTCTTACTGTCAAACTCATGAATGAGTTTCCCCTCCCCTGATTGGCTGCACAGTGCTCACCTGATCCCAGCCGGCACATCGCACTAACTACGCCGCTGGATCAGGTTAGCACAGCGCGCCGACAGCTGAACCGGGCCTGTGACAGGAAATGCAAGCAGGCCCGGGCTTCACATGTCGGCGCGCCGGGTGAGTGCAGATCAGGGGCTTGCACGCGCGGCAAGCCCCTGATCCTAATTTCAGGGCCATTATGTCCAATTCTGGGCACCGCACTTTAGGAAGGGTGTGAAGGCCTTAGAGAGGGTGCAGAAAAGATTTACGAGAATGATTCTAGGGATGAGGGACTTCAGTTACGTGGATAGACTGGAGAAGCTGGGTTTGTTCTCCTTAGAGCAGAGAAGATTGAGAGGAGATTTAATAGAGGTGTTCAAAATCATGAGTGGTCGGGACAGAGTAGATTGAGAAAAACTGTTCCCATTGACGGAAGGGTTGAGAACCAGAGGACAGAGATTCAAGGTGATTGGCAGAAGAACCAAAGGCGACATGAGGAAAAACGTTTTTACTCAGCGAGTGGTTAGGATCTAGAATGCACTGCCTGAAAGGGTGGTGGAGGCACATTCAATCGTGGCTTTCAAAAGGGAGTTGGATAAGTACCTGAAGGAAAAAAAATTTGCAGGGCTACTGGGAAAAGGCGGGGGAGTGGGACTAGCTGAGGTGCTCCTGCAGAGAGCCGGCATGGACTCGACAGGCCGAATGACCTCCTTCCATGCTGTAACCATTCTATGATTCTATAGTTGCAGCTTTTTTGTTGCCTCTAATTTGAAATGCATGGGGAAAGTGAATGAATGTGATGCTGACATTTCCTTTGAGGCTATGTTGGGAAACTAGCATAACTTGAGCAGGTGGGGGCAGAATTTGAGGTGAGCCTAAGTTACGTTGGGTCCCTTCCCCTTTTTCCACCTGACACAATCTTCAGCTGATTTGTGGGACATCACATAATATGCCCTTTATAATATGCAGTGAGGAAAAATTGCCATTTGACATATTTCCCAGCAATTATGCCCTTGTAGGAATTACCGAATTCCTACGAATAACGGAGATCGACACAAGAGAACAATTAAACAGGTCTTTACTCAACGGAGATGCCACGAGGACTCCCTGGGCAGTCCCGTGGTTTGTGACGTGACGTCATCGCGTTTGCCCGCGTTTTCCCGCGCTCTTAAAGGGGCCACGCCCCGTACATGCAAACTCTACAGACAAAACACAGTAATGCCTAACACAATGGTACAGGTTTAGGCTGGTGTTAGAACATCGTTAAAGAGAATTATATACAGTTAGCCAGAATCATTCAGTGGTTCTGCCACATGCGCCCCCCCAGAATTCGCTTTAACGGACAAAGTCAAACGGTGAGGGGGTCTGACGAGCCTGTCAGAACGACTCCTGTACTCTCGAGGCGGAGGCTGCAGGGCGGCTGGCGGTCTGGCGGGCGGTCGCACTTGGTCTGCCATAACGACGATGGGTGGCCGACCCTGTCTCGGTGGTTGTGCTGTCTCGACGGGGCGGTCGAAGTCCAAATGTGCTGGCTTTAAGTGGTGTTAAATTTGCATCAATCTCACAGACCCGTTTACAATCGTGTCAGAATTGCACAGAAAACGACGACCGGAGAGAGTATCAGTGATGAACAGCAATTTTCCTGCGTTGCCGATCGCCATCGCGGCCGTGGGGTGCCCGTTAGACCCGTTCCTCGGTGGTCGCAGTGTCAGTTGTTTTTTTGGGGGAAAACTGCAGGGAGGGCGGCAACAATTCGCCTTCGCGCCGAACTGCGCGTGGTAGAAGCACAGTCCAGCAGGCTGACGAGCTGGGGCAGCGTCTGCGGGGGATGGGTTCCTTGTGGCGGCGCAGTACTGCCGAGTTACAGCGAAAATTTTGTCAGCCTCCGCAGCGACTGTTGCGCAGTCTTCAACTTCAGATCTGGCCAGGGCAGCTTGTACCTGTTCAGGCAGTTGGCTGAGGAAAATCTCGCGGAATAGGAAACATTCCTGTTCTGAGCCCAGGAGTGTGAGCATTTGGCTCATCAACTCTGAAGGCTTGGAGTCCCCGAGCCCAGGCATAGAGAGTAATCGACGGGCGCGCTCCAATTTCGTGAGCCCGAAAACCTGCAGTAACCGCGCTTTGAGGGTTTCATACTTGCGCTCCGTTGGGGGGTTTTCGAGGAGGCTGACGATCTGAGAGGTGGTAGAGCTGTCGAGTGCGGAGGCCACATAAAGATACTTGGTCTGATCCGCATCGATGTTCCTCAGGGCGAACTGGGCCTCGACCTGAATAAACCACGAGGGCGCTTGCTGCTCCCAGAACTGCGGTAGCTCCAGCGAAACGGTGTTTGCTTCCATGCTGTGCTCTTTTGTGAAAACGTTCAGAAAAACAGGGCCACCAATGTAGGAATTAACGAATTCCTACGAATAATGGAGATCGACACAAGAGAACAATTAAACAGGTCTTTACTCAACGGAGATGCCATGAGGACTCCCTGGGCAGTCCCGTGGTTTGCGACGTGACGTCATCATGTTTGCCCGCGTTTTCCCGCACTCTTAAAGGGGCCACGCCCCGTACATGCAAACTCTATATACAAAACACAGTAATGCCTAACACAATGGTACAGGTTTAGGCTGGTGTTAGAACATCGTTAAAGAGAATTATATACAGTTAGCCAGAGTCATTCAGTGGTTCTGCCACACCCTCACAACTCCACCCTGCTAATGCAGAGATTATGGGGTAGCAATTGCTCCTCATTGCACCTGTTTCCAAGCAGAAAAAGGGGGGCAAAAAGTAACAATTATGCTAGGCTATGTCTTAAGCACACCTGAAATAAGCCAACCCTATATAGGGTCAGATGATTTTTCAGGCATCTCTTGGGGTCACTTAAAACAGGCGTTAACATATGCAAGGAGCCTAACAACTGTTTGGACCCCTTTGCCATATTGGGCTGCCCTGAGTAGAACAGGCGCTGGGCTCAGGTTTTCTTGTCCTGGATGTGCCTGGCGAGTGGCCATTACCAAAATGGTAAGTAAAACTGCTGAGGGCTGCTGCTGGCTTGAAATTGGCACTCCCCATGTTGTCTTCACTCGCACTCCCAAGTCTGACCTGATGGCCTCAGCTGATGAGACAGGGGGGCTGACATTGATCCCTTGGAAATGGGTATGCTGCATCTGGAGTCCCGGCAGGTCCTGGCAGCTTGCCCAAACTATTGAAATGAGGCCCAATTTAGGGCAGGCCTCGGGTCTTCTGACTGTTAGTGACGCACCCGAAAATGGGCCATAACAAATCTCTACACCTAACTTATTCACATCACTGTGATAACAGGGACAGTAGCATAGTGGTCATGTTACTGGACTAGTAATCCAGAGGCCTGGACCAATAATCCAAAGACTTGAGTTCAAACCCCAGCTGTGGAATTTAAATTCAGTTACTGGAAAAAAGCTAATATCACAATACTGGATTGTCGTGTAAAACCCCTCTGATTCACTAAACTCCTTTAAGGAGGGAATCTTACCCAGTCTGGCCTATATGTGACTCCAGACCCACAGCAATGTGATTGACTCTTAACTGCCCTCTGAAATGGCCTAGCAAGCCACTCAGTTGTAACAAACCGCTACGAAAACAATAGTAAGAATAAAACTGGACGGACCAGCCGGCATCGAACTCGGCACTAGATTCGGATACTGCAAAGGCACACCAAGACCAGTCGACCCTGCAAAGTCCTCTTCACCAACATTTGGTGCCAAAATTGGGAGAGCTGTCCCACAGACTAGTCAAGCAACAGCCTGACATAGTCATACTCACAGAATCATATCTTTCAGCCAATGTCCCAAATTCCTCCATCATCATCATCCCTGGGTATGTCCTGTCCCATCGGCAGAACAGACCCACCAGATGTTGCAGCACAGTGGTATACAGTTGGGAAGGAGTGGTCCTGGGAGTCCTCAATATTGACTCCAGACCCCATGAAGTCTCATGCTATCAGGTCATACATGGGCAAGGAAACCTACTGATTACCACATACCGCCCTCCCTCAGCTGATGAATCAGTACTCCTCCATGATAAACAACACTTGGAAGAAGCACTGAGGGCAGTAAGAGCACAGAATGCACTCTGGGTAGGGTTTTTCAATGTCCATCACCAAGAGTGGCTTGGCAGCACCACTTGTAGGGTTCTCAAAATTCCCGCATTCCCCAAAGTTATGGATAAAGGGACCCTGTTTGGACAAGTTATTAAAAACAGGGTACCCAAAATGGCTTCTGTAGCCTTGTGACCAAAACCGACAGGATTTTAAAAGCAAGGCCCTGCAAATAGGCAGGCCCGGAGATGAAACTTAAAATGCAAGAATCTGTGAAAAGACTCTGGAGCCAGACAGCCAAAGTAAACACAGAATATGCATTCATTCGCCTTGAAACAGATCAAGCTAGAATGGGCCTAAAATCGAGGCCATTAGGTTTCTGCATATTTAATCAGTAACAGCTCACAGTAGCCATCAAGTCAGGATGGGGACAATTAAGTTTCATCCATGACAAACAACCAGGACATCGGGGCCATTAGACCTGGAGACAACCACTCCACAAGTCGTTAAAGTAAATGGCTGTAGTCATTTTATACGAGCCCGCCAAAAGTTAGACAAAGGACTGACCTGATTTGGCGCACAGATAAGGATTGAAGAACAGGTATAATTGTAGGCCCATCAGTGGCAATTGCTCTCTTGACTCTTGCTCCTGCCCCCAACTTTGGCCTTGGCCTGCTGCCTCTCGTTCTCGTGCCCTGGCCTCGTGGCGGACTCTCTTCTCGCTCCCTGCACCGCTCAACAACCAAGGACGTCCATTACACCGGGGCCAAACACGGGAGGAGAACGAGACCCGAGTTCAAAATCGCACAGGACACACAAGCCACAAACGGGCAGACGAGACGAGATGAGACAAAGACGAAGGTAAACCGGTAAAGGCAGAGAAGGGCAGCAGAAAGACGCATTGGGGGACAAACGCCCAGTTATAAGCTGGCGTTTGGTGAATAAGTTGGTGTTACATGCATGGACAGTAAAACCCCGTTTTTAAGAATATGCTGGCGTTCGAAGAATGGGTAGCAAAATCGAGACAAACGGCCTAGTTATAAGCTGGCATGTGGTGAATAAGTTGGTGTTATATGCATGGACAGTAAAACCCCGTTTTTAAGAATATGCTGGCGTTCGAAGAATGGGTAGCAAAATCGAGACAAACGGCCTAGTTATAAGCTGGTGTTTGTCACATGGACAGTAATAGCCCGGTTGAAGAATAAAATGGCATTCGAAGCATGGGTAGTCAAATCATTTAGACGGCAAAGACCGCCAACCGACTCCCAGCCACCAGAATGCCGCTGCCGACCGCCTGAGGAAGAAGAAGAAGAAGACCCATCGCAACTCGATGACGACGGTAGCTGAGGAAAAGGAGTGTGCTCCGCATAAACAACTTCAGCGCCGCGCCCTGAGACCACGTTGCGACGGGCTACCCCAAGGGACAGAAAGAGTGGACCTCAAATGTAAGGGGTTTTCTTTCTGAGATCGCAGAGGTTTCTCTCGCCAGAGGCCTCTCTCTTTTGCACAGTAAAACGTTGAGTGGTTCGACCCACTCGCCCCTTAGATTCTAGACACTGGACTTAGGTGCAGGAACTACAATGCAGAGAAGACTCTGATAGACCAAGTTTAATGAATCAAAATGGAATTTTATTGCATATGGAAAAACAAATCAAATGCAAGCAAATGAGAGGGTACATGGGAGGGAAAAACAAATCATAACAATACATTACTGACTAAAATAGATACAGGCATATTATACTTTACAAAAGTCATCATGAAATGGGGAAACACATGGAACATCGAGGGACAACAACTCATGTTAATTATATCCAAAATGACCACCCCCTTTTAACCTATCTAGATCCGATTATGAAGAGCCAGAAACATGCTCACCAATCCAGTTGGAAAAATATAGAGTTTTGAAACAGGTCTGCATTTTGATCCCCTCAGGCGTCCTGTTTCCTCGTGGTCAGTGGAGCCACAGCGGGCTGCGCCACACCTCTCTCTCTGTCTCTTGAGGTGAAGGTCACGGACAGGCTGGACACTGACGGGCCTGGATGTCGGTGGAGATCATCTGCTTGACCACGGTTGGAAGCCTCTAGCCGGCTTTCATATAGGTCTCTTCGGTAGTTTTACTACCCTCCTGTTTTGTCAACGGCCCAGGGTTGGTCGATGATCTCCCAATGTTTTACCCCGGGGCGGGACGCCGACTCGAGCCGTCTTCTTCTCCGAACTCCAGCTGCTATCGAAGGTAACGGCTATTACCAAAGGTCCCACGAAGATGATGAAGAAAGGAACCTCTCTCTTCCCAATATCTAAGATGAAGCTTCTCCTTTTGCTACCCCCGGTGTCTCCAATTATACTTCTCAGAAGAAGCCTCTATCTCCCGCCAAATCAAGGTTAGTCTTTGTTTAACTTTTGGCGGGCTTATGGCACAGCGGGATAGTTATATTTCAGCTGCTTTCGGGATGGCCGGTGATGGCCATCTCTGGTCTGGAATGACCTGGTAATGTTTTAATGTCTTCTTGATGTCTTTAACGGGTCCTTGATGCATTCTTTATGAATATGGAACTGTTCCCCTTTGCCTGGGTAAACATCCAGATGGCCTTTATCTACAGGCCGATCTGACTGGCTCTGCATCCAATCTTTATGTATGTGTTGGTGTCTGGTTTCGTTCTCTCAGAAACGGCTTCCAGAACTTACTGTGGGTTGAATCCACAAAGGCTGTCTGGGGACTGCAGGAACCATTTTAAAGTGTTCAATAAGTCAGTCACGGGGTCTGGTGGCCATTTTGTGTGTCCCTTTTCTGGGCTTCTTTTAAAACAGTCTTTTAAAAATCATGGCCCCTTCTGCCAGAGTCCCTTATAATACAATATTAATTTTGCGAATTCTACAGTCCACCCCTGATGATACTATAACTTACTTGAAGTATCATAATTCTGGGTGAGCCAAATTTTCTGACCTTCCATAATTAAACCATCCCCTGTAATTACCTATCTATGACCCCACGCCACATGTATTTCCCATTTCAGAAAACCTACAGTGTACATTGAGCATCTATAGATGGCAATACATTGGATTTAAAATCTGACACACTCATTTCCAGGTGTGGAGGGGGGCCTAATACCCCTACACCACCTGGTCCATACACATTATCTTTATTAATACCAACTCACTTAATAAACTTCAATAATAAAAATAAAGTACACACAAAGAATACTCATGAACAAACATAAACAAAAGGACGGAGAGAAACTTTAACTTTATACACAGCAGCAAAAATCTAAACGGCTGTCTCTTCTTCTACCCGTACATAATGCTCTCTCCATTCTCCTCTGTTCTCGTACTTCTGCGAAGGTCTGACCTTTTTACAGTGTACAAACAGTAAATAAACCACAATAAAAACCTGACACACTACAAGGATGTGAGAGGCTATCCTAATCCAAGAAGGGACTTCTATATTAGTGAACAGGTCCCACCACGGTGGGGTTACTATATCCAATATGCTTGCCCCTATCTCTAAAGTCTTCTGCTCCAGTGTGTAAAAATGTTTCTGTAAAACGACAACGGCTTTTAATATCTTGGTGAGGTGTTCAGGGAGAGGGGGAATAATATATCCAAAATGTGCAATGAATCGTTGCAGATCGGTGAAATTCTCTTTAACAGTGATGTGAACAGTGGAAGGTTCAGGAATGGGGACAATTCGCTCTTGGGCCTTGGGCTTGAAGCAGAAACTGCTGTCACTTACCGGACACCAGCCGTGCTGTCCATGTTGGTAGTGGGGCACTGCAGTGGTGTCACAGTATGCCCCACCTCCTATATATGCCACCTGCGGGTCACATGGCCTTGTGCAATTGCCTCCATGGTGCAATTTATAGGTTTCGCGCCAGCAGTTCTGAACCCGCACTGTGGTTTCGAATAGGCATTCAAGCGCTGGGGACACAGGATGATGTGTGCTCCCCGGCTCCGGCACCCCGAGCGGTCGGTACCCGTCATTGCATGCTCCCATCGAATGATGTAAGGTGGGACCGCTGTATAGCGAATGTGTGCACCCCCCTGAATGACTCCAATGTTCTCCACCCTGTATACCGGGGCGGGTTTAGCTGTCTTTCCCATCACTGGCATTCTTACCACTATACCCATAATGGTGTGATTAGACCACCCACAGTCCACTGGGACTGGGTAGGCTTCTGAAGCTAGTCTGAGCTGGCACGGACTTAATACATTCTCAAAAGGGTGGAGGGCTGCGAGGTGCTTGTTGCTGATCCAGGAGGGGACTAAACCTTGTTTTAAATCCTCCAGATTACTGCGGCCCTCGCCCAGTAACCACGCCCCGTACAGCACGCAAGCTTCGTTCTGCGCAGCCTGATCGGACGCATTCCGATCCTCCCTGATGAGAGCATTTACCGTTTTCGCGTGTTTCTCCAGCTTAGCTATAATCTCTTTTAAGTGTAGTATCATGGCCTGGTCCTCATGTAACTCAGAACCCACTACCTTGTTCTCGTCAGTCAGTATCTTTTGTAACTGTGTTTTTAAACCATTAATCTGGGACTGCAGCTCCACGTCATCCAGAGTGTTGATGACGGAAGTCCCTGTGTTAAAGGCTGTGAAAATATCATTTACTGCACCCCTTTTTCTCCCTATCCTGTCCAAGACCTCATGTGGTGTGGTGTACAATTCGGCTCTGTCTAACATCAGCAAAGTCGAATTTGTAAAACTGCCTGAACATGTTTGTTAACAGGACCTGGTACAATTGCTCCGTTTCCATGGGGCACCACTCTGGCAATCGCACCTCGTTGAGGTTTAAAATCACCGAGGCCACCGCGTAGTACACCCCTTGGTACAGCACCTGACCTGTGGGTACCATATATCAATCCGTTCCCGGGTCCCTTGGTAGTGGTGGGGCACCCTTCCTTGCGGGCTTTGGCTACCGGAATCGTGGGCAGGGGCTTTCGGGGGTGGGTGATGAGCTCAGTGGCGTTTACTGGGATCTGAGAGTATGGGACTCCGCACGCCCGTGTGCTGACGTCCCACCTCATCCCTTTCCCAGCATCTTGCCACTGCCTTTGGAAAAAGATGGAGACGCCTGTGGGGCAGGCGCATTCTGAACCCTACATACAGATGTAGATCCCCTCATCTGGTTCCCACCATTTGTCCCAACAGACACTCAACCTCCCTTGAGTCCCCGTAATAGTCCGATGGGTATTGTTACCCAGTTTCTCCCTCTCAACCGTGGAGTTCTTCATGGTCTTACTCAGCTTCCGAAGCCACCACCAGCGGTCCAAAGGAACATGTCCATTGCAAAACCAGACAAATCTTCTTCCCGACGGTGACGCTGACTCTGGGTGCGATGACCCTCACTCGGGGGCACATCAAAGAAGTCTCTCGGTACGCAAACCCGGACTGGCTGGAGTGTTCCGTAGAGTTTGACCCCAGCCATCCTGGCCACCTCCCTTCATGGAAATAGGTGGCTGTCTCCTCAACGCCCCGCGTGCCTGACCCATCGGTCGCGATGGGGGCTGTGCTCCCCGAGCACCCGTAGATCATGGAGTCCTTGGTGCGGCCCCGATAAGCCCAGCTACACCCGATCACCACGAATGCGACGAGAATTCCTCTCGTCATCTCTTTGGTCACTGTAACAAATTAAACGATACAGCCAGGCTCCCGAGAGATTCTGGCCTAGGTGAAGGCATGATCGGGTCTTTCGACCTCGATCCCAAACAACACACAGACTGGGCAGATTCCAAAACTACTTATAACACTAATCACTTTAATATTTACACACCTTAAACTTAATTAAACTTAAACTTAACTTATGTACAGCGCCACCCGTCCCCGGGCGGCTTACCTAATCCCTGATTGGACTGCAGCTTGCCGCTCCTTGTGGCGGGGCTGCACTGGCCTGTGGCTTGGGTTCCCCGCAGCCTTTTGCTGTCAATTGGGGACTGCGTTTTGCCAGGGATTTCCCAAGTCTGCGTTTACTGAAGGTGGGGGAATCGGGCCAAGGTTTTACCGGCTGAGACATTCGAGCCGACCTTCGAAGAGGTACCTTGGGCGTGGCTCCCTTAGTGAGTGGACCTTCGGTTGGGACTTTAGCCCTCACAGCCCGTGGCACATCCATGGCTGCCGGCTTCGGCTCCCTTCCCTCAGGCTCCGCCCCTTTGGGATTTGGGTCTGTGGCAGATGACTCCTCCTCACCTGTTCCTATAGGTGGAGGGTCTCCGCCCCCAATTTCTACCTCCCCTAAGCTTGAGTCGAGGGCGGGACCTCCGTCCTCCGACTCCACCTCCTCCAGAATCGTGCCGAGGGCAGGGCCTTGCTGTTCGGGCTCCCCCCCGATGGCGTTCGGATCAGGAGGAGGGCCTTGGTCCTCGGGCTCCTCCTCGTCCGAGTCCCAGGCCAGTGGGGAAACCTCCTAGGTGGGCGGGACAGTTTCTCCCTCCAGGCAGGCTGTGGTTCCAGCCTGTGTGGTCTGTGACTTATTGCACGCCTCAGGCTGAGGATTTTCACCTTCAGACCTGGCCTCAGTTGTCGGCTCCTTTGCACCCGGCTTAAACAGTTTGCACCGCTTGATGTGAAACCATTTATTGCGTCGGGGTACCTTTGCTATGCGACTGGCGGGGACCGGTGGATCTTGCACCGATTCCTGTCTATCCTGGTCTGTGTCTCTCTCGTCAGCGCGGAGGGTCAGACCCAAGAATTTTACTTCCTGCCGGCTGACCCGTGCTTTTGTTGGGTTGGCCTTGGCATCCTCTATCCCTTTCACACTCGCACCCACTCCCCAGAGACAGTGATTTCTCAGGTCCACGAGGATCCCGTGGGCTACCAAGAAATCAGACCCAAGGACTCCCGTCCCACCCCCCACCTCCCACTTCATTAGTGTACACTTCCACATGGTGCGGAGTGGTCCTAAATGAATGGAGAGGGGAATGGAATGGGCGCCAGCCTGTTCTTCGCCCGTGAAGCCCGACAGAATATATGGAACCCCGGTGGACAGAGGTGAGGCGGTGGGGTTATCTGCATGGATCACGGTGCACAATGCCCCCGTATCCAACAAATAGGTCCCTGTTACCTCCTCCACCTCCATCACCACGAGGGATCGCCTCCATACATCATATCGCAGCGCACACAGGTAGACGGGCTGCGCTGGCTCTAGTCATTTGGGCACAGGGGTCAGGGTTTCGGGAACGACAAGACCAGTGGTGACGGCTATCTTCCCCTGCGCGATCATGAGAGACCGCATTGTCTCTAAAATTGATTCTATCGCAGCGGGATCCATAGCTGCACCGGCTCCCTTAGCTGGGACAGGAACTGCGGCTTGGGTTTGGGCTGGTGCTGGGGTGGCGGTCTGGGCTTGGATTTGGGCTGTGGGCGATTTCCCTTTATTATCCTTCCACGGATTTTTACAGTCCTTGCGCCAATGTCCATCCTTCCCACACCCGTAGCAATTGAACTTGGCTTGGGCAGGGCGGTTCCCCTCCTGACGCCACTCCTTCTTGCTTGGGGCTGCGCGTTTTGCCTCATGCACTTTTCCCTTAGAGGGAGGTGTCTCCTGCCCTCTACAATTCTTGTATGCCACGGTGAGCTGGCGGAGCACCGTTTCCTCCGTGACACCGGGACCTTGGGTGTCAAACCAAGATTTGGCTAGGGCCTGTATCTGTGGCAAGCTGTTGGCAACCAAGCAACGGAGCTAATGAACCCGCTGTTCGGCGTTCATTGCAACCCGTTCAGGCATGCCTGGACAACTGCGTCGATACACTGGCCACAACCTTTCTGCGAAAACCCGCAGGGGTTCTCCAGCTAGCTGCACAGTCCCTTCCACCCGTTGGAACGGATTGCCGTCGTCTACTCCCATAACTTCCAAGACCTCATCCCTGAGATCCGTATACCCTTTTCTTCCCCTCTTACTCTCGTCTGAGAGGGATTGTGCTATCCAGGGAGAAGAGCAGCATCTTCGCCTGTTCAGGATCATCACAATCATTGATGGCGGCTGTCTCCTCTATCTCCCTGAAATGAACTGACGGATCTCCCTTCACTGTGAGTCTTGGGAGGTGGCTCACCATGGATCTTAGTTGTGGGGCAGCGTAGGGCACCACGATCTGGTTCATGTGGGGTCCGGCATCGCCATTTGCGGCGTTGGGACCGAACCTCTGGTGCCGAGTCGGACACATTGGTGCCGGCTCCGGCTGTGCTACCAGGGGTTGTTCCTCCTCCTGTACCATCTCGGCTAGCCTTTCTTCCAGCACCCCTTTTTCGGGCCAAGCCTCACTATAGCTTGGCGGGGCTGAGGGTTCAGTGGCTGGTGCTGCAACTACTTCGCACGGAACCGGATGTTTGGATTCCTGCAAAAAGTCAATCTGACTTGCTTTTGGGCTTACGAGGCACACCATGCCTTTTGCCTTAACCAGGGCCGTTCTCAGGTCCTCTATGGTCTTTTGGCAGGGGCCATGGTCTGCGCTCTCAAACCCATGTTCAAGGGATAGCTTGTAAGCTGCCTTGACTTCCACTACTCTCTCCTCCTGTGCTCTTAGCTGTTGTGCGAGGTGGGCGTTTTTCTCCCGTATTCTCGCTTCATGGATCTTTGCCTCAGTAACCTGGCATTCCAGGTACTCTATTCTAGCCTGATGTTGGCTGGCTACAACTTGGCGTTCCTGATTCAGCGCGTGAAGTGCTGTGATGAGTTTTTCCCACCCATGGCCTTTTCCTCTATCTCTGCTGCCTGGGTTGTGATTCTGGCTGCCTGTACTGCAACGACCCGGTCCAAGATCTGGACCTGTTTCTTGTAGCACATCAGCCACACTGCCTTTTCCACTGACTTCTTATGCTCTTTGCTCTCTGTCCAACTGATGGCTGCGTCTACCGGACGCCCATCCAGTAAGAGATTGGAAATCCACTGCTTAGTGAGATTTACCTTAACAAAGACATAATCCGCTATCCTCTCATCCATTGCATTTCAACCATTCAAACCTGGGTCTAATACATTGTAATCCTGCTGCCAGTGTCCTGCCGCGGTCGCCATTTTCTGTGAGGGGTTTTCTCTCTGAGATCGCAGAGGTTTCTCTCGCCAGAGGCCTCTCTCTCTTGCACAGTAAAACCTTGAGTGGTTCGACCCACTCGCCCCTTAGACTCTAGACACTGGACTTAGGTGCAGGAACTACAATGCAGAGAAGACTTTGATAGACCAAGTTTAATGAATCAAAATGGAATTTTATTGCATATGGAAAAACAAATCAAATGCAAGCAAATGAGAGGGTACATGGGAGGGAAAAACAAATCATAACAATACATTACTGACTAAAATAGATACAGGCATATTATACTTTACAAAAGTCATCATGAAATGGGGAAACACATGGAACATCAAGGGACAACAACTCATGTTAATTATATCCAAAATGACCACCCCCTTTTAACCTATCTAGATCCGATTATGAAGAGCCAGAAACATGCTCACCAATCCAGTTGGAAAAATATAGAGTTTTGAAACAGGTCTGCGTTTTGATCCCCTCAGGCGTCCTGTTTCCTCGTGGTCAGTGGAGCCACAGCGGGCTGCGCCACACCTCTCTGTCTCTCGAGGTGAAGGTCACGGACAGGCTGGACACTAACAGGCCTGGATGTCGGCAGAGGTCATCTGCTTGACCACGGTTGGAAGCCTCTAGCCGGCTTTCATATAGGTTTCTTCGGTAGTTTTTCTACCCTCCCGTTTCGTCAACGGCCCGGGGTTGGTCGATGATCTCCCGATGTTTTACCCCGGGGCGGGATGCTGACTCAAGCCGTCTTCTTCTCCGAACTCCAGCTGCTATCGAAGGTAACGGCTATTACCGAAGTTCCCACGAAGATGATGAAGAAAGGAACCTCTCTCTTCCCAATATCTAAGATGGAGCTTCTCCTTTTGCTACCCCAGGTGTCTCCAATTATACTTCTCAGAAGAAGCCTCTATCTCCCGCCAAATCAAGGTTAGTCTTTGTTTAACTTTTGGCGGGCTTATGGCACAGCGGGGTAGTTATTATATTTAAACTGCTTTCGGGATGGCCGCTGATGGCCATCTCTGGTCTGGAATGACCTGGTAATGTTTTAATGTCTTCTTGATGTCTTTAACGGGTCCTTGATGCGTTCTTTATGAATATGGAACTGTTTCCCTTTGTCTGGGTAAACATCCAGATGGCCTTTATCTACAGGCCGATCTGACTGGACCTGCATCCAATCTTTATGTATGTGTTGGTGTCTGGTTTCGTTCTCTCAGAAACGGCTTCCAGAACTTACTGTGGGTTGAATCGACAAAGGCTGTCTGGGGACTGCAGGAACCATTTTAAAGTGTTCAATAAGTCAGTCATGGGGTCTGGCGGCCATTTTGTGTGTCCCTTTTCTGGGCTTCTTTTAAAACAGTCTTTTAAAAATCATGGCCTCTTCTGCCAGAGGACCCTTATAATACAATATAAATTTAGCGAATTCTACACAAAACCAACTCCGTTAAAGCAACAGGTTTTGGATTGGTGAGCATGAATTCCTGGCCCCTCATAGCTTAATCTAGTTAGGTATAGGGGGTGGGATAAGGATAAGGGGATTGTTAATGTAGTTGTTTTCCCTCGATGTGCCGTGTGTTCCCCATTCCCATATAAGTGTAACTGTTTTATGCCTGTATTCATACCAGAAATTTTCATAAGATTGTTTTATTCTGCTTTTAATAACATTTTGGTTTTCTTGCACCAAACCACTTGTCTACTCGATTTTCTGTATCGCCGGCTGAACCGAAGTCCAGTGTCTAGAACCCAGGGGTGTGGGAGCGATTCAATCCGCTCAGAGACAGTCAGAGGTGAAGCTGACTGGGCACACGCCACCCCCTACACACCGCTGGCCGAGTCCTGAAGGACATCGCTACCAGACAGGGCCTGCAGCAGATGGTGAGAGAACCAACATGAGGGAAAAACCTACTTGTCCTCATTCTCACCAATCTATCTGTTGCAGATGCATCTGTCCATGACAGCATTGGTAGCAGTGACCACTGCACAGCCATTGTGGAGACGAAGTCCTGTCTTTATGCTGAGGACACCCTCCATCGTGTTGTGTGGCACTACCACTGTGCTAAATGGGACAGATTCAGAACAGATCTAGCAGCTCAAAACTGGGCATCCATGAGGCTGTGCGCCATCAGCAGCAGCAGAATTGTATTCCACCACAATCTGTAACCTCATGGCCCGACATATCCCTCACTCTACCATTGCCATCAAGCCAGGGGACCAACCCTAGTTCAACGAGGAGTGTAGAAGAGCAGGCCAGGACCAGCATGAGGTGTACCTAAACATGAGCTGCCAACCTGGGGAAGCTGCAACACAGGACTACATGCATGCTAAACAGTGGAAGCAGCATGTTATATGTAGTGTATGTGCCTTTAAGTCAGAACTACTTTTTACAGCTCCTGTATACTGTAGTACTGGCTTTGCACATGCCTCTGTACCCCAGTCTAGAGATTACCCTCCTCCAGTAAAGACCTGTTATTTGTTCATGTACAGCATCCGTGTGATTATTTATCCACTGAACCATGGATCTAACAGTGGCGACGAGTGTCGATTCGAACCTACCTGCAACATTAAAAAAAAAGAAAATAGTCGAGGCCAGGAACACGGGCGTCGACCACGAGCAACCGCCCAGCAGTCAGGCAGAGATCCAACTTCGCTGGGGAGGCTGTGGAGAGCCGGGCTTGGTTCCCCAGCCACAACGAGCAGTAAGAGACCGACGACAGGTCCAGCGCAGACCCTTCCCGAGCAGCGGCGGCTGGAGCCGACCGACGGCGGAGAGAGAGCCGAGCTGCGCCGACGGGGTAAGACAGAGGGTGAAGAGCGCAGGGCGTAGCCGGGGGTTGAACACCGAGCGGCGTCGAGGAAAAATAAAGCAACCGGAGAGAGAGGGGGTAAGAAACAGCCGGGTTCTAGACTGAGCGGCGTCGAAAAATATCAAAAGAAGAACGCGCAGAGCACAGCCAGGGATCACGGGCTGATCAGGGTCTGCGGGGCGAAGCAAGGGGAGACGCCATTGAGCCACAGAGAAGCAGGGAGAGCGCGGGAGATGCCATTGAGCCGCAGAGAAGCAGGGAGAGCGCAGGAGACACCATTGAACCGCGGAGAAGAAGGAAGAGCGTGGGAGATGCCATTTTGAGAAGCCACAGCGGAGAAGAAGGGCGAGCGCGGGAAGGAAGGAAAGCGCGGGAGACGCCATTTTGTGCTAGCGGAGAAGAAGGGGAAGCGCGGGAGGCACCATTGGTGATATTTAATGCACAACCAAGGATGCCGAAGAGTGGCAGTATCTCTACTTTCGACAATGAAGTCGAAGATTGGGCGACATATGTGGAACGTATTGAGGTGTACTGCAGGGCGAATGAAGTGCCAGATGCTAATAAAGCACTGGTTCTGTTAAATTCCATGGGTGCAAAACTTATGGGTTACTGCGAAATCTAATAACCCCAGAGAAGCCGGTAAACAAGAATTTTGAAAGCATAGTAGAAATCCTACAGGACCACTTAAACCCCACACCGCTGCTGATAGCAGAACGATTTAAGTTCCATAAAAGGAACCAACACAAAGACGAAAGCAATGCTGAGTACCTAACGGAACTGCGCAAGCTATCGAAATACTGCCAGTTTGGAGCGGGACTAGCAGACACGTTAAGGGACAAGTTTGTGTGTGGGCTACAAAGTGAAGGAACTCAGAAACGGCTTCTATCAGAAAAGGACCTTACGCTGGACAAAGCTTTCAGTATGGCAGTATCACACGAAGCAGCCGCAAGGGGCGCTGCAGAGATACAACGGAGACCGCAAGAATATGGCACCAACGAAATGACCTATGGAACAGGGAAGTGCTATCGCTGCGGCAGAACAACACATGATCAGAAAGATTGTTGGTTCAAGGACCAAGTGTGCAGACAGTGTGGGAAAACAGGACACATAGCAAGAGTCTGCAGGTCTGGGAAGAAAACCAACAGTAAGAAATCTCCACAGGAGAAGTACAAAAAGGTACACCAGGTGATGGACAGTGGTTCAGACGAACAGAAAAGTGACACAGACTCCGGAAGCAAGGAGCTGGGTTGTCTGAAACTACATAATGTAACCGAAATGGAGGATCACCAGACTATCTGGGTTACACTCAAGATAGACGGAGTCCAAGTAGAAGTGGAATTGGACACAGGGTCAGCTCTAACAGTCATAAATCAAAGAGACTACAAGCGGCTATTTTCACACATACCCTTGAAAGCTACAGAGATTGTCTTGAAGATGTATACGGGGCAAAAAGTCTACCCCAAAGGAAAAATAAGGGTGAAAGTGACATATAAAAGTCAGGAAATATCTAAAATGGATATATATGTATTGCCAAATGGAGGACCACCACTGCTAGGACGTGAATGGATCCGGAAGATACAATTAGATTGGCATTGCATACAGGCACTGAAGGTTGAAGCCAAAAAGGATGACGACGTCACACCTGGACGACTGTCAAAAATGCTAACTCACGCAAAAGAAGTGTTCCAGGAGGGACTAGGAACACTAAAAGGAATAACAGCAACAATTAAAATAGAGGAAAATGCAAGCCCAAAGTTTCTGAAGGCCAGACCAGTGCCTTATGCGATCAGACCAGCTGTTGAAGCAGAGCTGGAAGGGTGGAACGTTCAGGAGTACTGTCCAAAGTGGACTGGAGCGAGTGGGCTACACCCATCGTTCCTGTAATGAAGAGGTCGTTGAGTAATACGCCTGGGGAACCAAAGAAGGTCCGCATCTGGGGATTTTAAGGTGACAGTGAACCCAGTCCTTCACACGGTGCAATATCCGCTTCCACGTATTGAGGATATTTTCGCCTCGCTATCTGGTGGTAAACACTTCACCAAAATTGATCTAGCCCAGGCGTACTTGCAAATGGAGGTAGAAGAAGCTTCGAAACATTACCTTACGATCAACACTCATAAAGGTCTCTATCAATACAACTGGCTGGTGTTTGGAGTAGCCTCGGCTCCGGCTATCTGGCAAAGGGCGATGGATCAGGTCCTGCAAGGGATTCCAGGGACCCAGTGTTATTTGGACGACATCTTGGTCACGGGTGAAAATGACGGTGATCACCTCGCTAACTTGGAGAAGGTGCTCGCCAGATTAAAGGAGTACGGGCTACGAGCTAATCGCCACAAGTGCGAGTTTTTCCAGAAACAGATCTCGTATTGCGGCCACGTCATCGATGAAGAGGGGTTACATAAGTCCCCTGACAAGATTGAGGCAGTAGTCAAGGCTCCAGCACTGGAAAATGTGTCACAACTGAGGTCGTTCCTTGGGCTGGTAAACTATTACCACAAGTTCTTACCAAATTTGTCTACGGTATTATACCCGCTGAACACCCTACTGCAAACAGGGGTACCATGGAAGTGGGATGACAAACATAGACGAGCTTTCCAGAAGTGTAAACAATTGATCACATCAAAAGAGGTGTTGGCCCATTTCAACCCAGCACTACCAATTCGTTTGGCATGTGATGCAGCACCCTACGGCATTGGAGCGGTGCTGTCGCACAGATTCCCAGACGGGTTGGAGAGGCCAGTAGCCTTTGCATCTCGGTCACTAACCCCAGCCGAGCTCAACTACGCCCAGATTGACAGGGAGGCCCTCAGCCTCGTATGGGGAGTAAAAAAATTCAACCACTATCTGCATGGGCAGAAGTTCACCTTGCTGACTGACCACCAACCACTTGTCTCCATCTTTAATCCTAAGAAGGGCGTGCCAGTAATGACTGCACAGCGGTTACAAAGATGGTCCCTGTTTCTAGGGGCGAATCAATATGAAATAGAATATAAAGGCACAAAACAGCATGGGAACGCTGATGGGCTATCGCGCCTGCCACTGCCTACTGTGGAGGAAGCACCAGCAGTGGACCCTATCGAGATATTTTATTCGTCGATAATTGAACGATTGCCAGTAACAAACGCGGATATAGAGAAGGAGACCCGCAATGATCCGACGCTGTCACGGGTATATGAATTGACGGTGAGGGGATGGCCAACACATGGCGACTCACTGTTGCCAGCATTCTCATCCAGAAGAGACCAGCTGTCAGTATGCCAGGGGACAGTGATGTGTGGATCCAGAGTGGTGATTCCACCCAAGTTAAGGGAGAGAGTGCTAAATGAGTTACATGAAGGTCGTCTTGGGGGAGTGAAAATGAAAAGCCTTGCTAGGGCTTATGTGTGGTGGCCGGGAATCGATCAACAAATCGAAGACCTAACTAAGAGCTGCTTAGGATGCCAGAAGGTCCAAAATGCACCACCCCATGCCCCTCTACACCCATGGGAGTGGCCCTCCTCTCCGTGGCAATGGGTGCATATTGATTTCGCTGGTCCATTCATGGACTCAATGTTCTTAATAGCAGTGGATGCTCATTCAAAGTGGCCTAAGGTGATTAAGATGTCTTCAACCACTACAGAGAAAACGATTGCAGTCCTACGGACCATATTTGCCAGAAACGGTTTGCCAGAGCAGATCTGTTCTGATAATGGACCACAGTTTGTGTCCGATGAGTTCCAAAAATTCATGAAAAGGAATGGGTTAAGGCATTACACATCCGCCCCATATCATCCAGCCACCAATGGATTGGCTGAGAGGTTCGTACAAACCTTTAAGAAGGCGATAAAGGCCATGTGCGACGAGGAAATTCCACTACAGCATAAGATGGACAATTTCTTATTAGCCTACCGAAATGCGACACATGCAGTTACCAACCAGACCCCGGCCATGATGTTCTTTAACCGAAGGTTGAGATCTCGTCTGGACTTGCTCAGACCAAATGTGTGAAGAAATGTTGAGGACAAACAATTCCAGCACATCAATGAGAAGCCGACAAGGAGCTTCAATGTAGGGCAACCAGTCTTGGCCCATGACTATCGAACAGAGAAGTGACAACCCGGAACGATATGTACAAGGCAGGGGCCATTAATGTACACAGTGGATGTCGATCAGATCTTAGTGTCACAGGAACACGTCAACCCCATGTCTCGAGTACCTGGGGATGAACCCGACATACCGGTAGCATCTACTTCAGACCCAGTAGCCGTGGAACCCGATGAACTACCCGATGAAAAGGGGTCAGAATCGCCTCTGCACCAAGAACAAGAACCTCTGGAAAGGCGCTATCCCGAAAGGGTCAGGAAGCCGCCCCAAAGACTGAATCTATAAATGGACTTTTGTTATTTAATGTACATGTAAAAATGTAATTGTTATTTGAATATTAAGGGGGTTATTATTAATCTAAAATGGGAGGAATTGTAGTGTATGTGCCTTTAAGTCAGAACTACTTTTTACAGCTCCTGTATACTGTAGTACCGGCAGTGACCACACCGGTATATAAGCTTTGAGCATGCCTCTGTACCCGAGTCTAAAGATTACCCTCCTCCAGTAAAGACCTGTTATTTGTTAATGTGCAGCATCCGTGTGATTATTTATTCACTGAACCACGGATCTAACACTATAGTCAGAGCTAAGTGATCCCACAATCAATAGATCAGATCAAAGCTCTACAGCCCTGCCACATCCAATCATGAATGGTGATGCAAAATTAAACAACTAACGGGAGGAGGAGGCTCCAAGAAAATCCCCATCCTCAATGATGGTGGAGCCGAGCACATGAGTGCAAACGACAAGGTTGAAGTGTTTGCAACAATCTTCAGCCAGAATTGCTGAGTGCATGATCCATATCGGGTCCCTCCTGAGGTCCCCACCATCACAAAAGCCAGTCTGCAGCCAATTTGATTAATTGCGTGTGATATTAAGAAACGGCTGAGCGCACTGGATACAGCAAAGGCTATGGGCCCTGACAACATCCCAGCTATCATGCTGAAGACTTGTGCTCCAGAACTAGCCGCACCTCTAGCCAAGCTGTTCCAGTACAGCTACAACACTGGCATCTACCCGACAAAGTGCAAAATTGCCCGGGTATATCCTGTCCACAAAAAGCAGGACAAATCCTATCCGGCCAATTACCACCCCATCAGCCTACTCACAATCATCAGCAAAGTGATGGAAGGTGTAGTCAACTCTGTTATTAAGTGGCACTTACTCACCAATAACCTGCTCACTGATGCCCAGTTTGGGTTCCACCAAGACCACTCTGCTCCTGACCTCATTTCAGCCTTGGTCCAAACATGGACAAAAGAGCTGAATTCCAGAGGTGAGGTGAGAGTGACTGCCCTTGACATCAAGGCAGCATTTGCCCGAGTGTGGCATCAAGGAGCCCTAGTAAAACCGAAGTCAATGGGAATCAGGGGGAAAACTCTCCATTGGCTGGAGCCATACCTAGCACAAAGGAAGATGGTTGGGGTTGTTGGAGGGCATTCATCTCAACCTCAGGACATCACTGCAGGAGTTCCTCAGGGCAGTGTCCTAGGCCCAACCATCTTCAGCTGCTTCATCAATGACTTTCCCTCCATGATAAAGGGGTGAAACTCCTGGAACTCCCTCCCTAACAGCACTGTTGGAGCGCCTTCATCATACAGACTGTAGCGGCTCAAGAAGGTGGTTCACCACCACCTTCTCAAGGGCAATTAGTGCTGGGCAATAAATGCTGGCCTTGCCAGTGATGCCCACATCCCCTGAATGAATAAAAAAAATGAGAGAAATCATTTATTTATCTACTTGTAGCATGATGTTTGCAAGGTCCTGGCAATCCAACCACTTTCATGTTCCATTGGCCCCGATTTTAGCTCCAGGTGGATCCCCCACTCTGGCCTGAGTTAAAATTACAGTTGGGTCTCAATGATGTCATTGGGTCACAACAGGCATATGTAAAGAAGGACCCTGTTGGCTCTGGGCGCATGTAAATATACCCAGCACATAAAGAAAAACAGATGGCAAAATATCTGACAAGCTTGTGAAAGGCAGTTTTATTATTTCACTGTTCTTGGTTGTAGCTGAGTCAGACTGGGGATTTGACAAGATAGTTAGATGGAAACAGCTGTGAATAAAATGGTAAATGACAGAGATTTAATCGAGCTGGATTGTGCTGATGATATTGTATTGATAGCAGAAGCAGTGCACAAACTACAAATTAGAACATCAAGCTTCAATGAAAAGGTGAAGTGTATCACGGAATATCAATATCAAGGAAACATGAGCACTGAAGTTGAAATCCTGCACATGAATGTTGATCAGTGAATTCAAGAGACACACACCTTCATGTGCACGATAAGAAATGATGGAGAGGGAAGGAAGAAAAATGTGTCAGAGGAGCTAAAACCTCAGCATTAAAACTATGGTGAACATGTGGGGGCTAAATTGCATAAGGCCCGAAAACAGACGTGGGGATTGCAATGTGCGACCTTCCCGCACCTGTTGAATGTAGCACCGGCAGTACGCGAAATTTATGTTGCCTGCTCATTACCATGATTGCAGAGCTGAGCCCAGCGCTAAACATGGTACTGGTTGGCTCAGCGCTCAACAGGAGGCCCAATATCAGGTGGAGTCTGCTCTCTATTTAAAGGTCGCCTGCAGAGTGAAAGGCTGTCTGCACTTCTTAAAGGGGAGGTGCTTTGTGAGAGAAGTACCTCATTCTGACTGGAGCTGGAGCTATGTTTCAACAGGACAGAGAAAGGGCGCCTCAGTTCTCCGATGCAGCACTGGAGGCCTTGGCACAGGGAGTGTACAGGAGGAGACAGGTCCTCTACCCGCAGGGGACAGGAGGCCTTCCAGACACACCGTGCCAAGGCAGTGGGATGAGATCACAAAAGCGGTCAGTGCTACCTCAGGACATGGATCCAGTGCTGCAAGAGGTTTTAATGATCTCACACGAGTGGTCAAGGCCAGTGAATGCATCGTCAAATGCCGTCTCCCACCAACTGCACCACCAGTCTCACACACTGCTCAATGCACCACACCCCCAGCACTCACCTACCTACACTCTCTAGCAATCATGACTCATACCTCACAATCATAGCTTCACCTCACCCTCACACACTTACAACTGCTGCAAGCATCACACCCACATCTCACACCTTGCACACAATGTCAGCTATTCAACCATGACAGGTACATCACCCAAACACAATGCTCCACACTCACTGACACATCACCCAAACACATTGCACCACACTCACTTACACACTACCCTTTCTCTTGCATGCCAAGGTGGCTCACAGCCAACATGAGCAGGAACAAAAAGGCAGGGACCAAGTATGGCTGCAGAACCTAATGCAGCTGGAGGAGACTGTGGTGGAGATCATTGGAGGGGCTGTCACTGAGGCTGTGATGATCAGCAAGGCTGAAAACATTGATGATGATGGTATGCTGACACCTAAGCCTTCTTCTCACATCTGACTTCCCCCTCATCGCACCATCTCTTCTCACTTACAAAGTGCTGATGGTGTAAGCATGCACATCTGACTTTCCACCCCACTCCTCACCAAAACCCTACACCTGTGCCTTTCTCCTTTCAGATACTCAAGAACTCCCACCAGTATAGCCTTTGCAAGAAGAAGTGGAGGAGGAGAGTGATGGAGAAGAAGAGGCACCATCGATCGATCTGACAATCCCAGACACCAGCTCAGAAAATGCGTGAAGTATAGAGGCAGAATCTGCAAATTATCAGTTACTGGGCATGAGTGGGCAGCAGCTAGGCCAGGGGGAAAGGATAGCTTGGGGGCCAACTCCCCAGAGGGTGAAGTTGCACATGAGTTCAGCTGCACAGGACTCAGAGGAAGACTTTGATGGGGCAGCCTTCAGAAGAAGGGTAATGGGCATGCACCCGGAAATGCTTGGTGCAATGGCCCGCCTGCCAGAGAGCCTTTTGTCACTGTCAAGGAGCATGGAGTCTGGTGCCAACATGCCATGGGGTTTTGCTTGGAGCCCATGCCCTCAAAATTGGGCTACCTTAGAGCCACCCATTTGTGTGGCTATCCTGGAGAAAAAATGGCAGCCGGCACTCTAATGCCCTTCTTTGGCACGGGACTCAGTGGCACCATTTTGGTGAGCATCTTAGCGCTACCGATAGCAGCGCTGGCTTTGGAGATGCAAATGGTTAGAGAGTGACGTCAGTCAGTGTGAAATGCCACGTTAACGTCAGGCTCTGTGAACTTCGACCTTAGTGCTGAGTTTAGTGCGGGGTCCTAAGCTCGCTCTGGAAAGCGAACATTCAGCAGACTGACAGAGATGCTGTCAGCACTTCTTAAAGGGACACACACATCTTTCAGCTAAGTTTACATTTAAGCTTTTGGACTGGATTTTTAAAATTTTATTGAAGTTGTGGCTTGGTGCAATATATGTTAAAAGTTTCTTAAGTGTGCAGGGAGTGCAGGGAGTGCTGCTGGATGCATGCAAGGCCTTGGATGGTAAATGAAGGCCTCAGAAGACTGAAAATGCTGGAAATACTCAGCAGGTCAGGCAGCATCTGTGGAGATAGAAACAGAGTTCACATCTCAGGTCGAGGTGCTGCCTGACCTGCTGAGTATTTTCAGCATTTTCTGCTTCTACTTCAGCTTTACAGCATCTGCCTGCAGAGGGAAGAGGAAGAAGCAGAAGAGGAGGATACAGAAGGAAGGATGCAACCCAGACAGCCCCTTTCTGGCCGGGATATCCGGGATGGAATCATCCGCCTGCGGTAGCAGTGACCACAACCCCAATTCCTCTTTCAACATTTATCCCACACCTTACCTTCCCTCTGTTACTGACCATCACAGCGTCCTCTTGGTCACAGTACTGAAATAAAAGCCACCAGAAAGCAAACTTTCCAATCCAACTTTATACATCTATCCATCCAATATGACATCAAAAAATCAACTAATCACCCTTATGCATTCCCTTAGTGACTGTCTAGTGTGTGTCTTTGCCTAACCTACTGATGTCATGCAGTGCTACCCCAGTGGCTGCAGCATGGCTGATGGAAGGCTGCTGACTTTCAGTGGGGGACACTGCAGATGGCCTTGCAGGACGACCTCGAGGCGCTGGTGGCTGGGAGGGTGAAATTGAGTGATGGTGTTTCTTCTTCTTCTCCTCCTCCTCCTCCTCCTCCTCCATCATCTCCATCTCCACCTCCAACTCCATCATCATCTCCATCATCATCTCCATCTCCATCATCATCATTCATCACCACCATCTCTTGGGTGTGTGAAATGAGGAAGGCACAAGGGTGGAGTTGTGGTGATAGGAGGACAGAAAGCAAGAGGTGCATGTGAGAAGGAGGATAATGTATGAGGATGCCGGCATCTTGTATCCTTTCAGCCCTGCCGCTGGCCAAGGGCTAAGCCATGCCCCTGCCAAGAATGGCTAGTGCCGTCTCCTCCAAGGGGGTGAGGTGAAGCTAGGAATGGGAGATGTGCCTTGTGATTGGTGCAGATTTTAGGTAGGTGAGTGATGAGGGGGCGGAGGTGATGTTGTGCATTAAGCAGTGTGCGAGGCTGGGGATGCAATTTGTAGGAGACGGCTTTTGAAGATGTGTAAGAAAACATCATTTGCTATAACCTCTGCTGTAACATGACCAAATTTAATATACCAGCATGCTTTGAGAGGCCGAGAGGTTAGTTCCTGTGAGAACTTTGTACGAAAACAGTTAACAGATAAAAAAGACCTTGGATAGGAACAAAGAAATGTCGAACAGACTGCTACGGTTGTAAGATGTAAAGGCTGCCAGCTGCCTTTTTAACAGATAAGGGAAACAGACCTTGAGAGTACTGTGGAGAAGAAGCTATTGAACTGTTAAGGCATTTGCAAAAACAGAAAACATCTTCAGACTTGCGGCCCACTGACTGACCACTGATAAGAAGAAGAGAAAAACAACTATCGACCATTGTTGATACATTTGGGAACACGTATACGGTGGGAGGGTTGCCAAATTTTAAGGTATAAAAGATGCCGTAAAAAGACACTCGGGGCTGCTGCAGTTGGGGGCAACTTGGCCAGTTGCCAGTTAAAGTCATATGTCTAGTCACCGCTGAATTGACCACTCACTGGTGTTAGTACGTGTGTAGTGCTAGCTTATTATCACTTGATCTTAAAGTAAGGGAATAAACATGTGTATGCTTAGATATAATCAGGAGTATTAAATGCAACAGTTTTGTGTGAGCTTACTTGTAACCTCTTGCTGATTTTAAGTAAAGGAATTTATCTTTGAATCCTTGGGTTTTGTGTTGTCTGTTCGACGGGTCTGAACTTTGGATACTGTTTGACAGGTTAAAGGACAAGGGTGAATTGAAACATCTTATAGATTTTGGCAACCAAACAAGGACCCGTTCAGAGCAAACAATGGCAAAGACTATGGATGAGTTAGTCACAAAGTATGTGGCAGGGAAGTTGCCTCTTCGAGAGACATGGATCTGGGTCATTATGGACGGTGATGATCCAGTATTGGAGGCTGAAAAGTGGACCCAAGGGTCCACGTGTCGGCCAAGGTTAATGAAATCTGTTTGGTTGTTGGCCTATCAGAGGCAGGTTAAAAATGATGAAAAGGTAAAGATCAAGTTAAGGAAAGAAACAGAGGAGAAAGAAGCGGTGGTAAACCGACCTCTGAAGGAATTAGAGGAAGAAAGGGAAAGTTGGAAAAGGAATAGAGGTCCCAATATTAACTGGGATAGTCAGAGTGTGAAAGGCTTAGAGGGTGCAGAATTCTTAAAGTGCATCCAGGAGAGCTTTTTGAGCCAGCATGTAGAAAGTCCTACAAGAGAGGGGGTGGCACTGGACCTAATTCTAGGGAATGTGGCCAGGCAAGTGGTAGAAGTGTTAGTAGGTGAGTACTTTGGTGACAGTGACCATAATTCGGTGAGATTTAAGGTAGTCATGGAAAAGGACAGAGATGGACAGGAAATAAAGGTTCTAAATTGGGGGAAGGCCGATTTTAATATGATAAGGCAGGATCTGGCCAAAGTGGACTGGGATCAGCTACTTGTAGGAAAATCCACATCGGAGCAATGGGAGTCTTTCAGAAAGAAAATTGAGAGAGTACAATGGCAACATGTTCCCGTAAAGGTCAAGGGTGGGACCAACAAGTCCAGGGAACCTTGGATGTCAAGGGATATACGAGAATGGATTAGGAAAAAAAGGGGGGCTTTTGGCAGATACAAAGGACTAAAGACAGAGGAAGCCCTAGAGGAGTATAAAAAGTGCAGGGGGATACTTAAAAAAGAAATTAGGAGAGTGAGGAGGGGCCATGAAATAACACTGGCGAGCAAAATAAAGGAAAATCCTAAGGTGTTTTATAAGTATATTAAGGGCAAGAGGATAACTAGGGAAAGAGTAGGGCCCATTAGGGACCAAAGTGGCAATCTGTGTGTGGAGCCAGAAGATGTAGACGGGGTTTTAAATGAATTTCTTGCATCTGTGTTCACTATGGAGAAGGACGATGTAGACATAGAAATCGGGCAGGGGGGCTGTGATATACTTGAACATATTAGCATCGGGAGGGAGGAGGTACTAGCGGTTCTAGCAGGCTTACAAGTGGATAAATCCCCAGGCCCGGATGAGATGTATCCCAGGCTGCTGTGTGAGGTAAAGGAGGAGATTGCAGGGGCTCTGACACAAATTTTCAGAACCTCTCTGGCCACAGGGGATGTGCCAGAGGACTGGAGAACAGCTAACGTAGTACCATTATTCAAGAAGGGTAGTAGGGATAAACCAGGGAATTACAGGCCAGTGAGCCTAACATCAGTGGTAGGGAAATTATTGGAAAAAATTCTGAGAGACAGAATTAGTCTCCACTTGGAGAGGCAAGGATTAATCAGGGATAGTCAGCATAGCTTTGTCAAGGGAAGATCATGTCTGACCAATTTGATTGAATTTTTCGAGGGGGTGACTAGGTTTGTGGATGAGGGTAGTGCAGTGGATGTGGTATACATGGATTTCAGTAAGGCTTTCGATAAAGTCCCACATAGGAGACTGGTCAAGAGGGTAAGAGCCCATGGGATCCAGGGTGCCTTGGCACATTGGATCCAAAACTGGCTTAGTGGCAGAAAGCAGAGGGTGATGGTCGAAGGTTGTTTTTGTGACTGGAAGCCTGTGTCCAGTGGGGTACCGCAGGGATCGGTGCTGGGTCCCTTGCTGTTTGTGGTCTACATTAATGATTTGGATGTGAATGTAAAAGGTATGATCAGTAAGTTCGCAGATGACACGAAAATTGGTGGGGTGGTAAATAGCGAGGAGGGTAGCCTCAGTCTGCAGGACGATATAGATGGGTTGGTCAGATGGGCGGAACAGTGGCAAATGGAATTTAACCCTGAAAAGTGTGAGGTGATGCATTTTGGAGGGACTAACAAGGCAAGGGAATACACAATGAATGGTAAGACCCTAGGAAAGACAGATGATCAGAGGAACCTTGGTGTGCATGTACATAGATCCCTGAAGGCAGCAGAACAGGTGGATAAGGTGGTTAAAAAGGCATATGGGATACTTGCCTTCATTAGCTGAGGCATAGAATATAAGAGCAGGGAGGTTATGATGGAGCTGTACAAAACGCTGGTTAGGCCACAGCTGGAATACTGTGTGCAGTTCTGGTCGCCACACTATAGGAAGGATGTGATTGCTTTGTAGAGGGTGCAGAGGAGATTCACCAGGATGTTACCTGGGCTGGAGCGCTTCAGCTATGAAGAAAGACTGGACAGGCTGGGATTGTTTTCCTTGGAGCAGAGAAGGCTGAGGGGGGACCTGATTGAGGTGTACAAAATTATGAGGGGCATAGATAGGGTAGATAGAAAGGAACTTTTTCCCTTAGTAGAGGGGTCAATAACGAGGGGCATAGATTCAAGGTAAGGGGCAGGAGGTTTAGAGGGGATTTGAGGAAGAACTTTTTCACCCAGAGGGTGGTTGGAATCTGGAACTCACTGCCTGAAAGGGTGGTAGAGGCAGGAACCCTCACAACATTCAAGAAGCATTTGGATGAGCACTTGAAATGCCATAGCATACAAGGCTATGGAGTAAATGCTGGAAAATGGGATTAGATTAGACAGGGCTTGATGGCCGGTGCGGACGCGATGGGCCGAAGGGCCTCTTTCTGTGCTGTATAACTCTATGACTCTATGTGCTGTAATAAAGAACAATACCTCGAGAGCTAGTGTATCAATAATCAGGATCAGTGCGATGCCTTGTCAAAAGAACTATCCAAACAGAGACATATGGCAGAGCAGGCAGAAAAGGTCAATGAGGACCTGAAGGTTGCGTTTATGGTCACCCAGAAACAGTCTCTCGAGGAACAGAGTGCTCGTGGGGACCACACTGAATGTAATAAGCGGATTTAGAAACTGGAAGTGAAACATAAAGAGCAGGAGAGAGATTGGGAGATGAAGAGGGGAAAAGATCTAAGTTGCAGGCTAACCAATCTGAAAACTCAGCAAAGAAAGGAAAAAAACAGGTTTTTGGGGAGCCAGGAAAAGCTGCAGAGAGCACAAAAAAAAGAGAAACTTAAAGTTTTACTGACACGGAAGCTATCAGTGTCTGTGCCGAGACAAATTAAACACAAGATTTGCTGAGTGAAAGGAATCTTAAAGGATGCTGGAATTTTAGGTTGTGTGAAAGTGTGTGTTAAAGTGTGGAAGTTTTCCTGACTATGAATATTTAAGAAGTTACAGTATTCCTTTTGTCTGAAAGTCTGACTTTGAAAGAAAGAGTCTGTTGTGTTTGTTTTAGCTCCGCCCAATTCTCTGTGCTTAGAGCTAAAAGCCATTTAACCCTTTGTAATCTTGTCTTGAATGTTGGAAGTTTTAAGGAAGTATGAATATGTTGGGTATGTTGATTTCAATTTAAGATTGTGTATGTAGAAGTGGGAGAAACTTTGTGAGTTGCAGTTGAAGTTAAAGACACTGCTGTGTATATATTTTGACTGGGACGGCATGTACAGCAAACTGTAAATCAGAGGCAGTTTGTTTTACAAAAGATAAGCTTCAGCCTTGAAGTTACGGTTGCCATGGTTTCTAATCGTGTCTGGTAAAAAATGAATCTGAACTTTTGGAAAGTACTTTATTTTAATTGGATTACAAAAAATTGCTACTGTTTGATTTGATTTTAAATCAATTTGAACATTTACAAAGCACTGTCTTCTTAATTTGGTTACTGCAAGTCCAAGATGCCTACTCTCTAAGTTTTTGACAAGTAAGAAGTAATCAGTAATTATAAATTGGGTTGAAAGGAAAAAAATTAATTAGCCTATGATGAAATAAAGAAAGGAGAAAAGGGAAGATCATAATTCTATTCTACTGCTCTACAGGTTTTTTTTCAGTGTGAATGTTAAAAGTTTTTACAAAGCATGTGTGAATGTTTTTTTTGCTGTAGCTCCTCCCTCTTTTTCAAGTGGCGCTGGCTAGTTTAAGATATTGGTCTGAATTAAATTGGCGTTATTGAGGTTAATTAACCTATTAAAACCAGACTTTTATTATGGCCATGGTGAAATTCTGGTTGGTGTAAATTGTATGAAAGCCTCTAGTTCCAGACATGAGGCAATCACATCAACAACTAGTATTTTTTTTAAAAATTCTGACCAATTTTAAGTATGTGTGACCAGGGGAATAAAAAAGGAAATGCTATTGTTGTATATGGAGTTGTTTCACAGAATGTTTATGGTGGTGTTATGTTTTTACCTACTGAATTGAATTGATCAGAATCTTTGCAAGTTTTAAAGGCATTTAAAGATTTTGCAAAAGTAACAGTTCTTTTTATTTACTTGAAAGCTGCGAGAAGCTATGTGACATTGATTTGTGTTTGTCTTCTTTTGAAAAAAATGGTAACTCTTTTCTGTGTGTTTTGTGAACATTCTGGGCATTGTTAAATTTTTAAGGTCTTTAGTTTGAGTGGATGTTTCCCCACAGTAACTGAAGGGAATCAGGAATTGACAAATTACTTATTGGGCTGGCAGGAAAGCTGTAGTGTATGTACCCGTCTACCTTTAAGGAAACTATTGTATGTAACCGTTCACCTTTAAGAGAACTACTTTAGGTGTGGCACTACTTGTTTGGCTTCTGTATACTGTAATACTGACAGTGACCACACCAGTATATAAGCGTTGTGGTAGGATTCCTTGGGCAGATTCGCCCTGACCTTCGAATAGTAAAGTCCTGTTTGTTTGTTACTCCTGAAGTCTGTGTCGTTATTAACTGCACAACCCACAGACTTTACAGTGGCGACGAGTCCGATCGTACCCTGCGGCAAGACTACCAAAGCAACTAAAGAGCGTCGAAGAGAGGCAACCGCCCTCGTCGTTCTGCTGGGAGAAAACACGAGGCTGCAGCAATAGAAAGGAGGAAGACTTTAGCAACAAAAGCTTCCATCAGCAACAGGCACTGACTGTCCCTTCTGCCACGGTGCGGAGTCAGCCGATCAGCAGGAAGCAAGGCAGCCATGGAGACTGTGAGTAAGGGAAAGTGTAAAGAATATCCGGAGGATAAGGGCTGTGCACTCGACCACGGTCGAGGGGGAAAGGAGCCGGACGGAAAGTCGGGTCCAACAGCGTCGTGAGACAGCCAGACCGCGATCGGCGGGAAAGCCGGGCAGCGACCGAAGCCACGAAGCGCTGAGACCGGGAGCGTAGGCGCGGGAAGAGAGAAACTCAGCCGCAGCCGGGGAGGGAAGCACCGGACTGCGAGAGGGCTGGGAGGCGAATGGGAACTGAGCGTGCGGGAGAAACAAAGCTGACCAAGGGAGACTGCGCGAGAGCCAGTCCAGCAGCTGAACTGTTCTCCGCCAACGGGAGTACCCAGCGCCGGTAGAGCCGAGCGGGCGGGAGAGAGAGAGACAGAGCCGAGCAAGGGGAGAGAGACTGCGCGAGAGCCAGTCCAGTGGCTGAACTGTTCTCCGTCAACGGGGTGTACCCAGAGCCGGTAGAGCCGTGCGAGCGGGAGAGAGAGACAGAGCCGAGTAAGGGGAACTGTGCGAGAGCCAGCCCAGCGGCTGAACCTGTCCGCTGTGGGGAAAGCGTACCCCTCCCACCAGGGAAGAAACGCGGGAAGCCGCCATTAGGCGGAGAAGACGACAGACGCAGGAAACCGCCATTGAAGGGGTGGGGAGAGAAGGAAAGAGCGGGAAACCGCCATTTTCGCGGGAAAAGCCGCCATCTTAGAAAAAAAAAAAAAAAAAATTTAAAGAAATACTTGTGTTGTTCCCAAGGAAAGGAAGATGCCTGAGCGTGGGGACATCAACGATTTTAGTTCTGAGATAGAAGACTGGACCACGTACGTGGAACGTATTGAGATACATTGTAAGGCTAATAAAATAGCAAAGGATGAAAAAGCTTTAACCTTACTTAACATAATGGGTGCGAAAACATTCGGGTTGTTGAAGCATCTTCTCTCACCAGCTAAACCGGCGGATCAGACTTTCGATGATATTGTAGCAGTGCTGAAGGATCACTTGAACCCCGCACCGTTGATGTTGGCTGAACGATTCAAATTCTATGCAAGAACGCAACGGAAAGACGAAAGCAACGCGGAATACTTGGTCGAACTGCGTAGGCTAGCGAAACACTGCCAGTTCGGAGGGAATCTGACAGAGGCACTGCGAGACAAGTTCGTATGCGGATTGTCCAAGGAAGGGACGCAAAAGCGACTACTCGAAGAGAACGATCTTCCACTGGATAAGGCTGTCCTTATCGCAGCATCAAACGAAGCCGCAGCGAAAGGAACTGCGGAAATGCAGCTAAAGGCAGCAGCACTCGGTACAACAAATTACTTCGGGTACAACGAAATGCTATCGGTGTGGGAAGACAACACACGACCAGAACCAATGCTGGTTTAAAAAACAAGAATGTAGGAAATGTGGCAAGCTCGGTCACATGGCTAAGGTATGCCGGTCAGGAACGATGTACAACAATAATGAGTCACCACAAAAATGGTACAAAAAGGTACAAGAGGTGACTAGGAAGAGTCTGAAGGAACAGAAGTCGGACTCACACTCCAACTGCAAAGGACTGGACAGTCTAAGAATTCACAATGTGAGTAATGAAGCTGACCGACAGACTATCTGGATCACGCTACAGATTGCCAAAGTCCAAGTAAAAATGGAAGTGGACACCGGATCGGCGTTGACGGTCATGAATAAGCATGACTATAAAAAGTTATTCAAGCATATTCCACTACGGGATACGGAACTAGTACTGCAGACATACACGGGGCACAAAGTATTCCCCATCGGAAAGATAGAAGTCAAGGTGAGATACAAGGATAAAGATCACCACCGGTTGGACCTGTATGTGTTGCCTGAGGGAGGTCCACCACTTCTGGGACGGGAGTGGATCCGAAAAATAAAGATGGACTGGCATTCACTAAACACCATGACGGTGGATTCCGGAAAAGAGGATGTCAAACCTGAACGGTTGTCCAGAATATTGGACGAAGCTAAAGAGGTATTCCAGCAAGGACTGGGAACACTGCGAGGAATTAAAGCAAAGGTTAAGATTGCAGAACATGCAAGCCCAAAGTTTTTTAAGGCCAGATCGGTACCTTACACAATACGACCAGCTGTGGAGGCAGAACTGGAAGAACTTGAACGATCAGGGGTCCTGTCAAAAGTGGACTGGAGTGAGTGGGCCACGCCCATTGTTCCCGTCATGAAGTCCTCACCAAGTAATAAGCCAGGGGGACCGGGGAAGGTCCGTATCTGCGGAGATTTCAAGATCACAGTGAATCCGGTGCTTCACACGGTACAATACCCGCTTCCGCGGATTGAAGATATCTTTGCTTCGTTGGCTGGAGGGAAGCACTTCACCAAGATAGACCTGGCTCAGGCATATTTACAGATGGAGGTCAAGGAAGAGTCACGCCAGTACCTCACCATCAACACACACAGAGGCTTGTATCGCTATAATAGACTGGTCTTTGGGGTAGCTTCGGCGCCAGCAATTTGGCAGAGGGCCATGGAGCAGGTATTACAAGGAATTCCAAGCACGCAGTGCTACTTAGATGATATTCTGATCACGGGAAAAGACGAGGAAGAACACCTCACAAATTTGAAACTGGTACTCACCAGGTTGAAGGAGTATGGCCTTCGGGTTAATCGCAAGAAGTGTGAGTTCTTCCAAAAACGGATCTCATACTGCGGTCATGTCATTGACCGAGAGGGACTGCACAAGTCACCTGAAAAGATAGAAGCGGTCGTGAAGGCCCCCGCTCCAGGAAACATATCACAGTTAAGATCATTCTTGGGGTTGATTAATTACTATCACAAGTTTCTGCCAAATTTATCCACGGTGCTGCATCCGCTGAATGCTCTGTTGCGGAAAGATACACCATGGAAGTGGAGTGAGGAATGCAGAAAGGCTTTTCGCAGAAGCAAGGAGTTGATTACCTCTGAAGAAGTGTTGGCTCATTTCAACCCAACGTTACCCCTTCGTCTAGCTTGTGATGCTTCCCCGTACGGAATTGGAGCAGTACTGTCGCACAGGCTACCAAATGGCTCGGAAAGGCCAGTGGCATTCGCGTCCCGATCGTTGACCCCCGCAGAGCGAAATTATGCTCAAATAGATAGGGAGGCCCTCAGTCTGGTGTGGGGCGTGAAGAAGTTCAATCATTACCTGCAATGTAAGAAGTTCACATTACTGACAGACCACCAGCCGTTGGTGTCCATATTCAACCCAAACAAGGCCGTTTCCACCATGACAGCACAAAGGTTACAAAGGTGGTCCGTGTTACTTGGGGCACACCAATATGACATCGAATACAAAAGGTCCAAACAGCATGGAAATGCTGATGGGTTATCGCGCTTGCCATTACCGATGGTAGAAGAAGCGAGTACAGTGGACCCAGTAGAGATGTTCCACTCATCCATAGTGGAGTGTTTACCGATAACAAACTCAATGATTGAGAAAGAGACAAGGAATGACCCGACTCTTTCACGAGTCTATGATTTAACGGTGGAGGGATGGCCAGCACAGAGCGAACCAACACTGCAAGCATTTTCACAGAGGAAAGAACAACTGTCAGTGTGTCGAGGAACCCTGATGTGTGGATCTAGAGTGGTGATTCCACCCAAACTCCAAAAGAAGGTGCTAAGGGAGCTGCACGAAGGACATCTGGGTGGAGTGAAGATGAAGAACCTAGCAAGAGCATTTGTGTGGTGGCCAGGCATTGATGGAGACATCGAAGAGATCACTAAGAACTGCCTAGGATGTCAGAGGGTTCAGAACGCGCCACCACAGGCTCCTCTGCATCCATGGGAGTGGCCCTCATCTCCTTGGCAAAGAGTACACATCGACTTTGCTGGTCCATTTATGGACTCGATGTTTCTAATAGCGGTGGATGCCCACTCCAAGTGGCCGGAAGTAATTAAGATGACCACCACCACCACGGAAAAAACCATCACAGTGTTAAGGACTATGTTTGCTAGGAATGGCCTGCCGGAACAGATCTGTTCTGATAATGGACCGCAATTTGTGTCCGAAGAATTCAAGAAATTCTTAAAGAGCAATGGGGTTAAGCACTACACGTCAGCCCCACACCACCCCGCCTCCAATGGATTGGCTGAAAGGTTTGTCCAGACCTTCAAGAAGGCCATAAAGGCCATGGGTAATGAAGACATAAATCTACAACATAAGGTGGATAGCTTTTTGTTGGCCTACCGGAATGCAACACATGCGGTCACAAATCAAACTCCCGCCATGATGTTTTTTAATAGACGCCTAAGATGCCGGCTGGATTTACTCAAACCAAACGTCAGAAGGGACGTAGAGAACCGGCAATTCCAAGGCATGAATGAAAGGGCCACTAGATCTTTCCAGATCGGTCAACGAGTTTTGGCCCGGGACTACCGTACCGAGAAATGGCAGCCTGGAACTATTGGAAAAAGGCTAGGGCCGTTGATGTATACGGTGGACATTGGGGACAATATAATAAGGCGCCATGTGGACCAGATCATAGGGTCCGCCACAAATGGGCAACCGACTTCACCACCTTACCCTGGTAATGTTGAAACTGAGATACCCAGAACACCTACTTCCGATCTGGTAATACTGGAATCAGATGAACCTGACACTGTTTTTCAAGCCGAATCGACTTTGCCAGAAGCACATACTAGCCCGCCGGGAATGACGACACCACTGCGGCGTTATCCAGACAGAATCCGGAAACCTCCAGAAAGACTGAATCTATGAACTGTCTTACATAAGCTGTATATATGTTATAATGTATGTTTACTAAGGAATCAGTATGTTGTAAGCTAAAAAGGGAGGATTGTAGTGTATGTACCCGTCTACCTTTAAGGAAACTATTGTGTGTAACCGTTCACCTTTAAGAGAACTACTTTAGGTGTGGCACTACTTGTTTGGCTTCTGTATACTGTAATACTGACAGTGACCACACCAGTATATAAGCGTTGTGGTAGGATTCCTTGGGCAGATTCGCCCTGACCTTCGAATAGTAAAGTCCTGTTTGTTTGTTACTCCTGAAGTCTGTGTTGTTATTAACTGCACAACCCACAGACTTTACAAAAGCCACAATGGATTTTTTGTTTTTTCTTTGAAGCTATGAGTGTTGATGGTGCAAGATTACCAAGAGTCGTACTTTGATATAACAATGGCTTCAAGGTGTTACGGAGCTTGAACTTTGCTCGAAAAGTGCAGTGGGTGCTCTGGTAATGTTCAGAGTTTATGTTCTTATCTGCAGACATTGATGGATCTCAAATGTCCCAGCATGGTGACAAAATTAGACTTAAGACTTTGCTTTTTAATGCTTGGAATTAACTATTTGGAGTCATGTGTTATCTTCCAAGACAGATTGCTTGAGAGGGAAGATAAAAGACTTGCATCCAAACGTGATTGCAATTATTTGTCTTCATTTGTTAAACCACAAGCCTGGACATAATTTGTTTGAGAAATTAAAATTGATTAGATACATTGATATGAGTTGCTGTTCAAGCACTCGGGAAGGGAAATTTATCTGAAATTTAAGGGGATAATCAAATGTTATTTTTGAAAAGGCCCAGCCTACGTGGTTCTGTCTAAACTGTGTTAACAAAGAAGCTTTTGGGGGGAGACTGTTGTGTTAAAGGTAACTAACATCTCTCATCTTGCAGACTGAATTGCTCTCTGGTATATTTTGAGGAATAGCTCAATAAGAGGTTAAATGGTAATGATCATATAGTATTGGACGGTAAAGTTTCTCCAGAGCTCACGAATGAGATGAAATGGTAATAAATGGGAATTTGGATGAATTTCAGGAACTCAAAACAGGGATGAGGTACTTCCCCTAATCCTTATGGCAATACGCAGTAAAGAGTCTTAAGGATTCGTCGGGGACTGGCACTAGTACAGGGGAAAGAGAGAGCTGTTCCATTGGGATGGACTACACCTGAACCATGCTGGGACCAGAGTTCCAGCAAATCGAATAACTAGGGAGGTAGATAGGATTTTAAACTAAATAAGGGGGGAGGGGAGGGTCCTGGTGGAGAGAAATCTAGAATGCTAAAGAGAAAAGACAAGGAAGCAGTGCAGGAAAGTGATTGGGGTAAGGATAACCAGATTGTGTCAGGAAGGGACAGAGCGTACAAACAAAGGAGTGCACTAACAAATAGGGCCCGGGTAAGAAAAAATGGTAATAAGACAAATAGGGCCATAGTACAAAAAAATGTTGAGATATCTAAAAATGTTAAAAAGACAAATCTAAAGGTACTGTATCTGAATGCACGAAGCATTTGTAATAAGGTAGATGAATTAACAGCGCAAATAGATGTAAACGGATATGATATAATTGCGATTACAGAGACATGGCTGCAGGGTGACCAAGGCTGGGAGCTGAATATCCAAGGATATTCGATATTTAGGAAGGACATGCTAAAAGGAAAAGGAGGTGGGGTGGCATTGTTAGTAAAGGATGAAATCAGATCAATAGTGAGAAAGGATATTGGCTCAGAAAATCATGATGTAGAATCAGTGGAGCTAAGAAGCACCAAGGGACAGAAAACATTGGTGGGAGTTGTCTATAGGCCTCCAAACAGTAGTGGTAATGTAGGGGACGGCATCAAACAGGAAATTAGAGATGCATATAACAAGGGTACTACAGTAATCATGGGTGACTATAATCTACATATAGACTGGCCAAACCAAATTAGCAATAATACTGTGGAGGATAAATTCCTGGAGTGTGTACGAGATGGTTTTTTAGACCAGTATGTTGAGGAACCAACTAGGGAACAGGCTATCCTAGATTGGGTATTGTGCAATGAGAAGGGGTTAATTAATAATCTTGTTGTGCGGGGTCCTTTAGGGAAGAGTGACCATAACACGATGGAATTCTTCATTAAGATGGAAAGTGAAGAAGTCCAATCTGAAACTAGGGTCCTAAATCTAAACAAAGGAAACTACGAAGGTATGAAGAGTGAGTTGGCTATGATAGATTGGGGAGCTTCATTAAAAGGCATGACAGTGGATAGGCAATGGCTAACATTTAAGGAACGAATGCATGAATTGCAACAGTTATACATTCCTTTCTGCCGCAAAAACACAAAAGGAAAAGTGGTCCAACCATGGGTAACAAAAGAAATTAAGGATAGTATTAGATCCAAAGAGGAGTCATATAAAGTTGCCAGAAAAAGTAGCAAACCTAAGGATTGGGAGCAGTTTAGAATACAGCAAAAAAGGACCAAGAGATTGATTAAGAGGGAAAAATAGAGTATGAGAGTAAACTTTCAAGGAACATTAAAGTGGACTGTAAAAGCTTCTACAAGTATGTAAAATGAAAAAGATTAGCGAAGACAAATGTAAGTCCCTTACAGTCAGAAACGGGTGAATTTATAATGGGGAACAAGGAAATGGCAGAGCAATTAAACAAATACTTTGGTTCTGTCTTCACGGAAGAGGACAAAAATAACTTCCCAGAAATGCTAGGGAACCAAGGGTCAGTGAGAAGGAGGAATTAAAGCAAATTAGTATTAGTAAAAAAAAGTGCTGGAGAAATTAATGGGACTGAAAGCTGATAAATCCCCAGGGCCTGATAATCTGCATCCCAGAGTACTAATAGAGGTAGCCATGGAAATAGTATATATTACGGAACACTTCCTGCAGAGGGTGGCAAATGTAACCCCACTATTTTAAAAAGGAGGGAGAGAGAAAACAGGGGACTACAGATTGGTTAGCCTAACATCAGTAGTAGGGAGATGTGATAACAGGACACTTAGAAAATATCAACAGGATTAGACAAAGTCAACATGGATTTATGAAAGGGCAATCATGTTTGACAAACCTACTGGAGTTTTTTGAGGATGTAACTGGTAGAAAAGATAAGGGAGAACCAGTGGATGTGGTGTATTTGGATTTTCAGAAGGCCTTTGATAAAGTCCTACATAAGAGGTTAGTGTGCAAAATTAAAGCACATGGGATTGGGGGTAATATACTGGCACAGATTGAAAATTGGTTAACAGATAGGAAACATAGAGTAGGAATAAATGGGTCTTTTTCGGGGTGGCAGGCGGTGACTAGTGGGGTACCGCAGGAATCAGTGCTTCGCCCCAGATATTCACAATATATATCAATGATTTGGATGAGGGAACCAAATGTAATATTTCCAAGTTTGCTGACTACACGAATCTAGGTGGGATTATGAGTTGTGAGGAGGATGCACAGAGGCTTCAAGGCGATTTAGACAATTTGCGTGAGTGGGCAAATACATGGCAGATGCAGTATAACGTGGATAAATGTGAAGTTATCCACTTCAGTAGGAAAAACAGAAAGGCAGAGTATTATTTAAATGGTGATAAATTGGGAAATGTTGATGTACAAAGGGACCTGGGTGTCCTTGTACACCAGTCACTGAAAGCAAACATGCAGGTGCAGCAAGCAGTTAGGAAGGCAAATTGTATGTTGGCCTTCATTGCAAGAGGATTTGAATACAGGAGCATGGGTGTCTTACTACAGTTATACAGGGCCTTGGTGAGACCACACCTTGAGTACTGTGTGCAGTTTTGGTCTCCTTACCTAAGAAAGGATATACTTGCCATAGAGGGAGTGCAGCGAAGGTTCACCAAACTGATTCTTGGGATGGCAGGGCTGTTGTATGAGGAGAGATTGGGTCGACTAGGCCTGTATTCATTAGAGTTTAGAAGAATGAGAGTAGATCTCATTGAAACATATAAAATTCTGACAGGGCTAGACAGACTGGATGCAGAGAGGATGTTTCCCCTGGCTGGGGCATCTAGAACGAGGAGTCACAGTCTCAGGATATGGGGTAGGACATTTAGGACAGAGATGAGGAGAAATTTCTTCACTCAGAGGGTGGTGAACCTGTTGAATTCTCTACCACAGAAGGCTGTGGAGGCCAAGTCACTGAATATATTTAAGAAGGAGATAGATAGATTTCTAGACACAAAGGGCATCGAGGGGTATGGGGAGAGAGTGGGAATATGGTATTGAGATAGAGGATCAGCCATGATCATATTGAATGGCGCAGCAGGCTCGAAGGGCCAAATGTCCTACTCCTGCTCCTATTTTTTTTCTACGAATGGGTTATTCCCCACAGGAATTGGTAATGGGGAGACCCATGCGAATTTCCACACATCTTTTGGTCCCCACGTTAACGGACAAGCAGGTTGAGGAGGTGACACAGGACAAGTTCCTAAGCGACCGGTAGAAAACTTTAAAGGAGGTACACCTGAGGGCTGCCCACAACATTGGGAAGGCACAGCAATGCAATCAACTACACTTGGTTCCAAGTAAACCCCAGGAAAGGGAGGTGGGAAGCCAGGTAATGGTACAAAACTATGCGAGGGTGGGAGTCTTTGAACCCCTCTACAAGGGGCTGTATAGCATTGTTGACAAAGTTAGTCCTATGGTGTATGCAGTTCGGTTACCTAAGAAAATTAAGTGGTTTCATATTAACCAGATGATGCTTTTTCAGCCCATTAGTAGGTCCAGAAGAGAACAAGCCACGATTATGAGCATGGTGAGCCAGATTTATCCTCTTCAGTGGGGTGATGAAGAGGGGATGCCTAACAGGGCACCCCCACTCAATGAGGCATCCCCTGCCTGAAGTGGCACCTCCCCAGGCACAGTATGGCATGAATGAAGGTGGACAGGACATGGAAGCTGTAGAAACCTCCTTGTCCCCAGGTCCGGAACCACCTCCTGTCCGCAGACGAGTCCAACATAAGAATATAAGAACATCAGAAATAGGAGCAGAAGTAGGCCATTCGGCCCTTTGAGCCTGCTCTGCCATTCAATGAGATCATGGCTGATCTTGTACCTCAACTCCATTCACTGGCCCTATCGCCATATCCCTTGATGCCCTTACTAGTCAGAAACCTATCGACTTCTGTTTTGAATTTACCCAATGACTGAGCCTCCGCAGCCCTCTGGGGTAGAGAATTCCAAAGATTCACCACCCTCTGTGTGAAGAAATGTCTTCTCATCTCAGTCCTGAATGGCCTACCCTTTACCCTGAGGCTGTGGCCCCTGGTTCTAGACACCCCAGCCAAGGGAAACATTCTCCCAGCATCCACCCTATCAAGCCCTGTAATAATTTTGTATGTTTCAATGAGATCCCCTCTCATTCTTCTGAATTCAAGAGAATACAGGCCTAGTTTACTCAATCTCTTCTCATACGACAGTCCTGCCATCCCAAGAATCAATCTCGTGAACCTTCGTTGCACTCCCTCTATGACAAGTATATCCTTCCTTAGGTAAGGAGACCAAAATTGTACATAGTACTCCAGGTGTGGTCTCACCAAGGCCCTATATAATTGGAGTAAGACTTCTTTACTTCTGTACTCAAATTCTCTCCCCTCCTACCCCACGATGTAGTAAAAGAAATAAAAGACACCCTTGACGTATCGTCAGTGGAAGGAGTGGGAAAATTGCCCAATGCAGGAAAAGAAAAGTATGAAGCCCTGTTTTGGTTTTGTTTTAAAAAACACATCAGTAATGATAACCTGAACTAATGGGTGGACTTAGGTTACATGGCCGGGAGTAACACTTCCTTTTTTGTCCCTTACCCCCAAAGGCAAGAAGATATATAAAATGAAGGAATTATTCTGGCCAAGGATTGGGATTCTGCTTCATCTAGAAGATTCAACAGCAGCCAATTCAGCATACTGGACCACAACTAGCTACTCCCCCTATAATAGTTTGATTGCAGTTGCCCCAGAGATACCACCCCGAGACATCACTCGAAGCATTACCCTCCAGCATATCAAGAGAGATTGTGAAACCGCGTGTTCAGGGACAGTATGGGTTACCATATATGAGGTCCAGGAAGGTAGGGGGGTATGCATAAAATGCAAAGATCACCCCACCGGGCCAGGGGTGTGGTTCTTACAAGCAGAACCAGGTGACCATTCAAGGAAACAAGGTATGAGGCGTGAGTTGGGTAGGATTGATTGGGGAATGTCACTCAAAGGGTTGATGGTGGATAGGCAATGGCAAACATTCAAAGACCGCATGGATGAACTACAGAATTTGTTCATCCCAGTTTGGCATAAAAATAAAACCAAAAAAGGTGACTTAACCGTGGCTAACAAAGGAAATTAGGGATAGCATAAGATCCAAGGAGAGGACATATAAATTGGCCAGAAAAAGCAGTAAACCTGAGGATTGTGAGCAGTTTAGGATTCAACAAAGGAGGACAAAGGGATGAATTAAGAGGGGGGAAATAGAGTACGAGTGTAAGCTTGCAAGGAACATAAAAACTGACTGTAAAAGCTTTTATAGATATGTGAAGAGAAAAAGATTGGTGAAGTCAAGCGTAGGTCCCTTGCAGTCAGAATCAGGGGAATTTATAATGGGGAACAAAGAAATGGCAGACCAATTAAACACATATTTTGGTTCTGTCTTCACAAAGGAGGACACAAATAACCCTCCAGAGATGTCGGGGAACATAGGTTCTGAAGAAAGTGAGGAACTGAAAGAAATCAGTATTTGTAGGGAAATGGTGTTAGGGAAATTGACGTGATTGAAGGCCGATAAATCCCCAGGGCCTGATAAACTACATCCAAGGGCACTTAAGGAAGTGGCCCTAGAAATAGTAGATGCATTGCTGGTCATCTTCCAACATTCGATAGACTCTGGAACAGTACCCATGGATTGAAGGGTAGCTAATGTTATCCCACTATTCAAAAAAGGTGGTAGAGAGAAAACGGGGAATTACAGACCAGTAAGCCTGACATCGGTAGTGGGGAAAATGCTAGAGTCCATTATAAAAGATGTAATAGCAGAGCACTTGGAAAACAGTGACAGGATCGGACAAAATCAACATGGATTTACAAAAGGTAAATCGTGCTTGACTAATCTACTGGACTTTTTGAGGATGTAACTGGTAAAATAGATAAGGGAGAACGATTGGATATGGTGTATTTGAACTTTAAACAGGCTTCCGATAAGGTCCCGCATAAGAGATTAACGTATAAAGTTAAGGCACATGGGATTGGGGGCAAGGTATTGACTTGGATCGAGAACTGGTTGGCAGACAGAAAGCAAAGAGTTGGAATAAATGGGTCTTTTGCCGAGTGGCAGGCAGTGACTAGTGGGGTACCGCAGGGATCGGTCCTTGGACCCCAGCTATTCACAATATATATTAATGATCTAGACGAGGGAACTAGATGTAATATCTCCAAGTTTGCAGACGACACAAAGCTGGGTGGGCGTGTGTACTGTGAGGAGGATGCCGAGAAACTCCAGGATGATTTGGACAGGTTGGGTGATTGGGCAGAAGCATGGCAGATACAATATAACGTGGATAAATGTGAGGTTATCCACTTTGGTGGCAAAAACAGGAAGGCAGATTATTACATGACTGGCAATAGATTGGGAGAAGGGGAAGTGCAACGAGACCTGGGTGTCCTTGTGCACCTGTCGCTGAAGGTAAGCATGCAGGTGCAGCAGGCGGTTAAGAAGGCAAACGGTATGTTAGCCTCCGTAGCGAGAGGGTTTGAGTACAGGAACAAGGATGTCTTGCTGCAGTTGTACAGGGCCTTGGTGAGGCCACATCTTGAGTATTGTGTGCAGTTTAGGTCGCCTTATCTGAGGAAGGATATTCTTGCCATGGAGGGAATTCAGCGAAGATTCACCAGGCTGATACCTGGGATGGCAGGAATGACGTATGAGGAGAGATTGGGTCGATTGGGCTTATGCTCGCTGGAGTTTAGAAGAATGAGATGGGATCTCATTGAAACTTATAAAATCCTAACAGGACTAGACAGACTAGATGCAGGAAGGATGTTCCCGATGGTCAGGGAGTCCAGTCACAGTTTAAGGATAAGGGGTAAGCCATTTAGGACAGAGATGAGGGCCTAGAAATTCACTAGCCTTAGCGCCGCTTTTGAGGCGCTAGAGGGACTAGCGCCAGAGTTATGGCCAGTTAAAAAATTCCCTGGGGCCCTAAATCGGCGTTGCACCGGTAGCGCTGCGCCGGCACCGATGACGTCATCGGTGTGCGCAGCGTCCCGGTTGCCGTGGTAACCCGCCCGAACTCCGAAATTGAGTTGCGGCCGCCTCGCCCGTGGCAGCCGCAAGCAACGTTCTGGCAGAGGTGCCTTACTCCAGTTTGCGCCGGCGCATTAAAGGCCCCGCGGCGGCCGGCCACTTTCCCGCCGGCCGCCTGCCCGCAGCTCCCTCCCCGGACTTCTCCCCCCCCCCCCCGGAACAGATGCAAGCCCGGCACTTGTCCGAGGTGCCGGGCTCATTTTTAAGCTGATTTGCGCGGGCCGCGGCCGGGTGCAGGCAGCTCCTCCTTAATGGGAGGAGGAGGCCTGCACGTCCCCAGCCTGCCGCACCGCATCGGGTGCCGCAGCGCCGGAATTGCGGCGCGAAACGGCAGTTAGCGCCGATGTACCGCCGCAAAGACCCTTCAGTAGCGCCGGCAGCCGTTTGGGCGCGGCGCCACTGAATTTTTGGCGCGCGCAGGGGACTTAGCGCCGGCACTAACTTCCGGCGCTAAAGCCCTGGCTGAGCCAAAACCCAATTTCTAGGCCGAGGAGGAATTTCTTCACCCAGAGAGTGGTGAACCTATGGAATTCTCTACCACAGAAGGCAATAGAGGCCAATTCATTAAATATATTCAATTAATTAGCAATCTTCTTGTACGAGGCCCCTTGGGTCAGAGCGATCATAATATGATAGAATTCTTCATTAAGATGGAGAATGAAGTAGTTGACTCAGAGACTCGGGTCCTGAATTTAAATAAAGGAAACTACGATGGTCTGAGGCACGAGTTGGGTAGGATTGATTGGGGAATGTCACTCAAAGTGTTGACGGTGGGTAGGCAATGGCAAACATTCAAAGACTGCATGGATGAACTACAGAATTTGTTCATCCCAGTTTGGCATAAAAATAAAACAAAAAAAGTGACTCAACCGTGGCTAACAAGGGAAATTAGGGATAGCATAAGATCCAAGGAGAGGACATATAAATTGGCCAGAAAAAGCAGTAAACCTGAGGATTGGGAGCAGTTTAGGATTCAACAAAGGAGGACAAAGGGATTAATTAAGAGGGGGAAAATAGAGTATGAGAGTAAGCTTGCAAGGAACATAAAAACTGACTGTAAAAGCTTTTATAGATATGTGAAGAGAAAAAGATTGGTGAAGTCAAGCGTAGGTCCCTTGCTGTCAGAATCAGGGGAATTTATAATGGGGAACAAAGAAATGGCAGACCAATTAAATACACATTTTGGTTCTGTCTTCACAAAGGAGGACACAAATAACCTCCCAGAGATGTCGGGGAACATAGGGTCTGATGAAAGGGAGGAACTGAAAGAAATCAGTATTTGTAGGGAAATGGTGTTAGGGAATCTGACAGAATTGAAGGCCGATAAATCCCCAGGGCCTGATAATCTACATCCTAGGGTACTTAAGGAAGTGACCCTAGAAATAGTAGATGCATTGCTGATCATCTTCCAACATTCGATAGAATCTGGGACAGTACCCATGGATTGGAGGGTAGCTAATGTTACCCCACTATTCAAAAAAGGTGGTAGAGAGAAAACAGGGAATTACAGACCGTTAAGCCTGACATCAGTAGTGGGGAAAATGCTAGAGTCCATTATAAAAGATGTAATAGCAGAGCACTTGGAAAACAGTGACAGGATCGGACAAAATCAACATGGATTTACAAAAGGTAAATCGTGCTTGACTAATCTACTGGACTTTTTGAGGATGTAACTGGTAAAATAGATAAGGGACAACCAGTGGATGTGGTGTATTTGGACTTTCAGAAGGCTTTCGATAAGGTCCCGCATAAGAGATTAGCGTGTAAAGTTAAAGCACATGGGATTGGGGGCAAGGTATTGACTTGGATAGAGAACTGGTTGGCAGACAGAAAGCAAAGAGTTGGAATAAACGGGTCTTTTTCCGAGTGGCAGGCAGTGACTAGTGGGGTACCGCAGGGATCGGTCCTTGGACCCCAGCTATTCACAATATATATTAATGATCTAGACAAGGGAACTAGATGTAATATCTCCAAGTTTGCAGATGACACAAAGCTGGGTGGGCGTGTGTACTGTGAGGAGGATGCCGAGAAACTCCAGGATGATTTGGACAGGTTGTGTGATTGGGCAGAAGCATGGCAGATGCAATATAATGTGGATAAATGTGAGGTTATTCACTTTGGTGGCAAAAACAGGAAGGCAGATTATTATCTGAATGGCAATAGATTGGAAGAAGGGGAAGTGCAATGAGACTTGGGTGTCCTTGTGCACCAGTCGCTGAAGGTAAGCATGCAGGTGCAGTGGGCGGTTAAGAAGGCAAATGGTATGTTGGCCTTTGTAGTGAGAGGGTTTGAGTACAGGAACAAGGATGTCTTGCTGCAGTTGTACAGGCCCTTGGTGAGACCAGATCTTGACTATTGTGTGCAGTTTTGGTCACCTTATCTGAGGAAGGATGTTCTTGCCATGGAAGGAGTTCAGCGAAGATTCACCAGGCTGATACCTGGGATGGCAGGAATGACGTATGAGTAGAGATTGGGTCGATTGGACTTATACTCGCTGGAATTTAGAAGAATGAGAGGGGATCTCATTGAAACATAAAATTCTGAAAGGACTGGACAGACTAGATGCAGGAAGGATGTTCCCGATGGTCGGGGAGTCCTGAACCAGGGGTCGCAGTCTAAGGATAAGGGGTAAGCCATTTAGGACAGAAATGAGGAGGAATTTCTTCACCCAGAGAGTGGTGAACCTGTGGAATTCTCTACCATAGAATGCAGTAGAGGCCAATTCTTTAAATATATTCAAGAAGGAGTTGGATATATTTCTTAAGGCTAAAGGGCTCAAGGTATATGGGGAGAAGGCAGGGACAGGGTACTGAATTTGGATGATCAGCCATGATCGCATTGAATGGCGGAGCAGGCTCGAGGGGCCGAATTGCCTACTCCTGCTCCTATCTTCTATGATTCTATGTCTCTATGTTTCAACAAGGAGTTGGATATATTTCTTAAGGCTAAAGGGATCAAGGGATATAGAGAGAAGGCAGGAACGGGATACTGAATTTGGATGATCAGCCATGATCTCATTGAATGGCGGAGCATGCTCGAGCGGCCGAATGGTCACCTGAACCAGAGCGGGACAAATATCCTTGCGGGGAGGTTTGCTAGCACTGTTGGGGGGGGTTTAAACTAACTTGGCAGGGGGATGGGATACAGAGGGGAACTGAAATAGGGGGTGATGTGCTGCCAATTATAGAGAAAAAAACAAGTCAGCTTGGTAGACAGGGCAAATATATAAGGGCAAGGCTGGATGGCATCTGTTTTAATGCAAGGAGTCTTGCAAATAAGGTGGATGAACTGAAGGTGTTGATAAACACATGGGAGTATGATATTGTTGTTATCACAGAGACATGGTTGAGGGAGGGGCAAGACTGGCAGCTCAATATTCCGGGGTACAGAATCTTCAGGCGTACAGAGGGGGAGGTAAAAGAGGAGGGAGTGTCGCAATATTAATTAGGGAATCAATTACTGCCATAAGGAGGGATGATATATTAGCAGGTTCCTCGAATGAGGCCATATGGGTGGAGCTTAAAAACAAAAAGGGGGCAAGCACTTTGCTGGGAGCATACTATAGGCCCCCAAACAGTCAGGGGGTGATAGAGGAACAGATATGTAGGCAAATCTCAGGGAAATGTGCATATAATAGGGTAATAGTAGTGGGGGATTTCAACTTCCCCAATATAAACTGGGATACTCAGAGTGTGAAAGGCTTAGAGGGTGCAAAGTTCTTAAAGTGCATCCAGGAGAGCTTTTTGAACCAGCATGTCGAAAGTCCTACAAGAGAGGGGGCGGTACTGGACCTAATTCTAGGGAATGTGGCCGGCCAAGTGGAAGAAGTGCTAGTAGGTGAGCACTTTGGTGACAGTGACCATAATACGGTGAGATTTAAGGTGGTCATGGAAAAGGACAGGGATGGTCCAGAAATAAAGGTTCTAAATTGGGGGAAGGCCGATTTTAATAGGATAAGACAGGATCTGGCCAAAGTGGACTGGGATCAGCTACTTGTAGGAAAATCCGCATCGGAGCAATGGGAGGCTTTCAGAAGGGAGATTGAGATCATACAAGGTCAACATGTTCTCGTAAAGGTCAAGGGGGGTTCCAAAAACCCCAGGGAACCTTGGATGTCAGGGGATATACGAGAAGGGATTAGAAAAAAAAGGAGAGCTATTGGCAGATACAAAAGGCTAAAGACGGAGGAAGCCCTAGAGGAGTACAAAAAGTGCAGGGGGACACTTAAAAAAGAAATTCGGAGATCAAGGCGGGGCCATGAAATAACATTGGCGAGCAAAATAAAGGAAAATCCTAAGATGTTTTATAAGCATATTAAGGGTAAGAGGATAATTAGGGAAAAAATAGGGCCCATTAGGGACAAAAGTGGCAATCTCTGTGTGGAGCCGGAAGATGTAGGAGGGGTTCTAAATGAATTTTTTGCATCTGTGTTCACTATGGAAAAGGACGATGCAGGCATAGAAATTGGGCAGGGGGACTGTGATCTACTCGAACATATTAACATTGAGAGGGAGGAGGTATTGGCGGTTTTAGCAGGCTTAAAAATGGATAAATCCCTAGGCCCGGACGAAATGTATCCCAGGCTGCTGTGTGAGGCAAAGGTGGAGATTGCGGGGGCTCTTACACAAATATTCAGAACCTCTCTGGCCACAGGGGATGTGCCAGAGGACTGGAAAACCGCTAATGTAGTACCATTATTCAAGAAGGGGAGTAGGGAAAAACCGGGGAACTACAGGCCAGCGAGCCTAACATCAGTGGTAGGAAAATTAATGGAAAAAATTCTGAGGGACAAAATTAGTCTCCACTTGGAGAGGCAAGGATTAATCAGGGATAGTCAACATGGCTTTGTCAAGGGAAGATCATGTCTGACTAATTTGATTGAATTTTTTGAGGGAGTGACCGGATGTGTGGATGAGGGTAACGCAGTGGATGTGGTATACATGGATTTCAGTAAGGCCTTCGATAAGGTCCCGCACAGGAGACTGATCATGAAGGTAAGAGCCCATGGAATCCAGGGTGCCTTGGCACATTGGATACAAAACTGGCTTAGTGGCAGAAGGCAGAGGGTGATGGTCGAAGGTTGTTTCTGTGACTGGAAGCCTGTGGCCAGTGGGGTACCACAGGGATCGGTGCTGGGTCCCTTGCTGTTTGTGGTCTACATTAACGACTTGGATGTGAATGTAAAAAGTATGATTAGTAAGTTCGCGGATGATACAAAAATTGGTAGGATGGTAAATAGCGAGGAGGGTAGCCTCAGTCTGCAGGACGATATAGATGGGTTGGTCAGATGGGCGGAACAATGGCAAATGGAATTTAACCCTGAAAAGTGTGAGGTGATGCACTTTGGAGGGACTAACAAGGCAAGGGAATACACAATGAATGGTAAGACCCTAGGCGAGACGAAGGGTCAGAGGGATCTTGGTGTTCAAGTACATAGATCCCTGAAGGCGGCGGAACAGCTGGATAAGGTGGTAAAAAAGGCATATGGGATACTTGCCTTCATTAGCCGAGGCATAGAATATAAGAGCAAGGAGGTTATGATGGCGCTGTATAAAACACTGGTTAGGCCACAGCTGGAATACTGTGTGCAGTTCTGGTCGCCACACTACAGGAAGGATGTAATCGCTTTGGAGAGGGTACAGAGGAGATTCACCAGGATGTTACCAGGGCTGGAGCGCTTCAGCTATGAGGAGAGACTGGACAGGTTGGGTTTGTTTTCCTTGGAGCAGAGGAGGCTGAGGGGGGACATGATTGAGGTGTACAAAATTATGAGGGGCATAGATAGGATGGATACTAAGGAGCTTTTTCCCTTAGTAGAGGGGTCTATAACAAGGGGGCATAGATTCAAGGTTAAGGGCGGGAGGTTTAGAGGGGATATGAGAAAGAACCTTTTCACCCAGAGGGTGGTTGGAGTCTGGAACTCACTGCCTGAAAGGGTTGTGGAGGCAGGAACCCTCACAACATTCAAGAAGCATTTGGATGAGCACTTGAAATGTCATAGCATACAAGGCTACGGACCAAATGCTGGAATATGGGATTAGATCAGGCAGGGCTTGATGGTCGGCGCGGACATGATGGGCCGAAGGGCCTCTATCCGTGCTGTATAACTCTATGGCCTAGAAATTCACTATAGCCAGCTGGCTAACGGCCAATAGTTAGCGCTGGGCGCGGAGCCATGTGCGACCGTCAAATATTCACTTTTTGCGCCCCAAGTCGGAACCGGGCGCTATTCCAGGGTGTGCCCGCCCCCACTTGGGGCGCTGAAACTGAATTTCAGCACTCTAAGTGCCGCTGCGCCACCTGATGCGGTGCGGCAGGCTGCGGTACTGCAGGCCTCCTCCTTCTCTTAAGGTGGAGGTGCCTGCAACGGGGAGATCGCCGCTGGATTGTGCCGGCAAATGAGCCCGGCACCACGGAGAAGTGCCGGGCTCGCGGAAAGCAGCCGGCAATGCCGCGGGGGGGTGTGGTGGAGGAGGCCGGGGAAGGAGGTGCGGGCAGGCGGCCGCCGAAAAAGCGGCCGGCCGCACCTCCACCTTTATGCGCCCCACTAAGGCTGCAGTAAGGCCCTGGTCTCCGGATGTTAGTAGCGGCCGCCACGGAGGAGGCGGCGGCAACTGAATATGGGCGTCGGGCCGGCATCGGGGCGGAAACGGGGCACTGCGCACACTGATGACGTCATCGGTGCCGGCGCAGCGCTACCGGCTACCGCCGCCATTACCGCCGAGCTCAATATCAGCGCAACCTCCTCTACTGGCGCAGAAGCCCTCTTTAGGCGGTAACTGGGCGCAAAGCTTGCAGCGCCTTACTGAATTTCTAGGCCTATGACTCTATGACTCTATGCTGCTCCTATCTTCTATGTAAGGTACTATCAGATAGGGAACCCTTGGGAGAATGTAGGAAGCCCGATCCAATCCCGAGCAGCAGGAGACACCCTGTTGTGTTGGCCCCAATGGTGGGAAAATCATGAGGGAATTTATGGATGTGTAAGCCGAAGTGGGTAGACAGATAGGTTCCAGTTGGATGATTCACACGGCTTGTCTATGATTGAAAGGGATGTGACCAGTTGTACGATGTTTGCCCACTATAGGGCCAAGGAACTCTATCAATGGTATAACAATGATACCGCTATCATCATTTATCACGTAAAGGGATGTGGTGACGGAAGTGCGGTTATACATGCAGTAGAAATAAAAGTTTGACTAAAAACCCCACCCCCTATGAATAAAACACAATCACAGGAAGGACAACATACAACCCAGGTCACTTTTTTTTTATTCATTCATGGGATGTGGGCGTCGCTGGCAAGGCCAGCATTTATTGCCCATCCCTAATTGCCCTTGAGAAGGTGGTGATGAGTCGCCTTCTTGAACCGCTGCAGTCCTTGTGGTGAAGGTACTCCCACAGTGCTGTTTGGTAGGGAGTTCCAGGATTTTGAGCCAGCAACGATGAAGGATCGGCGACATACTTCTAAGTCAGGATGGTGTGTGACTTGGAGGGAAAATTGGAGGTGGTGGTGTTCCCATGCGCCTGCTCCCCTTGTTCTTCTAGTTGGAAGAGGTCGCAGGTTTGGAAGGTGCTGCCGAAGAAGCCTTGGTGAGTTGCTGCAGTGCATCTTGTAGATGGTACACTCTGCAGCCACAGTACGCTGGTGGTGGAGGGAGTGAATGTTTAAGGTAATGGATGGGATGCCAATCAAGCGGGCTGCTTTGTCCTGGATGGTGTCGAACTTCTTGAGTGTTGTTGGAGCTGCATTCATCCAGGCAAGTAGAGAGTATTGCATCACACTGCTTGTGCCTTGTAGATGGTGGAAAGGCTTTGGGGAGTCAGGAGGTGAGACACTTGTCGCAGAATACCTAGCCTCTGACCTGCTCGTGTTGCCACAGTATTTATGTGGCTGGTCCAGTTAAGTTTCTGGTCAATGGTGACCCCCAGTATGTTGATTGTGGGGGATTTGGTGATGGTAATGCTGTTGAATGTCAAGGGGCGGTGGTTAGACTCTCGCTTGTTAGAGATTGTCATTGCCTGGCACTTCTGTGGCGTGAATGTTACTTGTCCTAAACACACTCCGGGACCGACAAATGGGCTTGTGGTAATCCCAACTCGGATGATATTATACCATGATGTGCATCATGAGGTGGTGCCTGTAATATTGAATCTGACTGAGGTGGGACTACCGAACTGGTGCAAACCAGAAACAATGCGGTTATATGGGAGAATGACATGGGAATTAATAAAAGAATTTTGAGAGAGGGCCAGCACAGCACTGGCGGAATCAGATTTAGAGTGTTATATCACATGGGCTCTAAGGAGGGTAATGAATCTAACAATACCTTTGGAGAAAATAGTACCGAGATCATTGAAGGAAACAATGTCAGTTACGGGATTAAAGGGAGCCATATGAGAAGGCGACGGTGTCTGATAAATGATGCAGCAACTGTTTTTAATACCGGAACCTCCCTCGTTAATAGCCTTGATTTAGCTAAATTAGATCAATCCGTAAAGGTGGTTAGAAATCGTTTAAAGGAAATTTTGAATAAAATGAATGGTCTGGAACAGGAGGAATTGAAGGAGGACCAATTATGACCATTCATCTGCAGGACGTAGTTAAATATTTAGAATCCCATGCTAAAAAGATAAATGAAATTTTAAAGGAGGATCAGAATGCCTCTAGTGAGGCCGTGCAAAATGATGTTTGTGTAACGTATGGATCTTGGTTAGTGGAACAAGCCCGAGAAAACCTGCAGTGCATTGCTGACGGGAAGCTTCCCTCGTGGGTGACTGATCAACATCTGAGGGCAATGTCCACTTACCAATTTACCATGAATATGTTTCAAGTCAGGGGGTTGGTACAGGTGTGCTCGGTGAAACATGACTGCCATTTACAGGAACACAACAACGTCACCCTGTTAGGGATGGTATATTATCCCATCCTGCCAGAAAAGGCGACCCCAAATCCTCTATTCCATGTGGAGAACATAGGAGTACGCGAGGGAAATCAATTAATAAGATATGACAAACCCCTGAAGTACGTGACCCGAGTGGATGGGACCACATGGGTGGCCCCAGAGCTTACCGGGTGTGCGCAGGCTCAGAACTCATTCATCTGCCCTTACAATGTGGTAAAACATGCAGCCCCTGCATGCGGGTTTGATTGGGATGGGATAGCAAGGAACTGTACCATGACAGCATTTTTCCATACGATCTGCATATCGAGGGAAGGGTGAATACTATCACAACCATGCACCGGGAATACCAGTATGGTAACAACCTGACTTGTCTTATTGCGGCAGGAACTTTTTGTTTTACCCCAGTCCAACCTATGAGACTTAGGGCGCAGGTTTTATTAAGCATTTATTTGCACAGACAAGTAGATATCGCTGTAGAAGATGAGTTAAAGGAACAATTACACCAGTATGTGACTCAATTTGGCTAAGACATTCCACCTCATAGAGTCATAGAGTTATACAGCACGGATAGAGGCCCTCCGGCACATCAAGTCCGCGCCGGCCATCAAGCCCTGTCTAATCTAATCCCATATTCCAGCATTTGGTCCGTAGCCTTGTATGCTATGGCATTTCAAGTGCTCATCCAAATACTTCTTAAATGTTGTGAGGGTTCCTGCCTCCACGACCCTTTCAGGCAGTGAGTTCCAGACTCCAACCACCCTCTGGGTGAAAAAGTTCTTTCTCAAATCCCCTCTAAACCTCCCGCCCTTTACCTTGAATCTATGCCCCCTAGTTATTGACCCTTCTACTAAGGGAAAAAGCTCCTTAGTATCCATCCTATCTATGCCCCTCATAATTTTGTACACCTCAATCATGTCCCCCCTCAGCCTCCTCTGCTCCAAGGAAAACAAACCCAATCTGCCCAGTCTCTCTTCATAGCTGAAGCGCTCCAGCCCTGGTAACATCCTGGTGAATCTCCTCTGCACCCTCTCCAAAGCGATCACATCCTTCCTGTAGTGTGGCGACCAGAACTGCACACAGTATTCCAGCTGTGGCCTAACCAGTGTTTTATACAGCTCCATCATAACCTCCTTGCTCTTATATTCTATGCCTCGGCTAATGAAGGCAAGTATCCCATATGCCTTTTTTACCACCTTATCCACCTGTTCCGCTGCCTTCAGGGATCTGTGTACTTGCACACCCAGATCCCTCTGACCCTCCGCCTTGCCTAGGGTCTTACCATTCATTGTGTATTCCCTTGCCTTGTTAGTCCCCCCAAAGTGCATCACCTCGCACTTTTCCGGGTTAAGTTCCATTTGCCACTGCTCCGCCCATCTGACCAACCCATCTATATCGTCCTGCAGACTGAGACTACCCTCCTCGCTATTTACCACCCTACCAATTTTTGTATCATCCGCGAACTTACTAATCATACCTTTTACATTCATATCCAAGTCATTAATGTAGACCACAAACAGCAAGGGACCCAGCACCGATCCCTGTGGTACCCCACTGGCCACAGGCTTCCAGTCACAAAAACAACCTTCGACCATCACCCTCTGCCTTCTGCCACTAAGCCAGTTTTGTATCCAATGTGCCAAGGCACCCTGGATTCCATGGGCTCTTACCTTCTTGACCAGTCTCCTGTGCGGGACTTTATCGAAGGCCTTACTGAAATCCATGTATACCACATCCACTGCGTTACCCTCATCCACACACCTAGTCACCCCCTCAAAAAATTCAATCAAATTAGTCAGACATGATCTTCCCTTGACAAAGCCATGTTGACTATCCCTGATTAATCCTTGCCTCTCCAAGTGGAGACTAATTTTGTCCCTCAGAATTTTTTCCAATAATTTTCCTACCACTGATGTTAGGCTCGCTGGCCTGTAGTTCCCCGGTTTTTCCCTACTCCCCTTCTTGAATAATGGTACTACATTAGCAGTTCTCCAGTCCTCTGGCACATCCCCTGTGGCCAGAGAGGTTCTGAATATATGTGTTAGAGCCCCCGCAATCTCTTCCTTTGCCTCACACAGCAGCCTGGGATACATTTCATCCGGGCCTGGGGATTTATCCATTTTTAGGCCTGCTAAAACCGCCAATACCTCCTCCCTCTCGATGTTAATATGCTCGAGCATATCACAGTCCCCCCGCCCTATTTCTATGTCTACATCGTCCTTCTCCATAGTGAAAACAGATGCAAAAAATTCATTTAGAACCCCTCCTACATCTTCCAGCTCCACACACCTCTGTCAGAACACTTGGTAGAGTTAATGAAACACATTAGTCAGCTCCAAAAGTGCTATTATACCTTGGCCCAAGAAAATTGTGAACAGCGTAAAGCAATCCTTAAGGTCGGAGTCGATTCGTGCTGGTGGGATATCGGTATGAGTATCGAGGTTTATCCATGGAAAATAATTATTTCCCATGTTTTGGTCATTATTGAGTTGGTGACTGTGTTATTTTTACTAACAATAACTTGTCGAGTCAACAGGCGATGCAAGCAGCAAGAGTGGGTTAAGCTGTTGCAGAAGACGCCGAAGGAAGAAGACAACGCCTACAAAGTGTAAGTGCCTGTGACCCCTGATTTGGGTGCACAGCCACTTGAGGGTGGACTGTATGAACACACTATTTGCTATAAATTCTGCTGTAACTTGACCAAATTTAAAAGTTGACCAAATTTAATATACCAGCATACTTCGAGAGGCTGAGAGTTTGGTTCCTGTGAGAACTTTGTACGAAAACTGTTAACAAATAAAGAAGACCATGGACAAGAACAGAGAAATGTAGAACAGACTGCTACGGTTGTAAGATGTAAAGGCTGCCTGCTGCCCATTTAACAGATAAGGGAAACAGCCCTTGAGAGTTCTGTGGAGAAGAAGCTATTGAACTGTTAAGGTGTTGCAATAACAGGAACATCTTCAGACTTTGGAATGTAATCGGCCTTGCGGCCCACTGATTGACTGACTGACCATTGATAAGAAGAAGAGAAAAATAACTATCGACCATTACTCACACAGTTGGGAACAAGTATACGGTGGGAGGGTTGCCAAATTTTAAGGTATAAAAGATGCTGTAAAAAGACACTCAGGGCTGCTGCAGTCGGGGGCAACTTGGTCAGTTGCTAGTTAAAGTCGTATGTCTAGTCACCGCCGAACTGACCACTCACTGGTGTTAGTACGTATGTAGTGCTAGCTTATTATCGCTTGATCTTAAAGTAAGGGAATAAACATGTGTATGCTTAGATATAATCGTGAGCATTATATGCAACAGTTTTGTGTGAGCTTACTTGTAACCTCTTGCTGATTTTAAGTGAAGGAATTTAACCTTGAATCCTTGGGTTTTGTGTTGTCTGTTCAATGGGTCTGAACTTTGGAAACTTTTTGACAGGTTAAAGAATAAGGGTGAATTTAAACTTTTTACAGATTTATTCACTGGTCTTGACCACTGGTCTGAGGTCATGAAGCTTCTTTGGGCACTGGAGCCAGGTCGTGGGGGGCGACACTGCTGGCAGTGACGGCCTCGGTGATCTGGTCCCACATCCTTCTTTCTGGAGGCCCTCCCGGCCCCTGTGGGTAGAGGACCACTCTTGCAGTGTTGACCCTCTGCACAAAGCTGGAGTGCTGTGTGCGAGACCGTGGGTACCCCTTCCCTGGCTTGCTGAGCCATTTGTGGTAGTGTGAAGCACTTTTCCCATTTTTTAGGTGTGGAAGGCAATTCAGCTTGAAGAGCTGAAGACTCCCATTTGGGAATTCTTTTAATGTTAATTTTTTTTCTCAGAACCTAGTTGCCCAGCTCGGTCAGTAGTGGCACTACTGAGCCACTCTTGGTGATGGACATTGAAGTCCCCCACCCAGAGTACATTCTGTGCCCTTGCTACCCTCAGTGCTTCTTCCAAGTGGTGTTCAGCATGGAGGAGTCATGATTCATCAGCTGAGGGAGGGCGATAGGTAGTAATCAGCAGGAGGTTTCCTTGCCTATGTTTGACCTGATAACCTGAGACTTCATGGGGTCCCGAGTCAATGTTGAGGACTCCTAAGGCCACTCCCTCCCGACTGTACACAACTGTGCCGTCACCTTTGATGGGTCTGTCCTGCTGGTGGGACAGGACATACCCAGGGATAGGGATGGAGGAGTGTGGGATGCTGGCTGAAAGGTATGATTCTGTGAGTAGGACTATGTCAGGCTGTTGCTTGACTAGTCTGTGGGACAGCTCTCCTAATTTTGCCACAAGTCCCCAGATGTTAGTGAGGAGGTCTTTGCAGGGTCGAATGGGCTGGGTGTGCCTTTGTCGCGTTCGGTGCCTAGGTTGATGCTGGGTGGTCTGTCTGATTTTATTCTTAGTATATTTCTTTATAGCAGTTAGTTACAACTGAGTGGCTTGCTAGACCATTTCAGAGGGCAGTTAAGAGTCAATCACATTGCTGTGGGCCTGGAGTCACATATAGGCCAGACCAGGTAAGGACGGCAGATTTCCTTCCCTAAAGGACATTAGTGAACCAGATGGGTTTTTACGACAATCTGGTAGTTTCATGGTCACGATTATTGATACTAGCTTTTTATTCCAGATTTATTCAATTAACTGAATTTAAATTCCCCAGCTGCCGTGGTGGGATTTGAACCCGTGTCTCTGGACCATTCGTCCAGGGGTGTGGTATTAACTTCATTGCTCTTTGAAAGAGTCTCGATGAGCCAAATGGCCTCCTTCTGTGCTGTACAATTCTATGAGCACCACATCCCACCTTCTACCTGTGGTGTATGTAACCTGTTCCACCGTAAGAGAACTTAAGCCTGTTCCACCTTAAGAGATGTACTACTTTCTCTGGCTGCTGTATACGTAATACCGGTGGTGACCACCGGTATATAAGAACTGTGTAGTGATATTGCTGTTAGTATAGCCCTGACCTCCAACTAGTAAAGACCTGTTGAAACGTTATTCTTGTAGTCTGTGTCAGTAATTAATCTTAAATACAACTAGAACACACAGACTTAACAGTGGGGACGAGTCCGATTCTTACCCTGCGGCAGTTTATATCCACGGCGGCTTCGTCCACAGAACAGGCGTCGAAGAGAGGCATCCACCCTCATCACCCTGCTGGAAGACACATCGCGCGGCAGGCATCGAGAACCCGGAGTGCAGAAGATATCCTGAACTCGAAGCCTCCATCAGCGGCAGTCAGCTATCTTCCTTCTACCTCGGTGGTGGGTAAGCCGGTCAGCGACGCGAGCAGAAAGTCGGCCGCGTTGGCTGTACAGACGGGGAGGGAAGACGGAGGAATAAGGGCGGTGAGATCGATCGCGACCGGAGATAAGGGCCGGGCCGCATTCGGGCCGAAAGGCGCAGCGCGGGGACATCGATCGTGGCTGGTGATAAGGGCCGGGCCGCATTCGGGCCAAAAAGGCGCAGCGTCTGGGGCGACTGAAGGCGCGAGAGCCGCGGTGAAGGCGAACACAGCCGGTGCTAATAACCGGGCTGCAAGAAGGGCTGCGAGGCGCGACATCGGGGAAGCGCGAATGCCCGAGGGAGCCGCGGTGAAGCGAAGACAGCGTCGGGGGAGTTACTAACCGCTGGGAAAGGGGAGCAGCAGCGGCACGCCAAACGCCATTGCAGCCAGCGGGTGAAGAAGGCGAGCGCGGGAAAGACTGCCAAGCGCGGGAAACCGCCATTTTGTAGGCGGAGGACGAAGACAAGAGCGGGAAGCCACCATCTTGGAAAAAGGGAAATCACTAAAAAAAATTGCAACGATGCCTAAACATGGGAACATTAATACCTTTGATAGCGACATTGAAGATTGGGCCACGTATGTAGAACGCATACAAAATTATTGTAAAGCAAATAAAATCCCAGATGATGAGAAAGCACTTAATTTATTAAACTTAATGGGTGCGAAGACATACGGGCAATTGAAACACCTTTTATCACCAGATGAACCGGCGGAGAAGACGTTCGAGGAGATTGTTACTGTCCTGAGAAATCATCTAAACCCCACGCCGCTGATGCTAGCGGAACGATTTAAATTTTACAGCAGAAAGCAGCTGAAAGATGAAAGCAATGCTGAATATTTAATGGAATTGCGTAAGCTAGCAAAGTACTGTCAGTTTGGAACGGGACTAACAGATGCGCTAAGAGATAAATTTGTGTGTGGATTATTAAAAGAAGATACACAAAAGCGACTGCTCGAGGAGAATGAGCTGATGCTTGAGAAAGCGGTCACTATGGCAGCATCACACGAAGCCGCAGCGAGAGGCATGGCAGTAATGCAGCTACGGTCACCGGAACTCAGTACAAATCAATTGGTTTTGAGTACTGTAAAATGTTATGGTTGTGGAAAGACAACGCAGGATCAGAACCAGTGTTGGTTTAAAAACCAAGAATGCAGAACGTGTGGCAGGCTTGGCCACATAGCTAAAGTATGCCGGTCAGGAAAGAAGACCAGCAACAAAAAGTCACCGCAAGGAAAATACATAAAGGTGCACAAGGTGACAAAGAACAGTTCGAACGAACAGAAGTCAGATTCAGACGCCAGCAGTAATGAACTGGGTAGCTTAAGAGTACACAACGTTGGTAAGGATGCAGATCTCCAGACAATTTGGGTCACTCTTCAGATGGCAGGAGTCCAAGTAAAGATGGAATTGGACACTGGATCGGCATTGACGGTCATGAATAAGAAAGATTACAAAAGGTTATTCCAACATATTCCCCTACGGGATACGGAGATTATATTGAAAATATACACGGGGCAAAGAGTGTACCCCATTGGAAAGATAGAGGTAAAAGTGGTCCACAAGGGCAAAGAAAGCCAAGTAATGGACTTATATGTGCTACCTGAAGGAGGTCCACCACTACTGGGACGGGAGTGGATTAGGAAAATGAATATGGACTGGCACTCCTTAAAGGCACTAACGGTAGATTCCGGGGAAACAGATGTCAAACCTAAACGATTGTCCAGAATATTGGATGATGCTAAAGAGGTGTTCCAGCAGGGACTGGGAACACTGAGAGGAATTACGGCAAACATCAAGATTGATGAACATGCACACCCAAAATTTTTCAAAGCCAGACCGGTACCCTATGCAATACGACCTGCTGTACAAGCGGAACTGGAAGTGCTAGAACGTTCAGGTGTACTGTCTAAGGTAGATTGGAGTGAGTGGGCTACGCCCATTGTTCCCGTTATGAAACGTCCTTCGAGCAACAAGCCAGGAGAACCAGGGAAGGTTCGCATCTGTGGAGACTTCAAGATCACCGTTAATCCGATGTTTAACACGGTGCAGTATCCGCTTCCGCGGATTGAGGATATTTTTGCTTTGTTGTCTGGCGGGAAACACTTCACCAAGATAGACCTGGCGCAGGCATACTTGCAGATGGAGGTTGAAGAGTCACGCCAGTACCTCACGATCAACACGCATAGAGGTTTGTACCGGTATAATAGGCTGGTTTTTGGAGTGGCATCGGCTCCAGCAATTTGGCAGAGGGCCATGGAGCAGGTATTACAGGGAATTCCAGGCACACAATGTTACCTGGACGATATTCTGATTACAGGAGATGGTGATGAAGAACACCTCGCAAACTTGGAACTGGTGCTCAACAGACTGAAAGAGTATGGACTTCGAGTTAATCGGCAGAAATGTGAGTTCTTTCAGAAGCGGATCTCGTACTGTGGTCATGTCATTGACCGGGAGGGGCTTCATAAGTCTCCTGACAAGATAGAGGCAGTTGTAAAGGCTCCCGCTCCCGATAATGTCTCTCAGTTGAGGTCGTTTCTAGGATTGATTAAATATTACCATAAGTTTCTACCGAATCTATCCACGGTACTGCACCCGCTGAACGCTCTTTTACAGAAGGGGGTACCATGGGAATGGAGCGAAAACTGTAAGAAGGCATTTCGCAAAAGCGAAGAATTGATCACCTCAGAGGAAGTGTTGGCTCACTTCAACCCGACACTGCCTATTCGGTTGGCTTGTGATGCTTCTCCATATGGTATTGGGGCAGTACTCTCACACAAGTTGCCAAATGGCACGGAAAGGCCAGTCGCGTTTGCATCCAGATCATTGACCTCCGCTGAGCGCAACTATGCGCAGATCGATAGGGAGGCTCTCAGCCTTGTATGGGGAGTGAAGAAGTTTAATCATTACCTGCAGGGCCAAAAATTCACACTTCTGACAGACCATCAGCCGTTGGTATCCATTTTTAACCCTAAGAAGGGTGTTTCGGTGATGACAGCACAGAGACTCCAGAGATGGTCCCTTTTCCTAGGGGCACATCAATATCAAATAGAATTCAAAGGTACAAAGCAGCATGGCAATGCTGATGGGCTGTCGCGCCTGCCACTACCTGAAGCAGAAGAGACGACGAAAGTTGACCCTGTTGAGTTATTTCATTCGACCATCATCGAGTGTTTACCAGTCACCAATGCAAGTATTGAAAGAGAAACCAGGAACGACCTGACACTGTCCCGAGTCTACGAGGTGACAGTGAAGGGATGGCCAACACATGGTGATCCTCTGTTACCGGCATTCTCGGCAAGGCGAGACCAGCTGTCCGTCTGCTATGCTCCTTTGATGTACGGGACAAGAGTGATTATTCCTCCCAAGTTACAGGAAAGAGTTCTAAAGGAACTGCATGAAGGTCATCTGGGGGGAGTTAAAATGAAAAGTCTTGCTAGGGCTTATGTATGGTGGCCGGGTATTGACCAACAGATAGAGGAGTTGACGAAAAGCTGCGCTGGGTGCCAAAAAGTGCAAAATGCACCTCCGGTCGCACCGCTACACCCATGGGAATGGCCTTCAGCCCCATGGCAATGCGTACATATTGACTTTGCTGGTCCATTCATGGACTCCATGTTCCTAATTGCAGTGGACGCACATTCCAAATGGCCAGAAGTGATCAAGATGAATACCACTACTTCAGAAAAGACAATTGCGGTGTTAAGAACAATATTCGCAAGGAACGGATTGCCAGAACAGATATGTTCGGACAACGGACCACAGTTCGTGTCGGAAGAATTCCAAAAATTCTTAAAGAAGAATGGGGTGAATTATTATACCTCTGCCCCATATCATCCGGCGACAAACGGGTTGGCCGAGAGATTTGTCCAAACATTCAAAAAGGCAATAAAGGCCATGAACGATGATCAGATTCCACTCCAACACAAGGTGGACAATTTCCTAATGGCATATCGAAACGCCGCTCATGCAGTGACTAACCAAAGTCCTGCCATGATGTTTTATAACAGGAGGTTGCGGTCCAGGTTGGACTTGGTAAAACCAAATGTGCGGATGGAAGTGGAAAACAAACAGTTCCGGCATATTAATAACAAGACCACTCGAAGTTTCGACGTAGGACAACCAGTGTTGGCAAGGGACTATGGAAACGAAAAATGGCAGTCCGGAACAATTCGGGCCAGACAAGGACCTCTGATGTACACAGTAGATATTGGTAACAATGTGATAAGGCGTCATGCGGATCAACTGGTAGAATCGAGAGCAAGGGTCGAACCCATGGTTGCGACAGAGACAACTGTGGAAGACGTTAATGAACCTGAAGCATCTACCTCGGCAGGGAATGTACCTGATGATGACGTCCAATACATAGAAAACCAACTAGAGGAGTCACCTCAGCAACAAGAATCAGAGACCACTGAAAGGCGTTATCCAACCCGAATCAGAAGGCCTCCTGAGAGACTGAACCGTTGAACTGTTTATACCTGAAGTTATATATGTATATATGTTATTATGTTATGTTAAATGGGGATATGACTGTTAAGCTAAAAAGGGAGGATTGTGGTGTATGTAACCTGTTCCACCTTAAGAGAACTTAAGCCTGTTCCACGTTAAGACATGTACTACTTTCTCTGGCTGCTGTATACGTAATACCGGTGGTGACCACCGGTATATAAGTACTGTGTAGTGATATTGCTGTTAGTATAGCCCTGACCTCCAACTAGTAAAGACCTGTTGAAACGTTATTCTTGTAGTCTGTGTCAGTAATTAATCTTAAATACAACTAGAACACACAGACTTAACACTACCCGTCTGAGTAACTACCTTTATCCCCTACTCTCTGTTTTCTGTTCTGTAGCCAGCTTGCTGTCCATTCTGGTGCTTGTCCCCTGACTCCACATACTCTGCTTTAGTCAAAGGTCTACTATGTGGTCTGGATGTGGTGCAGACATGCTGCTTTTTAGGTTTCATAAAGGAATACTTTTCCTTGGCTGTAAGCAATCCTGGTTTGGCCTCGCAACTGTAGAAGGATCTCTCAGTTCTTGTGCTTAGTTTCATGTGCTAATATATTGGATATTGTTTATGAAATCTTTCTGTGATCCTTCTATATGTCAAACTGAGATGTGAAAGTTCTGCTGAATTAAATGCAATATTTTTGTTTCTTTCCTCTGGTGACAATTTTCATCTAGTTTATGTATTGCAGCTGGAAGTCAGTGACAGCTGTTTGAGGTAATGTACCTCTGGTACTGATTCAACCATGATGCTTTCAACACCAACTTGAAGTAAGTGGCAAATGTGACATTTTTGTTTCTTATATATGTTATGTATTGTGTGTTCTCCTCCCACCTGTGGTGGCGCTGTCACAGGAGATAAATGGTTGGGTGTTCTCGATTAAGTTTAGCTCGCTTTGTTTGGAACTTTCCAGAACTTCCTTTTGCTTCCAATAAAGCACTTCATGTTTGAATCTCTGAGTCCTAAATTGTGGCTAGGTAGAAAGGTACTGACACAACAAGTGGCGACGAGGATCGGATGAATCTGTGTAGTGGGAACTTTCTTGTTTTCGACTACAAAACACTCGGAACAGAGATTGCAGCATCACATTAACGTTACGGCAGTGAATAAACAGAAATTTTAACTTGAATCGTGAGATGGCTACTATATTAGGAAACATCGGTGATTTTGATGAAAATGTGGAGCAATGGAGCGCATATATGGAACGTTTTGACTATTTTGTATTGGCGAATGCGGTGGCAAATGAAAAGGTCGTGCCTACCTTTTTGAGTGTAATCGGGCCGAAGACATTCAATTTACTTCGCAGCCTCGTGCAGCCAGATAAGCCAGGAACTAAAACATATAAGCAACTAGTGGAAATTCTTGGAGCACATTTTTCACCAAAACCTCTGGTTATTGCTGAGAGATTTAGATTTCACACACGGAATCAAGAGGAGGGGGAATCAGTGACGATGTTTATTGCTGCTTTAAAAAGGTTATCACGAGTTCAAGGAGGTGCTGAAGGACACCATTAGAGACAAGCTCGTGTGTGGTCTGCAAAATGCAGCCACACAGAAGCGCCTTCTTACTGAGGACAACCTTACTCTTGAAAAGGCCATTGAAGTTAGTGCCTCCATGGAGATGGCGGAAAAGGAGGCTCACCAGTTGAGTTCAACAGGGAGAGTTCATAAGGTGTCGTCTGAGCCTAAAGGTGCACGGAACGGCACATGTTACCGTTGTGGGAAAACGGGCCATCACGCTAATGACTGCTGGTGTACGGAGCTGGAATGCCGAAATTGTGGCAAAAAGGGTCACATTGAACGCACCTGTAGAGGTAAAAAAAGAACAGACAGAGCTGGGAAGCATGGAAGCAGAATGTCTGTATTTGGACAAGAGAGGAAAAAGAGTGTTCATTCAGTGCAGTATGATGGAACAAGCAAAACAGAGGGGAGCGACACCTCTGAGGAGGAAGAGGTGCACATACTGACGGTTGCAGGTGATTCAAATGGCTACTGGGTGCCACCACTGGTGGAGGGACAATCAGTGCGGATGGAGGTGGACACAGGCGCGGATGTGTCCCTTGTTTCAGAAACTGTCCACAACAAAATGCTAAAGCATCTTACCCTTCAGCTAACAAACATTGTGCTAAAGAAGTATACCGGCGAACCTGTGGCCATGAGAGGCATCATTGAGGTGACAGTTAAATTGAACGGACAGACTGCAAAACTGCCGCTATATGTGGTAAAGGGAAATTACCCATCACTACTGGGACGAGCGTGGCTAGAGAAAATCATGCTGGACTGGCCTGCAGTCCGCATGATGTCAAAAGGGGAGTCAGGTCTGACTGCAGTGTTAAACAAACATGCAGAACTCTTCAAAGGGGAACTTGGGAGTGTTGTGTCGGTACCTTTCTACCTAGACACAATTTAGGACTCAGAACTCAGAGATTCAAACATGAAGTGCTTTATTGGAAGGAAAGGAAGTTCTGGAAAGTTCCAAACAAAGAGAGGTAAACTTAACCGAGAACACCCAACCATTTATCTCCTGTGACAGCGCCACCACAGGTGGGAGGAGAACACAAAATACATAACATTTCCTCCCCTCTTAAATGGAAGGTCCACATTATTCCTCAACAGGTAAGTTACTTTCAATGCACTCAACGAACCTAGGGTAAAGGTAGACTGCCTCAACCCCTGACTTTACCCTGGGGTTTATTCTGCCCCAGTCTTGTGGGTAAGTCACTAAGCCTAAAGATCCAAGCGTCTTGGAGGCAGCCGCTCTCTGACAGGATACCGGCGGTCATCGCTAGCTTTCACAGCAGTAGGCATTGACACATGCCTGGATGGAGAAGGTGCCTGTGTCAGTCGAAAGTCAGGAGTTTGCACAGGTGGAACAGTCTCTTTGACTTCCTGTGTTGGAGAAGAGCATTGTGGCAAAGGATGCTGGTTTGCGGTATCATCCGGAAACAGTTCAGGCCAACCAGCCATTGGAGCCTCTGTGGCTGTCTCTGCTCCTAGCAACAGTTGAACTGTGTGTCTTCTCCAGACGACGTCCTCAGCAGTCTCAACCGTGTAAGACACAGGGCCCGTCTGCGCGATCACCGTAGCAGGAACCCATTTCGGTCCAGTGTTGTAGTTTCGAGCTAGGACGTGCTCTCCCGGATGAAACCGTCTCTCCTTGGCTCTTTTCTCTCTCTTTTCAACTTGAGCTTGTTGTTGACAATGGACAACCTGCTCTGCCCTTGGAGGTTTGAGTAAGTCAAAACTTGTCCGCAACTGCCTCTTCATCATGAGCGAAGCGGGGGAAGTTTTGGTTGTGGCATGCGGCTCGTTCCTGTAGGCCAACAGGAAGCTGTTCAGACGTTGGTGGATTGAGCCCTGACCTTGCGATGCCTTCAAGGCGTGCTTCAAAGTTTGCACGAACCTTTCTGCCTGGCCGTTAGTAGAGGGATGATAGGGCGCAGACCTGATGTGTTGGACACCATTCACATGCAGGAAGGTTGCAAACTCCTGTGATACAAATTGTGGATCGTTGTCACTTACGAGTTGTTCTGGTGAGCCATAACGGCTGAACATCTCACCAAGTTTCTCAATTGTTTTCTCTGCCATGGTAGGCCTCATCACAGTGACCTCCGGCCATTTGCTACGAGCGTCTACAACCACCATAAACATCTTCTCTTCGAAAGGACCGGTGAAGTCCACATGTACTCGCTGCCACACTTCTGCAGGCCAATCCCAGGGGTGTAGGGTTGCCAGCTGTGGAACATTCCGGACCCTTTGACATGGGGAACATGTTTTGGCTTTCTCCTCAATATTCCCATCGAGACCTGACCACCAGAAGTAGCTTCTTGCCATTTCCTTCATCCGAACCATCCCACTGTGGCCTGTATGAAGTTGTTGCAGTATAGGTTCCCTCAGAGGTGGGGGAATGATGACACGGCGTCCCCAAAGAAGACAACCTGCCTGGATGGAGAGCTCATTTCTTTTTGAAACGTAAGGTTTCAAACTAGGAGAATCTCCTATAGCTCTCCCTCAAATGACATCGTCCATTACCTCAGACAGGACTGGATCGTTGCGGGTGCACCTTCGCACCTGAAGTGCCGTGACAGGTGCTCCCTCCACTTGTCTAAAGTAGAAGATGTCTATCTGACGAGGCTCTGGGGGAGTAACAGGCAAGGGTAGCCTCAAGAGACCGTCTGCGTTGCCGTGCAATTTTGATTTGCGATATTTGACGTCGTATGTGTGTCCTGACAACAGTAAAGCCCACCTTTGCATCCTGCTTGCAGCGAGAGACGGAATTCCGGTGTGGGGCCTGAAGATTGAAGTCAATGGACGGTGGTCCGTCAGGAGTGTGAACCTTCTCCCAAACAGGTACTGATGACATTTTCGAATTCCAAAAACGATTCCCAAGGCCTCGCGCTCGATCTGCGCATAGTTACTCTCGGCCTTGTGCAAGGTGCGTGATGCGAAGGCGATAGGTTTCTCTTCACCCGAAGGCATGATGTGGGATATGACTGCTCCCACACCATACGGTGATGCATCACATGCTAGCTGCATGGGTAGCTTTGGGTCGAAGTGTGTCAGGACCTCCGATTTCAGCAATGCTTTCTTTGCTTGGGCGAAAGCTTCGTTTCACAGTTCAGTCCATTTCCATGTTTTGCCTTGACATAGCAACTGATGTAACGGCTTCAGCAATGTTGCTAAGTCTGGAATAAACTTCCCATAGTAGTTAAGTAGCCCCAGAAATGAACGTATCTGGCTCACATTCTGGGGCGCTGGGGCCTCCACGATCGCCTTGACCTTTGACGGTGCCTTATGCAGGCCAGTAGCATCAATCACATGCCCCAGGTACTCAACTGAAGACTGAAAGAATTCACATTTGTCTTTACGAGCTCTGAGTCCGTACTCTTTCAGTCGTTGTAGTTTCGCAGCCAAGTTCAGAAGATGATCCTCATTTGTCCCAGTGACAAGGATGTCGTCCAGGTAGCACTGGACTCCTGGCAGTCCACTCAAAATCTGATCCATTGCCCTTTGGAATAGAGCAGGGGCCGACGTAATTCCAAATGGAAGGTGGCAGTACCTGTATAGCCCCTTGTGTGTCACAATTGTCAGCAGCTCCTTTGATTTGTCATCGACATGCATTTGTAGATAAGCCTGGCATAAGTCTATTTTGCTGAACTTTTGCCCTCCGGCCAGGCCCGTAAAAAGATCATCAATGAGGGGAAGAGGGTACTGTTCCGCAGACAGCACCGGGTTAATAGCCACTTTAAAATCCCCTCAGATTCGAACAGATCCATCCTTTTTCAGGACAGGAACAATGGGTGTGGCCCATTTGCTCACGCTCACAGGCTCCAGGACTCCATTCTCAACTAAGGCCTCCAAGTTAGCCTCAACTTTTGGCCTAATTGCATAGGGTACAGGTCGGGCTTTGTGAAACTTCGGCTTGCTGTCAGGTTTAATGTCCAGTCTCATGCTGATCTTTTTCATGCTCCCAAGTTCCCCATTGAAGAGTTCTGCATGTTTGTTTAACACGGCAGTCAGACCTGACTCCCCTTTTGACATCATGCGGACTGCAGGCCAGTCCAGCGTGATTTTCTCTAGCCACGCACGTCCCAGTAGCGATGGGTAATTTCCCTTTACCACATATAGTGGCAGTTTTGCAGTCTGTCTGTTCAATTTAACTGTCACCTCAATGACGCCTCTCATGGCCACAGGTTCGCCGGTATACGTCTTTGGCACAATGTTTGTTGGCTGAAGGGTAAGATGCTTTAGCATTTTGTTGTAGACAGTGTCTGAAACAAGGGACGCATCCGCGCCTGTGTCCACCTCCATCCGCACTGATTGTCCCTCCACCAGTGGTGACACCCAGTAGCCATTTGAATCACCTGCAACCGTCAGTATGTGCACCTCTTCCTCCTCAGAGGTGTCGCTCCCCTTTGTTTTGCTTGTTCCATCATACTGCACTGAATGAACACTCTTTTTCCTCTCTTGTCCAAATACAGACATTTTGCTTCCATGCTTCCCAGCTCTGTCTGTTCTTTTTTTTACCTCTACAGGCGCGTTCAATGTGACCCTTTTTGCCACAATTTCGGCATTCCAGTTCCGTACACCAGCAGTGATTAGCGTGATGGCCCGTTTTCCCACAACGGTAACATGTGCCGTCCCACGCACCTTTAGGCTCAGACGACACCTTATGAACTCTCCCTGTTGAACTCAACCGGTGAGCCTCCTTTTCCGCCATCTCCATGGAGACACTAACTTCAATGGCCTTTTCAAGAGTAAGGTTGTCCTCAGTAAGAAGGCGCTTCTGTGTGGCTGCATTTTGCAGACCAAACACGAGTCTGTCTCTAATGGTGTCCTTCAGCACCTCCTTGAACTCGCAGTGTTCTGATAACTTTTTTAAAGCAGCAATAAACATCGTCACTGATTCCCCCTCCTCTTGATTCCATTTGTGAAATCTAAATCTCTCAGCAATAACCAGAGGTTTCGGTGAAAAATGTGCTCCAAGAATTTCCACTAGTTGCTTATATGTTTTAGTTCCTGGCTTATCTGGCTGCACGAGGCTGCGAAGTAAATTGAATGTCTTCGGCCCGATTACACTCAAAAAGGTAGGCATGACCTTTTCATTTGCCACCGCATTCGCCAATACAAAATAGTCAAAACGTTCCGTATATGCGCTCCATTGCTCCATATTTTCATCAAAATCACCGATGTTTCCTAATATAGTAGCCATCTCACGTTTCAAATTAAAATTTCTGTTTACTCACTGCACCCGTAACGTACACAGATTCATCCGCTCCTCGTTGCCACTCGTTGTGTTGGTACCTTTCTACCGAGACACAATTTAGGACTCAGAACTCAGAGATTCAAACATGAAGTGCTTTATTGGAAGGAAAGGAAGTTCTGGCAAGTTCCGAACAAAGAGAGCTAAACTTAACAAAGAACACCCAACCATTTATCTCCTGTGACAGCGCCACCACAGGTGGGAGGAGAACACAAAATACATAACAGGGAGCATGAAAAAGATCAGCGTGAGACTGGACATTAAACCTGACAGCAAGCCGAAGTTTCACAAAGCCCGACCTGTACCCTATGCAATTAAGCCAAAAGTTGAGGCTAACTTGGAGGCCTTAGTCGAGAATGGAGTCCTGGAGCCTGTGAGCGTGAGCAAATGGGCCACACCCATTGTTCCTGTCCTGAAAAAGGATGGATCTGTTCGAATCTGCAGGGATTTTAAAGTGACTATTAACCCGGTGCTGTCTGCGGAACAGTACCCTCTTCCCCTCATTGATGATCTTTTTACGGGCCTGGCCAGAAGGCAAAAGTTCAGCAAAATAGACTTATGCCAGGCTTATCTACAAATGCATGTCGATGACAAATCAAAGGAGCTGCTGACAATTGTGACACACAAGGGTCTATACAGGTACTGCCGCCTTCCGTTTGGAATTACGTCGGCCCCTGCTCTATTCCAAAGGGCAATGGATCAGATTTTGAGTGGACTGCCAGGAGTCCAGTGCTACCTGGACGACATCCTTGTCACTGGGACAAATGAGGAGGATCATCTTCTGAACTTGGATGCGACACTACAACGACTGAAAGAGTACGGACTCAGAGCTCGTAAAGACAAATGTGAATTCTTTCAGTCCACAGTTGAGTACCTGGGGCATGTGATTGACGCTACTGGCCTGCATAAGGCACCGTCAAAGGTCAAGGCGATCGTGGAGGCCCCAGCACCCCAGAATGTGTTCCAGTTACATTCATTGCTGGGGCTACTTAACTACTATGGGAAGTTTATTCCAGACTTAGCAACTGATGTAACAGCTTCAGCAATGTTGCTATGTCAAGGCAAAGCATGGAAATGGACTGAACTGTGCAACGAAGCTTTCGCCCAAGCAAAGAAAGCATTGCTGAAATCAGAGGTCCTGACACACTTCGACCCAAAGCTACCCATGCAGCTAGCATGTGATGCATCACCATATGGTGTGGGAGTAGTCACATCCCACATCATGCCTTCGGGTGAAGAAAAACCTATCGCCTTCGCATCACGCACCTTGAACAAGGCCGAGAGTAACTATGCGCAGATCGAGCGCGAGGCCTTGGGAATCGTTTTTGGAATTCGAAAATGTCATCAGTACCTGTTTGGGAGAAGGTTCACACTCCTGACGGACCACCGTCCATTGACTTCAATCTTCGGGCCCCACACCGGAATTCCTTCTCTCGCTGCAAGCAGGATGCAAAGGTGGGTTTTACTGTTGTCAGGACACACATACGACATCAGATATCGCAAATCAGACTTGCACGGCAACGCAGACGGTCTCTTGAGGCTACCCTTGCCTGTTACTCCTCCAGAGCCTCGTCAGATAGACATCTTCTACTTTAGACAAATGGAGGGAGCACCTGTCACTGCAGTTCAGGTGCGAAGGTACACCCGCAACGATCCAGTCCTGTCTGAGGTAATGGACGATGTCATTTGAGGGAGAGCTATAGGAGATTCTCCTAGTTTGAAACCTTACATTTCAAAAAGAAATGAGCTCTCCATCCAGGCAGGTTGTCTTCTTTGGGGACGCCATGTCATCATTCCCCCACCTCTGAGGGAACCTATACTGCAACAACTTCATACAGGCCACAGTGGGATGGTTCGGATGAAGGAAATGGCAAGAAGCTACTTCTGGTGGCCAGGTCTCGATGGGAATATTGAAGAGAATGCCAAAACATGTTCCCCATGTCAAAGGGTCCAGAATGTTCCACAGTTGGCAACCCTACACCCCTGGGATTGGCCTGCAGAAGTGTGGCAGCGAGTACATGTGGACTTTGCCGGTCCTTTCGAAGAGAAGATGTTTATGGTGGTTGTAGACGCTCGTAGCAAGTGGCCGGTGTATTGATTTGTATGTGGGTTCAATGACGACACATTCATGAAAGAGAATGACTTTTTATCTAAAGTCTGTTCAACTCTTTTAACAGCATTTACAGGAGACATCAAGCTAGTGATGCATCTAGAACGAAACTGAAACTAAACTAAACTGCCTTGCTTGTCTCGGTCACATGCCCTCTGCTGGTCAGGCACAAGCAATCAATACATGCAAACATGCTGGTAAGGCATCATAATCAAACAGGCAAATACCATCTCTATTTGCTGATATCATTACATCTCCTTTTCTTAAAACAAAAGTATTTTACTTTTAACTAACAACATGTTTTCTTTGTATTAATCTGCATTTTAACTGTAACACTTAATGAACTTACATTATCATTATGAGCAAGGTTTTTTAACCTTGCTTTGTGTGTTCACATGAAATATGTCAATACACTAGAATTTGAAGAAATAATAAGATAACATTACTTCCTTCTATAACAATAGTCCTTAAATTTGCTCAATGAGTCTCTCAGGAGGCTTCACATGTCTTGAGGTTTTCTGATTGATTGTCCTTGAATCTGAGTTGTTGCCTCAGATGATTGGTTCTCAGCTGTGTGATCAGGTTGTTCAACAGTATCAGTCTCTTGACCTGCTGTGGCTGGTCCCATGAGAAGATCTCGATGATTTCTTCTCAGAACAGCACCCTCATCTGTCTGAATGGTGTATGATCTTGGTTGAACTTCACTCAGGACAGTTCCCTTCTGAGTCCATGTGTTTGTTTTGTCTTTGAACCTTACTTGGTCACCAGTGTGGAGTTCAGGTAGGTTTTGTGTTCCTCTGTCATAGTAGTACTTTTGCTTTTCTTTCTGTTGTTCTTTGAACTTCCTCACTTTCTCCCCCTCTTTTGTTTTCAGGAGGTTCTCCGGGATGGGTAGGTTTGACCTTAGCAGACGTCCCATAAGGAGTTGGGCTGGTGACATACCACACTCGAGCGGCGTTGTGCGGTATACAAGCATGCTTTGGTAGAAGTCAGTTCCACTGTCTTTTGCCTTGTACATCAGTCTTTTCACTGTCTGGACCGATTTTTCCACTAGTCCATTGGACTGTGGATAGTGAGGACTTGACGTTGTGTGGACAAAGTCCCACTCTTTGGCAAAGTGTCAGAAACTTGCATTGTAAAACTGGGGTCCGTTGTCTGTGAAGACCTCGCTTGCCACGCCATGTCTGGAGAATATGGCTTTCATACATGTTATCACAGCATCTGCAGTGGTGGTGTACAGTCTACAAACCTCTGGATACAGGGAGTAATAGTCTGTGACTACAAGATAGTCCTTCCCTTGACATACGAATAGGTCAGCGCCTACCTTCTGGTAAGGTCTGTCTGGCGCTGGGTGTGGCTTTAGTGGTTCTACCGGATTGCTTGCTCGATATTTCAGGCATATTGTGCAGTTTGACACCTCATTTGTCACATCTTGGTTGATTTGTGGCCAGTACATCAACTCTCGTGCTCTTTTCTTACACTTTTCGATTCCCAGATGTCCTCCATGGATCTTTTTTAACATCTCTTTTCTCAGACTCTTTGGGATAACTATTTTACTTCCTTTGTAGATGATCTCTTCGACCACTGATAGTTCCGCCCTGCAGTTCCAGTACTCTGCCATGTCAGGTGAGCAGTCTTGCTTCATGTTGGGCCATCCATCCAAGATGCTTTTCCTCAGTCGTCTCATTGTTTCATCTTTGTTTGTCTCAGTCTTTATGAGCTCCATTTTTGCATCTGCTATGGGCAGTGCACTTGTGATCATGTCCACGTAGGCGTTCACTTTTTCATCCATTGTGGTGTTTGCGGGCTCAGTTGGGTCAACAGCTCTGGACAACGTGTCTGCTGTATACATCAGCTTACCCGGTGTGTACGCAACATTCAGTGTATAGCGTTGCAGCCTGATCATCATTCTTTGTATTCGAAGCGGACAGCTATTTAGTGGCTTTTGGAACAATGCAATCAAGGGCTTATGGTCAGTCTCTACACTGATTGCTTGTCCTGCCACAAACTGGTGAAATCTTTCACAGGCGTATGTGATGCTGAGCAGCTCCTTTTCTATTTGAGCATATCGCGTCTCCGCGTCTGTCATTGAGCGTGATGCATATGCAATAGGTTGCCAGTAGTCATATTTTTGCAGAAGAACGGCACCGAGTCCACTCTGTGATGCATCTGATGATATCTTGATGGGTCTCGCTGGGTCATAAAACCTCAGAACTGGTTCCTCTGTGAGCAGTTTCTTTAGATCGCTCCATGACTTCTCATGCTCATGATTCCATTCCCATTCTATGTTCTTTTCAGTTAGTCTTCTCAGTGGCGCCATCTTTTCTGAGAGGTTGGATATGAATTTCCCCATGTAGTTGATCATTCCATTAAACCTCTGCACGTCCTTTTTGCATTGTGGCTTTGGCATATTCTCAATGGCGGACACCTTTCTGGGATCTGGTCTGATGCCCTCACTGCTAAGGATATCTCCCACGAATGTCAGTTCTGTCACCCCGAGCTGGCATTTCTCTCTATTCAGCTTCAGGTTTGTTTTCCTTGTTGCTTCCAGCACTTTTTTCAGCCTCTCGTCATGCTCAGTTCTCGTGGTTCCCCATACTATGATGTCATCCATTGATGTATCAACTCCCTCCAGGTGCTCATAGATCATATGGATAGTTTTGTGATACACTTCAGGAGCTGAGGCAATGCCAAATGGTAACCTTAGGAATCTGTATCTGCCAAATGGACTGTTGAACGTGCACAGTCTTGAACTTGCTTCGTCCAATTTCATCTGCCAAAATCCTGATGATGCATCTAACTTGCTGAAATACTTTGCATTTGCAAACTGTGCCATGATTTCCTCATGTGTAGGAAGCTTGAAGTGCTCTCTCTTTATTGCTCTGTTTAGATCTCTTGGATCCAGGCAAATTCTGAGCTTTCCATTCTTTTTGTCCACTACGATGAGGGAACTCACCCACTCAGTTGGCTCATCTATCTTCCAAATCACGTTCAGGCTTTCCATCCTGTCCAACTCTGCCTTCAGTTGCTTTTGAAGAGCAAACGGAACTTTTCTGCATGGATGTATGACCGGTGTCATACTTTTATCTACTCTGATCTTGTGTTCTCCTGGAATGCAGCCTAGACCCTTAAATAGGTCGTTGTACTCTTTCATGAGTTCATCATAGACTGTCTCTCCTTCGCTTTCCACAATGAGGACTCTCTTTACCAGGTTCAGACTCTCACAGGCTTTTAAACCTAGTATGGCTTGCACATCCTTTGGCACCACGATTAATGCTAGCGTGTGCTCTCTGTCCTTGTGTGTTACTTTGACAATGCATCTTCCTTTCACTGGTATATCAGTACCTGAGTATCCTGTCACTTTCACTTTTATTCCATGTATCTTTGGTCTGGGTCTAATTTTCTTAAAATCAGTCTCTGATATCACATTAACTTATGCTCCAGTATCCAATTTAAATGGAATGTGTATGTCATTCACTTTTAGTGTCAACATCCAGTCTCTTTCTTCTTTTTTGTTTTCAGACACAACATCTACATAGAACTCCTCTATCTCGCTTTCATCTACTGTATGGACCTTGCTTTGTTGCGCTTGGTTCTTACAGCAATGGGCATAATGGTTGTTTTTGTTGCAACTATTGCATGTTTTAACATATGTTGGACACTTTTTTGGTGGATGCTGTGTACCGCATCGACTACATGACTTTCGATTGTCCCTTTCATTTTTGTTCGCTGGCCACGCCTCTTTTTTCACATTGGCGCTCTTTTTGTTAAACGGCTTGTGTCCGTTCTTTCTCACTGCATCCACGTTGCAGCTACTGTCACTGAACAGCTCCTTTGCCTGCGACTTCACAGTCTCTGTAGCCCTACACAGTGCTATGGCTTTTCCCAGGTCTAGATCTTGCTCTCTTAGCAGTCTTTCCCTTAGACCATTATTCGGAATACCACACACCAGTCTGTCTTTTATCAGCGAGTCTGTCAGTCCCCCAAATTCACACGATTTGCTTCTGTTTCTCAGTTCAGTCACATACTGATCAATAGTCTCACCCGTTTTCTGTACTCATGTGAAAAATCTGTGCTTCTCAAATGTCACGTTACGTTTAGGTATGCAGTAGGCCTCAAACTGTTCCATTATTTTATCTAGCTTCATTTTGTCTCCATCAGCAGCGAATGTGAAGTTATTATACACCTCCAGTGCTTCATCACCCACGACATGTAAGAACAGTGACGCTTTCATTTTATCACCTTTCTCGTCAGCTCCGATTGCTGATAAATACAACGCCAAACATTGTTTGAACCTTCTCCAATTTTCAGCCACATTACCTGTCAAATGAAGCTTCGCCGGTGGGAGTAAACCTTCCATTTTTCACTTCGTTAGCTATTCTCTAATGGTAAGTAACGCTGTTCTCTATTGGCTTGCTAATCTGTGGAGAGCTGATTTAACTTCAGATTTTTCCTCTTCATCTCTTTCAATCACTTCTGACACCATGTATTGATTTGTATGTGGGTTCAATGACGACACATTCATGAAAGAGAATGACTTTTTATCTAAAGTCTGTTCAACTCTTTTAACAGCATTTACAGGAGACATCAAGCTAGTGATGCATCTAGAACGAAACTGAAACTAAACTAAACTGCCTTGCTTGTCTCGGTCACATGCCCTCTGCTGGTCAGGCACAAGCAATCAATACATGCAAACATGCTGGTAAGGCATCATAATCAAACAGGCAAATACCATCTCTATTTGCTGATATCATTACAGCCGGAGGTCACTGTGATGAGGTCTACCACGGCAGAGAAAACAATTGAGAAACTTGGTGAGATGTTCAGCCGTTATGGCTCACCGGAACAACTCGTAAGTGACAACGGTCCACAATTTGTACCACAGGAGTTTGCAACCTTCCTGCATGTGAATGGTGTCCAACACATCAGGTCTGCGCCCTATCATCCCTCTACTAACGGCCAGGCAGAAAGGTTTGGGCAAACTTTGAAGCACGCCTTGAAGGCATCGCAAGGTCGGGGCTCAATCCACCAATGTCTGAACAGCTACAGGAACGAGCCGCATGCCACAACCAAAAGTTCCCCCGCTTCGCTCATGATGAAGAGGCAGTTGTGGACAAGTTTTGACTTACTCAAACCTCCAAGGGCAGAGCAGGTTGTCCATTGTCAACAACAAGCTCAAGTTGAAAAGAGAGAGAAAAGAGCCAAGGAGAGACGGTTTCATGCGGGAGAGCACGTCCTAGCTCGAAACTACAACACTGGACCGAAATGGGTTCCTGCTACGGTGATTGCGCAGACGGGCCCTGTGTCTTACACGGTTGAGACTGCTGAGGACGTCGTCTGGAGAAGACACACAGATCAACTGTTGCTAGGAGCAAAGACAGCCACAGAGGCTCCAATGGCTGGTTGGCCTGAACTGTTTCCGAATGATACCGCAAACTAACATAATTTGCCACAGTGCTCTTCTCCAACACAGGAACTCATAGAGACTGTTCCACCTGTGCAAACTCCTGACTTTCAACTGACACAGGCACCTTCTCCATCCAGGCCTGTGTCAATGCCTACTGCTGTGGAAGCCAGCGATGACCGCCGGTATCCTGTCAGAGAGCAGTGGACTCCAAGACACTTGGACCTGTAGGCTTAGTGACTTACCCACAAGACTGGGGCAGAATAAACCCCAGGGTAAAGTCAGGGGTTGAGGCAGTCTACCTCTACCCTAGGTTCATTGAGTGCATTGAAAGTAACTTACCTGTTGAGGAATAATGTGGACCTTCCATTTAAGAGGGGAGGAAATGTTATGTATTGTGTGTTCTCCTCCCACCTGTGGTGGCGCTGTCACAGGAGATAAATGGTTGGGTGTTCTCGGTTAAGTTTAGCTCTCTTTGTTTGGAACTTTCCAGAACTTCCTGTTCCTTCCAATAAAGCGCTTCATGTTTGAATCTCTGAGTTCTGAGTCCTAAATTGTGTCTAGGTAGAAAGGTTCCGACACAACAATATATATTAAACCAAACCTCTCACACTAGACTGGAGAGACAGGCTAGTCACTCTCTGTGGAGCTGTATTCATTCATGCTGAAATTGCCACTGTTCAACTCATGCTTTTTATTTCCATTGGTGAAAGTCAGCTATCTGTATTTGAACTGATTTTAAATTATGCCCTAAAAGAGACGTGCAGTTTTGAAATTCTACTGGTGTGTTTTGCAATGAATTTGAACATGGTCTCTCTGGCATTGAAGAAAGAGTTAAAGGAGAGAGGGATTAAAAAAGAAAAAAAAGACTTGCATTTCTATAGCGCCTCTCATGACCACCGGACGTCCCAAAGTGCTTTACAGCCAATTAAGTACTTTTTGAAGTGTAGTCACTGTTATGATGTAGGGAACGCGGCTGCCAATTTACGCACAGTAAACTCTCACAAACAGCAATATGTTTAGTGATGTTGGTTGAGGGATAAATATTGGCCAGGACACCAGGGATAACTCTCCTGCTCATCTTTGAAATAGTGCCACAGGACCTTTTACGTCCACCTGAGAGAGCAGACAGGTTTAACGTCTCATCTGAAAGACGGCACCTCCGACGGCTCAGTACTGCACTGGAGTGTCAGCCGAGATTCTTGTGCTCAAGTCTCTGGCTCAGAGGTGAGAGTGCTACCCGGAGAGCCACAGCTGACACACAAAGAATTATATTAGACAGCAGCACAAAATCAATACAGTACTTCCTATTAAAATAAAATTAAATAAACATTTCTTAAACTAGTCATTAAAGCCCCAAATTTAACTGAGAGTGGGAATCTCATTTTAGCCACCTGCCCACTTTCTCTGCGTACTTTCTGGTGGGTCTCCTGAGGCCTATTTAAAGTGGGAATGCACCTCTTAAAGCAAGATTGCTTTCCTTGCTCTTACATTTTACTGCTGTATTCCTGTAAGAAGGGGAATGTCAGAGGGCTGTTTCCTGGTTTTCTGATACATCCTAGGAGGACATTGTGGAGGAGGTCAGGGCAAGGAGGAAGCTACTGTTCCCCAACACTCGCAGGAGCATCCCCAGAGCCAATATCCAGCAGCCCTGGACAGAGGTGGCTTGACAGGGTCAGTGCCACCAGACTCACCCCCAGGACCTCGGTTCAATATAGGAAGAGCTTCAATTATCTCATGAGGAGCAAGGGTGAGGAGAGCTCCTCATCTCGCCATCTCTCTCAACAACACCTGACAACACTCCTTTTATCCCCTTGGGAATTGGTTGGGAGCTAGGAGACAGAGAGTAGGGTTAAAGGTAATGTATTCTTATTGGCAGAATGTGGCAAGTGGTATTCCCAGGGATCTTTACTGGGGCCTCAGCTTCTCACCATATATATCAATGAATAAAGGCCAGGAAATTCAATACCGCTGGAAAACGGGCGCAGACACTGCCTGCGAGATATACCCACACCCATTCAAAAGCACAGGCAGCACATCAACTTCATGCTGCTTGCTAATTGGCATGATTGTAGCGCACAGCCTAGCACTGAACACGCTGCTGACAGGCTGTGTGCTCAGCAAGGGGGTGAACTTTGCATTGCTGGAGCGAGCCTAGCTTTACTTAAAGCTAGCCTGCTCCTCTTAAAGGTAGTCTGCAGCTCTTAAAGCAGAGCTGCCTTTTGCAGTTTAAAAATGTAAATTGCTTCAGCCCTAGGCATTCAGCAACTCTTAAAGATGAGCTTGTTTCTGCTGATCAAAAATGCTGAAAGTGCTTCAGCGCTAACACAAATGGCTCAACAGGCCAGGGAAAGTGTAGCCAGGGTCTTGGACGCAGCACTCGAGCTTTGTGCAGGGGTTCAACACTGCAAAAGAGGTCCTCTACCCACAGGGGCCAGGAGGCCTTTAGAAAGAAGGATGTGGGACCAGATCGCCAAGGCAGTCACTGCCAGCAGTTTCACCGCCATGGCCTGGCTCCAGTGCCCAAAAATGTTTCATGATCTCAGACCAGTGGTCAAGGTCAGTGAATGCATCTTCAAAAGCCATCTCCTACCATCTGCACCACTAGCCTCACATACTGCTCAATGCACGACACCCCCATCACTCACCTACCAACAATCTCTACCAAACATGAGGCACACCTCACATTATTAGCTTCACCTCACCCACTACTCCAATAAACTGTACAGAAAACAGTCCAAAAGCAAAAATCTAAACTTACCTGAACTTACCCGTGTGTGTCCCTTCAAGAAGTGCTGGCAACAGCTCCATTGTACTGTTGTGCGCACATTCTGCCATGCGTGATTTAGAGAGGGTATCATTAAGAGCGGCGACGTCCAAAATCCCAGATCGTGTGTCATTGCAGGCTGATTGACGTCATGATCTAGATCATTTAAATATGGGAAGCGAGCACAGGCAACGGCAGCGCTGCCGACCTGCCAAAAACGGCGGTCGCCGCGTCCCGTGCCGCAAACGAGGCGGCTGCCATTTTTTCTTCCAAACTGGCCTTAATGGCCGGTATTAACGACTCCAATTCCCAGCCAAAGAGCTGTATAACCAAGTTTGCTGATGTCACTAAATTAGGAGGCACAGTACGTTGTGTAGATGGGAGCAGGAAATTGCAAAAGAACATTAACAGATTATGTGAGTGGATAATACTGTGGCAGGTTGAGTTCAAGGTGGTGAATCCTCTTTGGATCCAAGAAAGACAAATCGAAATATTTTCTTCATGGCAAGAGACGAGAACCTGTGGAGGAGGAAAGGGATTTGGGTGTCCGGTACACAAATCACTAAGAGAGAGTGCACAGGTACAAAAAGTAATCAAAAAGGCTAATGGAATGGACGTCTTTATCTCAAGGGAGCTGGAATACAAAGAGGAGGATGTTATGCTTCAGTTGTCTTGAGCCTTAGTCAGACCCCATTTGGAGGACTGCATTCAGTTTTGAGCACCACACATCAGGAAGGACATATTGGCTTTGGAGGGGGTTACACTGCAGATTCTCCAGAATTATACCAAAGCTCAAAGGGTTAAATTTGCTGGAATTCTCTGCCAACTAGACAACTGAACTACACTGGCACCTGTAAGACTTAGCTGCTGTGACTTTGATCTGTTATTCAGTTGCTTAATTTTAAAGGAAACTTTGTCTAGCCTACATAAATCTAGGCTGACACTCCAGTGCAGTGCTGAGGGAGTGCTGCACTGTCGGAGGTGCCGTCTGCTCTCTCAGGTGGACGTAAAAGATCACACGGCACAATTTTGAAGAAGAGCAGGGGAATTAGCCTCGCTGTCCTGGCTAATATTTATGCCTCAATCAACATAACAAACACAGATTATCTGGTCAAATCTAGAGCCCCCTGGATGTCTAGGGACATACAGGGTAGGATAAAGAAACAAAGGGAGCCGTATGACAGATACCGAGGGCTAAATACTGCAGTATCTTTAGAAGAGCACAGAAAGTGCAGGGGTGTGTGGTGTATGTAACCTGTTCCACCTTAAGAGAACTTAAGCCTGTTCCACCTTAAGAGAAGTACTACTTTCTCTGGCTGCTGTATACGTAATACCGGTGGTGACCACCAGTATATAAGTACTGTGTAGTGATATTGTATTTAGTATAGTCCTGACCTCCAACTAGTAAAGACCTGTTGAACTTCATTCTTGTAGTCTGTGTCAGTAATTAATCTTAATACAACTGGAACACACAGACTTAACAGTGGCGACGAGTTCAATTCTTACCCTGCGGCAGTTTATATCCACGGCGGCTTCGTCCACAGAACAGGCGTCGAAGAGAGGCATCCACCCTCATCACCCTGCTGGAAGACACGTCGCGCGGCAGGCATCGAGACCCCGGAGTGCAGAAGACATCCTGAACTCGAAGCCTCCATCAGCGGCAGTCAGCTATCTTCGTTCTACCTCGGTGCTGGGTAAGCCGGTCAGCAACGCGAGCAGAAAGTCGGCCGTGTTGGCTGTACAGACGGGGGGAGGAAGACGGAGGAATAAGGGCGGTGAGATCGATCGCGACCGGAGATAAGGGCCGGGCCGCATTCGGGCCGAAAGACGCAGCACGGGGACATCGATCGCGGCTGGTGAAAAGGGCCGGGCCGCTTTCGGGCCAAAAAGGCGCAGTGTCTGGGGCGACTGAAGGCGCGCGAACCGCGGTGAAGGCGAACGCAGCCGGTGCTAATAACCGGGCTGCAAGAAGGGCTGCGAGGCGCGACATCGGGGAAGCGCGAATGCCCGAGGGAGCCGCGGTGAAGCGGAGACACCGTCGGGGGAGTTACTAGCCGCTGGGAAAGGGGAGCAGCAGCGGCACGCCAAACGCCATTGCAGCCAGTGGGCGAAGACCGCCAAGCGCGGGAAAACCGCCATTTTGTAGGCGGAGGACGAAGACAAGAGCGGGAAGCCGCCATCTTGGGATAAAATAAATTGCAATGATGCCTAAACATGGGAACATTGATACCTTTGATGGCGACATCGAAGATTGGGCCATGTATGTAGAATGCATACAAAATTATTGTAAAGCAAATAAAATCCCAGATGCAGAGAAAGCACTAACTTTATTGAACTTAATGGGTGCAAAGACATACGGGCAATTGAAACACCTTTTATCACCAGATGAACCGACGGATAAGACATTCGAGGAGATTGTTACTGTCCTGAAAAATCATCTAAACCCCACGCAGCTGATGCTAGCGGAACGATTTAAATTTTATAGCAGAAGGCAGCTGAAGGATGAAAGCAATGCTGAATATTTAATGGAATTGCGTAAGCTGGCAAAGTACTGTCAGTTTGGAACGGGACTGACAGACGCGCTAAGGGATAGATTTGTGTGTGGATTATTAAAAGAAGATACACAAAAGCGACTGCTCGAGGAGAATGAGCTGACGCTTGAGAAAGCGGTCACTATGGCAGCAGCGCACGAGGCCGCAGCGAGAGGCACGGCAGTAATGCAGCTACGGTCACCGGAACTCAGTACAAATAAATTGGGTTTGAGTACTGTAAAATGTTATCGTTGTGGAAAGACAACACATGATCAGAACCAGTGTTGGTTTAAAAACCAAGAATGCAGAACGTGTGGCAGGCTTGGCCACATAGCTAAAGTATGCCGGTCAGGAAAGAAGACCAGCAACAAAAAGTCACCGCAAGGAAAATAAATAAAGGTGCACAAGGTGACAAAGACCAGTTCGAACGAACAGAAGTCAGATTCAGACGCAAGCAGTAATGAACTGGGTAGCTTAAGAGTACACAACATTGGTAAGGATGCAGATCTCCAAACAATTTGGGTCACTCGTCAGATAGCAGGAGTCCAAGTAAAGATGGAATTGGACACTGGATCGGCATTGACGGTCATGAATAAGAAAGATTACAAAAGGTTATTCCAACATATTCCCCTACGGGATACGGAGATTATATTGAAAACATACACGGGGCAAAGAGTGTACCCCATCGGAAAGATAGAGGTAAAAGTGGTCCACAAGGGCGAAGAAAGCCAAGTAATGGACTTATATGTGCTACCTGAAGAAGGTCCACCACTACTGGGACGGGAGTGGATTAGGAAAATGAATATGGACTGGCACTCCTTAAAAGCACTAACGGTAGATTCCGGGGAAACAGATGTCAAAGCTAAATGATTGTCCAAAATATTGGATGATGTTAAAGAGGTGTTCCAGCAAGGACTGGGAACACTGAAAGGAATTACGGCAAACATCAAGAGTGATGAACATGCACAACCAAAATTTTTCAAAGCCAGACCGGTACCCTATGCAATACGACCTACTGTAGAAGCGGAACTGGAAGCGCTAGAACGTTCAGGTGTACTGTCTAAGGTAGATTGGAGTGAGTGGGCTACGCCCATTGTTCCCGTTATGAAACGTCCTTCGAGCAACAAGCCAGGAGAACCAGGGAAGGTTCGCATCTGTGGAGATTTCAAGATCACCGTTAATCCGCTGCTTCACACGGTGCAGTATCCGCTTCCGCGGATTGAGGATGTTTTTGCTTCGTTGTCTGGCGGGAAACACTTCACCAAGATAGACCTGGCGCAGGCGCACTTGCAGATGGAGGTTGAAGAAGAGTCACGCCAGTACCTCACGATCAACACGCATAGAGGTTTGTACCGGTATAATAGGCTGGTTTTTGGAGTGGCATCGGCTCCGGCAATTTGGCAGAGGGCCATGGAGCAGGTATTACAGGGAATTCCAGGCACACAATGTTACCTGGACGATATTCTGATTACAGGTGATGGTGATGAAGAACACCTCGCAAACTTGGAACTGGTGCTCAACAGACTGAAAGAGTATGGACTTAGAGTTAATCGGCAGAAATTTGAGTTCTTTCAGAAGTGGATCTCGTACTGTGGTCATGTCATTGACCGGGAGGGGCTTCATAAGTCTCCTGACAAGATAGAGGCAGTTGTAAAGGCTCCCGCTCCGGATAATGTCTCTCAGTTGAGATCGTTTCTGGGATTGATTAACTATTACCAGAAGTTTCTACCGAATCTATCCACGGTACTGCACCCGCTGAACGCTCTTTTACAGAAGGGGGTACCATGGGAATGGAGCGAAAACTGTAAGAAGGCATTTCACAAAAGCAAAGAATTGATCACCTCAGAGGAAGTGTTGGCTCACTTCAACCCGACACTGCCTATTCGGTTGGCTTGTGATGCTTCTCCATATGGTATTGGGGCAGTACTCTCACACAAGTTGCCAAATGGCACGGAAAGGCCAGTCGCGTTTGCATCCAGATCATTGACCTCCGCTGAGCGCAACTATGCGCAGATTGATAGGGAGGCTCTCAGCCTTGTATGGGGAGTGAAGAAGTTTAATCATTACCTGCAGGGCCAAAAATTCACACTACTGACAGACCATCAGCCGTTGGTATCCATTTTTAACCCTAAGAAGGGTGTTTCGGTGATGACAGCACAGCGACTCCAGAGATGGTCCCTTTTCCTAGGGGCACATCAATATCAAATAGAATTCAAAGGTACAAAGCAGCATGGCAATGCTGATGGGCTGTCGCGCCTGCCACTACCTGAAACAGAAGAGACGACGAAAGTTGACCCTGTTGAGTTATTTCATTCGACCATCATCGAGTGTTTACCAGTCACCAATGCAAGTATTGAAAGAGAAACCAGGAACGACCCGACACTGTCCCGAGTTTACGAGGTGACAGTGAAGGGATGGCCAACACATGGTGATCCTCTGTTAGCGGCATTTTCGGCAAGGCGAGACCAGCTGTCCGTCTGCCATGGTACTTTGATGTACGGGACAAGAGTGATTATTCCTCCCAAGTTACGGGAAAGAGTTCTAAAGGAACTGCATGAAGGTCATCTGGGGGGAGTTAAGATGAAAAGTCTTGCTAGGGCTTATGTATGGTGGCCGGGCATTGACCAACAGATAGAGGAGTTGACAAAAATCTGCGCTGGGTGCCAAAAAGTGCAAAATGCACCTCCGATCGCACCGCTACACCCATGGGAATGGCCTTCAGCCCCATGGCAACGCGTACATATTGACTTTGCTGGTCCATTCATGGACTCCATGTTCCTAATTGCGGTGGACGCACATTCCAAATGGCCAGAAGTGATCAAGATGAATACCACTACTTCAGAAAAGACAATTGCGGTGTTAAGAACAATATTCGCAAGGAACGGATTGCCAGAACAGATATGTTCGGACAACGGACCACAGTTCGTGTCGGAAGAATTCCAAAAATTCTTAAAGAAGAATGGGGTGAAACATTATACCTCTGCCCCATATCATCCGGCGACAAACGGGTTGGCCGAGAGATTTGTCCAAACATTCAAAAAGGCAATAAAGGCCATGAACGATGATCAGACTCCGTTACAACACAAGGTGGACAATTTCCTAATGGCATATCAAAACACCGCTCATGCAGTGACTAACCAAAGTCCTGCCATGATGTTTTATAACAGGAGGTTGCGGTCCAGGTTGGACTTGTTAAAACCAAATGTGCAGAGGGAAGTGGAAAACAAACAGTTCCGGCATATTAATAACAAGTCCACTCGAAGTTTCGACGTAGGACAACCAGTGTTGGCAAGGGGCTATGGAAACGAAAATGGCAGTCCGGAACAATTCGGGCCAGACAAGGACCTCTGATGTACACAGTAGATATTGGTAACAATGTGATAAGGCGTCATGCGGATCAACTGGTAGAATCAAGAGCAAGGGTCGAACCCATGGTTGCGACAGAGACAATTGTGGAAGACGTTAATGAACCTGAAGCATCTACCTCGGCAGGGACTGTACCTGATGATGATGTCCAATACATAGGAAACCAACAAGAAGAGTCACCTCGGCAACAAGAATCAGAGACCACTGAAAGGCGTTATCCAAACCGAATCAGAAGGCCTCCTGAGAGACTGAACCTTTGAACTGTTTATACCTGAAGTTATATATGTATATATGTTATGATGTTATGTTAAATGGGGATATGACTGTTAAGCTAAAAAGGGAGGATTGTGGTGTATGTAACCTGTTCCACCTTAAGAGAACTTAAGCCTGTTCCACCTTAAGAGATGTACTACTTTCTCTGGCTGCTGTATACGTAATACCGGTGGTGACCACCGGTATATAAGTACTGTGTGGTGATATTGTATTTAGTATAGTCCTGACCTCCAACTAGTAAAGACCTGTTGAACTTTATTCTTGTAGTCTGTGTCAGTAATTAATCTTAATACAACTGGAACACACAGACTTAACAGGGTGCAATTAAAAAGGATATTAGGAAAGCAAAAGGAGAGCATGAAAAATTCTTGGCAAGCAAAATCAAGGAAAACCCAAAGATGTTTTATGTAAATATATTAAGAGTAAGAGGATAACTAAAGAAAGGGTAGGGCCTTTTAGAGATCATGAGGGTAATCTGTGTGTGGAGGCAGGAGACGTCGATAGGGTTCTTAATGAATACTTTGCATCTATTTTCACAAGGAGAGGGGCGAAGCAGACATTGCTATCGGGGAGGAGGAGTGTGAGATATTAGATGAAATAAACATAGTGAGAGAGGAAGTATTAAGGGGTTTAGCAGCTTTAAAAGTGGATAAATGCCAGGCCCAGATGAAATGTATCCCAGGCTGTTAAGCGAAGCAAGAGGAAATAGTAGAGGCCCTGACCATCATCTTCCAATCCTCTCTGACTTCAGGTGTGGTGCCAGGGGACTGCTAATGTGGTACCCTTGTTTAAAAAGGGAGAAAAGGATAGACCGAGTAATTTCAGGCCAGTCAGCCTAACCTCAGTGGTGGGAAAATTATTGGAAAGAATTCTGAAGGACAGGATAAATCTTCATTTAGAAAGACATGGATTAATCAAGGATAGTCAGCATGGATTTGTTAAGGAAAGGTCGTGTCTGACAAACATGATTGAAATTTTTGAGGAGGTAACAAGGAGGGTAGATGAGGGTAGTGCATTTGATGTAGTGTATATGGACTTAGGCATGGCTTTTGATAGGGTTCCACATGACAGACTGGTCAAGAAGTTAAAAGCCCACGGGATCCAGGGCAAAGTGTCAAGTTGGATTCAAAAGTGGCTCAGAGGCAGGAAGCAGAGGGTAATGGTTGATGGGTGTTTTTGTGACTGGAAGGCTGTTTCCAGTGGGGTTCCGCAGGGCTCAGTACCAGGTCCCTTGCTTTTTGTGGTATATATCAATGATCTAGACTTGAATATAGGGGGTATGATTAAGAAGTTTGCAGATGATACTAAAATCGGCTGTGTAGTTGATACTGAAGAAGGAAGCTGTAGACTGCAGGAAGATATCAATAAATTGGTCAGGTGGGCAGAACAGTGGCAAATGGAATTCAATCTGGAGAAGTGTGAGGTAATGCATTTGGGGAGGGCTAACAAGGAAAGGGAATACACATTAAATGGTAGGACACTGAGTAGTGTAGAGGAACAAAGGGACCTTGGAGTACATGTCTAGAGATTCCTGAAGGTAGCAGGCCAGGTAGATAAGGTGGTTAAGAAGGCATACGGAATGCTTACCTTTATTAGCCATGGCATAGAATATAAGAGCAGGGTGGTTATGCTTCAACTGTATAAAACACTAGTTAGGCCTCAGCTAGAGTACTGCGTGCAGTTCTGGTCACCACATTACAGGAAAGATGTGATTGCACTAGAGAGGGTACAAAGGAGGTTTACAAGGATGTTGCCGGAAGTAGAGAATTTTAGCTATGAAGAAAGACTGGATAGGTTGGGTTTGTTTTCCTTGGAACAGAGGAGGCTGAGGGGCGACCTTATTGAGGTGTATAAAATTATGAGGGGCTTAGACAAAGTGGATAGAAAGGTTTAGCAGAAGGTTAAAAACCAGGGGGCACAGATTTAAAGTAATTGGTTGAAGGTTTAGAGGGGATTTGAGGGGAAATTTCTTCACCCAGAGGGTTGTGGGGGTCTGGAATTCAGTGCCTGAAAGGGTGGTAGAGGCAGAAACCCTAACCACATTTAAAAAGTACTTGGATGTGCACTTGGGACGCTGTAACCTGCAGGGCTACGGACCAAGAGCTGGGAAGTGGGATTAGGCTGGATAGCTCTTTGTTGGCCAGCGCTGACACAATGGGCCGAAATGGCCTCCTTCTGTGCTGTAACTTTCTATGATTCTATTATCACATTGCAGTTTGTGGGAGCTTGCTGTGTGCAAATTGGCTGCTGCATTTCCCACATTACAGCATTGACTACACTCCAAAAGTACTTCATTGGCTGTAAAGTGCTTTGAGACATCCGGTGGTTGTGAAAGGTGCTATATAAATGCAAGTCTTTCTTTCTTTTTCTTTTTATGACTGTGCTACTGGTCCCACTGTTTTTTCAGCTTTATTTTGCTACTATATGGGACCTAGCCAAAATTTCACTCGGCTGGGCCGAAGTCTATTTCTCCACCGCTTCTGGATCTTATAGTGACTTCCAACTACATTACTATTTTTGTGCTCCATGCTTGATTCTCTACACCTTCATTTCCACAGAAATACCTCCAGCAGCTCGTCCTCCAATACTCTACCCTTCAAATAGCTTCTGGAATCACTCGTCCTTCGCACCTGTCTCCGAACCTGGACATCAGTTCAACCAAGCTGATTCCACCTTATCTACATCAACTTTATCCCATCGCGGGACCTCTGACTTTAACTTTGGCTGCACTCCTATTGTCACCTCTCTATTCGCTGCTTATTACCAGGACATATCTATCCTAATTTTACAATGTAACCAGGCCTATGTAACTTGAGTTTCCCTGTGTCCATTAGTGTGTGCGTTTTGCCTGCCGCTACGAGCCCATCACTTCTATTTCCCCATTTATTCTACTTTTCTCTTTACCCCTCCTTGGCCCCTTGCTCCTGTCATCATGCCTCATTTCATTTTTCTCCTCTCAGTTACTCTGCTCCCCAAATCCCGACACCAACCCTTCAGCACTCCTCAACCTTCATGACTCCCTCTACAATAAGCCTACAACTTCCCTCTGCTTCACTTGGCACCCTTTAAAGAGCCCATTGAGGCACTCCTTACGAGTAGCAACCCCATCCTACTCTCTCACTGACCTTCCCATCCAGCACCACCGCTGGGGGCTAACCTTGCTAACTAGCTCCCCGTCCCATTCACCCCTCCCAGCACTGACCTGTGAACTCTGCCAGTGGATCAGCTATCACCGCCCCATCCACATCTCCCTCCAGAATGTCCATTCACTTGTGAACAAGGCCCTCGCCATCCATGAATTTATTGTGAATGATTGCACCAACATCATGACCTTGATGAAAACTTGAGTGATGGGCAATGGGACCTTCCCCCTTAGTGAAACCTCCCGCCTGGCTATACCTTCCACCACCTGCCATCCAGACCGTTGCAGTGGCAGTGTGACCCTTATCACCAAATCACACCTTGGTCTGTCCCCCTACTCCTCTGGCACTTTCTCCTCCTTTGAGCATCTCGCCTTCTTCCACCCTCCTAGCCTCTCCTTTTAAAGCCTCGTTCTCTACCGCCCACCCAAGTACCACACCAAATTTCTCACCGAGAGAGCTTCATGCTTAGCTCCCTTAGCCTCTGCACTGAGCAACTTCTCATCCTCGGTGAATTCAACCTTCTTTGTAACTCATCATGCCCTCTCTCCTCTGAGTTCACTGCCCTCTTATCCTCCTTCTATATAACCTCGCCTACCCATATTTATGGCCACCCCCTCGACCTTGCCATTTCAGATGACCTCTCTACTCCCATCATGTCAATCACAGGCAAGGCTATTTTTCTTCTCCAAAATCCTTGAATGTGATGTCACTTCAGAAATTCGTGCCCATCTTTCCCGCATCTGATTTCTGCACCTGCCACAGCACTGAAACAGCCCTTATCAAAGTCACAAATGACATCCTATGTGACTGTGACCATGGTAAGCTATCCCTCCTCATCCTTCTCGACCTGTCTGCAGCCTTTGGCATGGTTGACCACATCATCCTCCTCCAACTCCTCTCCTCCATTATCCAGCTGGGTGGGACTGCACTGGCCTGCTTCCATTCCTATCTCTTCAGTCGTAACCAGAAAATCACCTGTAATGGCTTCTCTTCCCACTCCCGCACCGTTTCCTCTGGAGTCCTCCAAGGATCTATCCTTGGCTCCCTTCTATTTTTCAGCTACATGCTGTCCTTTGGCAACATCATTTGAAAACACAACATCAGGTTTCACATGCATGCTGACGACACCTAGCTCCACCTCACCATCACCTCTCTCGACCCATCCACTGCCTCTGATTTGTCATGCTATTAGTCCAACCTCCGGTAATGGATGAGCAGAAATTTCCTCCAATTAAATATTGGGAAGACTGAATCGATTGTCTTCGGTCCCCGTCACAAACTCCAATCCCTTGCCATCAACTCCATCCCTCTCCCTGGCCACTGTTTGAGGATCAACCGGACTGTTTGCAAACTTGCCATCCTATTTGACCCTGAGCTAAGCTTATGACTCGATATCCTCTCCATTACCAAGACCAACTACTTCCACCTCTGTAACATTACCCATTCCACCCTGCCTCAGCTCATCCGCTGCTGAAAGCCCCATCCATGTCTTTGTTGACTATACTAATGCTATCATGGCCATCCTCGCACATTGCACCCTCTGGAAATGTGAGCTCATCCAAAGCTCTGTTGCCTGTATCCTAACTCGCATCAAGTCCGTTCACCCATCACCCCTGTGCTCGCTGACCTATGCCTGGATTTTGAAATTCTCATCCTTGTTTTCAAATCCCTCCATGGCCTCGACCCTCCCTATCTCTGTAACGTCCTCCAGCCCTACAACCCTCCGAGACCTCTGCACTCCTCCAATTCTGACTTCTTGAGTATGCCTGATTTTAATCGCTCCACTATTGGCGGCCGTGTCTTCAACTGCCTAGGCCCTAAGCTTTGGAGTTCGCTCCCATAATCTGTTCGCCTCTCTACCTCTCTTTCCTCCTTAAAACTTACCTCTGTGATTCACCTGTTCTAATATCTTATGTGGCTCAGTGTCAAATTTTGTTTGATAATTGCTCCTGTGGAATGATTTGAGATGTTTTACAGTGTTAAACACATTATATAAATGCGAGTGTTGGTGTTAATGCAGAATTGGTAAAGGATGTAACAAAGACTATTAATGCAAAGAGTCTCTATGTAGGTTTTCGAGGTAGGGGAATAAACAGGTCACCGTAATCGCTGAGCATTTAACTCATCCCTCACATCTCTTGCTGGAAGGCATTGAGGTGGACCTTCTTCTCTGTTGCTTCCTCACCTTCACTTGGTCTGCCTTGTCCGATGAGGACTGCTGCTGCTGCTGTGCCTCCTCTAAATACAGGTCTCTCCATATGGTGAGTTTGTGCTGGATGTAGCACACCACTACAATGTGGGAGACTCTTTGTGGGGCATATTGTAGGGAGCCCCAGACCTGTGCATATACCTGAATCTTTGTTTCAACTCAATAATAATCCTGATGGTCACATGGCATTGATTATATTAAGTTTTATGGTTACGGGTGGTGGGGTTGCAGAGAGGTGTCATGAGCCACATGTGTAGTAGCTATCCCTTAACCCCCAGCAGTCATCCTGCCACCTTGGTACAAGGGTCGAATATTGGGGGCATGGTTGACTGTTGCTGAATAAAAACACTGCAACAGCTGACTGGGTACCTTGCACAAACATGAATGATCCTGTTTATGAGATCAGACACCAGCTGGACAATAATGGTGTGGTATCTCTTCCGAAGGGGAGGAACTTACAAGATTTAATATTAAGTAAATAAAATGGTAATAGACAAATCGTGAGACTGGATATGTACAAATCTCCAGCATCTGATGGTTGGCAGAGTATTAAAAAGAAATTGTAGATGCTTTGGGCTCGAATTTCCCAGGGCCGTGGAGGCGGGAATGGAGGCGTGTGGGGTGCTAAAATTGCAGAATCGGGGGGCACGAACCCTTCCCGTCCCCAACCCGCCTCCATGCCCATTTCCCAGGAGGCGGGTACCCGACGTGTGCTGGGAGCCGCCTCCCCGAGGCGGGAAGGGGATTAGTGCCAATTAACTGCCTGTTAACAGGTAGTTAACAGGCAGTTTTTAGCCTAATCCCTATTTTTATCCCTGAAGTGTTGGCCTCCCGACGGCTGCAAACCACGCCAGGTTAGCGAGGTGTAAGAATTCGCAATAATTTACAGTTCTGAAGATCCATTTTTTTAAATTAAAAGTATCCCTGGGAGATGTGCTTTTAAATTTCCAGGGATAAAAATGGCGGACACCACATGGCCGAGACAAAAGAGGCTTGGAATGCAGCTTTCTGTGTCTGGAAGTAAGGTTCAATGAAGACAAAGGACAATGCTTTGTTTACAAAGCAACTGAATGCTATTAGCATTTGTTTGTATATCGAGTGGATACATCTAAACTGCAGAAGAGACTTTTTGTATCTTGAATGGGAAACGTTAAGATTTGAATGGATTTTAAATCACCCAGTACTGGACAATAGAGCAGTTGTATCTCCCTTTTGTTTCAGCCCAGGGAGCTCCGAAAATCACATTAACTCAGTCTAACCACTGTGAGTTAGCCTATCACAGCTTTCTCTTGTGTATTGGACTCTTTTGGGTGGGGAATTTTGCACACAGCCCTTGCAAGGCAGAATGGGAGGGGCTCACCAGGTATAAAGATAGGGCTGAGAAGCCAGCTCTCTCTCTTGACTTCCTGGGACCATAGGTGAGTCTCTCTCTCTCTCTCTCTCTCTTCGCTGGACCACATGTGAGCAGAGTTTCTGACTTCTCAACAAGGCAACCTAGCAGGAGTTAAGGGGGGTGGTGATTTAAGGGAATTGCTAAGATTGTTTAAATAACATTGTAGCCATTGTATCCCTCCTTTTCACCGTCTGCAACCCCCCTGTTGTATAGTTTTACAATTTCACTGTGTTCGTGTGGGATAGTTTGATATTTTGATTATAGTTTCTTTTAGTTAATACAGCTTGATTTTTCTCTCTCACCCAAACCACATGTTCCGTTTTAATATCATTAATTATAAGTTCCTCCACTCAGAACTAAAGGAGGGGTAGCGATTCGAAACCGCTGTTTGTAAATTGGTTTAGAGTGCAGCAGCAAAAAGACTGCTGGCCAGGTAGATTACCTTAAACCAGTTTAAAAGAAGCCCCCTTGAATCCTTACAATGGCGAGCCAGGTAGGAGTGGAGGCAGTTTTTGATTTAATAAGTGGTCTGGATCTGGAGAAAGCATCAGCTCTTGTTTCTCTCGTTTTCAGTATGTGGGTAGCCCTGCAAATTTTAGCGGCAGTGTGTAGGCTGACCTATCGGGGTATAGGTGGCTGGTTTAGGAAGGACGAGATGAGGGAGCAGGAGGAGGTTAAGGAGGCCAAGAATTGGAAGTCCCAGTTTGAAAAATGCCAGGCATTTGTGGAGCGCCTGGTGCAGGAAGTCACTGAGACCAGGAAATGTGAGATGAGACTGCGGGAAGAGAATTCCCACCTCATCTCAGAAGTAAAAGAGCAGGAGGAAAGGTTTAGGGAAGTAAGGACAGCCTATAAGCTGGCCTGCGCCCAAAGGTTTAGTGAAGCAGATCATGGCCCCTGTAGGGCAGAGATAGAAAGCCTTAACATGGCTTTAAAAGCAGCAAAGGGGATGATTTGTGTGATCAGCCCGAAGGCAGGTCAGCTGGATTTTACTGGCAGCCCAAATCAAACCGCCCCACAGGCAACACCCAGGGAAAGGCTGGCTAGGGAATTAGAGACCCCAAGACCGCAGCCCACAGCTCCGAGTCTTGAGGAGCTCTGGCAGCGAGGAGGGGTGGACAATGGGGTGGTAGAAGAACACCAGCAGGTCCCGCTAGGCAGGCGGGGACCAAGACCAGTGTACCCTCTCCAACAACAGAGGTACGGTCCGCCCGTGAGGAGTGAGCCTGAGAATAGGAATCCTCAGCCCACAGCATGTTCGAGTTCACAGGCAAGCACTGTGGCTTGTGTGGGGGGAGGAGCCATTCATATTCAGAGTAAGCTGTTTAAGCCAGGGAACAGGAAAGGAGAGTTCTGGGACCCCTGTAGAGCAGGTCCAGTAGCAGAAATCCAGGACAAGGGAGGCACACAGGGGATAGTTTTGGCCCCAGGAAAAAGGCAGGTCCAAAATTCCCCAGTTAAAGCCACCTGGGTGAGGGAACATGAGTTTGCTGTCCATGCAAGTTCAGGTTCACAGCCTACAAAAACAGGAACTGTGACTTGTTTCCAGGGAGAAGCAGACAAACCCAGAGAGAGATTTGCACCGGCAGGCTGCCAGGTACATTATACAGTGCGGGCTATTTGGACATGGGGGAGAAGGTTCCCAGCCAGCTGGGGCTGTGACCCAAGCTCAGGGTCTGCCAGCCAAAGTTTCCCCCATAGAGACACCCCTCAGAAGGTCTCAGCGGGTGCCCCAGCCTAAGAAAGCATGGTCACCCACTTTACAGTGGAGTAGGGCGGTCTCCCGAACCAGGGAGAAGCCGAAGAACAGGGGTCCCCACTCAACAGCCATAAGCTGCGGGGGACCAGAGACAGGAGGCAGTCCAGCTTCGCTGCAGCCAGCAGCAATCTGCGACAGTGCCAGAGATTAGACTTGCCGTCCGGAGACGGGCGGCATTTGAATTATAGCTATGTGTGTGTATATAGCGTGCTTTTAAGGTGTATTTTAAGTTTTGTTGATTTAACTAGTTTTAAGTTAAAGTGCAAAGAGTTTAAGTTCACATGTGTGCCAAATGTTTGTGTTTTGGTCTGAGGTCGAGGGACCTGACCATGTCTCCACCTAAGGCAGCAGGTCAGTGAGACCTGGCTGCATGTCCCTTTTAAGTTTTGCAGGAGATTGGAAAATGAAGCAGCCATGTTCGCCCAGCCCGAGCTGGACATCGAATGAAGATACGGAATGTTGGGGATCACCTCGCCACTGGACGAATCCAGGAGACCCCGCAGCGATCTTCGGGAAAAACCGGACAGAGTCTGGAGGAACTTGCCTACTCCTCCTATGGGGAGGATCTGGCCCCAGCTGGGTGGGGCATGGCCCCCAACCCAGCACTATCCTGACCGAAGTTCACGTGCGGGAGACCTCGCTGTTGAGGAGTCACGATGGGGAAGCGCGGGTGCCTTGTAATAGGGACGCGTTCCCCGGGGGTGGGTGGTGATAGCCCGGGAATGATTGTATAGAGGAGGGGGAGACCCAAGAGTCGCATGGGTGCGGTCGGAGGAGGGAGGAACTCACCCGGACGCCCACGGGCAAAGAAGATAAGTTGTGGCTGGGAAGGATGAGTGGGTGGCCGGATCAGTGTGGGGCCAGGGAGTGCCGCCACACAGGCACCCATCATTTTCTGCAGCCAGTCGAGGGACGACGGGAGGGGGAGGGACTGGGAGTCATGAGATCCCATACTCCCCGGTCTCGGTCTGTGCCAAGGTAATTTTAAATGTGAGGGGTACCCCGCCTCCACAAAGGGACAAGGGAACGGTTCGGGGCTGGTGGAGCAGGCTGGTCGCTAAATCCATTCTGCCTGTTTTAAAGTTTAAGCTGATCAAAGGGGGGGTGGAAGGTACTTTTACTGCCCAAGTGGGAGGAGCAATACCCACTCGAATTTCGCGACCCATCATCGGCACGTGATGATCGGGGTTCATTTAAGCATGTTGTTTAATGATTTTTTGTATTTTGTGTTGCAGCCCCAAGTTGAGCAGAGGCGTCGGATCCTCTCCGTGCTTGGGACCAGTTTGTGACAACTCCAAGTTGAGCAGAGGCGTAGGACCCTCTCCGTGCTTGTGATAATTTGAGTACATTGTGTAACTAAGATTGCAACATTTTGTAATAACTTATGATGTAAAAAAAGTGATTGTAAATTTGGTTTACACTGCATAATTTTACAAGCGTGTAGGGGTATGAGACCCCTTATTGAAAACTGAAGTATCTGTAAGATGCCAACCGTACCATGGTTTTTTTCTTGAATTTAAGGGGAATAGACGGGACGGGGATCAAGGCAGATAGCTATTAGGTAAATACAGGGGATGGTTGTTTGTGGGGGGTCAGAAATCATTGCTCATTTCTTCAAGAGGATACTACAAGCAAGCTGGAAGTATCCAAGGGCGGACTGTAAGAATTCGCAATAATTTACAGTTCTGAAGATTCATTTTTTTTATTTAAAAGTATCCCTGGGAGATGTGCTTTTAAATTTCCAGGGATAAAAATGGCTGTCACCACATGGCCGAGACAAAAGAGGCTTGGAATGCAGCTTTCTGTGTCTGGAAGTAAGGTTCAATGAAGACAAAGGACAATGATTTGTTTACAAAGCAACTGAATGCTATTAGCATTTGTTTGTATATCGAGTGGATACATCTAACCTGCAGAAGAGACTTTTTGTATCTTGAATGGGAAACGTTAAGATTTGAATGGATTTTAAATCACCCAGTACTGGACAATAGAGCAGTTGTATCTCCCTTTTGTTTCAGCCCAGGGAGCTCCGAAAATCACATTAACTCAGTCTAACCACTGTGAGTTAGCCTATCACAGCTTTCTCTTGTGTATTGGACCCTTTTGGGTGGGGAATTTTGCACACAGCCCTTGCAAGGCAGAACGGAAGGGGCTCACCAGGTATAAAGATAGGGCTGAGAAGCCAGCTCTCTCTCTTGACTTCCTGGGACCATAGGTGAGTCTCTCTCTCTCTCTCTCTCTCTCTTCACTGGACCACATGTGAGCAGAGTTTCTGACTCCTCAACAAGGCAACCTAGCAGGAGTTAAGGGGGGTGGTGATTTAAGGGAATTGCTAAGATTGTTTAAATAACATTGTAGCCATTGTATCCCTCGTTTTCACCGTCTGCATCCCCCCTGTTGTATAGTTTTACAATTTCACTGTGTTCATGTGGGATAGTTTGATATTTTGATTATAGTTTCTTTTAGTTAATAAAGCTTGATTTTTTTCTCTCACCCAAACCACGTGTTCCGTTTTAATATCATTAATTATAAGTTCCTCCACTCAGAACTAAAGGAGGGGTACCGATTCGAAACCGCTGTTTGTAAATTGGTTTAGAGTGCAGCAGCAAAAAGACTGCCGGCCAGGTAGATTACCTTAAACCAGTTTAAAAGAAGCCCCCTTGAATCCTTACAGAGGCGGACCGCCGGGCTGAAGGGCTTGGAGGGTTCGGGTGAGTGATGGGTGCATGAGTGCAGAGGTAAGTGTGTTTGGTGTGTGTAAAGTGTTTAAATAAGTTTTACTTACCTTTACTTACTAATGCAGGCTTCCTTCCTTCAGGTCTCTGGAGTCCCTCATCTCACCGGCACAGAAAGCAGAATGACCACGAGCTGTCAAAAGTTACAGCCTCTGCTTTCTGTTCTGGAGAGATTTCTAACTGTGTCTGTGGAGAAGGACTCAAGTTAGAAGTCAGATTGTCAGTGTTTGACAGCTTCACAGAGCTGTCAAATGCTGATATTTCATCTGTCAAAAGCTCTTGACAGATGAAATGTCAATCCCTGACATCACCTGTAACCGGGTGTCTCTTAATTGGCCCGCTGGGCGGGCTCAACAAGGTCAATCAAGGGAAAATCGCATGGGTTGGCCACAAATCGATGGAGGCGGGACTACAACCCAAAAAGTGGGAGTCCCACCTCCATCACATCCCCATTGGCAAAATCCAGCCTTTTAAGTCATGAACTTCCCAAACACTCTTGATTCAAGAATTGTTCTCTTAGATTGGAAAATTGCAATATTTAAGAAGGGTGGGAATGATAAAGCAGGAAATTATAGACCTAGTAATCTAATGTCTGCTGTGTGGAAGTTACTAGGATCTGTTATTATGCACAGAGGCCCAGAAACTGGGCTACTTATAGCCGTCCGTTAGGGCTGGAATTGTGGCAAAAATGGCGGCTGCCACTCTAGCACGCTTCCCTGCCCCGGGACTCGGCAGCTGCCATTTTGATGAGGGCCTTAGCATTGCCGATAGCAGAGCTGGCCCTGGAGATATAAATGAAGAAAGCGTGACATCATTCGGTGTGCAATGCCGATTTAACGTCACACTCTGCAAACTTTGACCTTAGCGCTGAATTCAGTGCTGGGTCCTAAGCTCGCTCTGAAAAATGTGCGTTCAGCAGACTGACAGAGACGCTGCCAGCACTTCTTAAAGGGACAGACACACCTTTCAGCTTTTGGGCTGGATTTTTAAAATTTTACTTAAGTAGTGGCTTGGTGCAATACAGGCGAAAAGGTTTTTAAGTGTGCAGGGAGTGCTGCTGGATGCTTAGAAGGCCTTGGATGGTAAAGGACGGCCTCTTAGAAGACAGAAAATGCTGGAAATACTCAGTAGGACAGACAGCACTCATGCAGAGAGAAACAGAGTTCACATCTCAGGTCGAGATGCTGCCTGACCTGTTGAGTATTTTCAGCATTTTCTGCTTTTATTTCAGATTTACAGCATCCGCTCGCAGAGGGAAGAGGAAGATGCAAAAGAGGAAGATGCAGAAGAGGAACAAGAAGAAGAGGAGGAAGCAGAAGAAAGGATGCAACTCAGGCAGCCCCTTTCTGGCTGGGATATCTGGGATGGAATCATCCGCCTGCGGTACGAGTGAGCACAACCCCAATTCCCCTTTCAACATTTGTCCCACACCTTACCTTCCATCTGTTACTGACCATCACAGTGTCCTCTTGGCCACAATGCTGAAATAAAAGCCACCACAAAGCAAACTTTCCAATCCAACTTTATACATCTATCCATCCAATATGACATCAAGAAATCAACTCATCACCCTTATGCATTCCCTTAGTGACTGTTGAAGAGATAATTACAAGTCCTAGCCCTGTTCGGGCTACCCCAGATCAGGCTTTTCCCCCAGACGTTCACCTTCAACTTAAGTTAGAGATAGCCGAATTCCATAAGACACTTACATGGATCTAAAGGTTCAGGCTATCTCTCCCTAAAGGAAAGGAATGACTAAAGATGTTACCGTCCTCCAGATAGCAGTTTCAATAAGTTTAACTAGACTGTAACCTTTCGGATATTATGAGGGTCCGGAATACCTCCCAGAATTCTGCAACTCCTTACAAAAGAGTGTACAGAAATTGGGTTTGCGAGTTTATACAGAAATACTCTTTGAGACAATTCTAAAAATATAGGGCTAAAAATTCAGTGGCGCCCCGTTTGGGGCCCGATATTCAGTTTCAGCACCCCAAACGGAAGTGGGGCGCTGCTCGAGGCGCCCCGCATCCCTCTTGGGGCGCTGCAACTGAATATCGCAGCGCAACGTGCCGCAGCGCCACACGCTGCGGCACGGTGCGCTGCGGTACTGCAGGCCTTCCTCCCCTTCTTAAAGGGGAGGGGCCTGCACCAGCGCGATCGGAGATCACGAGTGCTGGCAAAAGAGCCCGGCACCGAGGAGAAGTGTCGGGCTCTTGGGACACAGACGGCACTACCCGGGGGGGGGGCTCAGGAGGCCGGGGACGGCGGCGCGAGGAGGTGCTGGCAGGCGGCCAGTGAAAAAAATGGCCGCCCCGCACCTCCCCTTTAATTAGCGCCACTACGGCCGCAGGTAGGCCCCCCTGAACCGGTTGCAATTTGCGACTGGCGCTACAATGGGGGGCGCGACCAAATATCGCATTCAGGGCGGTAGCAGTGCGTTGCGCACACCGATGAGGTCATCGGTGGTGGCGCAGTGCTACAGGCTAATGCCGCCATTAGCTAAATTTCGTGGGAGGCGTGGCCAGTGGCGCTAATACCACTAAGTGCCCTCTTTGGGTGCTTACTGGTGGCGCAGTCCACTGAATTTCTAGGCCATATAGTTTTATTTAAGAGCCGACATTCAGTTAACAGCTGTTGAATCAGCCGCAACATTAACAATTCAAAATACAAATAGCTTACATTTCTTATTTCTCAGAGATCCTTATTCTCAAATCTTTACTTCGTTACATTTCTACATTTCTTACTTATTTCTAAATCCAGATTATCCACCAAAATCAATTACTTTGATTACCCGAGACTCAAAGTTAAAAACTTACAGATGGTGCCTGTAAAATTTAGAAATGCTTGGCCCGTTCAGCGAGTTCTGACTTTCTGTTAGAAAAGCTCTTATTTTTATACCCTTTTTGCAATGGTTTATTCTTTGAAGTTCTCTGCTGATGTTGGGTTCTTTATCATGGGTGACTTTAATCTACATATAGATTGGGCTAACCAAATTAGTAACAATACCGTGGAGGAGGAATTCCTGGAGTGTATACGAGATGGTTTCCTGGACCAATATGTCGAGGAACCAACTAGAGATCAGGCCGATCAGGCCATCTTAGACTGGGTATTATGTAATGAGAAAGGATTCATTAGCAATCTTGTTGTGCGAGGCCCCTTGGGATAGATAGGGTTCTTTGCAGCCGAGAGCGAGAGTCCCAAAGGTTGTGTTGCCTGCCCGGTGCCAGAGTTAAGGACATCTCCTCTGGGCTGGAGAAAAACGTGGAGTGGGAGGGGGAGGATCCAGTTGTCATGGTCCATGTTGCTACCAACGACATAGATAGGACAAGGAAAGAGGTTCTGCTGAGGGAGTATGAGCAGCTAGGGGCCAAATTAAAAAGCAGAACCACAAGGGTAATAATCTCTGGATTACTACCTGAGCCACGAGCAAATTTGGCTAGGGTAAATAAAATCAGAGAGTTAAATGCGTGGCTCAAAGACTGATGTGGGAGAAATGGGTTTTGCTTCTTGGGACACTGGCACCAGTACTGGGACAGGAGAGAGCTGTTCCATTGGGACGGACTTCACTTGGCCAGTGCTGGGACTAGAATCCTGGTGAATCAAATAATTAGGACTGTAGAGAGGGCTTTAAACTAATTAGTGGGGGGGAGGTTTCAAAAGAGCGAAAAATAAAAATGTCAGCGGAGAAGGCAATAAAGCAAGGTAGCAGTGGGGGAATTAAAAACCAGAGCGTGTCAGGAAGGGACAGAATATATAAAGATAAAGGTAAAGTAGTAAAGGGGGTAAAAGCAGGAATAAATTGTTACAAAACATATTTAAAAGTTCTTTATCTGAATGCACGCAGCATTCGTAACAAAATAGACGAGTTGACGGTACAAATAACTACACATGGGTATGATCTTGTGGCCATTACGGAGACATGGCTGCAGGGTGACCATGACTGGGAACTAAACATCCAGGGGTATTTGACTATTAGGAAGGACAGACAGGAAGGTAAGGGAGGTGGGGTGGCTGTGTTAATAAAGGATGGAATCACTGCAATAGTGAGAAATGATATTGGGTCAAAGGATCAGGATAGTGAAATGGTTTGGGTGGAGATAAGGAATAATAAGGGGAAAAAGTCACTAGTGGGCGTAGTCTATAGGCCTCCTAACAGTTGCAACTCTATTGGTCGGCGTATAAATCAGGAAATAGTTGGGGCTTGTAATAAGGGAACAGCTATAATCATGGGAGATTTTAACTTTCATATTGACTGGACAAATCAAATTGGGCAGGGCAGCCTTGAGGAAGAGTTAATAGAGTGCATTAGGGATGGGTTCCTTGAGCAGTATGTTACTGAACCAACCAGGGGGCAGGCAATCTTAGATCTGGTCCTGTGTAATGAGACAGGATTAATAAAAAATGTCCTAGTAAAGGATCCCCTTAGATTGAGTGACCATTACATGGTTGAATTCCAAATTCAGTTGGCGGGTGAGAGAGTTGGATCTCAAACCAATGTACTAAGCTTAAATAAAGGAGAATATGAAGGTATGAGAGCAGAGTTGACTAAAGTGGACTGGGAAAATAGATTAAGGTGTAAGACGGTACATGAGCAGTGGTGTACATTCAAGGAGATATTTCACAACTTTCAAGAAAAATATATTCCACTGAGGAAAAAGGGACGTAAAAGAAAAGACAGCCATCCGTGGCTAAGTAAAGTAATAAAGGATAGTATCCGACTGAAAACAAGGGCATATAAAGTAGCCAAATCTAGTGGGAGGATAGAAGATTGGGAAGCATTTAAAAGCCAGCAAAGAATAACTAAAAGATTAATTAAGAAAGGGAAGATAGATTATGAAAGTAAACTAGCAAAAAATATAAAAACAGATAGCAAGAGTTTCTACAGTTATATAAAAAGAAAAAGGGTGGCTAAAGTGAATGTTGGTCCCTTAGAGGACGAGACTGGGAATTTAGTGGTGGGGAACATGGAGTTGGCAGAAACGCTGAACAAATATTTTGTATCAGTCTTTACAGTAGAGGACACTAAAAATATCCCAACACTGGACAAACAGGGGGCTAAAGGGGGGGGAGGAGCTAGACATGATTAAAATCACTATGGAGATGGTACTCGGTAAGATAATGGGACTTAAGGCGAATAAACCCCCTGGGCCTGATGGCTTACATCCTAGGGTCTTGAGAGAAGTAGCGGTAGGGATTGCGGATGCATTGGTGGTAATTTTCCAAAACTCCCTGGACTCAGGAAAGGTCCCAGCAGATTGGAAAACTGCTAATTTAACGCCCTTATTTAAAAAGGGAGGTAGACAAATGGCTGGAAACTATAGACCAGTTAGCCTAACATTTGTGGTTGGTAAAATGTTAGAGTCCATTATTAAGGAAGCAGTAACAGGACATTTGGATAAGCATAATTTAATCGGACAGAGTCAGCATGGTTTTATAAAGGGGAAGTCATGTTTGACAAATTTGCTCGAATTCTTTGAGGATGTAACAAACAGGGTGGATAAAGGGGAACCAGTGGATGTGGTGTATTTGGACTTCCAAAAGGCATTTGACAAGGTGCCACACAAAAGATTACTGCACAAGATAAAAAAATCACGGGATTGGGGTAATATACTGGCATGGGTGGAAGATTGGCTATCTAACAGAAAACAGAGAGTTGGGATAAATGGTTCATTCTCGGGTTGGCAATCCGTGACTAGTGGTGTTCCGCAGGGGTCCGTGCTGGGACCCCAACTCTTTACAATCTATATTAACGATTTGGAGGAGGGGACCAAGTGCAACGTATCCAAGTTTGCCGACGACACAAAGATGGGAGGGAAAGCAGTGAGTGAGGAGGACATAAAAAACCTGCAAAAGGACATAGACAGGCTAAGTGAGTGGGCAGAAATTTGGCAGATGGAATATAATGTTGGAAATGGTGAGGTTATGCACTTTGGCAGAAAAAATCAAAGAGCAAGTTATTATCTAAATGGAGAGAAACTGCAAAGTGCTACAGTACAAAGGGATCTGGGGATCCTGGTGCATGAAACACAGAAGGTTAGTATGCAGGTACAGCAGGTGATCAGGAAGGCCAATGGAATCTTAGCTTTTATTGCAAAGGGGATGGAGTATAAAAGCAGGGAAGTCTTGCTTCAGTTATATAGGGTACTGGTGAGGTCACACCTGGAATATTGCGCACAGTTTTGGTTTCCATATTTAAGAAAAGTTATACCTGCTCTTGAGGCAGTTCAGAGAAGGTTCACTCGGTTGATTCCAGAGATGAGAGGGTTGACTTATGAGGAAAGGTTGAGCAGGTTGGGCCTCTACTCATTGGAATTCAGAAGAATGAGAGACGATCTTATCGAAACATATAAGATTGTTAGGGGGCTTGATCGGGTGGATGCGGGGAGGATGTTTCCTCTGATGGGTGAGACTAGAACTAGGGGGCATAATCTTAGAATAAGGGGCTGCCGTTTCAAAACTGAGATGAGGAGAAACTTCTTCACTCAGAGGGTAGTAAATCTATGGAATTTGCTACCTCAGAGAGCTGTGGAAGCTGCGACATTAAATAAATTTAAAACGGAGATAGACAGTTTCCTAGCTGATAAGGGAATTAGGGGTTATGGGGAGCGGGCAGGGACGTGGACGTGAGTCTAGGTTTGGATCAGCCATGATCCTATTGAATGGCGGAGCAGGCCCGAGGGGCCGTATGCCCTACTCCTGCTCCTACTTCTTATGTTCTTATGATCATAATATGATAGAATTATTCATTAAGATGGAGAGTGAAGTAGTTGACTCAGAGACTAGGGTCCTGAATTTAAATAAAGGAAACTACGATGGTATGAGGCGCGAGCTGGATAGGATTGATTGGGGAATATTACTCAAAGGGTTGACGGTGGATAGGCAATGGCAAACATTCAAAGATCGCATGGATGAACTACAGAATTTGTTCATCTCGGTTTGGCATAAAAATAAAACAAAAATGGTGACTCAACCGTGGCTAACAAGGGAAATTAGGGACAGCATAAGATCCAAGGAGAAGGCATATAAATTGGCCAGAAAAATCAGTAAACCTGAGGACTGGGAGCAGTTTAGGATTCAGCAAAGGAGGACAAAGGGATTAATTAAGAAGGGGAAAATAGAATATTAGAGTAAGCTTGCAGGGAACATAAAAACTGACTGTGAAGAGAAAAAGATTGGTGAAGTCAAGCGTAGGTCCCTTGCAGTCAGAATCAGGGGAATTTATAATGGGGAACAAAGAAATGGCACACCAATTAACTACATACTTTGGTTCTGTCTTCACAAAGGAGGACACAAATAACCTCCCAGAGATGTCGGGGAACATAGGAACATAAGAAGTAGGAGCAGGTGTAGGCCATACGGCCCCTCGGGCCTGCTCCGCCATTCAATAGGATCATGGCTGATCCAAACATAGGGTCTAATGAGAGGGTGGAACTGAAAGAAATCAGTATTTGTAGGGAAATGGTGTTAGGGAAATTGATGGGATTGAAGGCTGATAACTCCACAGGGCCTGATAATCTACATCCTAGGGTACTTAAGGAAGTGGCCCTAGAAATAGTAGATGCATTGCTGGTCATCTTCCAAAATTCGATAGATTCTGGAACAGTTCCCATGGATTGGAGGGTAGCTAATGTTACCCCACTATCCAAAAAATGTGGTAGAGAGAAAACGGGGAATTATAGACCGGTAAGCCTGACATCGGTAGTGGGGAAATTGCTAGAGTCCATTATAAAAGATGTAATAGCAGAGCACTTGGAAAACAGTGACAAGATCGGACAAAGTCAACATGGATTTACAAAAGGTAAATCGTGCTTGACTAATCTACTGGAATTTTTTGAGGATGTAACTGGTAAAATAGATAAGGGAGAACCAGTGGATGTGGTGTATTTGGAATTTCAGAAGGCTTTCGATAAGGTCCTGCATAAGAGATTAGCGTGTAAAGTTAAGGCACATGGGATTGGGGGCAAGGTACTGACTTGGATAAAGAACTGGTTGGCAGACAGGAAGCAAAGAGTTGGAATAAACGGCTCTTTTTCCGAGTGGCAGGCAGTGACTAGTGGGGTACCGCAGGGATCAGTGCTAGGACCCCAGCTATTCACAATATATATAAATGATCCAGACGAGGGAACTAGATGTAATATCTCCAAGTTTACAGACGACACAAAGCTGGGTGGGCGTGTGTGCTGTGAGGAGGATGCCGAGAAACTCCAGTATGATTTGGACAGGTTGGGTGATTGGGCAGAAGCATTGCAGATGCAGTACAATGTGGATAAATGCGAGGTTATCCACTTTGGTGGCAAAAACAGGAAGGCAGATTATTATCTGAATGGCAATAGATTGGGAGAAGATGAAGTGCAACGAGACCTGGGTGTCCTTGTGCACCAGTCGCTGAAGGTAAGCATGCAGGTGCAGCAGGCGGTGAAGAAGGCAAATGGTATGTTGACCTTCATAGCGAGAGGGTTCGAGTACAAGAACAAAGATGTCTTGCTGCAGTTGTACAGGGCCTTGGTGAGACCACACCTTGAGTATTGTGTGCAGTTTTGGTCACCTTACCTGAAGAAGGATGTTCTTGCCATGGAGGGAGTGCAGCGAAGATTCACCAGACTGATGCCTGGGATGGCAGGAATGACGTATGAGGAGAGATTGTGTTGATTGGGCTTATACTCGCTGGAGTTTAGAAGAATGAGATGGGATCTCATTGAAACTTATAACATTCTAACAGGACTGGACAGACTGGATGCAGGAAGGATGTTCCCGATGGTCGGGGAGTCCAGAACCAGGGGTCACAGTCTAAGGATAAGGGGTAAGCCCTTTAGAATTGAGATGAGGAGGAATTTCTTCACGCAGAGAGTGGGGAACCTGTGGAATTCTCTACCACAGAAGGCAGTAGAGGCCAATTCATTAAATATATTCAAGAAGGAGCTGGATGTATTTCTTAAAGCTAAAGGGATCAAGGGATATGGGGAGAAGGCAGTGACAGGGTACTGAAATTGGATGATCAACCATGATCTCATTGAATGGCGGAGCAGGCTCGAGGGGCTGAATGGCCTACTCCTGCTCCTATCTTCTATGTTTCTACGTTTCTATGTAAGCTTATTATCTTTATTGATATCTCTGTTGAATGCTTTCTATCTTATTGTCAATTCAACTATTGCATGCATAATTATGTCTCTACCTTTAGGTGTTTCAAACACCATCATAAAAACAATATAACAGCAATGGTTTCTGTTTGATGCCATTCTTACAAAATACTTTCATTCAATTCTTAATATTGGCTTAACTTGTTTTTAGCAGACGTTGGCCTAGAAATTCAGTGCCCTTAGCGCCGATTTTGCGGCGCTAGAGGGCCTAGCGCTGCAATTGGCGCCGGCGCCGAAATTGCCTGGGGCCCTTCCGCCGCGGTAGACCGGCAGCGCTGCGCCGGCACCGATGACGTCATCGGTGTGCGCAGCGTCCCGGTTGCCATGCCGACGGGCCCCAGCGCCGAAATTCAGTTGCGGCCGCCTCGCCCGTGGCAGCCGCAACTAAGACTCTGGCAACAGAGTCTTACATGACTTTGCGCCGGCACATTAAAGGCACCGCGGCGGCCGGCCGCTTTCCCGCCGGCCGCCTGGCCGCAGCTCCCTCCCCGGACTTCCCCCCCCCCCCCCCCGGAACAGAAGCAAGCCCGGCACTTGTCCGAGGTGCCGGGCTCATTTTTAAAAAGATTTTCGCGGGCCGCGGCCGGGTGCAGGCAGCTCCTCCTTAAGGGAAGGAGGAGGCCTGCACTTCCCGAACCTGCCGCACCGCAGCGGGCGCCGCAGCGCCGGAATAGCGCCGATATTCAGCGCGTAGCGCCAGTTTTCAGGCGCAAACAGCTCTCAGCAGCGCCGGCAGCCGTTTGGGCGCAGAATTGGTGAATTTTGGGCCCGACCAGCGCGACTTAGCTCCAGCACTAACTTCCGGCGCTAAAGCCCTGGCTGCGCCAAAACTCAATTTCTAGGCCGTTGAGTCTCCTTACTGCTCCAAGTTCAATACAAACACAATGTAATTGCTTGGTGTATCTACTGAAGTCATATCTTTGAAGTGTTCTTGTTGGTATCATATTTACTATGTATAAATTAAAGACACTTTGACTGAGTGTTTACTTGTTTCCTAGCTATCTCAATTGGTTGCATATTTAATCTTATGTTTCCTGTCTTTCAAGTTTAACATAAAAACTATTTGACCAGCAGGTGTTTCTTTTACTTGCTGTCATCTTTTCAAAGGCACATGGTTCTTTTAATGTTTGTGTTTCTGTTCAACGTATTCGCTTATAACACCTTAAACTGGGTCTTCCATTGTGTTATTCCCAAACTCCAGACCCTCTGGAAGTGCCAAACTGCCATTTCAATAGAGTCATTGGGCTGGATTTTCATTCAAGAGTCGGGTAGGAGGCGGGACTACAACTTTTGGGGTTGTAGTCCCGCCTCCATCGAGATGTGGCCAATCCATGCGATTTTAACTTGATTGACCTTGTTGAGCCCGCCCAGCAGGCTCAGCACGCCAATTAAGGGCCACCCGGCAACAGGTCACGTCACAGACTGAAATTTCATCAATCAAGAGATTTTGACAGATGAAATATCAGTGTTTCACAGCTGTTTGAAGCTGTCAAACACTGACAGTCTTACTTTAACATGAGTCCTTCTCCACAGACAGCTGCAGGCTGTCACTTTTGACAGTTCGCAGCCATTCTGCTTTCTGTGCCGGTGAGATGAGGGGCTCCCGAGACCTAAAGGAAGGAAGGCTGAAAAGGTAAGAAAAGGTATGTAAAACTTATTTAATCACTTTAGACACACCAAACACACTTACCTTTGCACTCATGCACACATCACTCACCTGAACACTGACATCTCGACCCTTCCAAGACCTTGAACCTGACGGCCCGCCTCCTCTACCTTAGCGTGGTTTGGAGCCGTCGAGAATCCCACACTTCAACCTTTAAAATAGGGATTAGGCCAAAAAACTGCCTGTTAACTACCTGTTAACAGGCAGTTAATTGGCACTAATCCCTTCTCGCCTCGGGTAGGCGGGTCCCAGTGTGGGGCGGGTACCCGCCTCCTTTGAAACTGGCATGGAGGCGGGTTTGGGTGCGGGATGGGGTCGGGACCCCTGATTTCGGGATTTTAACCCCCCCCACGTCTCCAATCCCGACTCCATGGCCCAATGAAAATCCTGCCCACTGTTTTAGTATATTTAACTAATTCCATTTCAAAGCTTGTTTGGTTTTTACAACTTTGTTATCAAATCATCCCGTCTCAGAAGCCTGTTTTCTGTTTGCAGCCTGTGTCTCCAAGGCTTTCCAGACTTTTAAACCCAGTATATCATGTATTAATAAATATCAGAATTCTGTTCATATTATGGTGTATCTTTCTGAAATATGGCTTATTCCCTCACACTGTCTTGTATGTGCCTTTGCCTATCCTAGTGATGTCATGCAGGGCTACCCCAGTGGCTGCAGCATGGCTGCTGGAAGGCTGCTGACTTTCAGTGGGGGACTCTGCAGATGGCCTTGCAGGACGACTTCAAGGAGCTGGTGGCTGAGAGTGTCAAATTGAGTGACGGTGTTTCTTCTTCTCTTTTTCTTCTTCTTTTTCTTCTTCACTTGCCTCTCCCCCTTCTTGGTCAACCACTGCCTGGGCAGGCTGCATTTCTTGGGTGTGTGAAATGAGGAAGGCACAAGGGTGGAGTTGTGGTGAAGGGAGGGTGGGAAAGCAAGAGGTGCATGGGAGAAGGAGGATAATGTATGAGGGTACCAGCATCTTGTATCCTTGAATCCTGTAATCCGCCACTGGCTAAGGGCTCAGCCATGCCCCTGCCAAAAATGGCCAGCAACGTCTCCTCCAAGGGGGTGATGTGAAGCTGGGAATGTGAGATGTGCCTTGTGTTTGGTGCAGATTGTTGTTAAGTGAGTGATTGGGGTGGGGGTTGTGCATGGAGCAGTGTGTGAGGCTAGTGGTGCAGTTGGTAGGAGACAGCTTTTGAAGATGCATTCACTGACCTTGACCAGTGGTCTGAGGTCATGAAGCTTCTTTGGGCACTGGGGCCAGGGGGTGGGGTCGACACTGCTGGCAGTGACGGCCTTGTTGATGTAGCCCCACATTGTTCTTTCTGGAGGCCCTCGTGGCCCCTGTGGGTAGAGGACCACTCTTGCAGTGTTGACCCCCTGCACAAAGCTGGAGCGCTGCATGTGAGACACTAGGTGCCCCTTCCCTGCCTTACTGAGCCATTTGTGTCAGTGCTGAAGCACTTTCCCATTTGTTTAGGTGCGGAAGGGAATTCAGCTTTAAGAGCTGAAGATTCCCATTTGGGAATTTTTTTTATGGTAATTTTTTTTTCCAGAAGGCAGTAAGGGCTGAAAACTGCATTTTTTCACTACATTTTAATTTGTGTTTGTTCTGAGTGCATGGCCCCTTTAATTCACAGCCCTTTTAACTGCCCATAATTCCTTGTGAGCTGCACAGCCTCACTCCCAGAGGCTGCGCGAAGCTCGAACGTCACTTCAGGACAGGAACTTCGCCTCGGCGGTCTCCACTAACGACACCTGGAGGGCGTTGCATAGAAGGCTACACTACGCCACTAATCTCCAGCCCCCCAGATGAATTTATTCTCCTTGGCGTTGCAGTCATTTTCAGCGGCCATTATCTTCAGTTGCCGGTAACACCGACAACTTTTGTGGTGAACACAAATTTCTAGGTTAATGAGTATGTACTCCAATTGGCAGGATGTGACTAGTGGTATTTCCCCGGGGATCTGTACTGGGCCTTCAGCTTTTCACTCTATTTATTCATGACTTAGATGAAGGAATAGAGAGCCATATATCCAAGTTTGCTGACGACACTAAGCAAGGACATTAAGGGATTATGGAACCAAGGTACAGATCAGCCATGATCTAATTGAATGGCAGAACAGGCTCGAGGGGCTGACTGGCCCATTCCTGTTCCTACATCCCTATATTCCTTCAGATTACGCACTTACATAAGTAATCAGATTTGTGCATGTAATACGGATGAGAAGTATGGTTCAAGCAGGCGATGGGGGGCCAGGGAGGAAAAGGGTGGCGCATTAATGAAGGAAGATTCAAAAGGGAGTAAGGTGCAAAGGAAGGTGCTGCCCATTGGAGAAAGGTGGCTTAGGACCATGTGCACTGCATATTTCTTTCATCCAGTAGAATGTTTGAAGGGATTAGGAAATAAAAAGCAATGTGGTCAATTTTCTGTTGGCTACGCTCAGAGAATTGTGTGCAATGGGCTTTTTATCAGCTTAAGTTTTTCATGCCCATACCGAGCGTAAATTTTGAATACGCTGTCTCTGAACACATCTCTCAGACTTCTATGCAAACCTTTGCAATGGAAGTATGAGCCACTCCAATTCACTGTGAGCACCACTAATGGAAGGCTGCTAATGTATGTAATGGATCCGACTTTTAATGCTGATGTGAAGAGTGATGATATGTGACACAATACAACAACTCAACAGCTATTCTGGTTTATCTCTGTTCTCCAACTTATGAAAGCCAATGATGCTTAGAGGTAGAACTGAGAACATCTGCTCTCTGATGTATTTGGAGCATTTTTTTAAATTTGTGTGCTCTCACAAATACGAAAATAAAAGTCCCATTTCACACCTGTGATGTCAAATACATATGATTAAGATCGCCATACTTTGTGGAAGTAATCATACTCCTTTATTTTTGCAATGTTACTATTGTTTCAGTGATGTATGAAGGCATTATTCCCTGAGCTATAACCGATGTGTCTTACAGAACAGAACAGAACAGAAACCCCACAGTGCAGATAGAGGCCATTTCGGCCCATCGAGCCTGCACCGACACATATCCCACCCGATCCCTGTAACCCCACGTATTTAATCCCTGTGGTAAACCACTTTATCGTTACACTATAGTTATCACTGTTGTATTGTTATCACCGTTGTATCACGATACGAGGTCGCCTCTTGTCGCGCTGTTATACCTGGGCTGACCACCTCCGACTCCGCCCATGGCTCCACCTACCTGCCCAGGTATAAAGGTAGTCGACTGGCTGGTATTCCTCCTTGTTGGACCCGATCACCCACGAGGGTGGGCTCTGTTATTTAGTCAATAAAAACCTTTAGTTACGTTCTTAACTCGTCGCCTTTTATTGGACGAATTGATAGGTATATCAATTTTATTGACTAAATTTTAAAGATGTCTACTACTGGCCAGCCAGAAGCCCTCCCAGAAGCACAGCCACACCAGCCGGCTTGGCTGCAAGCCCTCAAACCACCGTACCTGGATCTAAACCCACAGGCAGCAAACGCAGCCCTCAACTTCAAACACTGGCTGGACTGCTTCGAATCCTACCTGGAAGAATCCGGCGCCCCGCAGAGATCCAAACTAAGACTTCTGAACGCCCAAGCGAGCCCGAGAGTATACGCACTCATACAGGACACGACTACGTACGAGGCCGCTATCAACCTACTGAAACAGCAGTACCGCAGCCCGGTAAATTACATGTACACCAGGCACCTCCTAAGATCCCGCCCGCAACAGCCAGGAGAGTCTGTAGCTGAATTTTTACGGGCGCTAAGAGCACTCGGCAGGAACTGTGACTTTAAAGCGGTGACGGCTGTTGAAAATACGGAAGATAATATCCGCGATGCCTTTGTGAAAGGCCTACGGTCCGACTACTCACGGCAAAGACTGCTTGAAGCTAAAGACCTCGACCTGGACAAAGCTGAAGCCCTCGCTCTCTCCCTGGAGGTGGCCCATCAGGACCAGGAGGCGTTTTCCAGGTACTGCTCGCGACCCTGGGACTCGGGCCCGACCCCTACCGCAATACCCTTCGCAGCGCCGCCCCCGGGACCTACCTCAGCGTCGGCGTCCCGGACCCGACCGGGCCCGCCACCCCCGGTACCGGCTCCGACATCGGGCACCCGCGATCGGGCCGCCGGCTGCTTCTTTTGCGGCCAGGAGAAGCACCCGAGGTCGCGCTGCCCAGCCAGGAACTCTACCTGCACAACCTGCAGGAAGAAAGGCCATTTCTCTAAGGCCTGCAGGAGCGGATCTTCAGAGGCCAGCAGTGCCTCATGCGAACTGTGGGGGCGGCCATCTTCTTTCACGGCAACTGAGGCCAGTATCCCCACACGTGAGTCATGGGGGCGGCCATCTTTGATCAAGGCAACCGACCCCAATAGTGCCTCATGTGAGTTATGGGGCAGCCATCTTCTCCGCCATTTTGTCCTACCTCGTGGGAGATGCCATTTTACCCACCACGCCCGACTGCCACCGAGCCCCCGGACCCGACGACCGCCTCGCCCGCAGACGACAACGACTCGCTTACCTACACGCTAGCCTCCGTCACTCTGGATCAAGCCCGCCCACACCACCTGTCCAAGTCGATGATGGACATCAAAGTAAACGGCCACGCCACGACCTGCCTGTTCGACAGCGGAAGCACGGAGAGCTTCATCCACCCAGACACGGTGAGCCACTACTCCCTCCCTGTCCTGCCAACGCGCAACCGAATCTCGATGGCATCGAGGTCCCACGCCACGGACATTAGCGGCTACTGTGCTGTGACCTTGTCGGTTAAGGGTACAGAGTATAAAAACTTTAAACTCCTCGTCCTCCCCCAGCTCTGCGCTGCCGTCCTACTAGGGCTGGACTTCCAATCCCACCTCCAAAGTGTAACCCTAGCATACGGTGGACCCCTCCCCCCACTCACAGTCGACAACCAGCGAAGGTTAAACCGCCCACCGCGTAACACCTGCAGCCTATCCACCCTCAAGGTGCCGCCACCTTCCCTGTTCGCTAACCTCACCCCCGACTGCAAACCCGTCGCTACCAAGAGCAGGCGGTACAGCGCTGGGGACAGAGCTTTCATTTGCTCTGAGGTGCAGCGTCTCCTGAAGGAGGGCATCATCGAGGGGAGCAACAGCCCCTGGCGTGCCCAGGTCGTGGTCGTTAAGACCGGCGATAAAAATCGCCTGGTCATCGACTACAGCCAGACCATAAACAGATACACCCAGCTGGACGCATACCCCCTTCCCCGCATATCTGACATGGTCAATCAGATTGCACAATACCGCATATTCTCGACCATCGACCTTAAGTCGGCCTACCACCAACTTCCTATCCACCCCGAGGACCGCCAGTACACCGCCTTCGAGGCGAATGGGCGCCTATACCACTTCCTTAGGGTCCCCTTCGGTGTCACCAACGGGGTCTCGGTCTTCCAAAGGGAGATGGACCGGATGGTTGACCAGAACGGACTGCAGGCCACATTCCCCTACCTAGATAACGTCACCATCTGCGGCCGCGACCGGCAGGACCACGACGTGAATCTGGAGAAATTCCTCCGTACAGCCCAACGGCTGAACCTCACCTACAATAAGGAGAAATGTGTGTTTAACACCTCGCGCCTTGCCATCCTTGGCTGTGTAGTAGAGAACGGACTCATCGGCCCCGACCCCGAAAGAATGCGCCCCCTCATGGAGCTACCCCTCCCCCACTGCCCTAAGGCACTTAAGAGAACCCTGGGGCTCTTCGCCTACTATGCCCAATGGGTGCCCAATTATGCGGACAAAGCCAGACCCCTCATGAAGTCCACATCCTTCCCCCTTACGGAGGAAGCGTGCGCAGCCTTCTCCCTCATTAAGGGAGACATTGCCAAGGCCACTATGCACGCAGTGGATGAGTCCATCCCCTTCCAAGTCGAGAGCGATGCATCCGACTTCGCCCTAGCCGCCACCCTTAACCAGGAGGGGAGACCGGTGGCCTTCTTCTCAAGGACCCTACAGGGCCCTGAGATCCGACACTCGTCGGTCGAGAAGGAGGCCCAGGCGATTGTGGAGGCGGTACGACGCTGGAGGCACTACCTGGCAGGCAAACGATTTACCCTCCTTACCGACCAACGTTCGGTCGCTTTTATGTTTAATAACAAGCTGAGGGGCAAAATCAAGAATGACAAGATCTTGAGGTGGAGAATCGAGCTCTCCACCTACGATTATGATATCTTGTACCGGCCAGGTAAGCTGAACGAACCCCCCGATGCTCTGTCACGAATTACATGCGCCAGCGCGCAAAGCGATAGACTTCAGACCCTCCACAACGACCTCTGCCACCCCGGGGTCACCAGACTTTACCACTTCATTAAGGCCCGCAACCTGCCCTACTCCATCGAGGAGGTCAGGACCATAACCAGGAACTGCCAGACCTGCGCCGAGTGCAAACCGCACTTCTTTAGGCCGGACAGAGCAAGCCTGATCAAGGCCACCCGCCCCTTCGAGCGCCTGAGCATCGACTTTAAGGGGCCCCTCCCGTCCTCTGACCGTAATGTGTACTTCCTCAACATTGTTGATGAGTACTCCCGTTTCCCCTTTGCCTTCCCCTGCCCAGACATGACCAGTACCACGGTCATTAAATGCCTGAACGACCTCTTCGCCTTGTTCGGGTTCCCAAACTATATACATAGTGACCGGGGCTCCTCTTTCATGAGCGAGGAACTCCGTCAGTTCCTACTAGCGAGAGGTATTGCAGCAAGTAGGACCACCAGCTACAACCCCCAAGGGAACGGCCAGGTGGAAAGAGAGAACGCGACGGTATGGAAGGCCGTCCTCTTAGCCTTAAAGTCTAAGGGCCTCCCAACCTCCCGCTGGCAGGAAGTCCTCCCGACAGCGCTGCACTCCATCCGGTCACTACTTTGCACTGCCGTTAATGCCACCCCCCATGAACGAATGTTTGTTTTCCCCAGGAAGTCGACTACGGGAACCACTCTACCAACCTGGCTGACCTCTCCGGGGCCCGTCTTGCTGCGAAAGCACGTGAGGGCCCATAAAACAGACCCCCTGGTCGAAAGGGTGAACCTCCTGCACGCCAACCCCCAGTACGCCTACGTGGCTTACCCAGACGGGCGGGAGGACACTGTCTCCTTACGAGACCTCGCACCCTCGGGCACTCCGGAGACACCACCTTTACCCCCCCCCACCACCCCCCCAATTCCAGCCCAGGTAGACGGCATGCCGGAACCCCACGAGCCTTCGCCGACCACGCAGACACCAGCACTAACACCGGATAATGCAGCACCGCCGCTGCGACGATCGGAGAGGCTTACGAGGCCTCCGGACAGACTGACATACCAGAACTGGTAGTACACTTCACCCCGCCGGACTCAAATCTAAACAAGGGGTGAATGTGGTAAACCACTTTATCGTTACACTATAGTTATCACTGTTGTATTGTTATCACCGTTGTATCACGATACGAGGTCGCCTCTTGTCGCGCTGTTATACCTGGGCTGACCACCTCCGACTCCGCCCATGGCTCCACCTACCTGCCCAGGTATAAAGGTAGTCGACTGGCTGGTATTCCTCCTTGTTGGACCCGATCACCCACGAGGGTGGGCTCTGTTATTTAGTCAATAAAAACCTTTAGTTACGTTCTTAACTCGTCGCCTTTTATTGGACGAATTGATAGGTATATCAATCCCCCTAACACTAAGGGTCAATTTATCATAGCCAATCAACCTAACCCGCACATCTTTGGACTGTGGGAGGAAACCGGAGCACCCGGAGGAAACCCACGCAAACACGGGGAGAATGTGCAAACTCCACACAGACAGTCATCCGAGGCCGGATTCGAACCCGGGTCCCTGGCGCTGTGAGGCAACAGTGCTAACCACTATGCCACCGTGCTGCCCAGTATACACTTTTCCAAATGCACATTCCTGGCATGGCAGTTTGCTCACCAGTAACATCTGTTGGGAAACTGCACACACACAGTTCATCTCTTCTGTTAATTCATTTTCATGGATGGAAAACCAGGCTGGATACACAAGGTTTCTTAACATGCACTGCAAGTGGACAAGGTGCTGTCCAATTGCAGAATTTACCTCACTCTTTAATACACTTGTCACAAGGGCAAACTAAATCACACTTCTTAACAAAGTACAAGTAGCTAATTTCTAGTTGTCAAGCAGTTTACTTATTACATGATTCCATGTTACACTTACTGAATGCGTAACTACCACCCCTCTGTGCACTATAGGGATCATTTTACGAGTCTGCATCGTTGGCAGGGAGATGGCCTGCTGGCAATGCATATTGGAAACTCAAGTAATACTGCCCACTATTTTCTGACCAAAAGGGTAGAAAATCACGGGCAGCTTGCGCCCACATGTACTGCTGGCAGACAAGGTTCTCTGAAGGTGGCATTGTAGGGGGTGGCGGGTGTGGCGCGTGCGCCCAGTCAGTTATGCCCCTGACTGTTGGTGAGCATTTCAAATCACTCCCACGCCCCTGGGTTCTAGACACCGGACTTAGGTGCAGGCGGCGATACAGAAGAAAATTCGAGTAGACAAATGGTTTGGATGTAAGAAAACCAAGATTTTATTAAAACAGGGATAACAGCACAATCTTATGGGAAATTACTGGTAAACAATTACAGGTATAAACAAAATAACTATATACTTATACAGGGAATGGGGAACACACGGCACATCGAGGGAAAAAAAACAACTACTTTAAAATCCCCTTATTCTTATCCCACCCCTATACCTAACTAGATTAAGCTATGAGGGGCCAGGAATTCATGCTCACCAATCCAAAGCAAAGCTTGTTGTTTTAGCAATCGTGAGTTTTGAGGTCTGGTCTCCTGTCCTTTTGGGGTACTCCATTGCCACGTGGTCTCAGGGCGCGGTGCTGGAGCTGTTGCTGCGACACACCTTTCCTCTCCTCGGCTACCGTCGTCGTCTCGTTGCGATGGGTTTTCTTCTTCTTCTCCCTCGGGCGGTTGTCGGCGGTATCGTTGCATCAGCAGTTTTTACTGCTTAGATTTTTCTACCCATTCTTAGAACGCCAGTATATTCGTTATGGCGTGGATACCTGCGTTTAACGCCTGCTAAATTCGCAGTGTTCAATGGCCAACCTATTCTCTTCCCCAAGCGTCAGCTTATAACTAGGCGCTCGGTCTTTATCAATGCGTCTTTGCTGCCCTTCTCTGCTCTTGTCGGGTCTCTACCTTTTTCTTCGTCCCGTTTCATTTTGCCTCGTTTCCTCTGCCCTCTCTCGTGGCCCGGGTGTCCTGGGTGACTTTGGACTCGGGCCTCGTTCCCCTCCTCCACGCTTGGTATGGATGTCCTTGGTTGCAAAACTCATGCGGGGAGCGAGAAGAGAACCCGCCACGAGGCCAGGGTGGCAGCAGCCCACAAGTCAAGGGTAAGAGCAAGAGTAAGAGAGACAAGAGAGCGATTGGCACTGATGGGCCTACAATTATACTCCTTTTGATGGCCCTTAATCTGTGTGCCAAATCAGGCCAGTTCATTGTTTCACTTTTGGCGGGCTGTTTTAAATGATTACACCAATCTAAACTAACTGGCTTTAGATGGCCATTTATCACACCTAATGGCCCGATGTCCGGGCTGTATTGTCATTAATGCATTTTAATTGGCCTGTGCAGCCTTGATGGCTTCCATAAGCTGTCTCTGATTGTTTATGCGGACAAACTAATGGCCTTGCGCTTAGGCCTAACTGGGTTGATCTGTTCCAATCTGACGAAATGCATATTCAGTATTTGCTTAGCTGTCTGAGTTTTCAAACACAAAGTCCTTTTCACAGAAATGCATTTTAAGTTTCGATTTCCTGAAACTGCCTGTTCTGTGCTACAGAGTCCAAGCTTTTAAAAATCTTACAGGCTTGTGGTCACGAGGTGCGGATGCCATCTTTTGGGTACCCTGTTTAAATTGTCCATGCAGGGTCCCTTTATTAATAACTTTGGGTGAATGTGGGAATTTTGCGAATCTTACAATCCCCCCTGTGATACTAAAATTTGCTTGAAGTATCATCCTTACAAGGTGAGCAAAATTTCTGATCCTCCATAGTCAACCTTTCCCTGTAATTACCTATCTAATATACCCACGACACATGCACTTCCCATTCTGTGAAAATGTAGTGTACATAAGCATACATAGAATAACTACAGTCATTTACACACATCCAAGCATGGAGGGGGTCCAACACCCCTGCACCACTTGGTACACATATTAACACCGCGTCACAAAATCTTTATTAAGAAACAACAAACACAAAAAAACAACAATCTTTAATCAAAAATACAAAACTCAAACAGGCGTACTTCCCTCCACCTTCACATAATGTTCCTTCCAGATCCTCTGGTTTTGGAATTCTAACAACTGACCTTTTCCCTTGCACTGGATGCAGACTAGATACAACACTATCCCTTACTGGTAAACCACGAGAATGTGGGAAGTCAGTTTGATCCACGAAGGGACCTCTATGTTATTGAAAATGTCCCACCAGGGTGGAATCACAATATCCAATATCTTAGTCCCTATCTCTACTGTTTTCTGCTCTAGAGTGTAAAAATGTTTCTGTGAAACTATAACGGCTTTAAGTATTTTGGTGAGGTGTTCAGGGAGAGGCAGAATTTCATAGCCGAAATGCGCTACGTACTTCTGCAAATTGGTAAAATTCTCCTTCACAGTGAGGTGAACAGTGGAGGATTCAGGAATGGGGACAATTCGTTCCTGGGCCACTTGAACTTATGCCTCGGGTTTAAAACATAAACTGCTGTCACTAACCAGACACCAGCTATGCTGTCCATGCTGGTAGTGGGATGTACCTGTGGTGACACAATATGTCCCACCTCCTATATATGCTACCTGCGGGGGAACATGGCCTTGTGCCATTGCCTCCATGGTACAATTTATAGGTTTTGCGCCAGCAGCTCTGAACCCGCACTGTGGTTTTGAATAGGCATTCAAGTGCTGGGGGCACAGGATTATGTGTGCGCCCCGGCTCCGGCATCCTGAGGGGTCAGTACCTGTCATAGCGTGCTCTCACTTTATGACATAAGGCGGGACCACTGTGAAACAAATGTGGGCACCCCCTTGAATGACTCCAATGTTCTCTAACCTGTATATCGGTGCGGGTCGGGCTGTCCTATCCATGACCAGCATCCTAACTACTACTCCCATGATCATGTGGTTGGACCGCCCACAATCCATTGGGACTGCGCAGCCTGGTCAGAAGCATTTCTGTTCTCCCTTATGAGGGTATTTACCATCCTTGCGTGCTTCTCCAACTCCGCTATAATCTCCTTTAAATGGACTGTCATGGCCTGGTCCTCATGCAACTCCGAGCCCACTACCTTGTTCTCATCCATTAATATCTTCCTTAACTGAGTTTTTAAACTGTTTATCTGGGTCTGCAGCTCTAGGTCATCTAAACTGTTGATGACAGAGGACCCAGTGTTAAACACAGTAAAAACATCATTCCATACTCCCCTTCTTTGTCTCCCTGCATTACCCAAAAACTCTGTGTGTGGTGTACAGTTCAGTTTTGTCAACATTGGCGAAATCGAACTCATAAAACTTCTTGAACATGTCCTTTAATAGGGCCTGGTACAGCTGCTCTGTTTCTTTGGGACACCACTCTGGCAAATGTACCTTGGTGAGATTTAAAATCACGGAGGCTACTGCATAGTGTACCCCCTGGTACAGCATCTGATCGGTAGGCACTAGTACCAACCCATTCCCTGGTCCTGTAGGAATTAACACAAGCGGGGTTGGGGTTATGGTTATTGTCTCTGGCCAATCAGAAGCCTCTGAGCTGCTCCAGGGACCCCCATGCGGTTTTGAAGCGCTCCCCTATTCCTGGTTCTGACCGCCAGACTTATTCGGTAGCGATGTAGACAGAAAAATGTGACTCGTGGTTCGGGTGCAAAACAGACCAGTATTTATTGAAACAAAAGAAAGAAACAACTTAAAAGTAATCGATACAACACACCTATGCCTGGTACAGCACTTTTGCTTAGCACAGTTCACTTATCGTTTACTGCAGCACTCTTTTGCTTAGTGACTTTACTTAAATACAGCACCTTTAACTAGTGCAACACACCTTTAATACAGTACACTTTGCTCACTACAGCACCTCTGCTCAGTGGCTTTTACTTAAATACAGCACTTTAATGCAGCTGCTTAGTGTCCACTGAAGCACCTTTCTGCTTAGCGCAACACTGTTACTCAAATACAGCACTTTACTTCTTACAGATCACTTAATGTTCACTACAGCACTTCCCTGCTTAGTGCAACACTTTTATTCAAATACAGCACTTTCAATACAGAACTCAGTGTTCACTACAGCACTTCTCTGCTAGTGCAGCACTGTTACTCAAATACAGTACTTTACTTCTTACATATCACTTAATGTTCACTACAGCACTTCCCTGCTTAGTGCAACACTTTTATTTAAATACAGCACTTTCAATACAGAACTCAGTGTTCACTACAGCACTTCTCTGCTAGTGCAACACTGTTACTTAAATAGGGGAGGAGAGAATGGACACAATGAGGGAAAATCGACTAAAATTACAGTTCTAACAAAATTCCCCTTAATTCCCACCCCTATACCTATTCTAAGTTGCCTTGTAATGGGCCAGAAAAGGTATGCTCACCAATGAAAATGCCTGCTCCGTGCCCCCTGTGGTCTATGATCTTCACTGCCCCAAAGTAGAAAATACCCCAGTATTTAAAAGTAAACTGCTGGTATTCCACTCCTTTAGGCAGGCTTCTGAGCTGTTCTTCTGTAGGCAGAGCACGGAGGTGAGGCTGCAGAGAGAGAGAGAGAGATGGCTTCTTGAGAAGCTATCTTATAGCCCATTTGGGGCCGAAACCTTCCCGCCCAGATCCAGGTGCATCTGGGCTGAACAAAAGGGATCCAAACTGTCCCCATTGTCTGTGATGGGTTTGGATGAATTACCCATTTATCGTGATGGGTTTGTGAATGTTTTCCCATTCATCGTACTAAGTTTGAATGGAGCTGTCTTGGTTTGAAAAAAAAGCATGTCTTTCTATAATTGCTGAGTAAACAGCTTTGAAAGTTAGTGTAAACAAAAGTCATTGTCCTGTGGTCAAACTGAAACCGCAGTCTCAAGTGGTTAATCCTTTGTGTAAACATAGTAGCAGTTTCTGTCGATTGTCTTGCAGGGAGGGGAACTCCCTGAACTGCCTTTGATTGGCAGTTTAGTCAGCCATCTTTGATCTTTCCTTTTCATATGTCCACAGTCTGTGTCCTGACAATAGGTCGGGCAGCCATCTTTGATTACCCCTTTTTCACAGACACACACAAGCTGCCTTTTCAATGTCTTTTGTCTTCTGCCACAAGGTCTGATGGCCATTTTGATCCCTGGATTTTAAAGGTATATTACCCAGGTATCCTTTAATCAAAATTCAATCTTCGGAACTGTAGGAAATTTTGAAATTATTGCGAAATCCTTACAGTCCCTTGGTGGTGGTGGGGCACCCTTCCCTGGGTAACCTCACTGCCTGCGCCATGGGTGGGGCACAAGCTCAGTTGCATTGACTGGGATCGGGGCGTATGGGACCGCACACACCTTCAGGCTGGTATCCCACTTCATCCCCTCCCCAGTGTCGTGCCACTGCCGGTGGAAAACAATGGATATGCCTGAGGGGCAGACCCTCTCTGACCCCCACATACAGATGCAAATCCCTTGATCCAGTTCCCACCACTTGTCCCAACACACGCTTAATCCCCCGTGAGTCCCTGTAATTGTCCGGTGGGTATTATTCCCCAACCGTTCCCACTCGACTGCGGGGTTCCTCATATCTTTGCTCAGCTTTCTGAGACACCACCACCTATCTGGAGGAATGTGTCCCTTGCACATTAAACATATACACTTCCCTACGGTGACGCTGACCCTTGTGGGGCACAGGAGGGAGGCCTCCCCATACGTGAACCCGGTCTGGCTGGAGTACTGAGATGAATTGAACCCCAGCCACCCTGGCCACCTTCCCTCGTGGACGTAGACGGCGGCCTCCTCTGTCTCCCGTTCACCGCTTCCGTCGGTTGCTATTGGTGCTCTATCTCCTGAGCACCCGTAGATGTGGGAGTCCTCTATATCACCCCTCTTTCCCAGGCTCAGTCCCATCAGGGCGAGTAGGGTCACGATCCCCTTCATCCTGAAAGTCTTTCTGCAACAGATACAAAACATGCAGCCAGGTCCCCAAGAGATTCTCTGGCTTGGGTGAAGCATAGTCGAGCCTTGCGGCCTCAGCTCAAATACACACACACTTAGCAGATTACTACTTAATTAAAACTACCCATCACCTTACTTAACTTAAGCTAAAACACCCGAACTTAAGCTAAGTACCTAAACTTAAAAATATAAACTTACATTACCTAAACTATATACATCTGCCGCTCGTCTCCGGGCGGCCAGGCTAATTCCTGGTTGGACTGCGGTACACCGCTACCTCCGGCATGGCCGCACTGTCCTGCACTGTTGGTCCCTCGCAGCCTGTGGCTGCCGGCTGAGGACCTCTGTCCTTGGACCTCCCCCTGACTCGAGGGGCGGCTCTTGGTAACTGGAGAGCTGGTGATCATGGCTTTCTCGGCTGGGGCGTCCGTGGGGACCTTTTAGGGACTTTGGCAGGTGGGGCTTTCTTGGCTGATGGGCCTTTAACCCGAACCGCTGCTCCCTCAGGCTTGACCTCTCCCGAACCTGGGCTAGGGGCAGGTAACTCTTCGCAGCCTGTCGCTGCAAACTGAGAGTCTCCGCCCCCAGGTCCCATGGCTGGGTCCGGGGTGGGGTCTTACGACCTCAGGTCCCCCCTCCTCTACACCTGGGTTAGGGGCAGGGTTTTCGCCCTCGGGCCCCTCCTCGTCTGGATCCCAGAAGAGTGGGGTAGTGTCCCAATCGATGGGCGGGATGGCCCCTCCCTTTAAGCAAGCCACAGTGCCTGCCTGTGCAGCCTGTGAACTCGCGCTTGCTGCAGGCTGAGGATTTTTATCCTCAGACCTTACCCCAACTGGCTGTTTTCCCCTTTCAGGTTTAAACAGTTTGCACTGGTTGATATGAAACCATTTTGTGCGCTGAGGCATCTTCACGGTGTATACCATGGGGCTGGCTTTATCTACAATGCTGTAGGGCCCCATGTATAATGGTTCCAAACTCCCTACTCGGGCATAGTTTCTCACCATGGCCTGATCTCCTACCCCCCAATCGTGGTGCTTTCGGGGTTCGAGCAGCAATCGGTTGCTCCAATGCTGCTTTCCCATGTTCCCAGCTGTCCACTCGTGGACCTGCTTAAGGTGCTCAAAAAGGTTTGGGGCGAACCTGTCCCGGTTTATCTCCCTGAGCTGACCCTCCATGAGCACCAAGGCTAGTTCATGGGTTGGGGTCTGCATAACCCTGCCAGTCATCAGCTCGTATGGGGAGTACCTCGGGCTTTTAGACTGGCTGGCCCGGATCCCCATCAGAACCAACGGTAGGACCTCGGCCCATTTACGGGGTGAGTCCACCGTCTCCTTCCTCAACCTTTCTTTTAGGGTCCTATTCATTCTTTCCACAATCCCTGATGACTGCGGGTTGTGGGCCACGTGCCACTCCCCTCAATGCCTAGCTGCATAAAGGTGTTCTGCATCATCTGTCCGGTGAAGTGACTCCCTTGGTCGGACTCCACATACTGTGGTAGTCCCCACCACAAGAACACTTCCCGGACCAGGATCCTGGCAGTAACCAGAGCTGTGGCTGTTCTGCAGGGGAAGGCCTCTAACCATTTGGTGAACACATCCACCAGGACTAGGCAGTACTTATAGCCTCCCTGGGTGGTGGGCAGGGGCCCGATGTAGTCGACTTGTATCGACTGCCATGGTCCCTCTACCCTCCTGATGTGTCCCATAGGTACCTTCCTTTTGTGGGGGTCAGGGTTGTTAGCAGCGCACACAAGACAGCCTGCACAGAACTCGTCGACATCTTCCCTGAGTCCCGGCCACCATCCCGCCTGTTCCACCCGCTGCCAGGTGGTCTCAGGCCCAGGGTGTCCCGCTCCTGGACCCTCATGGGCCAGTTGAAGGAATTCCCTCCAGTGTTGCTGCGGCACAACCCACTGTTCCCCCCAGAAGAGCATGCCCTCTTTCACGGAAAGGGTTGCTGTGCCATAGGGACCCTCTACCCTTTTTCCCTCAGTTACTGCACTGAGGACTGCTTTGAGGATGGAGTCTTGGGCTTGGACCATCTTAATGTCTGTGGCTAACACTACCCCTACACTCCCTTGGGTTCCGTCCCTACCTCTGACCGCCGCCATGGGTCTGGACCCAAATGGGTCCCAGAAAGTGCCTGTGCGGGCACCCTCCTTGGCGAGCAAGTCAACCTGCTGGTTGCCTTGGCCGCGGGGTTCTGTGGAGGAATGGGCCTTCACCTTGTGGATGAAAACCCCCCCTTCCTCCCCCACTGCTGCCAGGATCTATTCCAGCAGGGGTTTTACTGTGAGGGGTCTCCCGTCGGCGGTGGTGTATCCACGGCGGGACCAGATGGCCAGGTACTCCGTACACGAATTACACGTGAACATGCTGTCCGAGCAAATCGTGTAGGGGATGGGGAAGATTTCGGGGTGCATAACGACGTACACTACTGCGGACAGTTCAGCCTGCTGGGCACTCATGGTGCTGGGGAGCTTAATCGCCAAGGCAACGTTCGCCACTGGGTCATAAACTCCACACCCCGTGAGACTCTCGCCAGCAGATACCGTGCTGGAACCGTCTACATAGATCTCGCGGCCTGTGGGATGTATCCCGGCCCGTAAACCTATGTTCACTCCCCAAACTCCTTCTATGGAACACCGGTGGGCTGTTCCAGGATATAGCAGGTTGGCTGCGAGCTTTGGCTCACAGAGACCCTTCACCTTAAGATCCATCTGTGAGAGGAGCAAGGTCCAGCGGGCAATGTGGGCACTGCTCACTGTTCCATCCTTGATCCTCCCGTCCAGAAGCATCTGGGTGGGTGTTTGATGGGTGAGGAGGGTGATGGGAGAGGTGCCTGTGAAGATCAGTGATCTTTTCACAGCCCAATGTGTGGCCAAGAGGTGCCGCTCACAGTTGGAGTAGCTCCTCTCCACATCCGTGAGTATCCTGGAGGAGTAGACCACCGGCCTTAGCCTGCCGTGCCGCTCTTGGAGTAGCACAGCACTCAGGCTGTCCCCACTGGCTGCTCTTATGTTCATTAATAAATAGACATTCTTATTATGAACACAGCTAGCTTTTGCTAGTTACTTTATTGAGCACATGTGGACTAGGTACAGTATCTGTAGAGGCTTCCATCTTGACTGCTGCCTTGTGGGTAGCCTAGTGCCTCATGGGTAATGTAGTCTTAATATCATACAGCTGGGTAGTGTAGTCTTATATACAGCTCTACACAGCTCTACGGCTCCACCTAGTGTCCACTATAGAATGACATGTTATTGATCATTACATCCCCCTTTCTTTGAGGTTTAACAAAATCAATATCAATCAACTTTCAAGAAAACAATAAAGATAATATCAGTAACACTTTTGTTAGTGCTCTATAAACATAAACATTTTCAAAACAGTCAACACATTTTCAAAGCTTTACATTGTACTCAAAGATTAAGTCTATCAGGCTTTTTTACTTCCCGTGTGGATCTTTTCAACATGGGTAAGCCTGATGTGTCTTCATGAGATTGTTCTGGCGGTGAATGACAAGATGCAGTTGCGGCATTGTCATCAATCTGGTCTTGAATAGTCTCTTGTGTTTTTAGGAGGGAACGGCGGTTCCTCCTGAGAATCTGTCCTTCCTCAGTTCTAACAGTGTATGACCTTGGTCCTACTTCCTCAAGAACTGTAGCTTTCCTGTTCCATGCATCTGGATCCTCAATCCTGACAACATCATCCCTTGCCAATGGTTTTAGAGTTTTGGATGACTTGTCATAGTATGATTTCTGTTTCAGCTTTAACAGTTGAAGTCTCTGTCTCAGTTCCTCACTTTGCTGTTCTTTTGCACAGCAGGGTAGCATGGTGCGCAACTTGTGACCCATTAGTAGTTCAGCAGGTGAAGAACCACAGTCTAAAGGTGAGGCTCGGTAGCTCAGCAGGGCGAGATAAGGATCAGACTTGCTTTCTGTCGCTTTCTTCAGTAGCTGCTTGAGAACTTGAACACCTTTCTCTGCCTTACCATTTGACTGAGCATACAAAGGACTGGATGTGATGTGCTGAAAGTCATACTGTGCTGCAAACTGTTGCCACTCCTTACAGTTGAAGCACGGACCATTGTCGCTAACGGCAATCCTGGGAATTCCATGTCTGGCAAAGATGGATTTCACATGCATTATGACACTGCTTGCTGTGGTGCTTGAGAGCAGTGCCATCTCAGGATAGTTAGAATAGTAGTCAATCACTATTAGATAGTCTTTACCATTTAAATGAAAAAGGTCCATACCAACCTTTTGCCATGGTGCTGTTGGTATGTCAGCTACTATCATTGGTTCCTTTGCTTGTTTGTTTTGGTGTTTCTGACATGTCTCTCATTTGCCTATCATGTTCTCAATGTCCTTATTTATGCCAGGCCAATAAACAGTGTCTCTTGCCCTCCTTTTGCATTTTTCAATTCCGAGGTGTCCCTCATGGATCCTTTTGAGCATGTCTTGACGTAGAGCCTGTGGAATGACTATTCTGTTCTGTTTTAGTAATAATCCACTTGCGACACTCAATTCTGACCTTATGTGAAAATATTTTGGACAGGAACCTTTTGGCCAACCATGATGAATGTTCTCTATTACTGTTTGTAATACTGTATCTTATACTGTTTCTTCTGCTATTTGCTTTGATTTTGTGTCTGACACGGGCAGCGCAGCAGTGACCATACTCACATGAACATCCACGTCTTCTTCAGTAGAGCTCACATGACTCATTGTGGGTGCTCGGGATAGTGCATCTGCTAACACTATGTATTTGCCTGGTGTGTAGATCAGTTCAAAGTCATATCTTTGCAGCTTCATCATGAGTCGTTGAATCCTTGGAGACATCTCATTCAGGTTGGCAACCAGAGGGCTGTGGTCTGTCTCAACTGTGAAGGTGGGAAGTCCATATATGTAGCCATGGAACTTTTCTAGTCCAACTACCAAGCCTAGACATTCCTTTTCAATCTGGGCGTATCGACACTCAGTTTCAGTCATAGACCTGTAGGCATAGGCAACAGGCTTCCAATCTTCACCCTCTGCTTGTAGCAAGACCGCACCTAGGCCATCTTTTGATGCATCCGTTGACACTTTGATTCTTTTTGTTGGGTCAAAGAAGGTGAGTACAGGTGTGGTTGTCAGCACTGTTTTGAGGTTTATCCACTCTTGTTCATGTCTTTCTGTCCATGTGAACTCGTTTGTTTTATGTAGCAGGTCTCGCAGACAGGCTGTCTTGGCTGACAAGTTAGGAATGAACTTTCCAATGAAGTTTATCATCCCCATGATGCGTAGCACTCCTTTTTTGTCAGTGGGTCGGGGCATTTTGAGTATGGCGTTTACTTTTTCCATATCTGGCTCTATTCCTTTACCAGATAGATTATCTCCTAGGAAAGTGACTTCCTGGATGCCAAACTGACACTTGGCTTTGTAGAGCTTCAGTCCATTCCGGCGTATGCTCTGTAGCACTTTAGTCAGTCTCTCATTGTGTTCTTTCAGTGTGGAGCCCCAGATGATGATGTCATCAACATAGACCCAAACTCCTTCCAGACCTTCAATTATGTGTTCCATCGCTCTATGAAAGATTTCAGATGCAGATATTATCCCGAAAGGCATTCTGAGGAAACAATACCTGCCAAATGGTGTGTTGAAGGTACAGTATTTGGTGCTCTCTTCATCCAGTTTTAGTTGCCAAAATCCTTGTGAGGCATCGAGCTTTGTGAAGTACCTGGCACCTGACACTTCACTGGTAATTCCTTCTCACTTGGGAATCTGGTAGTGTTCACGTTTTATGTTTGCATTTAAGTCCTTTGGATCCATGCATATTCTTAGATCATTGTTCTTTTTCTTTACACATACCATGGCTCTTCGACTTTCCTGATGATTCCTAGTGTGGTCATTCTGTCCAGTTCATTCTTAAGCCGGTCACGCAGGGGTGCTGGAACTCTTCGTGGAGCATGTACCACTGGCTGAGCATCCTCCTTTAGCTGGACCTTGTAAGTGAATGGTAGAACTCCAAATCCTTTGAACACATCCTGGAAATTATTCACTACAGAATGCACCGAGTCATCTGGTCTGCTTATGGCACAGTTTATACGGTAGACTCTCTTGACCAGTTCTAAGTCCTCACAAGCTTTGTCACCCAGTAGTGAATCAAGTCTTTCAGCCACAACAGAAAACATGAGATGATGCACTTTGTCTTTGACTGTCACTTTGAGTCTGCATACACCTAAGCGATCTATTTTCTGTCCATTATAGTCCTTCAGTAGTACTGACTTTTTCTGTATTTTGGGCTTTTCTTTCATATTGTTAATGTCACTCATACTGATTAAGTTTGCTTTTGCCCCAGTGTCTAGTTTCAAGGTAACTAATGCTCCATTTACCTGCAGTGGGATCATCCATTTGTCCTCTTTTACTGCATTAACCTTATGTTCAGCATTGTCCATTTCTGAGGGCTGCACATTTTCTGTATCCTTTTTGATATTGTCACATGACACCATTCCTACAAAAAATGTCTCACTTAAATCAGTGTCCTCAATTACATTAACTCGTTGTCCTTTATTAGTTTTTACTTTTGAAAAGCATTGTTTGGCAAAGTGATTCTTTCCATTACACTTTGTGCACATTTTTCCAAATGCTGGGCATTGTCTTAACTGGTGTTTGTAACCACAGCGTTTACAATTAAAAATTTCATCCTCCGATTGCTTTTCATTTCTGTTCTGCCCACGTTTCTTTGCCTTGTAGGACACAGCACTGACAGCAGCATTATTACTCATTACAATCGCATCATTATTGATTTCACTGAAAGTCTTCGCGTACTTTCGAGCTAGCTCGCTGGCTTGGCATATTTTCACTGCATTTTCCAAATTTAGTTCGGTTTCTCTCAACAGACGTTCCCTGACTTTTTTATCATGAATACCACACAATCTGGTCACGAATCATGGATGATTTCAGCTCAGAGAAATTACATGTCTGTGCTTTCAGTTTCAGATCAGTTATAAAGCTATCAAAAGTCTCATTTTGCTGCTGTGTCCTTGAACAGAACATGTATCTTTCATAGGTCTCATTCTTTTTGAGAGAGCAATGTGCATCAAATTTTTTTAGCACATATTCTAATTTTTCTCTGTTCTCCTCTGGATTAAATACAAATGTATTAAATACCTCTATCACCTGTGGGCCTGCAACCGTAAGCATCAATGCTATCTTCCTTGCATCTGGCTTCGTATTGAATCCGATGGCTGCAATGTAGAGTTCGAATTGTTGTTTAAAAGTCTGTCAATTGTAGTCGATTTTTCCTGTGAGTTTCAAACGCTCTGGTGGCTTCAAATTCTCCATGTCGCTTTTCACAATTTTCAGCAGATCTTCACCATCCTGGTACCATCTTATGTTCATTAATAAATAGACATTCTTATTATGAACACAGCTAGCTTTTGCTAGTTACTTTATTGAGCACATGTGGACTAGGTACAGTATCTGTAGAGGCTTCCATCTTGACTGCTGCCTTGTGGGTAGCCTAGTGCCTCATGGGTAATGTAGTCTTAATATCATACAGCTGGGTAGTGTAGTCTTATATACAGCTCTACACAGCTCTACGGCTCCACCTAGTGTCCACTATAGAATGACATGTTATTGATCATTACAGCTGCTACCTCCAGGAAAAACTCTTTCCCCCCATCTATAGCCCCTAGAGCTGGTGCGGTCTGCAAGTCTTACTTGAGCCTGACAAATGCTGCCTGGCAACCCTCATCCCAAAGCCACTCCACTCCCTTGTGTAGGAGTCGGAGCAGAGGGGCTGCTGTGGCTGCATAGTCCTCAATAAAGTCTCTACAGTACCCGGATAGCCCCAGAAACGACCTCACACCCGTCACTGTGTTGGGGACCGGTAACTCTTGTATCGCTTCTCTCCTAGCCTTATCTATGGCCCTTTCTCCAGCGTGAACAGTCAGGCCTATGAATTTCACCTCATGCTGGCCGATCTGCACTTTCTTGGGGTTTACATTAAAACCCTTTTGCCCAAGCAGCTCCAGCAGTTTGGCCAATAGTGGGCCATGCTCCTCTCTCGAATCGGTGAAGAGAAGCAGGTCATCCACATATTGCACCAACTGTCTGGGCTGACTGAACTCCTTTAAACTGTTTGCCATGCACTGATGGAAAATGCTGGGGCTGTTGTGGAAGCCCCGAGGCAAGCAGCTCCATGTGTACTGTTGCCCTTTAAACGTAAAGGCAAACTTGTACTGATCCTCCCTCCTTAAAGGGATGGACCAAAACCCGTTGGAAATATCCAGCACCGGGAAAGTGGTCGCGGATGCTGGAATACTTCCTATTAGGTCGGAAACTGCTGCTACCGTGGGCGCACAGGCTGGGTTGTTACTATTGAGCACCCGATAGTCCACCTTGGCCCTCCAGGAATTGTCCGGCTTTCTAACCGGCCACAATGGAGAATTCATGTGGGTAGCTATCGGTCTCAGAACTCCCTGCTGTACTAACGAGGACATGGCTGCTTCCATGTCTGGCTCTGCTTCCCTAGGGAAGTTATACTGTTTCTGTGGTCGGGCCATGGGGTCCCCGTCTACGCTGATCTCAAACCTGTTGACCCTCCCGCAGTTGTGTTTGTGTGTGGCAAATGTGGCCAGGTGGGCCTGCACAAATGCCGGGAACTCCTGTGGGATGTTACTGACCATAAGCTCGAGGTTATAACCCTCTTTGTGCTTCATGGTGCATAGGGTCCCCTTCCCTTCCTTTCCTGGGATCACTACTACCTCACCGTTCTTTACTGTACCTGCCCCCCATAGGCAATGATTTCTCAAATCTACTAGGATCTCATGGCCTACAATAAAGTCAGCTCCCAGGACCCCTCTTCCACCCTCCACTTCTCATTTCATCAGGACACAGGTCCACTTAGAGCGGAGCGGTCCTAACCGAATGGCGAGCGGGATGGAAAACGAGCCAGCCTGTTCTTTGCCTGTGAACACCGACAGACTGTATGGCACCCAGTTAGATAGAGGCGAGGCGGTGGGGTTAGCTGAGTAGACCACGGTGCATGATGCCCCCGTGTCTAACAGATAGGTCCCCGTCACCTTTTCTACCTCCATCTCCAAGAGGGGTCTTTTCCATTCATCATACTGGAGAGAACACAGGTAAACAGGCTGCGCTGGCTCTAGTCAGGGCTGCGGGTTGGATGGGGCCGACGGGGTCAGAGCACCGGTAGCGGCTGCTTCTCTCACCTGGCCAGTCAATAAGGACCTCATGGTGTCCAAAAATGACTCGACCGCTGCAGGAGTGGTTCCTGCCTCCGCCTTTTGGGCTGGGGCTGTGGAATTCATTCCCTTGTTATCCTTCCAAGGGTTCTTGCACTCCTTCCGCCAGTGACCATCCATCCCACACCCGTAATAATTCGCCTTTGTTTTGGGGAGGTTATTCCCTTCCTGGTGCCACTCTTTCCTACCCGGTCCGGGTTTTACCTTGTGCACCTTCCCCTTAGGTGGGTGTGCATCAGCTCCCCTACCATTTTTATTGGCCAGAGTCAACTGTCTGATCACCGTAAGTTTGGTGGTCTGGGGGTTCTTGGGGTCGAACCAGACTTCTGCCTTGGCCCGGACCTGTGGCAAGCTGTTCGCCACCAGGCAATGGAGCCAATGGGCCAGGGGATCCCCGTTCAGGAACCCCCGGTTCGGCGCCCCTGGGCAGGCCCTCCGGTACACCGGCCATAGCCGGTCCGCGAAGGCCTGCGGGGTTTCCCCTGGGAGCTGGACCGTCTTCTCCACACGGGAGAAAGGACTTCCCTCATTCATCCCCATGGCCTCCAGAACCGCATCTCTAAGCTCCTCGTACCCGCTCTGCCCCCTCTTACACTCATCAGAGAGGGATTGGTGGAGACTACTCTCCAGGGAGAATAGCAACATCTTGGCCTGCTCAGCGCCATCACAATCGTTGATGCTGGCTGCCTGCTCTATGTCCCTGAAGTGGATCGAGTGGTCTCCCTTTTCGGAGAGCTTTGGGATATGGTTCACCATAGCCCTAAGCTGTTGGGTGCTATAGGGTAATACGAATTCGTTTTGGAGGGGTCCCTCATCGTCTCCATTGACGGGTGGGCCAAACCTCCGATGCCGTGCTGGGCACATCGGTCCCGGCAACGACCTCTCTGGCGGGGGTTACTCCAAATCCACTTCCACCTGTGGCTCCACCCCACCTTGCTGCCAAACCTCGCTGAAACTTGGTGATACGGGTGTTGGTCGTGAGGCCTCCTGTCCCTCAACCAATTCGTCCCTGGGCACTACCGGTGATGTTGGAACTGTCCTCCCCTCGTTCCCCATAAAATCCGCCTGACCTGCCTTTGGGCTTATGAGGCATACCATGCCTTTTGCCTTCCTGAGGGCCTGGCTCAGATTTTCTATCTGCTCTTTACAGGGGCCGTGGTCTGCCTTGCCAAGCGAACGTTCTTCTCCCGCAACCTTAACTCATTTCCCTTTGCCTCGGTGATGTGGCACCGTAGGCATTCCAACTGGGCCTTGTGGTCTCCCATTAAGTGCACTGTCTCCTGATTCAAGGCCTGCAAAGCTACCAATAACTTCTCCCCTGCTAGAGCCTTATCCTGGATCTCCAGGGCTGACTCCCTTAACTCGACTGCCTGTGTTGCAACGAGCCTGTCCAAAAGCTGGACCTGCTTTTTGAAACACATCAGCCAAACTGTCTTCTCTAAGGACTTCTTGTGTTCCTTTCCCTCTGTCCACTTAGCTGCTGCATCTACCGGACGACCAGCCCTTAACGGAGTGGCGATCCACTTCTTAGTGATATTCACCTTGCTAAACACATAATCAGAAATCCTTTCCTCCATCATGGTTTGTTCATCCAAACCATTGTCTACTGCATCGCAACCCTGCTGCCGGTGTCCTGCCGCGGTCGCCATTTTCTGTAGGGGGTGGCGGGTGTGGTGCGTGCACCCAGTCAGTTATGCCTCTGACTGTCTGTGAGCGGTTCGAATCGCTCCCACACCCCTGGGTTCTAGACACCGGACTTAGGTGCAGGCGGTGATACAGAAGAAAATTCGAGTAGACAAATGGTTTGGATGTAAGAAAACCAAGATTTTATTAAAAACAGGAATAACAGCGCAATCTTATGAGAAATTACTGGTAAACAATTACAGGCATAAACAAAATAACTATACTTATACAGGGAATGGGGAATACACGGCACATCGAGGGAAAAAAAACCCAACTACTTTAACAATCCCCTTATCCTTATCCCACCCCTATACCTAACTAGATTAAGCTATGAGGGGCCAAGAATTCATGCTCACCAATCCAAAACAAAGCCTGTTGTTTTCGCAATCGCGAGTTTTGAGGTCTCGTCTCCTGTCCTTTGAGGTACTCCGTCGCCTCGTGGTCTCAGGGCGCGGTGCTGGAGCTGTTGCTGTGACACACCTTTTGTCTCCTCAGCTACCGTCGTCATCTCATCGCGATGGGTTCTCTTCTTCTTCTCCCTCGGGCGGTTGTCGGCGATAACGTTGCATCAGCAGTTTTTACTGCTTAGATTTTTCTACCCATTCTTAGAACGCCAGTATATTCGTTATGGCGTGGACACCTGCGTTTCGTCTTCTCTGAGGCAGTCCCTCAGAACCGAGGATGACTTGCTTCCACATTAAGAATGAGCTCGCAGGTGACTGATTAGTCCAATCTGGGACCTACAGTCTCTGTCACAGGTGGGGCAGACGGTGGTTGAAGGGGCAGGTGGGTGGGATGCTTGGGTTGATGTGCGCTCCATGCACTGCCTGCGCTTGGCTTCCGCTTGCTCCCGGCGAAGAGACTCGAGGCGTTCGACGCCTTCCCGGCTGCTTCTCCTCCACTTTGTGCGGTCTTGGGCCAGGGATTCCCAGGTGTCAGGGGGATGTTACACTTTTTCAAGGAGGCTTTGAGGGTGTCCTTGAAGCATTTCCTCTGCCCACCTGGGGCTCTCTTGCCGTGCCGGAGCTCCGAGTAGAGCGCTTGTTTTGAGAGTCTCATATCGGGCATGCGGACAATGTGACCCGGCCATCGGAGCTGATTGAGCGTGGTCAGAGCTTCGATGCTGGGGATGTTGGCCTGAGCAAGAACACTGACGTTGGTGCGCCTATCCTGCCAACGGATTTGCAGGATCTTGCAGATGCAGCGTTGGTGGTACCTCTCCAGTGCTTTGAGGTGCCTGCTGTACATGGTCCATGTCTCTGAGGCCCTGGTCTTCAAACACTCTCTTCCTCAGGTGACCGAAGGCTGCACTGGCACACTGAAGGTGGTGTTGGACTTCATCGTCGATGTCTGCCCTTGTTGACAGTAGGCTCCCGAGGTATGGAAAGTGGTCCACGTTGTCCAAGACCTTGTCGTGGATTTTGATAATCAGGGGGCAGCACTGTGTGGCGGGGGCAGGTTGGTAGAGGACCTTTGTCTTATGGATGTTTAGTGTAAGGCCCATGCTCTTGTATGCTTCGGTGAAGGTGTTTATGATGGTTTGGAGTTCGACCTCCGAGTGAGGGCAGTCGCAAGCATCATCTGCATACTGTAATTCGATGACAGAGGATGGGACGACCTTGGATCTGGACTGGAGGCGACGGAGGTTGAACAGTTTCCGGTTTGTTCTGTAAATTAGCTCCACTCCAGTGGGGAGCTTACTGAGGGTGAGATGGAGCATTGCAGCAAGGAAGATTGAGAAAAGCGTTGGTGCGATGACACAGCCTTGCTTGACCCCGGTTCGTACGTGAATTGGGTCTGTGGTGGAACCTTTCGTCAGGATCACGGCTTGCATGTCATCGTGAAGCAGGCAGAGGATAGTGACAAACTTTTGAGGGCAGCCGAATTTGAGGAGGACACTCCATAATCCCTCACAGTTGACAGCGTCGAAGGCCTTTGTGAGATCAAAGAAGGCCATGTACAGGAGATCCAGGAGCTAATAAGCTGCAAGCGCCTGGAAACAGCAACAGAACTCGAGAGCAAGAAATCAGCTCTACAGCACTGTTGCCTCACAGCGCCAGGGACCCGGGTTCGAATCCGGCCTCGGGTGACTGTCTGTGTGGAGTTTGCACATTCTCCCCGTGTTTGCGTGGGTTTCCTCCGGGTGCTCCGGTTTCCTCCCACAGTCCAAAGATGTGCGGGTTAGGTTGATTGGCTATGATAAAAATTGACCCTTAGTGTTAGGGGGATTAAATAAGTGGGGTTACTGGGATATGTGTTGGTGTAGGGGTTACGGGGTTCGGGTGGGATATGTGTCGGTGCAGGCTCGATGGGCCGAAATGGCCTCTATCTGCACTGTGGGGTTTCTGTGATTCTGTGAAGCCTGAAGGCCGAGGTCCAACAAAAAACTCGTGACCTAAAGAACAGATGGTGGGTGGAGAAAGCGCAGGAGATCCAGCAGCTAGCCGACAACCACGACATGCGTGGATTCTTTAGCGCAGTCAAGACCATCTACGGCCCAAGCACCCAAGGCTCTTCCCCACTGCGGGCCAAGAACGGAGAGGTACTCATCAAGGACAGGGAAGCAGTCAGTGCCCACTGGAAGGAACACTTCGAAGATCTCCTTAACCATGACTCTGTCTTCGACATGAGTGTCCTCAACTCCATCCCACAGCATGCTACCCGCCACCATCTCAGCACAACCCCAGCCCGGCATGAGGTTGAAAAGGCCATCCGACAACTGAAGAACAACAAGGCCTCAGGAGCAGATGGAATCCCCGCTGAGGCACTAAAGTATGGTGGAGAAGCACTACCTGCGTTTAACGCCTGCTTAATTCGCAGTGTTCAATGGCCAGCTTATTCTCACTGTCCATATATTTTCTTCCTCCAAGTGCCAGCTTATAACTAGGCACTCGGGTTTTATTGGTGCGTTTCCTGCTGCCCTTCTCTGCTCTTTGTCAGGTCTACCTTATTCTTCATCTCAGTTCGTTTCGCCTTGTTTCCTCTGCCCTCTCTCGTGGCCCGGGTGTCCTGGGTGACCTTGGATTCGGGTCTCGTTCCCCTCCCCTGCAATTTGTATGGATGTCCTTGACTGCTGAGAACCCAATGCGGGGAGCGAGAAGAGAACCCGCCACGAGGCCAGGGCACGAGTACGGGCGGCAGCAGCCCAAGAGGTCAGAGCAAGAGGCAAGAGCGACAAGAGTCAAGGGGCCGATTGCTACTGATGGCCTACAGTTATACTCCTTTCGATGGCCCTTAATCTGCGCGCCAAATCAGGTCAGTTCATTGTTTCACTTTTGGCGGGCTGTTTTAAATGATTACACCAATCTAACTGGCTTTAGATGGCCATTTATCGCACCTAATGGCCCGATGCCCGGGCTGTATTGTCATTAATCCATTTTAATCGGCCTGTGCAGCCTTGATGGCTTCCATAAGCTGTCTCCGATTGTTTATGCGGACAAACTAATGGCCTTGCGCTTAGGCCTAACTGGGTTGATCTGTTCCAATCTGACTTAATGCATATTCAGTGTTTGCTTAGCTGTCTGGGTTTTCAAACACAAAGTCCTTTTCACAGAAAGGCATTTTAAGTTTCGATTTCCCGAAACTGCTTGTTCTGTGCTACAGAGTCCAAGCTTTTAAAAATCTTACAGGCTTGTGGTCACGAGGTGCGGACGCCATCTTTTGGGTACCTTTTTTAAATTGTCCATGCAGGGTCCCTTTTATTAATAACCTTGGGGGAATGTGGGAATTTTGCAAATCTTACAGGCATGGACTCTTAAAATTACCTCTCGTTAAAGAATTTACATGGAATTACATAGAATTTACAGCACAGAAACAGGCTCTTCAGCCCAACAGGTCCGTGCCGGTGTTTATGCTCCATACACCCTTCTTCATTTAACCCCATCAGCATATCCTTCTATTCCTTTCTCCCTCATGTACTTATCTAGCTTCCCCTTAAATGTATCTATGCTAATCACCTCAACTATTCCCTGTGGTAGCAAGTTCCACATTCTAACCACAATTTGAACAAAGAAGTTTCTCCTGAATTCCTTAATGGATTTATTAATGACTATCTTATATTTATGGCCCCTAGTTTTGAACTCCCCACAAGTGGAAACATCTTCTCTACGTCTACCCTATCGAGCCTCTTCATAATTTTAAAGACCTCTACCAGATCACCTCTCAGCCTTCACTTTTCTAGAGAAAAGTGCCCCAGCCTGTTCAGTCTTTCCTGATAATTATAACCTCTCAGTTCTGAGAGGAGAAATTAGACTCTGTAGCACCTGTTTTTTAGGCGCTAATTGGCCTCCTAAAGCTGGAAAGTCAGGTCCTAGATGCATGCGCACACTTCTGACTCAAAGTGCGCCAGATGCCATCTTTGTACAGTAGTTTGCACGAGCGCACCAATGACTGCCGGCAGCATGCAGAGCAGGCAGATTATGACGCCAGTCAATGTGCAATGCTGATTTGGTGCCAGCGCTGCCATTTTTGAATGCGGCGCTCCTGCCAAAGCCCTCTCTTAACTTCCCACAGTTGAACACGACGTAAACGGCATGAAGGCCCCCCACCAGTGCTATTTAAAGGGATCATGAACTACTTACAGGTTACTTGGTGGATTATTTCTTCTGGCTGCTGGTGCAATTCTACATATTTTTGGAGCTTTCCTATACCTGGCTAAAGTTTCAATAGTTTACAGAGAATGATCTGGTTGGTGCTGAAGTACTTTTTTGTTGATTTAAAAGCTTGTGCTGAAACAGGTTGCCTCCAGTCATGGATAGCCTGGTAGGCCTTCCTCTGGGAATTGAACATGACTGTGGGAATAAACAGAGGGCACACAGAGCAAGACAAGCTGCTAGAAGAGGGAAGAGGAGGGGGAGAAGGACTGCCAGTGGAAGGCCATATCTGCCCAGAGTCTTTAGGGAGCAATTCTCTTACCTCAACTTCAGCGAGGACCAATACCTGACACATCTTTGCTGTGACTGAAATCTGCCAACTGTTGCAGCCACAACTGGAACCTCAAAATAGGGCAAGGACAGCATTGCCTATGGCTGTGAAGGTGACTGTGGCTCTTAACCTTTAAGTGTCTGGCTCATTCCAGGCTGCTGTTGGCGATATAAACAACATCTCACAGTTTGCAGTGCACTGCTGCATAAGGGATATCACTGAGACTCTCTATACAAAGAGAGACAGCTTCATCTCAGTCCTTCTTGCCAGAGACAAGCAGGTGGAATAAGCACAAGGGTTTTCTCAGATTGCAGGCTTCCCCTTGGTGCAGAGTGCCAGTGACTGCATGCACTTTGCTTTGTATGCACCTCATGTAAACCTGACCAAAAGGGATTCCACTCCCTCCGTGTGCAGCTGGTGTGTGACCACAGGCAGCGTATCATGTAGGTCAATGCCCAGTCTCCTGTCACGCTTCCTTCATTCTGTGTCAGTCCTCTATGCCACCTGTATTTGACCCACCGCAGCAAGTCAAAGGCTGGTTACTGGACAACAAGGGTTATCCATTCATGATTCTGGTCCGGAGCCCACGGACACGTGCACAGCAAGCATACAATGAGAGACATGCTGCCACATGGAATATTACAGAACACACCATCGGCGTCTAGCAGTGCTTCCACTGCCTGGACCGCTCTGGAGGAGCCCTGCAGTACTCAGCTGAGCAGGTATCAAGATTTATGGTCGTATGCTGCGCACTGCGCAACCTAGCCATTATGGGGGAACAGCCCTTGCCTCCACCTATCAGGAAAGAAGGTGAGGAGTTGAAGCACGAAGAAGAGGAGGAGGAGGAGGAAGTACAATAGGAAGTGGAGGAACAGGAAGAGGGAGGGAGGCTATAACATAGACAGCCCCTTTCTGTCCGGGCTCTATGTGATCAAATAATTAATGAGCGATACCAGTAACCTCAATCACACCTCCCCATTCACCAACAGTCCCACGCTCCTTACCTTTCCTCTATCACTGACCATCACATCATTCTCTTTCCGACAACACAAAAATAAAAACCACCAGAAATTGCACATTCTAATCCAATTTTATAAATTCAATAATGACATAATGCATACAAAAATAAATTAATCACCCTTGTGCATTCACTTACTGCCTCTCTTCCATGTGTCTTTGCCTAACCTAGTGCTCCTACGAGGTGCTTCCCCAGTGGCTTCAGCATGGGTGGTGGAAGGCTGCTGACTTTCATTTGAGGAGACTGTAAATGGGCTTGAAGGTGACCTCAAGCAGCTCTGGGCCTAAAAGGCTCAGCTTCAGGCTGCACCATCTCGGCCTGGGCTACAGCAGTCTGGGCTGGATGGCTGACAGGCAACAGCAAGGGCAATGGCAGAGCGGCAATGGTGGGAGCACAAATGCTATCATCCTGAAAGAAGACAGCATGTTCATAGTCCCTGGAGCCACTGCCACTCCCCTGGGGCAGTGCCTCAGCATTCCTATTAATCTGCAGGGCTACGGGGAAAGGGCGGGGGAGTGGGACTAGCTGACATGCTCTTGCAGAGAGCCGGCACGGGCTCGACAGGCCAAATGGTCTCCTTCTGTGCTGTAACCATTCTATGATTCTTCTATGATTCTATCTGTAGGAGGACAGATTGCTGGGCTGCTGTGACACCCTGCAAGCTCCTTTGAGCACTGGCATCTGCAGCCTTGATGGCAGCAGTCTGAGCTTCTACTGCAGCACTCAGACCTTTGATGGAAGCTGCTTCTGCTGTGACAGTGGCCTTCAGACGCTGCATCATGGTGGGTTCCACAGGTGTGCTGATGGAGGTGACCACCCATTCCATGTTGGAAAGGATGGGCTCCAAGATCTGTGCAAAGGCCTGTGCCAAGTTGGGGCTGGAATCCTCCATGCTCCTTGACATTGAGCACAGGCTTTCTGGCAGGCTTTCTAGTGTACCAAGCATTTGGTGATGTACACCCATCAGCCTTCTTCTGTAGCCTGGCCCATCAAAGTCCTCATCTGCCACCTCTGCACTGGAACCAGTGTGTGCCCTCGCCCTCCAGTGAGCTGGCACCTGCATTATCCTTTCCCCCCACCCTGGTTCCTGAACACTTGTGCCTGGTGTCTCACCACACACAGATCCCTCCTCTATCCTAACCTCTAAAGTACATGTAGTAACAGTATCTGAGCTGGTGGCTGCGATTGTGAGATCGAGTGACGGTGTCGCTTCATGTTCACTTTCTTCTTTCCCTTCCTCCATTGACTGGGAAGGTTCCAGTTCTTTGGTATCTGAAATGAAAAGGGACAAGGATTGGATTGCAGTGAGGGGAGGGGAGAAAGTAAGAAGTGTGTGCTTACACCACCTGCAGCTTGTGAGTCAGAAGTGGGATTAGAAAAGGAGGATTAAGTATGCAGATACCCTCATCATCGATTGCTTCAGCCCCGCCAGTGGCCACAGCCTCAAGTGATGCCCCTTCTCATGATGGCCAGCACTGTTTCAGAAGAGCATAAGAACATAAGAAATAAGAGCAGGAGTAGGCCATATGGCCCCTAGAGCCTGCTCCACCATTCAATAAGATCATGGCTGATCTTTGACCTCAACTCCACCTTCCCGCCCGATCTCCATATCTCTTGATTCCCATAGAGTCCAAAAACCTATCTATCTCAGCCTTGAATATACTCAAAGACTCAGCATTCACAGCCCTCTGGGGCAGAGAATTCCAAAGATTCACGACCCTTTTGTGGTGAAGAAATTACATAGAAACATAGGAGCAGGAGTAGGCCATTCGGCCCTTCGAGCCTGCTCCGCCATTCAACGAGATCATGGCTGATCATCCAAACCCTAGCACCCGGTCCCTACACCGACAGCCATCCCACCCAAGCCCTATCCCCGTAACCCCACGTATTTAATCTCCCCTAACACTAAGGGTCAATTTTTATCATGGCCAATCAACCTAACCCACACATCTTTGGACTGTGGGAGGAAACCGGAGCACCCGGAGAAAACCCACGCAAACACGGGGAGAATGTGCAAACTCCACACAGACAGTCACCCGAGGCCGGATTTGAACCCGGGTCCCTGGCGCTGTGAGGCAACAGTGCTAACCACTATGCCACCGTGCTGCCCCTCCTCAATTGGGGATTAAAACATGCAGGCATGCTTATCCTCCTCCAATTCTTTGCTGCTGACTGTTATTATGCACTACCTTCTCCTGCAAGAAAGAGGGAAGTGCGCCAGTGAGTGTCCTGCAGTATATTTGGTGATATGGCTGTCATAGTTGAATAGCTGTCAGTGTGTTTGAGCTGTGAGTGTTAGGCTTGTAACAGTGCTATGTCTGTGAGAGTGAGGTAAAGCATATCAATTTTATGGTTGAGTCCTGATCGATAGAGATTGTTGGTAGGTGGGTGATCTGGGTGTCGTGAATTGAGCAGTGGATGAGTCTAGTGATGCAATTGGTTGGATATGGCATTTGAAGATTAAGTCACTCACCTTGACAACTCGTGTGAGATCATTAAACTTCTTCCTGCACTGCAGCCATGTTCTTGAAGCAACATTCTTGGCATTGACCTCCGCCGTTACTTGTTCCCACTGCCTCCTGAGCATCTGTCTGGAGGGCCTCCTGCCCCCCTGCGGATACAGGACGTCTCTCCTTTTTTCCACCTCTTCCACCAAGACCTCCAGTGCATTGTCTGAGAACCTTGGTGCACGCTGTTCCACACGCTCAGCCATTGCCCAAAGTATCACAGCACAGATTGACTTTTGAAAAAACTCCCACCACTTCTTGTAGCCACAATGCTGGTGTCGGCTGCCTTTAAGTAGTGTTGGATATTGGGCCCCTTGCTGATGCATGCAGCCAATGAACAGTGCGGGTAGGACTGGCTGCATGCAGAAATCAGTTGTAAGAACAGGCAGCGCCAATTTGACGTGCTGTCTGCAACGCAATGAACGGGCATGAGTTAATTCCGCAATGCGATTCCTGCGGCTGTTTTCAGGTCTTATCCATATTCTCCCCCACGGCATTATCCTTGTGAATCTTTTTTGCACATTCTCCAATGTTTCTATATCCTTTTTGTAATATGGAGACCAGAACTGAGCACAGTACTCTAAGTGTGTATTTGTAAACCCATTTATAATAGAGAAAATCTTCCCCTTGTAAGTAAACTACAGTGCAAAAAAAGCAGAAACTGGCAGGCTAATGGTTTGGTGGCAAACACGTTCACTGACCACCAAAACAGGCTAAACAAGTTCATCCAAAATTATTCTATCTGTAGGTTTTACTTTATTTATATATACTGCAGCATTACTTTTTTGTTTCCTTTCTCCCCTTTCTAGATTTTCACGAATGACACATTATTCCTCAGTGTAAGCGTGACCAGTCGGTGTACACGTAGTGTATTGGGGCATCTATTAACTGGTTTAAGGTAATTTCCCTGGTCTTGCAGCCTTTGCCTGCACTCTGACCAATTTCAATCTTTTACCTGGTTTACGGTAATTCACCTGGTCAGGCAGCCTGCTGCTACACTGTAAACCAAATTCCAATAAACCAATTTTCAAACAGCAGTTTCGAATCGCTACCCCACCTTCCAGTTCTGACTGAAGGACTTATAATTAATGATATTAAAATGGACAAATGGTCTGGATGAGAGAAAATCAAGCTTTATTAACTAGAAGAAACTATACAACATGAACACAGTAATTACAGTAAAATTGCTTAAATGGGGGAAGGCAGATGGCAAAAATGAGGGATTAAATGGCTACAATGTTGATTAAACAATCTTAGTGATATCCCCTTAATTACCATCCCCTAACTCCTTACTAGGTTGCTTTGCTGAGGAGTCAAAACCCTGCTCACCTCGGGTCCAGCGAAGTAAGAGCTAAGAGAGAGATAGCTTCTCAGGAGCTATCTTTATACCTGGAAAAGTCTATCTGCAAAATTCGCGCCCAAAGTTCCAATACACAAGAGAAATGCTGTGATTGGTTGATTCAAAGTGGTTGGAATGGGTTAATGTGTCTGCACTGTGGGGCCAAAATGTTCCCGCCCACATCCGGAGCTCACCTGGGCTAAAACAAAAGGGAATGCAACTGCCCTATTGTCCAGAATGATGGGTGATCCAAACCTATTCAATGCTTAAACTGTTGCATATCAAAATCCGTTCCACAGTTTCAATGTGCCTCATTGTCTGTGAGTGCTTTGAATTGCTGTGTAAACAGAAGCAGTTTCAATCGATTATCCTGCGGTTAGTTTCAAGTGGGCTAATCTCTTATGTCAATAAGCAACTTCAAGTGCTTCTGAGAGGGAAACTCCTTTGATTGGCAGGTCTGACTGCCACTGTATCATAGAAACATAGAAACATAGAAGATAGGAACAGGAGTAGGCCATTCGGCCCTTCGAGCCTGCTCCGCCATTCAACGAGATCATGGCTGATCATCCAAACCCTAGCACCCGGTCCCTACACCAACAGCCATCCCACACAAGCCCTATCCCCGTAACCCCGTAAACCCACGTATTTAATCCCCCCTAACACTAAGGGCCAATTTTTATCATGGCCAATCAACCTAACCCGCACATCTTTGGACTGTGGGAGGAAACCGGAGCACCCGGAGGAAACCCACGCAAACACGGGGAGAATGTGCAAACTCCACACAGACAGTCACCCAAGGCTGGATTTGAACCCGGGTCCCTGGCGCTGTGAGGCATAAGTTACTAACGTCTCTGGGCCCTCCCACTTTTTCACAGACAACTCGAGCTGCTTTTTTTCAAGCCCCATTGTTCTTGGCCAATGCTTCCTGTGGCCATTTTAAAACCTTTTGTGATTGCCCAAACTCCAGGGAACAATTTTATTAATAAAAGCACTGTCTTAAGGTGTGTGAATATTTTCCACAGAGCTTCACGAGTCCGGTGTTGTCCACGTTCTTTCCACCTCAGAGCAGTCTTTTGCGGTTCTCGGCACATTTTAAAACATTGTAGACAAGTCACATCACCCAATTCTTCGTCCACCATGTGGACCAATATTTTCAATCTTCAGGGAAAAATAGGGGAATTTTGCAAAACCCCTACAGTAGCCCTCTGGCTCTGTAAGCAGCTGCCAGGAGATTCATGAGAGGGATGTGTTGACTCACTGCATGTGGGAAAATGCATGGCCTTTGCTTACCACCAAACTCCTCTCTCCAGTGGCACAACCAAGATCTGGACCTTAGTCTGTTTGGAATTGCAGACATGCAGCTGCATCGTGCTCCTCTGTGTCACACCAATGTGCTGCACCACTGCGCCACCCCAGCTTCACCAATAGTACAGCAGACCCAGTAAGAAAATGGGTCCAACAAAAAACTCACGACCTAAAGAACAGATGCTGGGCGGAGAAAGCGCAGGAGATCCAGCAGCTAGCCAACAACCACGACGTGCGTGGATTCTTTAGCGCAGTCAAGACTACCTACAGCCCAAGCACCCAAGGTCCTACCACACTGCGGGCCAAGAACGGAGAGGTGCTCATCAAGGACAGGGAGGCAGTCAGTGCCCGCTGGACGGAGCACTTCGAAGACCTCCTTAACCGAGACTCTGTCTTCGACACGAGTGTCCTCAACTCCATCCCGCAGCAGGCTACCCGCCTCCACCTCAGCACAACCCCAGCCCGGCATGAGGTTGAAAAGGCCATCCAGCAACTGAAGAACAACAAGGTCTCAGGAGCAGATGGAATCCCCGCCGAGGCACTAAAGCATGGCGGAGAAGCACTACTGGCGTGAATTCATGAACTCCTTTCTCTTATCCAGAAGGAGGAGAGCATGCCAGGGGATCACAGTGATGCCGTAATTGTGACCATCTTCAAGAAAGGTGACAAATCCGATTGTGGTAATTACAGAGGAGTTTCCCTGCTGTATGCCACAGGGAAAATCATCGCAAGAATCCTCCTCAATCGCCTTCTCCCAGTGGCCGAAGAGCTCCTCCCAGAGTCGCAATGCGGATTCCGCCCACTAAGGGGCACAATGGACATGATCTTCACCATGCATCAATTACAAGAGAAATGCAGGGAACAGCACCAACTGCTGTACATGGCGTTCTTTGAACTCACAAAGGCCTTCGACGCTGTCAACCGTGAGAGATTATGGAGTGTCCTCCTCAAATTCGTCTGCCCTCAAAAGTTTGTCACCATCCTCCACCTGCTTCATGACAACATGCAAGCCGTGATCCTGACCAACAGTTCCACCACAGACCCAATTCATGTATGGACCGGGGTCAAGCAAGGCTGTGTCATCGCACCAACGCTCTTCTCAATCTTCCTTCCTGCAATGCTCCATCTCACCCTCAGCAAGCTCCCTGCTGGAGTGGAGCTAATTTACAGAACAAATGGGAAACTGTACAACCTCCATCACCTCCAGTCCAGATCCAAGGTTGTCCCATCCTCTGTCGTCGAATTACAGTATGCAGGCAACGCTTGTGTCTGCGCACACTCGGAGGTCGAACTCCAAACCATCGTCAACACCTTCACCGAAGCATACGAGAGCATGAGCCTTACACTAAACATCCATAAGACAAAGGTCCTCTACCAACCTGCCCCCACCACACTGTGCTGCCCCTCGATTATCAAAATCCCCGACAAGGCCTAGGGCAACGTGGACCACTTTCCATACCTCACGAGCCTACTGTCAACAAGGGCGGAATTCGATGATGAAGTCCAACACCACTTTCAGTGTGCCAGTGCAGCCTTCGGTAGCCTGAGGAAGACTGTGTTTGAAGACCAGGACCTCAAACCTAGCACCAAGCTCATGGCCTACATAGCAGTAGTGATACCCACCCTCCTGTATGCCTCAGAGGCATGGACCATGTACAGCAGGCACCCCAATGTACTGGAGAGGCACCACCAACGCTGCCTCCGCAAGATCCTGCAAATCCATTGGCAGGATAGGCGCACCAACGTTAGTGTTCTCGCTCAGGCCAACATCCCCAGCATCGAAGTTTTGACCACTCTTGATCAGCTCCGATGGACGGGCCACATCGTCCGCATGCCCGATACAAGACTCCCAAAACAAGCGCTTTACTCGGAGCTCCGGCACAACAAGAGAGCCCCAGGTGGGCAGAGGAAATGCTTCAAGGACACCCTCAAAGCCTCCTTGAAAAAGTGCAACATCCCCACCGACACCTGGGAATCCCTGGCCTAAGACCGTACAAAGTGGAGGGGAAGCATCTGTGAAGGCGCCGAACACCTTGAGTCTCTTCACCGGGAGCAAGCAGAAGCCAAGCACAAGCAGCACAAGGAGCTTCAACCCAAGCACCCCACCCACCCGCCCCTTCAACCACCGTCTGCCCCACCTGTGACTGAGACCGTAGGTCCCGCATTGGACTCATCAGTCACCTGAAAACTCATTTTTAATGTGGAAGCAATTCATCCTCGGTTCCGAGGGATTGCCTAAGAGAGAGGACCACTGCGCCACCCCAGCTTTGCCAATAGTACAGCAACCCATTAAGAAAATGAAATAATGCACTTCACATTTAAACAATCTGATTCTGTGGGTATTTGCAAAATATTTCGCTTTGTCCCGTTATCATAGTGTTGGCGTACATTGTACTGAAGTATTTCTGTGTGATACTATAAATAAGCTGCAAAGCTGCCAACCTCATAAATGTTCCTCTTGAGAGCACTGGAGAGGCCATTCAAAACAACAGAATTCAAACGATGATTCAGCCAAACAGACAAATACTAAATTACTGCTGGCAGATACCAGCATAACAAACTAAATACACAATATGATCAATGTTTCAATAACTAACTCATTACTTGACTGTTAACCTCTGAAATGATGTGTCAATAGATTGAGGAAGGGAACGCCGCACTGCCAAAATTTGAAAAAGACTAATCAGAGGTGGTCGGAACAAAATTGCTGGATACTTTCTAGGATAAGGGATCTATAATGCCTTTTCAGCTATTCGTTGGGAGCGCCAAAGGTATTGTACCAGTGCTGGTGGTCTTCCTAGATGTGACATCTGAGCCATTTTGGATGCAGAACTGAACTGTTTCCAGTCGAGAAACTTCAAAGAAATACCATGCGCCTATGTTGAACTTAATATCTAGGCTCTGAATTGGAATGTGGGACAATAGCCCCAAGCTGTGAAATTTGGCCCATTTGTGTCGGCCATTAAGGCCAGCTTGGATTAAAAATTGGCAGCCGCCTCACTTCCGCCCACTTCCTGCAGGAAATGCAGTGGCTGCCATTTTGGGCAGGTCAGCAGCCACTGCATTTCCTGCTGGAAGTGGGTGAAAGTGAGGCAGCTGCCATTTTGCAAAATATTTGTGCTCACTCCAGATGTGGAAATGAGTCAGATCGTGACGTCAATCGGCGTGCAACGCTGAATTGACGCACAGCCTGCTATTTTGAACATTGCTGCTCCTTTTACCGCCCTCTCCAAAGCACATACAGCAGAATGTGCATGCAGTTATACGACAGGCCCCCTACCAGTGCTTCTTAAAGTGACACACCCAACTTTCAGGTAAGTTTAGATTTTTGGTTTTTTGCTGGTTCCTGTACAGTTTATTTGAATAGTGGCTTGGTGTAAGACATTTGAAAAGTTGTTAAAGTGTACAGGGAGTGCTGCTGGATGTTTGCAAGGCTTTGGCTCTTAAAGGAAGGCATCTGAGAACACCACTTGCTCCCAGTCCTGAGGGCTCTAGTTGCAGTCACTCTTGGGCTGCGCCATGACTTGGAGATGGAGCAGAGGCAGCAAAGGTAACAAGCTGATCACAGAGGGAGGAGGAGGAGAAAGAGGAACAAGCAGAAGAAGAGGAAGTGGAAGGAAGGAGGCAACCCAGATAACCCCTTTCTGGTTGGGATATCCAGGATCAAATCATCCACCTGCGGTACCAGTGAACACAACCCCAATTCCCATTTCAACATTTGTCCCACACCTTACCTTCCCTCTTGGCCACAGTGCTGAATTAAAAGGCACCACAAAGCAAACTTTCCAATCTAACTTTATCCATATACGCATCCAATATTACATCAAAAAATCAACTAATCACCCTTGTGCATTTCCTTAGTGAGTGTCTTGCATGTGCCTTTGCCTATCCTAGTGCTTCGATGCAGCTTGGCTGGTGAAAGGCTGCTAACTTTCAGTGGGGGACACTGCAGGTGGCCTTGCAGGATGACCTCGAGGAGCTGGTAGCTGGGAGTGTGAAATCAAGTGTTGGTATTTCGTCTTCTTCTTCTTCACTCTCCTCTCCCTCTTCTTGGTCAACCACTGGCTAAGTAGGTTGGATTTCTTGGGTTTCTGAAATGAAAAAGGCACAAGGGTAGGGTTGTGGTGATGGGAGGGGGTTAAAGCAAGAGGTGCATGCTTACACCATATACAGCTTGTAAATCAGAAGAAATTGTGGGATGAGAGGGAAGTAGGAAGTGAGAAGAAGGATAACGTATGAGGATACCGGCATCTTTTATTCTTTCAGCCAAGGGCTCAGCCATGCCCCTGCCAAGAAAGGCCAGCACCATCTCCTCCAAGGGGTGAGGTGAAGCTATGAATGTGAGGTGTTCTTCCTGTTTGGTAGAGATTGTTGATAGGTGAGTGATGGGGTGGGGTGGTCTTTTCATTAAGCAGTATGTGAGGCTAGTGGTACAGTTCGTAGGAGACGGCTTTTGAAGATACATTCACTGTTCTTAACCTGTGGTCTGAGATCATGAAACTTCTTTGGGCACTGGAGCCAGGTCCTGGGGGTGACACTGTTGGCAGTGATGGCCTCGGTGATCTGGTCCTACATCCTTCTTTCTAGAGGGCCTCCTGGCCTCCTGTGGGTAGAGGACCTCTCTTCCAATGTTCACCCCCTGCACAAAGCTCGAGTGCTGCGTCTGAGACCCTGGGTGCCCTTTCTTTGGCCTGTTGAGCCATTTGGGTTAGTGCTGAAGCACTTTTAAAATTTTTCATCTGCTGTAGGCAGCTCACCTTTAAGAGGTGCAGACTGCCTTTAAGAGGAGCAGGCTAGCTGTAAGTAAAGCTAGCCTCACTCAAACAATGCAAACTTCAGCCCCCTGCTGAGCACAGCGCCTCGCAGCAGCGCCTTCAGCGCTAAGCTGTGCGCTGCAATCATTATAATTAGCAGACAGCATGACGTTTATGTGCTGCCTGCGCTCCTTGAACGGGTGTGGGCATATCTCACATCTCGGTGCCCTCGCCCGTTTTTCAGCCCTGGGGAATTTCACCCCCAAGACTTTAAAGATTTGTTTGTGGGTCTGCTGTAAAATTCTTAGGAATGACTGGGACAGCTATGTTTGTGTTAGTCATCAGGATCCCTGCCAGTTGGGCAGCATGAATGTAGAGAGAAACCTTTTAGAAGAGGATTACTCCTGAAAGCAAAATATTTCCAAAGGGGCATTGTGTTTCCAGACTAATAACAGGCTTTTGTTTCTTGGACACCGGCCATGATGAAGTAATTCCCATTGTGATGATACAATTCACCTTGAAAAAAGCCATCATGGCCCCAAAAGATAATTGTTACCCTTATGTGTAAGCTAACCTAGTGCTGCCTAAATCTTACCATTTATTGTTAGAATGCAGCTATTGGGAACCTCCCAAGTGTTATAGCTTTATTTGTTCTGGGGATGTTGCTCTGCATCAATAGCTGCTCTTTTGGCCAACTAGTTTATGTAAACTGATATAACCAACTTGTTGGTGCTAATTAATTTCCTGCCACTTTGAACAGTATTCATATAGACGGATCATCAGCATTAACAGACTCCGTGGGCTGGATTTTCATTCAGGAGTCGGGTAGGAGGCGGGACTACAACTTTTGGGGTTGTAGTCCCGCCTCCATCGAGATGTGGTCAATCCACGCAATTTTAACTTGATTGACCTTGTTGAGCCCGCCCAGTGGGCTCAGCAGGCCAATTAAGGGCCACCCGGCAACATGTGATGTCACAGACTGAAATTTCATCTGTGAAGAGGTTTTGACAGATGAAATATCAGTGTTTCACAGCTGTTTGAAGCTGTCAAACACTGACAGTCTTACTTCTAACCTGAGTCCTTCTCCACAGACTCAGTTAGAAATCTCTCCTGCACAGAAAGCTAAAGGCTGTCACTTTTGACAGCTGGCAGCCATTCTGCTTTCTGTGCTGGTGAGATGAGGGACTCCCGAGACCTAAAGGAAGTATAAGGGGTTTTCCTCAAGAGGTTTCCCTGAGGTTTCTCTCTCTAGAGGCCTCTCTCTCTTGCACAGTAAACCTTGAGTGGTTCGACCCACTCGCCCCTTAGATTCTGTACTCTGGACTTAGGCGCAGGAACTACAATGTAGAGAAAACTCGTGTAGACCAAGTTTGATGAAACAAAATGAAATGTTATTGCATAAGGAAAATTATCAAATCAAATGCAAGCAGATAAGGGAGTACATGGGAGGGAAAAACACACTAACAAATCATAACGACACAGTACTAACTAAGGCAAATACAGGCATCTTATACTCTACAAAGATCATTATGAAATAAGGAAACACACGGAACATCGAGGGAAAACAACTCATGTTAATTGTACCCTTAAATCCACCCCCTTATTAAACCTATCTAGATCTGATTGTGAAGGGCCAGAAACATGCTCACCAATCCCACTAGGAAGTGCAAGGTTTTGAAACCGAGTCTGTGTTTGGTCCTTTCAGGCGTCTCGTCTCCACGTGGATCGTGGAACCCCTGCGAGCTGCGCCACACCTCTCTCCTGAGGTGGGGGTCGGGGGCAGCTGGACACCAGCGGGCCTGGATGTCGGCGGGGTCGAGGATCGTCGGCTCGACCCTGGTTAGAGGAGCCTTGGGCTGGCTCCCATCGCTTCTTCAGGTTCCTTTTCTCTCTTCTCCCGAGCTGGGGTGGCTGGAAGGTTTCTTCTTTTGGGACCTTTATTTTTTTGTTTCTTCTCCCAAGTTGGGTCAATGGCCTCTCATTTCGGCAACAGCCCGGGGACGGTCGATGATCTCCCGATGTGCTTCCCTGGGGCGGAACGCCGGTTTCAAGACGGCCTTCTCGATGTTGGCTTTCCTCTTCCTCCTGCGATTGACTGCTTCTTCTTCTGGGTGTCCGGATTCAAGCTGCGTGTTTCCAGCTCTCCAACCTTGCGTGTCTGACTGTCCCGAGAGCTTGCTGCTGTGTCGAGTGTGTGTCCCACTGCCGAAAAAGTCTTCCAGATATACCATTCTTCCAGAGGCTTCACTTCCCGCCCAAAATCAGGTTAGTCTTTGTTTTATTTTTGGCGGGCTGCGAGCACAGTGGGGTAGCCATTATGTTTTAAAATGTCTTAAACAGCTGGTAACAGGCCCATCTCTGGTTTGAAATTACCTCCATTGTTTTTAATGGCCTGCTGATCTCGTTATCTTGTCCTGGGTGCTGTTCTCATGAATATGAAATTGTCCCCTTTTGTCTGGGGCAACATTTTGTTGGCCTCTGTCTCCAGGCCGATCTTGACTAGATCTGCATCTAATCCATATGCATACGTGTGGGTCTGGTTTTGTTCTCTCAGGAACGGCTTCCAGAACTTACTGTGGGTTGAATCCACAAATCTGTCTGAGGTTGCGCAGGAACCATTTTAAAGTGTCCCAATAAGCTGGTCACATGGTGTGGTGGCCATTTTGTATGCCCCTTTTTCTGGGCTTCTTTAAAACAGTCTTTAAAATCACAGCCTCTTCTGCCATTTGACCCTTATTAATATAAAGTCCAATTTTGCGAATCCTACAGAAGGAAGGCTGAAAAGGTAAGAAAAGGTCATTTAAACTTCTTTAAATACTTTAGACACACCAAACACACTTACCTTTGCACTCACGCACACATCACTCACCTGGACACCGACATCTCGACCCCTCCAAGTCCTTCAACCCGACGGCCCGCCTCGCAAACTTGGCGTGGTTTGGAGCCGTCGGTAATCCCACACGTCAGCATTAAAAATAGGGATTAGGCTAAAAACTGCCTATTAACTACCTGTTAACAGGCAGTTAATTGGCACTAATCCCTTCCCGCCTCGGGTAGGCGGGTCCCACTGCGGGGCGGGTAGCTGCCTCCTTTGAAACTGGCATGGAGGTGGGTTGGGTGTGGGATGGGGTCGGGACCCCTGATTTGGGGATTTTAACCCCCCACACGCCTCCAATCCCGACTCCACGGCCAAATGAAAACCCTGCCCTGTGTATTCATCTCTTACCTAGATAAGTGGCCACTTTCAGACTCTATTCTCCTAATCTGCTAATAGTTCTGTGAGTGATGTGAATCACTTTAGCTCAAGAATGTTATCATTATAGCTATCTGCTGAATAAACACTGCATCTAATGTCTTGATAATTTCCTGATTCATGATTTAATTGGGTTATGTGTAACATAGACCAACTGGACCTTTCTCCATGTAAGATTAATTGATTTAGTTTCAACATGTAAGAATAATTGATTTAATTTTAGTACAACAAAAATTGTACTAAAATTAAATCAATTAATCTTTTCTATAAAGCAGTGTATTAAGAACCTGATGAAAGGAGAAAGTAACAACAAGCGAAAGTAGGTTTGGTGTTAAGTACTGAACTCTCTATGCGCCCCACATAGTTTTGAGGGTGGAATGTGCACAAATAGGATGTATAATGCGTAACTGAAGAACACATGGAGAAAATGCTAATATTCACAGAAAAAATACATGGAAGTCAAATAATAGCCAAGTGTGAAATACATAGCAAATAAGTCATACTATATGTGAAATGCTTCGAGGATAACATGGTAACATCCATGATCAGTGATGATATCATTAAGATGTTTGAAAACCTGAAGTTTTAGTTTGGAAGATAAGCATTCTTGGCTACAAGAATATTAATGAGTAATCGCAGTCTGAACTTTTTGAAATAATTATTAAGGGGAAGGAGTCATACCACCCAACTGATACCACTTGAGGCTTGAATCCTTTGTATCACTGTTAGGCACTCAATGGTGAATGTTTGCCATTATAAGAACATAAGAACATAAGAAATAGGAGCAGGAGTAGGCCAATCGGCCCCTCGAGCCTGCTCCGCCATTCAATAAGATCATGGCTGATCTGATCCTAACCGCCAATCCACTATCACAGAACCATCTCCTGAATCTAACAGAATTAGACACACGAAATAGGAGCAGGATCAGGCTACACGGCCCCTGGGCCCGCTCCGCTACCCACAGGGCCATGACATATCCGAACCTAGACTCATGTCCAAATTCCTGCCCACTCCCCATAACCCTTAATTCCCTTTACTTCTAGGAAACTGTCTATTTCTGTTTTAAATTTATGTAATGATGTAGCTTCTACAGCTTTTTGGGGCAGCATATTCCATGGACCTACCACCCTCTGAGTGAAGTAGTTCCTCCTCATCTCAGTTTTGAAAGAGCAGCCCCTTATTCTAAGACTATGCCCCCTAGTTCTAGTTTCACCCATCATCGGGAACATCCTCCCCGCATCCACCCGATCCAACCCCTTCACAATCTTATATGTTTCAATAAGATCGCCTCTCATTCTTCTGAACTCCAATGAGTAGAGTCCCAATCTCATAGAGTCATAGAGTCATAGAGTTTTACAGCACAGAAAGAGGCCCTTCGGCCCATCGTGTCTGCGCCGCCCATCCATCCCTGTCCAGTCTAATCTACTCAACCTCTCCTCATATGTCCATCCCCTCATCCCCGGGATTAACCGAGTGAACCTTCTTTGTACTGACTCGAGAGCAAGTATGTCCTTTCTTAAGTATGGACACCAAAACTGTATGCAATATTCCAGGTGCGGTCTCACCAATACCTTGTACAACTGAAGCAATACCTCCCTATTTTTATATTCTATCCCCCTAGCAATGAAAGCCAACATTCCATTGGCCTTCTTAATCACTTGCTGCACCTGCATACTAACCTTTTGAGTTTCGTGCACCAGGACCCCCAGATCCCTTTGTACTTCAGTACTTTCCAGTTTCTTGCCATTAAGATAATAACTTGCTCTACGATTTTTCCTGCCAAAGTGCATAACCTCACACTTTCCAGTATTGTATTCCATCTGCCAAATCTCTGCCCACTTACTTAGCCTGTGTATGTCCCCTTGCAGGTTTTTTATGTCCTCCTCACTCACTACTTTCCCTCCCATCTTAGTATCATCTGCAAACTTTGATGTGTTACACTCGGTCCCCTCCTCCAAATCGTTAATATAGATTGTAAAGAGTTGGGGACCCAGCACTGACCCCTGCGGAACACCACTAGTTACTGATTGCCAGTCTGAGAATGAACCATTTATCCCAACTCTCTGCCTTCTGTTAGATAGCCAATCCTCTATCCATGCCAGAATATTACCCCCAATCCCGTGATTTATTATCTTAAGCAATAATCTTTTGTGTGGCCCCTTGTCAAATGCCTTTTGGAAGTCTAAATACACTACGTCCACTGGTTCCCCTTTATCCACCCTATATGTTACTTCCTCAAAGAACTCCAGCAAATTTGTCAAACATGACTTCCCCTTCATAAAACCATGCTGACTTTGTCCTATTAAATTATGATTATCCAAATGTCCTGTTACTGTCTCCTTAATAATGGACTCCAAAATTTTACCTACCACAGATGTTAGGCTAACCGGTCTATAGTTTCCAGCCTTCTGTCTACTGCCCTTTTTAAATAAGGGTGTTACATTAGCAGTTTTCCAGTCTGCCGGGACCTTTGCCGAGTCCAGGGAGTTTTGGAAAATTATTACCAATGCATCCACAATCCCTACTGCCACTTCCCTCAAGACCCTAGGATGTAAGCCATCAGGTCCAGGTGATTTATCTGCCTTGAGTCCCATTATTTTACCGAGTACCACTTCCTTAGTGATTTTGATCGCGTTTAGCTCCTCCCCCCCTTTAGCCCCCTGTTTGTCCAGTGTTGGGATATTCTTAGTGTCTTCTACTGTAAAGACTGATATAAAATATTCATTCAGTGTTTTTGCCATTTCCATATTTCCCACCATTAATTTCCCGGTCTCATCCTCTAAGGGACCAACATTTACTTTAGCCACCCTTTTTCTTTTTATATAACTATAAAAACTCTTACTATCTGTTTTTATATTTTTTGCTAATTTACTTTCATAATCTATCTTCCCTTTCTTAATCAATCTTTTTGTTATTTTTTGCTGTCTTTTAAAGTTTTCCCAATCCTCTATCCTCCCACTAGATTTGGCTACCTTATATGCCCTTGTTTTTAGTCGTATACTATCCTTAATTTCTTTACTTAGTCACGGATGGCTGTCTTTTCTTTTACACCCTTTTCTTCTCAGTGGAATATATATTTTTTGGAAGTTGTAAAATAACTCCTTAAATGTACCATCTGTGCATAATTTACAGGACATTATACACTCAAACAGAATAAATAATACTGCATATCATAAAGCTCTAGTCACCTTCCTTACAAATTATTCATTTGATGTTGGTTACTGAAGCGGCTGTTACTGTCTTTATTTTTGCATACCAGTGTAATGCATTTAATGAACAGTGCAGCCTGGTTTGAGACTGCAGGTGTTGCTAAATCTCATATATTGATCCGTCTGTTCAGATTGGATTGTTTCTAAATGTGGTATGAGGTTTCTGGTCAGATTAGAAACAAGTGAAATCATGGAGAGGAAGCTATTTGTGCACTTCCTTGAGATCATGCATAAATATGCTATATTTATTCAAAAAGGTAAATCTCTCGAATCTTTAACCTGATTCTTAAAGGGAAGACATCTGAGCTTTCACAAAACAGGTCAAGTCTTTATTAGATAGTGGTGAGATCAATATTAATACTCTGATTCACTAACACAGCGGGACGATTTGCTTTAGTCCATGTCAACTTCCTCTGATTGCTGTTTCTACCCTGTTCTTTTAAAATGATTTTGCTGCAAATAGCAAAAGTAATAGCTCCTCTTACTGTGTAAATGATGCTGCTAACACATAGGGACTGAAAATGTCAATGTGCATTGGGTGCCAGCTCCATATATTACTGGGTACAGAGACTTGCAGCCTACTACACAGCCAATGTGGCTGGCACACCATGGTGCATCTCACTTGGAGCCTCTACACAATGGCACAATAGGTTCATTATAGGCTGGAAACTTATTTAAATGAAGGTGCCTCCCCAATGTGTTTAGGAGATGGGAGCAGCTCCTGATAGACTGCGTGCCTGTATAAAACAGGCGCTGCTGGGGATACCTATTCCCTTCAGTTGGTCCTTGTTCAAAGGACATCATTGCTTTAGGTATGTCTCCTAGCAATTAATTGTTTCTACATAAAGGAACTTATTGAATCTTTTTGGAACTTTTGTCACTGTGCAGCTGTCATTGTTAGATACTCATAGGCCCAGAAATTGCTGGAGCGGGGCACAGGCACCTCGTGCCGAGTACTGTGAATTGGATTTTTTTCCTCACCCTTCAGGGTGTATTATTTTTGCGTCGCAAATTGCTGAATTGAGAATTGATAATGGTGTGGTGATGTCAATGAGGCACCTGGGACCTCCTGAACGCTGGGTCCAAGGGTCCATCTGCTTAGCCAATGAAATTTAAGGATAGAGAAAGAAATGGAGGGAACAATGAAGAAGGAAACAGGGTGAATTCGAGTCAAATTAGATAAACAGATATAAAGGGAGGGAAAGAAAGATTAGATTAAGAGAGAGAAAAAAACAAGAGACTCAAAGGAAAAGTAAGAAAAAATTAAAATTTTAAATTTACAAAACCTCCAGGAACTATTTACTCCAGGAGTGAAACTCCATAGCTTCAAATATTCCCCTTCTGGGCCTCCAAGGTGGAGTTTCATGTCAGGACCATAAATCATGTCATTAACAGGGTCCTTACACCATGAAATACCAGCCCTAAATGTCTGCAGCGGGATTCATTCATATTTAGTCAGACATGATTTGCCTTTAACAGATCCGTGCTGGCTCTCCTTGATTAACCCATGCCTTCCCAAATGAAAGTTTACTTTGCCCCTGATAATGGTTTCCGATAACTTCCCCACCACCGATGTTAGGCTGACTGGCCTGTAGTTTCCTGGTTTAGCCCTATCCCCTTTCTTGAATAGAGGTATTGTTGTGTATGTAACCGTTTACCTTTAAGGGAACTATAGAATGTAACCGTTCGCCTTTAAGAGCACTACTTTCGGTGTGGCACTATTTGTTGGCTCATGTATACTGTAATACCGATAGTGACCACACCAGTATATAAGGGTTGTGATACGTTAACTAGGGCAGAATCGCCCGAGCCTCTGAATAGTAAAGACGTGTTTTATTTTGTTAACAGTGGAGTCTGTGATTATTTATAATACAACCCACAGACTTAACATTGGCGACGAGTCAGGACTCGAACCCTGCGGCAGTTGTTCCACGGCGGCTTCGTCCGAAGACAGAACGTTGAAGAGAGGTTTCAATCCTCACCAGTCTGGAACCGACAGGCTGGAAGCGACAGGCATTAGGACCCTGAAGCCTCCATAACCTCGTGGGTAAGCCGCAGCGTTGGCTGCAAAGACAGGGCCACCGATCGGGAGATAAGGGCAATCGCAATCCCTGATAAGAGCCGCGGTGAAACGCGCGAGCGGGTAAGCCAGAGCCCGGGAGGGAGCGAGCAAGAGCCGCGCGAGCGGGTGAGCCAGAGGCCGGGGGCCGCTTTCAAGTGCGAGGCGCAGCCGGGCCATCGATCGCATCCGCTGATAAGGGCCGCACTCGGGCTGAAAGACAGCGTCGGGGGACGGGTGAAGACCGTCAAGCGCGGGAAAACCGCCATTGAAGTGGGCGGGGAGAGCGAGAAGCGCGGGAAAGCCGCCATTTTTCGCGGGAAAACCGCTGGGGAAGAAGGCAGAAGCGGGAAACCGCCATCTTAGAAAATTAATTAGAATTTTCAGAAACAAGAAATAAGTAAAGCAATACTTGTGGTGTTCTCAAGAAGAGAAGAAAATTAATAATAAGTAAAGAAATACTTGTGCTGTTCTCGGAAAGAGAAGAAGATGCCTAAGCGAGGAAATATTAATGATTTTAATGCTGAAATAGAAGACAGGGCCACGTATGGGGAACGCATAGGAATATATTGCGTAGCCATATACGACAAGGCAATAACTTTGTTAAATTCGATGGGAGCAAAAACATACGGGCTCTTGAAACATCTAATAGCACCAGTTAAACCAGTGGACCAGACCTTCGAAGAGATCGTAGCAGTGCTGAAGGATCAAATTACTGCAAGCACTTCCAAATGCTACCGTTGTGGAAAGACAACGCACGACCAGAATCAGTGCTGGTTTAAGAACCAAGAATGTAGGAAATGTGGCAGGATCGGGCACATAGCAAAAGTATGCCGGTCAAGAATGACGGACAACAAGAGGGAGTCCGCAAAAAAAGGGTACAAGAAGAGTCCAAGGGAACAAAAGTCCGACTCACACTTCAAATACAAGGGACTGGACAGTCTAAAAATTCACAACGTGAACAACGAAGCTGACAGACAAACCATTTGGATGACGCTGCGGATTGAAAAGGCCAAAGTCAAAATGGAAGTAGACACGGGATCGGCATTGACGGTCATGAATAAGCATGACTATAAAAAGTTTTTCAAACATATTCCACTACGGAATACAGAATTAGTACTACAGACATACACGGGACACAAAGTATTCCCTATTGGGAAGGCAGGAGTTAATGTGCGATACAAAGACAAAAATTACCGCCGTCTGGATCTGTATGTACTGCCTGAGGGAGGTCCACCACTTCTAGGACGGGAGTGGATCCGAAAAATAAAGATGGATTGGCATGAGCTAAACGCCATGTCGGTGGAGCACGAGAAAGAGGACGTCAAATCTGAACGGTTGTCCCGAATATTAGATGAAGCGAAAGAAGTATTCCAACAAGGGCTGGGTAAGCTGCGAGGTATTAAAGCAAGGGTTAAGATTGCAGAACATGCAAGCCCAAAGTTTTGTAAGGCCAGGTCGGTACCGTATGCAATACGACCAGCAGTGGAGGCAGAACTAGAAGAACTTGAACGATCAGGGGTTCTGTCAAAAGTAGACTACAGTGAGTGGGCCACGCCCATTGTACCCGTCATGAAATCCTCACCAAGTAGTAAGCCAGGGGGACCGGGGAAGGTCCGTATCTGCGGGGATTTCAAGATCACAGTGAACCCAGTGCTTCATTCGGTGCAATACCCGCTGCCAAGGATTGAAGATATTTTCGCTTCGTTGGCTGGAGGAAAACACTTCACGAAGATAGACCTAGCTCAGGCATATTTGCAGATGGAGGTTGAGGAAGAGTCACGCCAATACCTAACTATCAATACCCACAGAGGTTTGTACCATTATAACAGACTGGTCTTTGGAGTGGCTTCGGCACCAGCAATTTGGCAGAGGGCCATGGAACAGGTGTTACAAGGAATTCCAAGCGCGCAGTGCTATTTGGATGATATCCTAATCACGGGAATGGATGAAGAGGAACACCTCACGAATTTGAAACTGGTACTCACCAGGTTAAAGGAGTATGGCCTTAGGGTTAACCGCAATAAGTGTGAGTTTTTCCAAAAACGAATCTCATACTGCGGTCATATCATTGACCGCGAGGGACTACATAAATCACCGGAGAAGATAGAAGCGGTCGTGAAGGCTCCCGCTCCAGGGAACGTGTCACATTTAAGATCATTCTTGGGGTTGATCAATTACTACCACAAGTTCCTACCAAATTTGTCCACGGTGCTGCATCCACTGAATGAGCTGTTGCGAAAGGAGACACCATGGAAGTGGAGTGAGGAGTGCAAAAAGGCTTTTCGCAGAAGCAAGGAGTTGATTACCTCCGAGGAAGTGTTGGCTCATTTCAACCCAGCATTACCCCTTCGGCTGGCGTGTGATGCTTCACCGTACGGAATTGGAGCAGTACTTTCGCACAGGCTTCCAAATGGCTCGGAAAGGCCAGTGGCTTTCGCGTCCCGATCTTTGACAACCGCGGAGCGAAATTACGCCCAGATAGACAGGGAGGCCCTCAGTCTTGTGTGGGGCGTGAAGAAATTCAACCATTACTTGCAATGTAAGAGGTTCACATTGCTGACAGACCACCAGCTGTTGGTGTCCATATTTAACCCGAACAAGGCCGTGTCCAACATGACAGCACAAAGGCTACAAAGATGGTCAGTCTTACTTGGGGCACACCAGTATGACATTGAGTACAAAAGGTCAACAAAACACGGAAATGCCGATGGGTTATCACGCTTACCATTGCCGACAGTAGAAGAAGCGAGTACAGGGGACCCAGTGGAGTTGTTCCACTCGTCCATTGTGGAATGTCTGCCGATAACAAACTCAATGATTGAGAAGGAGACAAGGAATGACCCGACTCTTTCACGAGTCTATGACTTAACGGTGAAGGGATGGCCAGCACAGAGCGAACCAACACTGCAGGCATTCTCACAGAGGAAAGAACAACTGTCGGTGTGCCGGGGAACCCTAATGTGTGGGTCGAGAGTGGTGATTCCGCCCAAACTCCAAAAGAAAGTACTCAAGGAGCTGCACGAAGGACATCTGGGTGGAGTAAAGATGAAGAATTTAGCGAGAGCATTTGTGTGGTGGCCAGGCATCGACGGGAACATAGAGGAGATCACCAAGAATTGCCTAGGATGTCAGAGGGTTCAGAACGCACCACCACCGGCTCCTCTGCACCCATGGGAGTGGCCCTCATCTCCTTGGCAAAGAGTACACATCGACTTTGCTGGTCCATTTATGGACTCGATGTTCCTGATAGCGGTGGATGCCCACTCCAAGTGGCCGGAAGTAATTAAAATGACCACCACCACGACGGAGAAAACCATCACGGTGTTAAGAACCATGTTTGCTCGGAATGGCCTGCCGGAACAGATCTGTTCCGATAACGGACCACAATTTGTGTCCGAGGAATTCAAGAAATTCCTAAAGAGCAATGGGGTTAAACATTACACATCAGCCCCATACCATCCCGCCTCCAATGGGTTGGCTGAAAGGTTCGTCCAGACCTTCAAGAAGGCCGTAAAGGCCATGAGTAATGAAGACATAAGTCTACAACATAAGGTAGACAGTTTTTTGTTGGCATACCGAAATGCAACACATGCGGTCACAAATCAAACTCCCGCAATGATGTTTTTTAACAGACGCTTAAGATGCCGGCTGGATCTACTTAAACCCAATGTCAGAAGGGACGTGGAGAACTGGCAATTCCAGAACATCAATGACAGGGCAACTAGGTCTTTCAAGATGGGGCAACAAGTTTTGGCCCGGGACTATCGTACAGAAAAATGGCAGCCTGGAACTATTAAAAAAAGGCTAGGCCCGTTGATGTACACGGTGAACATTGGGGACAATGTAATAAGGCGCCATGTTGACCAGCTCATAGAGTCCGCCACAAATGAGCACTCGACTTCACCACCTGACCCGAGTAATGTTGAAACTGAAATACCTAGAACACCTACTGCTGATCTAGTAACATTGGATTCAGATGAACCTGACACTGTTGTTCCAGCTGAATCGATTTTGCCAGGCACCCCTACTGGGCCGCTAGGAATGACGACACCACTTCGGCGTTATCCAGAGAGGATCCGGAAACCTCCACAGAGACTAAACATGTAAACTGTTATATGACGTTGACTCCATCGAGAGTATATCTGTAAACTGTTATATGAAGTTGAAGATTGTATGTTTAAAGGGGATTCTGTAAGTAATAAGCTAAAAAGGGAGGAGTGTTGTGTATGTAACCGTTTACCTTTAAGGGAACTATAGAATGTAACCGTTCGCCTTTAAGAGCACTACTTTCGGTGTGGCACTATTTGTTGGCTCATGTATACTGTAATACCGATAGTGACCACACCAGTATATAAGGGTTGTGATACGTTAACTAGGGCAGAATCGCCCGAGCCTCTGAATAGTAAAGACGTGTTTTATTTTGTTAACAGTGGAGTCTGTGATTATTTATAATACAACCCACAGACTTAACAGGTATAACTTTAGCAACCCACCAGTCCTCTGGCACTACTGTATCCAATGAAGATTGAAAGATTGTGACCAATGCCTCTGCTATTTCTACCTTTGCTTCTTTCAATAACCTGGGATGTATTCCATCTGGACCAACTTTCAGTAATGCTAATCTTTTTAGTTTGTCTTCTCTATTACTATCCTGTCAATAACTTCCCTCTCCTCTTTTAGTGTAACCTTCACATCATCCACTTCCTTTGTGAAAACAGATGCAATGTACTCAAATAATACTTTAGTCATGTCCTCTGCCTCTACATGAAGATTTCCCTTTGGGTCCTTAATAGGCCCAACTTATTCCCTAGCGAACCTCTTACACTTTATGGGGGTGTTTGAGGCAATAACTTTTAAAAGTTTGGAAAATTAGCACCAGGCGCTATGTTTTTCTAACTTAAAAAATTTGTTTTTCTCGCTCCAAGAGGGAGGTGGAGCACTAAACCAAGCGCTCCACTTCCCTCTTAGAGCGCGATTGGCAGCAGGCAGGGCGGTGTGATTTGCAGCGTTGCACACTGGGCTGTGAAGCGCTGCCACGTTGGAAGGCTCATTCCCTTGCTTTTAAAGGGAAGGGCCATCACTTCAGGCTCTGCAAAAGAAAGGGCACCTACCTGGAGCACCAAGGGAGTGGCAAACCTGTGCGATCAGCCCGGCACTCACTCATGATTGCAGGAAGGAACCTGCAGAAAAAAACGAATCAAAAAAGGTAAGCCCGATGCTGGCGTTGTTTTCGCCCGTGGATGCTTCAGGGGGCGGAAATGAATTTCGGGTCCAGGGCAACATCCCCAGCATCAAAGCTCTGTTGACTCTGCCTAATCATGTTTTGATTTTCTAAGTGATTTGACACCACTTCCTTAACAATGGATTCCAGCATTTTCCCGATGACTGATGTCAGGCTAACTGGCCTGTAATTCCCTGTTTTTTCTCTCCCTCCTTTCTTGAATAGCGGTGTTACATTTGCGACCTTCCAATCTGCTGGGTCCATTCTACAATTTAGGGAATTTTGGTAGATCAAAACCAAAAAACCAATGCATCCACTATCTCTTCAGCCATCTCTTTTAGAACACTAGGATGTAGGCCATCAGGTCCAGGGGATTTGTTGGCTTTTAGTCCCATTAGTTTCTCTAGTACTTTTTCTCTACCTATATTAATTACGTTAAGTTCCTCACCCTCATTAGACCCTTGGTTCCCCATCATTTTGGTATGCTTTTTGTGTCTTCTACTCTGAAGACAGATACAAAATATTTGTTTAACGTTTCTGCCACTTTCATATTCCCCATAATAATTTCTCCTGTCTCAGCCTCTAAGGGACCAACGTTTACTTTTGCTACTCTTTTCCTTTTTATATACTTGTAGAAACTCTTAAAATCTGCTTTTATATTTCTTGCTAGTTTTCTCTCATATTTTATTTTTTCCCTTTATATCAATTTTTTGGTTAACCTTTGCTGCTTTCTGAAACTCTCCCAATCCTCAGGCTTACTATTATTCTTTGCACCATTATAAGCTTATTCTTTCAATCTAATGCTATCCTTAACTTCTTTAGTTAGCCACGGTTGAATCACTTTTCCCATGGAGTTTTTGTTTCTCAATGGAAATTATTTTTGTTGAGAATTATGAAATATTTCTTTAAATGCTAGCCACTTCTTATCTACTGCTATACCTTTTTAATCTATTTTTCAAATCTACCTTATCCAACTCATCCTTCATGCCTATGTAATTGGCTTTTATTAAGTTAAAATTCTAGTTTCGGACTTTGGCAAGTCACTCTCAAAATTAATGTGAAATTCTATCATATTATGATGACTCTGCCCCAGAGGATGCTTTACTATGAGATTTCTAATTAACCCTGTCTCATTACACAATATAAGATCTAAAATAGCCTGTTCCCTGGTTGGTTCCATGATATATTGTTCTAGGAAACTGTCCCAAATGCATTCCATGAACTCGTTCTCCAGACTACCTTTACCAATTTGATTTGTCCAATCTATATGAAGATTAAAGTCCCCCAAGATTATTGCATTACCTTTGTTGCAAGCTCCTACTATTTCTTGATTAATATTCTGTCCAACATTACAGTTACTGTTAAGGGGCCTATATACTACTCCCACCAGTGTTTTCTGCCCCTTGTTATTCCTTATCTCCATCCATACTGATTCTAGTTCCTGATCTTCCGAGTCGAAATCCTTTCTTGCTACTGTCCATATGTCATCCTTTATTATCTGGGCTATTCCCCCTCCTTTTACATTCTGCCTGTCTTTTTGAAATGTCAAGTACCCTGGAACATTTAGTTCCCAACCTTGGCCACCTTGCAACCATGTCTCTGTAATGGCTATTAGATCAAACCCATTTATCTCTATTTGTGCCATTAGTTCATCTATCTTGTTACGAATACTTCATGCATTCAGATAAAGAGCCTTTCATTTAAATTTTTTACCATTATTCCCTGCTTTGACCTTATTCTCTGCTGCACTGCTGCCATTAAACTCTCTGTCTCTTCCTGTCACACTCTGCTTATTTTTACCCAAATTGCTACACTGCTCTATTGCCTTGACCTTTCTCTTTAGATTTCTAAATTTGCCCTCACCTGACCACCCCCCCCCCCGCCATTTTTAGTTTAAAACCCTATCTATCACCCCAGTTATTCGACTTGCCAGGAGGCTGGTCCCAGCCCGGTCTAAGTGGAGCCCATCGTGACAGAAAAGCTCCCTCTTTCCCCAATAGTGGTGCCAGTGCCACATGAATTGAAACCCCTTTCTCCCACACCACTCTTTGAACCATGCATTTAACTCTCTGATCTGCTTGATCCTATGCCAATTTGCGCATGGTTCATGTAGTAATCCAGAGATTATTACCCTTGTTGTTCTCTGCCCCTTGTTAGAACCTAGCTCCTCAAACTCCCTCAGCAGAACCTCATTCTTAGTTCTACCTATGTCGTTGGTGTTAGATCCGTATATCTTGATGTTGTGTGTAATTCAATAACTAGACAGAGACTGCAGGGGAACAATCAACAGGTGTTAACTGCATGAGGGTTACTCTAAAACTAACAGTACAGATCCCTACTCAGGGTTTATATACAGGTGTGGTCACTGCCGGTACTACAGTATACAGGAGCTGTAAAAAGTAGTTCTCCCCTTAAAGGCGGATGTGTAATGCCTTACCCCACTCCTTTTCATAAATTTCCGAAACTCTTCGGACACAAACTGTGGTCCGTTATCAGAGCAAATCTGCTCTGGCAAGCCGTTCCAGGCAAATATGGTCCGTAGGACTGCAATCGTTTTCTCCGTGGTGGTGGAGGACATTTTGATCACCTCAGGCCATTTCGAGTGCGCATCCACGGCTATTAAAAACATTGAGTCCCTGAATGGACCAGCAAAATCAATATGCACCCATTGCCATGGAGAGGAGGGCCACTCCCATGGGTGTAGAGGGGCATGTGGTGGTGCATTTTGGACCTTCTGGCATCCTGAGCAGCTCTTTGTTAGGTCCTCGATTTGCTGATCGATCCCCGGCCACCACACATAAGCCCTAGCAAGGCTTTTCATTTTCACCCCTCCCAGATGGCCTTCGTGACGCTCATTGAGCACTCTCTCCCTTAACTTGGGTGGAATTACCACTCGGGATCCACACATCACTGTCCCCTGGCATACTGACAGCTGTTCTCTTCTGGATGAGAATGCTGGCAACAGTGAGTCGCCATGTGTTGGCCATCCCTTCACCGTCAAGTCATATACCCGAGACAGTGTCGGGTCATTTCGGGTCTCCTTCTCTATATCCGCGTTAGTTACTGGCAAGCGTTCAATTATAGTCGAATAAAATATTTTGACAGGGTCCACTGCTGGTGGTTCCTCCGCAGTAGGCAGTGGCAGGCATGATAGCCCATCAGCGTTTCCATGCTATTTCGTGCCCTTATATTCTATTTCATATTGGTTCGCCCCTAGAAAAAGGGACCATCTTTGTAGCCATTGTGCAGTCATCACCGGAACGCCCTTCTTTGGATTAAAGATGGAGACAAGTGGTTGGTGGTCAGTCAGCAAGGTGAACTTCTGCCCGTGCAGATAGTGGTTGAACCTTTTCACTCCCCACACTAGGCTGAGGGCCTCCCGGTCAATCTGGGCATAGTTACGCTCGGCTGAGGTTAGTGACCGAGACGCAAAGGCTACTGGCCTCTCTGAGCCGTCCGGGAATTTGTGCGACAGCACCGCTCCAATACCATAGGGTGATGTATCACACGCCAACCGAATTGGTAGTGCTGGGTTGAAATGAGCCAACACCTCTTTTGATGTGATCAATTCTTTGCACTTCTGGAAAGCTCGTTTACATTCATCATTCCACTTCCATGGTACCCCCGTTTGCAGTAGGGTGTTCAGTGGGTGTAGTACTGTAGACAAATTTGGCAAGAACTTATGGTAGTAGTTCACCAGCCCGAGGAACGACCTCAGTTGTGACACATTTTCCGGTGCTGGAGCCTTGGCTACTGCCTCAATCTTTTCAGGGGACTTATGAAACCCCTCTTTATCAATAACGTGGCCACAATACGAGATCTGCTTCTGGAAAAACTCGCATTTGTGGCGATTAGCTCGGAGCCCATATTTCTTCAATCTAGTGAGCACCTGCTCCAGGTTGGCGAGGTGATCACTGTCATTTTCGCCCGTGACCAGGATGTCGTCCAAATAACACTGGGTCCCTGGAATCCCTTGCAGGACTTGATCTATTGCCCTTTGCCAAATAACCGGAGCTGATGCTACCCCGAACACCAGCCGGTTGTATTGGTAGAGACCTTTATGAGTGTTGATTGTGAGGTACTGTTTCGAGGCTTCTTCTACCTCCATTTGCAGGTATGCCTGGGCCAGCTCAATCTTAGTGAAGCGTTTCCCTCCAGATAGCGAGGCAAAAATATCTTCAATCCGCGGAAGCGGATATTGTACAGTGTGAAGGACTGGGTTCACTGTCACCTTAAAATCACCACAGATGCGAACCTTCTTTGGTTCCCTAGGCGTATTACTCAATGACCTCTTCATTACAGGAACGATGGGTGTAGGCCAGTCGCTCCAGTCCACTTTGGACAGTACTCCTGAATGTTCCAAACCTTTCAGCTCTGCTTCGACGGCTGGGCGGATCGCATAAGGTACCGGTCTGGCCTTAAAAAACTTTGGGCTTGCATTTTCCTCTATTTTGATCATCGCTGTCATGCCCTTTAGTGTTTCGAGTCCCTCCTGGAACATTTGTTGTGCTTCAGTTAGTATTTTTGACAGTCGTCCAGGTGTGACGTCGTCATCCTTTTTGGCATCTACCATCAGTGCTTGTATGGAATGCCAATCTAGCTGTATCTTCTGGATCCATTCACGTCCTAGTAGTGGTGGTCCTCCATCTGGCAATGCATATAGGTCCATTTTTGGTGTTTCCTTGCCGTTGTATATCACGTTCACCCTTATTTTTCCTTTGGGATAGACTTTTTGCCCCGTGTACGTCTTCAAGACAATCTCTGTATCTCTCAAGGGTATATGTGAGAATAGCCGCTTGTAGTCGGTTTATGACTGTTAGGGCTGATCCTGTGTCTAATTGCATTTTCACTTGGACTCCGGCTATCTTGAGCGTGACCCAGATAGTTTGGTGATCCTCCGTTTTGATCACATTATGTAGTTTCAGACAACCCAGCTCCTTGCTTCCAGAGTCTGTATCACTTTTCTGTTCATCTGAACTACTCTCCGTCACCTTATGTACCTTCTTGTACTTCTCCTGTGGGAATTTCTTGCTGCTGGTTTTCTTTTCCGACCTGCAGACTCTTGCTATGTGTTCTACTTTTACACACTGTCTGCACACTTGGTCCTTGAACCAACAATCCTTATGGTCGTGTGTTGTTCTGCCGCAGCGATAGCACTTCACTGCTCCGTATGACATTTCAATTGTGCCATATTCTTGCGGTCTCCGTTGTATCTCTGCAGCGCCCCGTGCGGTTGCTTCATGTGATACTGCCATGCTGAAAGCCTTGTCCAGCGTAAGATCCTTTTCTGATAGAAGCCGTTTCTGGGTTCCTTCACTTTGAAGCCCACACACAAACTTGTCCCTTAAAGTATCTGCTAGTCCTGTTCCAAACTGGCAGTGTTTCGATAGCTTGCGCAGTTCCGTTAAATACTCAGCATTACTTTCATCTTTATGCTGGTTCCTTTTGTGAAACTTAAATCTTTCTGCTATCAGCAGCGGTGTGGGGTTTAAGTGGTCCTGTAGGATTGCCACTATGCTTTCAGAATCCTTTTCCACTGGCTTCTCTGGGGTTACTAGGTTTCGCAGTAAGCCATACGTTTTTGCACCCATGGAATTCAACAATACCAGTGCTTTCCTGTCATCTGGCACTTCATTCGCCTTGCAGTACACTTCTATGTGTTCGACATATGTCGCCCAATCTTCGACTTCATTGTCGAACGCTGTGACACTGCCACTCTTCGGCATCCCTGGGTGTGGTTAGACTGGCTAAAAATGGCATCTCCCGCGCTCTCCGTTCTTCTCCGCTGTGGCTCAAAATGGCGTCTCCCGCGCTTTCCTTTCTTCCCACGCTCTCCCTTCTTATCCGCTGTGGCTCAAAAAAAATGGCGTCTCCCGCGCTCTCCCTTCTTCTCCGCTGCGGCTCAAATGGCGTCTCCCGCGCTTCCTTTCTTCCCCACGGACGCTGCTCAGCCCTTGAACACTGGACGCGCTCTGCACATTTTCCTGCGCGCTTCTCTCGTTGACGCCGCTCGGTCCTGAACACCGGCTGCGCCCTGTGCGCTGTACCCTCTCTCTGCTCCCGTCGACGCTGCTCGGCCTTTTCCTGTGCCGTCGGTCGGCTCTAGCCGCCGCTGTGCGGGAAGGGTCTGCGCCGTACCTTTTGTCATCCCGTTTCGCTGGAGTCTCCGTTGGATGGTCGACGCCCGTGCTTCTGGAATCGGCCTTCTTCTGCAGAGTTGCAGGTAGGTTCGAATCTGCTCATCGCCAATGTTAGATCCGTGTATCTTGATGTTGTGTGTCCTTCAATAACTAGACAGAGACTGCAGGGGAACAATCAACAGGTGTTTACTGGATGAGGGTTACTCTAAAACTAACAGTACAGATCCCTACTCAGGGTTTATATACAGGTGTGGTCACTGCCGGTCCTACAGTATACAGGAGCTGTAAAAAGTAGTTCTCCCCTTAAAAGTACATACACTACAGTTGGTTCCTACATGGACCACGACAACTGGATCTTCCCCTTCCCACTCCAAGTTCTTCTCCAGCTGTGAGAAGATATCCTTAACCCTGGCACTGGGCAGGCAACACAGCTTTCGGGACTCTCTTTTGCAGCTGCAGAGAACAGTATCTATCCCCCTGAATATACTGTCCCCTACTACTTCCACATTCCTTCCTTCTCCACCCACTTGGATGGCCCCCTGTACCACAGTGCCGTGGTCAGTTTTCCTATCCTCACTGCAGTCCTTTTCCTCATCCATACAGGTAGAAAGTACCTCGTACCTGTTGGACAAGGTCCAGGGCTGAGGCGTCTCCATCTAACATCCTGTGTCCCCATACCTTCCTGACTCGCAGTCACACCCTCAGGTCACTGAGCACTAACGAACTTTAAAGTACTGCTTAACCTAAAGGGTGTGACTGCCTCCTGGAACAAAGTGTCCAGGTTACTCTCCCCCTCCCTGATGCATCGCAATGTCTGTAGCTCGTACTCCAGCTCAACAATTCTGAGCCGAAGTTCCTCAAGTTGCAGACACTTACTGCAGATGTGGTTGCTCGGGATCGAGATGCTCTCCGTATTAAGTCCGTGTGTTAATGGAGAAACGGAATGCAGGAGTTGGTTTAACAAGTCTTTACTGAATGGAGACAATCTGGAAACTGAAACTACAGAAGCCTGCCAGGGCCTTTTATACAGGGATGGTCACTGCCGGTACTGCAGTCTGAGACCAGTTATTCCCTTAAAGGGACATACACAACAATTCCTCCCCTTTTAGATAAACAGTACATAACATTCATTTAACAACTAAATAATAACTAATTACAATTACAATTACGGTTGCTAGATACATTAGTTGAAGTTAAGCAATTATAAGTTCAGTCTTTGAGGAGGCTTCCTGATTCCATCTGGATAATGCCTCTTTGGAATATCAGGTTCTTCTGGCAAGGTTGAGTCGGGATCAATGTCGTTGTTTGGTTCGTCTGCTTCCAATATCACCGATTCTGCGGTAGATGCAATTGGTACTTCGGTTTCATCGCCAGGTGTATCAGATCGTGGTGTGGAGTTGAGGTTTTACAGTGGCTCTAGAATCTGGTCAGCATGGCGTCTTACAATGCTTTCTCCAACATCCACGGTATACATTAGAGGTCCTTGCCGTGTACAGATCGTTCCTGGCTGCCATTTCTCTGTGCGGTAGTCCCGGGCCAAAACTGGTTGACCTATCTTAAAACTCCTGGTCGGCCTTTCATTCATATTCTGAAACTGCCTGTTCTCCACATCTCTTCTGACGTTTGGCTTAACCAAATCCAAGCGGCATCGTAGTCTTCGATTGAAGAACATCATGGCTGGAGTTTGGTTGGTAACCGCATGTGTCGCATGCAGGCAAACAAGAAGTTATCCACCTTGTGTTGTAGGGGTATATCTTCATTACACATTGCCTTGATAGCCTTCTTGAATGTTTGAACAAACCTCTCGGCCAATCCATTAGTGGCTGGATGATATGGGGCGGATGTGTAATGCTTAACACCATTGTTCTTTAAGAACCTCCGGAACTCTTCAGACACAAACTGTGGTCCATTGTCAGGGCAAATCTGTTCAGGCAGCCCATTCCTGGCGAATATGGTTCGTAAGACTGTGGTAGTTTTTTCTGTGGTGGTTGAGGACATTTTTATTACCTCTGGCCACTTTGAATGTGCATCCACCGCAATTAAAAACATCGAGTCCATAAAGGGACCAGCAAAATCAATGTGCACCCTTTGCCATGGAGATGAGGGCCACTCCCATGGATGTAGAGGGGCTTGTGGTGGGGCGTTTTGGACCTTCTGGCATCCTGTACAGCTCTTGGTCATCTCTTCGATTTCTCTATCGATTCCCGGCCACCACACAAATGCTCTGGCTAAGTTCTTCATTTTTCACCCCTCCCAGATGACCCTCATGAAGCTCATTGAGCACTCTATCCTTCAATTTGGGTGGAATTACTACTCTGGATCCACACATCAAGGTTCCTCTGCACACTGACAGCTGTTCTCTTCTCGGCGAGAATGCTGGCAGCAGTGGTTCGCCATGTGCTGGCCATCCCTTCACCGTTAAATCATAGACCCAGGAGAGTGTCGGGTCATTTCGTGTTTCCTTTTCTATGTTTGCATTCGTCACAGGGAGACATTCGGCAATAGTCGAGTGGAATAACTCCACTGGATCCAATGCCAGTTCTTCTTCCACCGTCGGCAACGGTAGGCGCGACAATCCATCAGCATTCCCATGCTGTTTAGTTCCTTTGTACTCGATGTCATATTGGTGTGCCCCTAGGAAAAGGGACCACCTCTGTAGCCGTTGTGCCGTCATTATCGGTACGCCCTTCTGAGGGTTGAAAATGTAGACGAGAGGTTGATGATCAGTTAGTAGAGTAAATTTCTGACCGTGCAGGTAGTGATTGAACTTCTTCACTCCCCACACCAGGCTGAGGGCCTCTCTGTCAATCTGGGCGTAGTTATGCTCGGCTGAAGTTAACGAGCGTGACGCAAAAGCTATCGGCCTCTCAGAACCATCAAGGAATTTATGTGACAGTACCGCCCCAATACCGTAGGGAGACGCACCACACACCAATCTTATTGGTAGTGATGGGTTGTAGTGAGCCAAAACTTCTCTTGAAGTGATTAGGTCCTTACTCTTCTGAAAGGCCCGCTTACATTCATTGCTCCATTTCCATGCTACTCCCGTTCGTAGTAGGGCTTTCAGTGGATGCAGAATTGTGGACAAATTCGGCAAAAACATATGGTAGTAATTCACCAATCCGAGGAATGACCTCAGTTGTGACACATTTTCAGGCGCTGGGGCCTTAACTACCGCTTCAATTTTGTCAGGGGACTTATGCAACTCCTCTTCATCAATCACGTGGCCACAATACGATATCTGTTTCTTAAAAAACTCGCACTTGGGGCGATTGGCTCGTAGCCCATGTTCACGTAGTCTAGTGAGCACCTGCTCTAGGTTGGCAAGGTGTTCACTGTCATCTTCACCTGTCACTAGGATGTCGTCCAAGTAACACTGAGTCCTCGGAATCCCTTGCAGGACTTGTTCCATCGCTCTTTGCCATATCGCCGGAGCTGATGCTACTCCGAATACCAGTTGATTATACTGGTAAAGACCTTTGTGAGTGTTTATCGTGAGATACTTCCTAGAGGATTCTTCAACCTCCATCTGCGAATATGCTTGCGCTAGGTCAATTTTTGTAAAACGCTTCCCTCCGGATAGTGAGGCGAAGATATCTTCTATCCTTGGAAGAGGATATTGTACTGTGTGAAGGACTGGGTTCACTGTCACCTTGAAGTCCCCACAGATGCGAACCTTCCTTGGCTCCTCAGACTTATTGTTTAATGTTTTCTTCATGACAGGAACAATGGGTGTCGCCCACTCGCTCCAGTCTACCTTAGATAACACGCCTGCATTCTCCAGATTCTCCAGCTCTGCCTCGACGGCTGGGCGAATTGCATATGGTACCGGTCTTGCTTTGAAAAACTTGGGAATTGCATTCTCCTCTATTTTTATTGAGGCGGTTACGCCTTTAAGAGTGCCCAGTTCTTGTTGAAATACCTCTTTGGCGTCAGCTAAGATTGTTGACAATCGTCCAGGAGTGACGTCGTCATCCTTTTTACCAGCCACCGTCAGTGCCAGAATGGAGTGCCAGTCTAAACTTATCTTTCTGATCCATTCACGTCCCAATAACGGTGGTCCACCATCTTGCAGAATGTAGAGATACAATTTCCGTATTTTCTTGCCGTTGTATTCGACAGGCACCCTTATTTTTCCTCTGGGGTATACTTTTTGCCCCGTATACGTCCTCAAGACAATGGATGTCTCTCTCAAGGGTATGTGTGAGAATAGCCGCTCGTAGTCTCGTCGATTCATGACGGTTAGAGCTGATCCTATATCCAATTCCATTTTGACTTGAGACCCTGCTATCGTGAGGGTGACCCAAATGGTTCGGTGATCCTCTTTTGCGATTACGTTGTGAAGTTTGAGATAGCTTAGTCTCTTGTTCCCGGATTCACTATCGCTCATCTGGTCTTCGGAACTACTGTCCGCCATCTTTTGTACTTTCCTGTACTTTTCCTTAGTCGTCTTTTTATTGTCGTTGGCCTTCTTCTCAGACCTGCAAACTCATGCGATGTGTCCCATCTTTCCGCATTGCCTGCATATTTTGTCCTTGGACCAGCAGTCCTTCTGGTCATGGTTTGTTCTGCCGCAGCGATAACATTTTGCAAATCCCCGTGTCATTTCGTGGGTGCCGTATTCCTATGGCTTTTGTTGTATTTCCGCAGCTCCCCTTGCTGCTGCTTCGTACGATACTGCCACGCTGAAAGCCTTATCTAGCGTCAGCTCTTTCTCTGAGAGTAACCTCTTCTGGGTTCCTTCACTCAGGAGTCCACAGACAAATTTGTCCCGTAAGGTATCTGCCAGTCCTGCTCCGAACTGGCAGTGCTTTGATAGCTTGCATAGTTCCGTATGGTAATCAGCATTGCTCTCATTTTTATGCTGATTTCTCCTGTGGAATTTAAATCTTTCTCCTATCAGCAGCGGTGTAGGATTTAAGTGTTCCTGTAGGATAGCAACAATTTCGTTAAAACTCTTCGCCTTTGGTTTGGCTGGAGTAATAAGGTCCCGCAATAGGCCGTACGTTCTTGCGCCCATTAAATTTAGCAATACCGATGCCTTTTTCCCCTCGGCTATTTCGTTTGCCTCGCAATATACCTCGACTCTTTCCACATACGTGGTCCAGTCTTCTATTGCATTATCGAAGGCAGTGATATCGCCAGTCTTTGGCATCTTGAAAATCTAAGATGGCGTCTCCCGCGCTTTTCCTTCGTCCCCGATGGATCAAAATGGCACCTCCCGCGCTTTTCCTTCTTCCCCGCCAAGTTAAGATGGCGCCTCCCGCACTTTCCCACCGCTGCCGCTGCTGTCAATGCCGCTCTCTGCGGTATTTTTATTTTTAACTGTTCCCGTCGTGGAGCGGACCCTCTGGGACACTTCCCTCCCTCTTCTTAGGTCCGAACGCTGCCTGGCTGCGAAGCACCGGCCGCGCCCTGTGTGCTCCACCCTCTCTCTCTCTCTTTGCTTCCCGACTCGCTGCCCGGCCCCGTTGCAGAGCCACCCGATCGAGCTCTAGCCCACCGCAGCCCAGGAAGGATCAGTGCACTACCTGCCACCAGCCCGATTAGCTAGGAAACCACAGACTGGGGAACCAAGCCTGGCTCTTGACAGTCTCCCCTGCAGGTTTTCAATCCGATGATTTGGAGGGCGGTTGCCCACGGTCGACGCCCGTTTCTCGAGTTTCTTTGGATTTTTTTTTTTTCTTTTCTGGCTTTGACCTTCAATAATGTTGTCTGAGGTGCTGCCAAGTTCCAGGTAAGTTTGTTTCTTACTCGTCACCAGTATTAAGTCCGTGTGTTAATGGAGACACGGAATGCAGGAGTTGGTCTAACAAGTCTTTACTGAATGGAGACAATCTGGAAACTGAAACTACAGAAGCCTGCCAGGGCCTTTTATACAGGGATGGTCACTGCCAGTACTGCAGTCTGAGACCAGTTATTCCCTTAAAGGGACATACACAACACTCCACAGACTCCCACATGCTGCAGTTACGACACACCACCTCCCCTGCCATCTCTAACCTTGTTTTATTTATTAATTAATTAGTTAAAGCTTTGATGAAATTGATATTTTCGTTTTATTGGTTCATTATTTTATGTAGGTCAAGTTATTAATTTAATATGTATTAGCAAGATACAGTTTCTCAGCTCTTAATTTAACCCCTTTCCCTAACCTGAAGAGCAAAAAAGGACTGCAATACTCACCAACCTGTTGAAACCGTGATTCTTAAAGTATGATGTTTTCCATTAACTAGACGGAGGCTGTAAATTAACAATCAACAGGTGTTTACTGGAGGAGGGTAGTCTAAAGACTAACAGTACAGGGGCATGCTCAAGGCTTATATACAGGTGTGGTCACTGCCGGTACGACAGTATACAGGAGCTGTAAAAGTAGTTCTCTCTTAAAGGTACATACACGACAATTCCTCCCCTATTAGATTAACAGTACCCATAACATTCAAATAACAGTTAACACTTTAACATGCACATTAAACTGAAATAGTCCATTTATAGATTCAGTCTTTGGGGCGGCTTCCTGATCCTTTCTGGATAGCGCCTTTCCTGAGGTTCTTGTTCTTGGTGCGGAGGCAATCCTGGCCCCCTTTCGTCGGTTAATTCATCAGTTCCCGCTGCTACTGTTTCTGGGGTAGATGCTACCGGTATGTCGGGTTCAGCCCCAGGTACGCGAGACATGGGGTTGACTCGTTCCTGTGACGCTAGGATCTGGTCGACATGGCGTCTCACAATGTTCTCCCCGACAGCCACTGTGTACATTAGTGGCCCCTGCCGTGTGCATATCGTTCCGGGTTGCCATTTCACTGTTCGGTAGTCACGGGCCAAGACTGGTTGTTCTACATTGAAGCTCCTTGTCGGCTTCTCATTGATGTGCTGGAATTGCTTATCCTCAACATTTCTTCGCACATTTGGTCTGAGCAAATCCAGACGAGATCTCAACCTTCGGTTAAAGAACATCATGGCCGGGGTCTGGTTGGTAATTGCATGTGTCTCATTTCTGTAGGCTAACAGGAAATTGTCCACCTTATGCTGCAGTGGAATTTCATCATCGCAGATGGCCCTTATCGCCTTTTTAAAGGTTTGTACGAACCTCTCAGCCAATCCATTTGTAGCTGGATGATACGGGGCGGATGTGTAATGCCTTACCCCATTCCTTCTCATAAATTTCCGAAACTCTTCGGACACAAACTGTGGTCCATTATCAGAGCAAATCTGCTCTGGCAAGCCGTTCCTGGCAAATATGGTCCGTAGGACTGCAATCGTTTTCTCTGTAGTGGTGGAGGACATTTTGATCACCTCAGGCCATTTCGAGTGCGCATCCACTGCTATTAAGAACATTGAGTCCATGAATGGACCAGCAAAATCAATATGCACCCGTTGCCATGGAGAGGAGGGCCACTCCCATGGGTGTAGAGGGACATGTGGTGGTGCATTTTGGACCTTCTGGCATCCTGAGCAGCTCTTGGTTAGGTCCTCGATTTGTTGATCAATCCCCGGCCACCACACATAAGCCCTAGCAAGGCTTTTCATTTTCACCCCTCCCAGATGACCTTCGTGAAGCTCATAGAGCACTCTCTCCCTTAACTTGGGTGGAATTACCACTCGGGATCCACACATCACTGTCCCCTGGCATACTGACAGCTGTTCTCTTCTGGATGAGAATGCTGGCAACAGTGAGTCGCCATGTGTTGGCCATCCCCTCACCATCAAATCATATACCCGAGACAGTGTCGGATCATTGCGGGTCTCCTTCTCTATATCCGCGTTAGTTACTGGCAATCGTTCAATTATTGACGAATAAAATATCTCGATAGGGTCCACTGCTGGTGCTTCCTCCACAGTAGGCATTGGCAAGCGTGATAGCCCATCAGCATTTCCATGCTGTTTCGTGCCTTTATATTCTATTTCATATTGGTTCGCCCCTAGAAAAAGGGACCATCTTTGTAACCGTTGTGCAGTTATCACCGGAACGCCCTTCTTTGGATTAAAGATGGAGACAAGTGGTTGGTGGTCAGTCAGCAAGGTGAACTTCTGCCCATGCAGATAGTGGTTGAATTTTTTTACTCCCCATACTAGGCTGAGGGCCTCCCTGTCAATCTGGGTGTAGTTGCGCTCGGCTGAGGTTAGTGACCGAGACGCAAAGGCTACTGACCTCTCCAACCCATCTGGGAATTTGTGCGACAGCACCACTCCAATACCATAGGGTGATGCATCACATGCCAACCGACTTGGTAGTGCTGGGTTGAAATGGGCCAACACCTCTTTTGATGTGATCAATTCTTTGCACTTCTGGAAAGCTCATTTACATTCATCATTCCACTTCCATGGTACCCCCGTTTGCAGTAGGGTGTTCAGTGGGTGTAGTACTGTAGACAAATTTGGTAAGAACTTATGGTAGTAGTTTACCAGCCCGAGGAACGACCTCAGTTGTGACACATTTTCCGGTGCTGGAGCCTTGACTACTGCCTCAATCTTTTCAGGGGACTTATGTAACCCCTCTTCATCAATAACGTGGCCACAATACGAGATCTGCTTCTGGAAAAACTCGCACTTGTGGCGATTAGCTCGTAGCCCATATTTCTTTAATCTAGTGAACACCTTCTCCAGGTTGGCGAGGTGATCACTGTCATTTTCGCCCGTGACCAGGATGTCGTCCAAATAACACTGGGTCCCTGGAATCCCTTGCAGGACTTGATCCATTGCCCTTTGCCAAATAGCCGGAGCCGATGCTACCCCGAACACCAGCCGGTTGTATTGGTAGAGACATTTATGAGTGTTGATCGTGAGGTATTGTTTCGAGGCTTCTTCTACCTCCATTTGCAAGTACGCCTGGGCCAGATCAATTTTGGTGAAGCATTTACCTCCAGATAGCGAGGCGAAAATATCCTCAATCCGTGGAAGCGGATATTGTACCTTGTGAAGGACTGGGTTCACTGTCACCTTAAAATCCCCACAGATGCGGACCTTCTTTGGTTCCCCAGGTGTATTACTCAACGACCTCTTCATTACAGGAATGATGGGTGTAGCCCACTCGCTCCAGTCTACTTTGGACAGTACTCCTGAACGTTCCAAACCTTCCAGCTCTGCTTCGACGGCTGGTCGGATCGCATAAGACACCGGTCTTGCCTTAAATATCTTTGGGCTTGCATTTTCCTCTATTTTAATCGTTGCTGTTATGCCTTTTAGTGTTCCGAGTCCCTCCTGGAACACTTCTTGTGCGTCAGTTAGCATTTTTGACAGTCGTCCAGGTGTGACGTCGTCATCCTTTTTGGCCTCAACCTTCAGTGCCTGTATGGAATGCCAATCTAATTGTATCTTCCGGATCCATTCACGTCCTAGTAGTGGTGGTCCTCCATCTGGCAATACATATAGGTCCATTTTAGGTATTTCCTGGCCTTTGTATATCACTTTCACCCTTATTTTTCCTTTGGGGTAGACTTTTTGCCCCGTGTACGTCTTCAAGACAATCTCTGTAGCTTTCAAGGGTATATGTGAAAATAGCCACTTGTAGTCCCTTTGGTTTATGACTGTTAGGGCTGATCCAGTGTTCAATTCCATTTTCACTTGGACTCCGTCTATCTTGAGTGTGACCCAGATAGTCTGGTGATCCTCCATTTTGATTACCTTATGTAGTTTCAGACAACCCAGCTCCTTGCTTCCGGAGTCTGTATCACTTTTCTGTTCGTCTGAACTACTGTCCATCACCTTATGTACCTTTTTGTACTTCTCCTGTGGAGATTTCTTGCTGCTGGTTTTCTTTCCTGACCTGCTTTTCCACATTGTCTGCACACTTGGTCCTTGAACCAACAATCCTTCTGGTCGTGTGTTGTTCTGCCGCAGCGATAACACTTCCCTGCTCCATATGACATTTCATTGGTGCCATATTCTTGTGGTCTCCGTTGTATCTCTGCTGCGCCCCGTGCGGCTGCTTCGTGTGATACTACCATGCTGAAAGCCTTGCCCAGCATAAGATCCTTTTCTGATAGAAGCCATTTCTGGGTTCCTTCACTTTGAAGCCCACACACAAACTTGTCCCTTAATGTATCTGCTAGTCCCAATCCAAACTGGCAGTGTTTCGACAGCTTGCACAGTTCTGTTATGTACTCAGCATTACTTTCATCTTTCTGCTGGTTCCTTTTGTGGAACTTAAATCTTTCTGCTATCAGCAGCGGTGTGGGGTTTAAGTGGTCCTGTAAAATTTCTACTATGCTTTCGAAATTCTTATCCACGGGCTTCTCTGGGGTTATTAGGTTTCGCAGTAAGCCATAAGTTTTTGCACCCATGGAATTTAACAAAACCAGTGCTTTCCTAGCATCTGGCACTTCATTCGCCCTGCAGTACACCTCAATGCGTTCCACATATGTCGCCCAATCTTCGACTTCATTGTCGAACGCAGTGATATTGCCACTCTTCGGCATCCCTGGGTGTGATTTAACTGTCTAAAATGGCGTCTCCCGCGCTCTCACTTCTTCTCCGCTGGCACAAAATGGTGTCTCCCGTGCTTTCCTTTCTTCCCGCGCTCACCCTTCTTCTCCGCTGCGGCTTCAAAAATGGCATCTCCCGCGCTCTCCCTTCTTCTCCGCGGCTCAATGGCGTCTCCCGCGCTCCCCCTTCTTCTCCCCGCGGATGCGGTTCAGCGCTTGAGCCCTGGCTGTGCTCTGTGCGTTCTCCTGTGCGCCTTTCCCGTTGCCGTCGCTCGGTCCTGAACCCGGCTGCTGCTTTACCCTCTCTCTCTCTCTGTTTGTTTTTCCTCGACGCCACTCGGTTTTCAACCCCCGGCCGCGCCCTGTGCCCTTCACCCTCTCTCTTACCCCGTCGATGCTGCTCGGCTTTTTCTATGCCGTCGGTCGGCTCCAGCCGCCGCTGTCCGGGAAGGGTCTGCGCTGTACCTGTTGCCCGTCTGTTGCTGGATCGTCGTGGCTGAGGAACCAAGCCCAGCTCTCAACAGCCTCCCCTGCGATGTTCACTCTCTCTGCCGGATGACTGGGCGGTTGCCCGTGGTCGACGCCCGTGCTTCTGGCCTCGACTTTCTTCCACCGCCCTCCTTGAAGGGAAATGCAGAGTTGCAGGCAGATTTGAATCGACCTCATCGCCACTGTTGAATCCGTGATTTTTAAAGTGTGATGTTTTCCAATAACTACGCGGAGGCTGTAACTTAACAGTCAACAGGTGTTTACTGGAGTATGGTAGTCTCAAGACTGACAGTACAGAGGCATGCTCAAGGCTTATATACAGGTGTGGTCACTGCCGGTACTACAGTATACAGGAGCTGTAAATGTAGTTCTCTCTTAAAGGTACATACACTACAGCTTTAATTCAGAGCCGCTCTCAGGCCACTCTCTACCCTCTCACCGCTGCCGCTGCTTTAATTCAGGGCCGCTCTCGGGCCGCTCTTTACGCTCTCACCGCTGCCGCTGCTTTAATTCAGGGCCGCTCTCAAGATGCCCTTTACCCTCACACCGCTGCCGCTGCTTTAATTCAGGGCCGCTCTCGGGCTGCTCTTTACCCTCTCACTGCTGCCGTTGCTTTAATTCAGGGCCGCTCTCAGGCCGCTCTTTACCCTCTCACTGCTGCCGCTACTTTAATTCAGGGCCGCTCTCAGGCCGCTCTTTACCCTCTCACCGCTGCCGCTGCTTTAATTCAGGGCCGCTCTCAGGCCGCTCTTTACCCTCTCACTGCTGCCGCTGCTTTAATTCAGGGCCGCTCTCAGGCCGCTCTTTACCCTCTCACCGCTGCCGCTGCTTTAATTCAGGACTGCTCTCAGGCCGCTCTTTACCCTCTCACCGCTGCCGCTGCTTTAATTCAGGGCTGCTCTCAGGCCACTCTTTACCCTCTCACCGCTGCCGCTGCTTTTATTCAGGGCTGCTCTCAGGCCGCTCTTTACCCTCTCACCACTGCCATTGCTTTAATTCAAATCTGTTCTCGGGCCGCTTTTTATCCTCTCACTGCTGTCACGGCATGGACTGCTTCATTATTGAGGAGTTGCGAATGGCACTGAACACTGTGCAGTCATCAGCGAACATCCCCACTTCTGACCTTATGTTGGAGGGAAGGTCATTGATGAAGCAGCTGAAGATGGTTGGGCCTAGGACACTGCCCTGAGGAACTCCTGCAGCGATGACCTGGGGCTGTGATGATTGACCTTCAACCATCACAACCATCTTCCTTTGTGCTAGTTATGACTCCAGCCAGTGGAGCGTTTTCCCAGTCTAAATTAGGGTAGTTAAAGTCTCCTAATATTAATGCTCTATTTTTGTTACAAACCTTTGAAATTTGCCAATAAATTTGCTCACCTGTCTCCTTCTCACTGTTTGGCGCTCTATAAACAACTCCCAGCATTGTAACAGCTCTCGCTCTGTTCCTCAACTCAAGCCAAATAGATTCAGTCCTAGAACCATCTAGTATATCCTTGCTATTTAGAACTGTAACATCATCCTTAATCAATACAGCCATGTCCCCATCTCTTTTTCCTTCTCTATCATTCCTGAATATTTGGTAACCAGGAACATTAAGAACCCATTCCTGGCCTTGTTTGAGCCATGTCTCTGTTAATCCCATGCGGCAACTTGTGCCGGCAGCTTACCAGCCTTATTAGTTACACTACGGACATTGACGTACATATAATTTAACACCTTCTGCATCACTTTTGCCATTTTCCTCAATCTGGATGCTAAGAGACCTCCTAATTTTTGAAAATGGCATCCACAATGTGCGCTCACACATCTGACAGGAAATGCGCCGGACGCCATATTTGTAAAGGGGTTTGCACTGTTGCACCTAATGACTGACGACAGCAGGCAGATCATGACGTCAATCAGTGTGCAATGCTGAGTTGACACTAGCGCTACCATTTTCGAGCCCCACACTGCGGCCTACGCACTCTCTTAACCTTCTACAGCTCAACATGACGTTAAACAACACGAAGAACCCCTTACCAGCGCTATTTAAAGGGATCATGAAATACATAGGATTACAACAACAAACAACTTGTATTTATATAGTGCCTTTAACGTAGTAAAACATCCCAATGCACTTCACAGGAGTGTTACAAGACAAAAAATTGACACCGAGCCGCATAGGGAGCAATTAGGGCAGGTGAGCAAAAGCTTGGTCAAAGAGGTAGGTTTTAAGGAGTGTCTTAAAGGGGGAGAGAGAGGTAGAGAGGCATCGAGGTTTAGGCAGGGAATTCCAAAGCTTAGGTCCTAGGCAACAGAAGGCACAGCCACTAATGTTTGAGCAATAATAATCAGGGATGCTAAAGAGGGCAGAATTAGAGGAGTGCAGATATCTCGGAGGGTTGTGGGGCTGAAGGAGATTACAGAGATAGGGAGGGGCGAGGCTATGGAGGGATTTGAAAATAAGGATGACTATTTTGAAATCGAGGCATTGCTTAACCAGGAGCCAATATAGGTCAGCGAGCACAGGAGTGATGAGTGAACGGGACTTGGTGCGAGTTAGGACACAGACAGCCAAGTTTGGATAACCTCAAGTTTACGTAGGGTAGAATGTGGGAGGCCAGCCAGGAGTGCATTGGAATAGTCAAGTCTAGAGGTAACAAAGACATGGATGAAGGTTTCAGCAGTGGTGAGCTGAGGCAATGGTGGAAACGGGCGATGTTACAGAGGTGGAAATAGGCGGTATTAGTTATGCCACGGATATGTGGTATATAGAATACAGTATACAGCACAGAAACAGGGCATTCGGCCAAACCAGTTCATGCCAGTGTTTATGCTCTCCTCAAGTCTCCTCCCATCCTTCCTCATCTAACTCGATTAGCATATCCCTCTATGCTTAACTAGCCTCCCCTTAAATGCATCTATACTATTCGCTTCAACCACTCCCTGTGGAAGCAAAAGAGGAAATAGCAGAGGCCCTGACCATCATTTTCCAATCCTCTCTGGCTTCAGATGTTTTATAAATATATTAAGAGTAAGGCTAGGGCCTATTAGAGATCATGAGGGTAATCTGTGTGTGGAGGCGGGAGACGTCGATAGGGTTCTTAATGAATACTTTGCGTCTGTTTTCACAAAGGAGAGGGGCGAAGCAGACATTGCTATCAGGGAGGAGAAGTGTGAAATATTAGATGAAATAAACATGGTGAGAGAGGAAGTATTAAGGGGTTTAGCAGCTTTAAAAGTGGATAAATCCCCAGGCCCGTATGAAATGTATCCCAGGCTGTTAAGCAAAGCAAAAGAGGAAATAGCAGAGGCCCTGACTGTTGAATCCGTGATTCTTAAAGTATGATGTTTTCCAATAACTAGACGGAGGCTGTAAATTAACAATCAACAGGTGTTTACTGGAGGAGGGTAGTCTAAAGACTAACAGTACAGAGGCATGCTCAAGGCTTATATACAGGTGTGGTCACTGCCGGTACTACAGTATACAGGAGCTGTAAAAGTAGTTCTCTCTTAAAGGTACATACACTACAATTCCTCCCCTTTTAGATTAGCAGTACCCATAACATTCAAATAACAGTTAACACTTTAACATGCACATTTAACTGAAATAGTCGATTTATAGATTCAGTCTATGGGGCGGCTTCCTGATCCTTTTGGGATAGCGCCTTTCCTGAGGTTCTTGTTCTTGGTGCGGAGGCGATTCTGGCCCCCTTTCGTCGGTTAGTTCATCAGTTTCCGCTGCTACTGTTTCTGAGGTAGATGCTACCGGTATGTCGGGTTCATCCCCAGGTACGCGAGACATGGGGTTGACTCGTTCCTGTGACGCTAGGATCTGGTTGACGTGGCGTCTCACAATGTTCTCCCCGACATCCACTGTGTACATTAGTGGCCCCTGCCGTGTGCATATCGTTCCGGGTTGCCATTTCTCTGTTCGGTAGTCGCGGGCCAAGACTGGTTGTCCTACATTGAAGCTCCTTGTCGGCTTCTCATTGATGTGCTGGAATTGCTTATCCTCAACATTTCTTCGCACATTTGGTCTGAGCAAATCCAGACGAGATCTCAACCTTCGGTTAAAGAACATCATGGCCGGGGTCTGGTTGGTAACTGCATGTGTCGCATTTCTGTAGGCTAACAGGAAATTGTCCACCTTATGCTGTAGTGGAATGTCATCATCACACATTGCCCTTACTGCCTTTTTAAAGGTTTGTACGAACCTCTCAGCCAATCCATTTGTGGCTGGATGATACGGGGCGGATGTGTAATGCCTTACCCCATTCCTTCTCATAAATTTCCGAAACTCTTCGGACACAAACTGTGGTCCGTTATCAGAGCAAATCTGCTCTGGCAAGCCGTTCCTGGCAAATATGGTCCGTAGGACTGCAATCGTTTTCTCTGTAGTGGTGGAGGACATTTTGATCACCTCAGGCCATTTCGAGTGTGCATCCACTGCTATTAAGAACATTGAGTCCATGAATGGACCAGCAAAATCAATATGCACCCATTGCCATGGCGAGGAGGACCACTCCCATGGGTGTAGGGGGGCATGTGGTGGTGCATTTTGGACCTTCTGGCATCCTGAGCAGCTCTTTGTTAGGTCCTCGATTTGTTGATCGATCCCCGGCCACCACACATAAGCCCTAGCAAGGCTTTTCATTTTCACCCCTCCCAGGTGGCCTTTGTGATGCTCATTGAGCACTCTCTCCCTTATCTTGGGTGGAATTACCACTCGGGATCCACACATCACTGTCCCCTGGCATACTGACAGCTGTTCTCTTCTGGATGAGAATGCTGGCAACAGTGAGTCGCCATGTGTTGGCCATCCCTTCACCGTCAAGTCATATACCCGAGACAGTGTCAGATCATTTCGGGTCTCCTTCTCTATATCCGCGTTAGTTACTGGCAAGCGTTCAATTATCGACGAATAAAATATTTCGATAGGGTCCACTGCTGGTGCTTCCTCCGCAGTAGGCAGTGGCAGGCGTGATAGCCCATCGGCGTTTCCATGCTCTTTCGTGCCCTTATACTCTATTTCATATTGGTTCGCCCCTAGAAAAAGGGACCATCTTTGTAGCCGTTGTGCAGTCATCACCGGAATGCCCTTCTTTGGATTAAAGATGGAGACAAGTGGTTGGTGGTCAGTCAGCAAGGTGAACTTCTGCCCATGCAGATAGTGGTTGAATTTTTTTACTCCCCATACTAGGCTGAGGGCCTCCCTGTCAATCTGGGCGTAGTTGCGCTCAGCTGAGGTTAGTGACCAAGACGCAAAGGCTACTGGCCTCTCCAACCTGTCTGGGAATTTGTGCGATAGCACCGCTCCAATACCATAGGGTAATGCATCACACGCCAACCGAATTGGTAGTGCTGGGTTGAAATGGGCCAACACCACTTTTGATGTGATCAAATCTTTGCACTTCTGGAAAGCTCGTTTACATTCGTCATTCCACTTCCATGGTACCCCCGTTTGCAGTAGGGTGTTCAGTGGGTGTAATACTGTAGACAAATTTGGTAAGAACTTATGGTAGTAGTTCACCAGCCCGAGGAACGACCTCAGTTGCGACACATTTTCCGGTGCTGGAGCCTTGACTACTGCCTCAATCTTTTCAGGGGACTTATGTAACCCCTCTTCATCAATGACGTGGCCACAATATGAGATCAGCTTCTGGAAAAACTCGCACTTGTGGCGATTAGCTCGTAGCCCATATTTCTTTAATCTAGTGAGCACCTTCTGCAGGTTGGGAAGGTGATCACTGTCATTTTCGCCCGTGACCAGGATGTCATCCAAAAAGCACTGGGTCCCTGGAATCCCTTGCAGGACTTGATCCATTGCCCTTTGCCAAATAGCCGGAGCCGATGCTACCCCGAACACCAGCTGGTTGTATTGGTAGAGAGCTTTATGAGTGTTGATCGTGAGGTATTGTTTCGAGGCTTCTTCTACCTCCATTTGCAGGTATGCCTGGGCCAGATCAATCTTAGTGAAGCATTTACCTCCAGATAGTGAGGCAAAAATATCCTCAATCCATGGAAGCGGATATTTTACCGTGTGAAGGACTGGGTTCACTGTCACCTTAAAATCCCCACAGATGCGGACATTCTTTGGTTCCCCAGGCGCATTACTCAACGACCTCTTCATTACAGGAACGATGGGTGTAGCCCACTCGCTCCAGTCCACTTTGGACAGTACTCCTGAACGTTCCAAACCTTCCAGCTCTGCTTCGACGGCTGGTCGGATCACATAAAGCACCGGTCTGGCCTTAAAAAACTTTGGGCTTGCATTTTCCTCTATTTTCATCGTCGCTGTTATGACTTTTAGTGTTCCGAGTCCCTCCTGGAACACTTCTTGTGCGTCAGTTAGCATTTTTGACAGTCGTCCAGGTGTGACGTCGTCATCCTTTTTGGCCTCAACCTTCAGTGCCTGTATGGAATGCCAATCTAATTGTATCTTCCGGATCCATTCACGTCTTAGTAGTGGTGGTCCTCCATCTGGCAATACATATAGGTCCATTTTGGGTATTTCCTGGCCTTTGTATATCACATTCACCCTTATTTTTCCTTTGGGGTGGACTTTTTGCCCCGTGTATGTCTTCAAGACAATCTCTGTAGCTTTCAAGGGTATATGTGAAAATATCCGCTTGTAGTCCCTTCGGTTTATGACTGTTAGGGCTGATCCTGTGTCCAATTCCATTTTCACTTGGACTCCGTCTATCTTGAGCGTGACCCAGATAGTCTGGTGATCCTCCATTTTGATTACCTTATGTAGTTTCAGACAACCCAGCTCCATGCTTCCAGAGTCTGTATCACTTTTCTGTTCATCTGAACTACTGTCCATCACCTTATGTACCTTTTTGTCCTTCTCCTGTGCAGATTTCTTGCTGCTGGTTTTCTTCCCTGACCTGCAGACTCTTGCTATGTGTCTTGCTTTTCCACATTGTCTGCACACTTGGTCCTTGAATCAACAATCCTTCTGGTCGTGTGTTGTTCTGCCGCAGCGATAACACTTCCCTGCTCCATATGACATTTCACTGGTGCCATATTCTTGCGGTCTCCGTTGTATCTCTGCAGCACCCCGTGCAGCTGCTTCGTGTGATACTGCCATGCTGAAAGCCTTGTCCAGCATAAGATCCTTTTCTGATAGAAGCCGTTTCTGGGTTCCTTCACTTTGAAGCCCACACACAAACTTGTCCCTTAATGTATCTGCTAGTCCCAATCCAATCTGGCAGTGTTTCGATAGCTTGCGCAGTTCCGTTAAGTACTCAGCATTACTTTCGTCTTTATGCTGGTTCCTTTTATGGAACTTAAATCTTTCTGCTATCAGCAGCGGTGTGGGGTTTAAGTGGTCCTGTAGGATTTCCACTATGCTTTCGAAATCCTTATCCACTGGCTTCTCTGGGGTTATTAGGTTTCGCAGTAAGCCATAAGTTTTTGCACCCATGGAATTCAACAAAACCAGTGCTTTCCGAGCATCTGGCACTTCATTCGCCTTGCAGTACACCTCAATGCGTTTCACATATGTCGCCCAATCTTCGACTTCATTGTCGAACACAGTGACACTGCCACTCTTCGGTATCCCTGGGTGTGGTTAAACTGTCTAAAATGGCATTTCCCGCGCTCTCCCTTCTTCTCCGTTGGCTCAAAATGGTGTCTCCCGCGCTTTCCTTTCTTCCCGCGCTCGCCCTTCTTCTCCGCTGCGGTTTCTAAATTGGCGTCTCCCGCGCTCTCCCTTCTTCTCCGCGGATCAATGGCATCTCCCGCGCTTCCTTTCTTTCCCCGCGGACGCCGCTCAGCCCTTGAGCCCTGGCTGCGCTCTGTGCGTTCTCCTGTGCGCCTCTCTCATTGCCGCCGCTCGGTCCTGAATCCCAGCTGTGCTTTACCCTCTCTTTTTTATTTTCTGTCGACGCCACTCGGTCTTCAACCCCCGGCTGCGCCCTGTGCGCTTCACCCTCTCTCTTACCCCGTCGACGCTGCTTGGCCTTTTCTGTGCCGTCGGTCGGCTCCAGCCGCCGCTGTCCGGGAAGGGTCTGCGCTGTACCTGTTGCCAGTCTGTTGCTGGATCGTCCTGGCTGGAGAACCAAGCCCAGCTCTCAACAGCCTCCCCTGCGATGTTCACTCTCTCTGCCGGATGACTGGGCGGTTGCTCGTGGTCGACGCCCGTGCTTCTGGCCTCGACTTTCTTCCACCGTCCTCCCTGAGCGAATCCTTGAAAGGAAATGCAGAGTTGCAGGTAGATTCGAATCGACCTCATCGCTACTGTTGAATCCGTGATTCTTAAAGTATGATGTTTTCCAATAACTAGACGGAGGTTGTAAATTAACAATCAACAGGTGTTTACTGTAGGAGGGTAGTCTAAAGACTAACAATACAGAGGCATGCTCAAGGCTTATATACAGGTGTGGTCACTGCCGGTACTACAGTATACAGGAGCTGTAAAAGTAGTTCTCTCTTAAAGGTACATACACTACACTGACCATCGCTTTCCAATCCTCTCTGGCTTCAGGTGTGGTGCCGGAGGACTGCTAATGTGGTACCCTTGTTTAAAAAGGGAGAAAAGGATAGACTGAGTAATTTCAGGCCAGTCAGCCTAACCTCGGTGGTGGGAAAATTATTGGAAAGAATTCTGAAGGGTAGGATAAATCTTCATTTAGAAAGACATGGATTAATTAATGATAGTCAGCACGGATTTGTTAAGGGAAGGTCGTGTCTGACAAACATGATTGAATTTTTTGAGGAGGTAACAAGGAGGGTAGATGAGGGTAGTGTGTTTGATGTAGTGTATATGGACTTTGGCAAGGCTTTTGATTGGGTTCCACATGGCAGACTGGTCATGAAGTTAAAAGCCCATGGGATCCCGGGCAAAGTGTCAAGTTGGATTCAAAACTGGGCCGGAGACAGGAAGCAGAGCGTAATGGTTGATGGGTGTTCTTGTGACTGGAAGGCTGTTTCTGGTGGATTTCCGCAGGGCTCAGTACTAGGTCCCTTGCTTTTTGTGGTATATTCCAATGATCTTGACTTGAATATAGGGGGTATGATTAAGAAGTTTGCAGATGATACTAAAATCGGCTGTGTGGTTGATACTGAAGAAGGAAGCTGTAGACTGCAGGAAGATATCAATAAATTGGCCAGGTGGGCAGAACAGTGGCAAATGGAATTCAATCCGGAGAAGTGTGAGGTAATGCATTTGGGGAGGGCTAACAAGGAAAAGGAAATACACATTAAATGGTAGGACACTGAGTAGTGTAGAGGAACAAACGGACCTTGGAGTACATGTCCACAGATCCCTGAAGGTAGCAGGCCAGGTAGATAAGGTGGTTAAGAAGGCATACGGAATGCTTGCCTTTATTAGCCGTGGCATAGAATATAAGAGCAGGGGGGTTATGCTTCAACTATATAAAACACTAGTTAGACCTCAGCTAGAGTACTGAGTGCAGTTCTGGTCACCACATTACAGGAAAGATGTGATTGCACTAGAGAGGGTACAGAGGAGATTTACAAGGATGATGCCGGGATTAGAGAATCTTAGCTATGAGGAAAGATTGGATAGGTTGGGTTTGTTTTCCTTGGAACAGAGGAGGCTGAGGGGAGAACTTATTGAGGTGTATAAAATTATGGGGGCCTAGATAAAGTAGATAGAAAAGACCTATTTCTCTTAGCAGAGGGGTCAAAAACCAGGGGCACAGATTTAAAGTAATTGGTTGAAGGTTTAGAGGGGATTTGAGGGGAAATTTCTTTAGCCAGAGGGTTGTGGGGGTCTGGAACTCACTGCCTGAAAAGGTGGTAGAGGCAGGAACCCTAACCACATTTAACAAGTACTTGGATGTGCACTTGGGATGCTGTAACCTGCAGGGCTACGGACCAAGAGCTGGGAAGTGGGATTAGGCTGAATAGCTCTTTGTTGGCCAGCGTGGACACGATGGGCCAAAATGGCCTCCTTCTGTGCTGTAACTTTCTATGATTCTATGATTGTATGTTCCACATTCTCACCACTCTGCTAAAAAAGTTTCTTCTGAATTCCCTATTTGATTTATTGGTGAATATCTTGTATAGATGGCCTCTAGTTTTGCTCTTTCCCTCAAGTGGAATCTCTCTCTCTGTGCCTACTCTATCAAAACCTTTCATAATTTTAAAGACCTCAGCCTTCTTTTTTCAAGAGAAAAGAGACCCAGCCTGTTTATCCTTTCCGGATAGGTATAACCTTGCATTTCTGGTATCATCCTTGTAAATTATTTTTGCACCCTCTCCAGTGACTCTATGTCCTTTTTATAATACGGCGACCAGAACTGTTCACAGTACACCAAATGTGGTCCAACCAAGGTTCGATACATATTTAACATAAGTTCTCTACTTTTCAATTCAATCCTTAGAAATAAACCCTAGTGCTTGGTTTGCTTTTTTATGGCCTTGTTAACCTGCATCGCTACTTTTAGTGATTTGTGTATTTGTATTCCGAACTCCCTTTTTTCCTCTACCCCATTTAGATTCTTATTTTCTAATTAATATGTGACCTCCTTATTCTTCTTACTAAAATATAATACCTCACACTTATCTGTGATGAAATTAATTTGCCAATTATATGCCCATTCTGCAAGTTTATTAACGTCTTCTTGTAATTTGCTGCCAACCTCCTCATTGTTGACTATCCCTCCCAATTTGGTGTCATCCACAAATGTAAAATTTGTGTTTTTGGTTCCAAAGTCTAAATCATTAATATAAATTGTGAACAACAGTGGTCCCAGCACTGATCCTTGTGGGATCCCACTTCCCACCTTCTGCTACTCTGAATAGCTACTCTTTACCCCTACTCTCTGCTTGCTGTCTTTCAGCCAGCCAGCTATCCATTTTGTTACTTGTCCCCTGACTCCACATTACAGTCTACACTCTCTGTTTCCTCTTCAAAAAATTCAATAAGGTTGATCAAGCAAGACTTTCCCTTTTGAAATCCATCTATACTGTTCATTATTATATTTTGGTGTCTAGATGTTTTTCTATTTTCTCCTTTAGTAGGAATTCCATTATTTTTCTTGGTGCCGATGTTAAGCTGACTGGTCTATAGTTCACTGGACGTGTTCAATCCCCCTTTTTAAATATCGGTATTATGTTAGCTATCCGCCAGTCCTCTGGCACTACACCTTTTTCCAATGAATTATTCAATATGTGTAATAGTGCCTCTGCTATCTCTTCCCTAGATTATATTAGAATATGCAGATGCAATACGTCTGGACCAGGGGTTTTATCCTATTTGAGTTTGATTAGTTTAGTTAATATCTTCCAATGTCATGTCCACTTGATCCATCTCCCTGATAAATACTGAAGCAAAATAATTATTTAATATTCCTGCCATTTTGCTATCGCTGCCTGTGCTTTTATCCTGACTGTCCCTTAAAGGCCCTATTCCCATCCTGACTTTCCTTTTGTTATTTATGTCCGGTAGAATATTTTACTATTTTGTTTTATGTTCCTTGATAAATTAATTGTTTTTTTTACTTCTCTCCTAACCTCTTTGTATTCTCCCTCATCTTGCTCTCCCCTGTTGTCTATGTACTTAATGTATGCCTTTTTCCTTACCCTCACTTGTTCCCTTATGGCTTTATTCATCCGTGATGTCTCATTCGTGTTTAGTTTGTTCTTGTTTTTTAATGGAATATATTTTTCCTGGGCTCTGTTGAACACTGTTTTAAATGCTTCCCATTGCTGTTCTACATCATTCTCTCACTCTCTGTCTTCCTTCCATCTTTACTTCTTACAGGTTAGTTGCTGGATTATTTCTTCTGGCTGTTGGTGCAATTATAAGCATTTTTTGAGCTTTCCTATACTTGGCTAAAGTTGCAATAGTTTACAGGGAGTGGTCTGGCTGCTGTTGAAGTACTTTTTTGGTGTTTTAAAGGCTTGTACTGAAATAAGTTGCTTCCAGACATGGGTGGCCTGATAGAGATTCCTCTGGGAATTGAGCATGACTGGGAGAATGAAGAAAGGCCACACAGAGCAGGACAAGCTGTTAGAAGAGGGAGGAGGAGGGGGGAGAAGGCTCTCATCTGAAGGCCATATTTTCCCAGGGCTTTTAGGGAGCAATTCTCTTACCTGAACTTCAGCGACGTCTTCACCTCACTAAAGAGGTTGTGACTGGAATCTGCTAACTGCTACAGCCACAACTCCAACTGCAAAGCAGGTTAAGGACCACATTTCCAGTGGCTGTCAAGGTGACTGTGGCTCATAGATTGCTGGACTGCTGTGATGCACTGGAAGCCCCTTTGAGCACAGGTAGCGAGAGCCATGATGACAGCAGTCCGAGCTTGCATAGCCGCAGTCTGAGCTTCCATTGCAGTACTCACACATAGAGTGGAAGCTGCTTGTGCTGCAATGGAAGCTGTGACATTGGCCATAAGATGCTGCATCATGGTTGGGTCCACAAGTGGGCTAATGGAGTTGGCCACCACTTCCATGTTGGAAAGGATGGGTTCCAAGCTCTGCGCTAACCTCTGTGCCAAGTTGGTGCTGGACTCCTCCATGCTCCTTGACATGCTCCAGCCAGTGGAGCGGTTTCCCCCTGATTCCCATTGACTTCAGTTTTACTAGGGCTCCTTGATGCCAGACTCGGTCAAATGCTGCCTTGATGTCAAGGGCAGTCACTCTCACCTCACGTCTGGAATTCAGCTCCTTTGTCCATGTTTGGACCAAGGCTGTAATGAGGTCGGGAGCCGAGTGGCCTTGGCGGAACCCAAACTGGGCATCAGTGAGCAAGTGCCGCTTGATAGCACGGTCAATGACACCTTCCATCACTTTGCTGATGATTGAGAGTAGATTGATGGGACGGTAATTGGCCGGGTTGGATTATGTCCTGCTTTTTGTGGACAGGACACACCTGGGCAGTTTTCCACATTGTCGGATAGATGCCGGTGTTGTAGCTGTTCTGGAACAGTTTGGCTAGAGGTGCGGCTAGTTCTGGAGCACAAGTCTTCAGCACGATAGCCGGGATGTTGTCAGGGCCGATAGCCTTTGCTGTATCCAGTGCGCTCAGCCATTTCTTGATATCACGTGGAGTGAATCGAATTGGCTGAAGAATGGCTTCTGTGATGGTGGGGACCTCGGGAGTAGGCCGATATGGATCATCCACTCGGTACTTCTGGCTGAAGTTAGTTGCAAATGCTTCAGCCTTGTCTTTTGCACTCACGTGCTGGGCTCCACCACCATTGAGGATGGGGAAATTCTTGGAGCCTCCTCCTCCTGTTAGTTGTTTAATGGTCCACCACCATTCACGACTGGATGTGGCAGGACTGCAGAGTTTTGATCTGATCCGTTGATTGTGGGATCGCTTAGCTCTGTCTATAGCATGCTGCTTCCGCTTTTTAACATGCATGTAGTCCTGTGTTGCATCTTCCCCAGGTTGGCACCTCATTTTTAGGTATGCCTGGTGCTGCTCCTGGCATGCTCTTCAACACTCATTGTTGAACCAGGGTTGGTCCGCTGGCTTGGTGGTAATGGTAGAGTGAGGGATATGCCGGGCCATGAGGTTACAGATTGTGGTGGAATACAATTCTGCTGCTGCTGATGGCCCACAGCGCCTCATGGATGCCCAGTTTTGAGCTGCTAGATCTGTTATGTATGTATCCCATTTAGCATGGTGGTAGTACCACACAACATGATGGAGGATGTTCTCAGTGTGAAGACGGACTTCGTCTCCCCAATGACTGTGCGGTGGTCACTGCTACCAATACTGTCATGGACAGATGCATCTGCGACAGGTAGATTGGTGAGGACGAGGTCAAGTAGGTTTTTCCCTCTTGTTGGTTCTCTCACCATCTGTCGCAAGCCCAGACTGGCAGTTATGTCCTTCAGGACTCGGCCAGCAGTGGTGCTACCGAGCCACTCTTGGTGATGGACTTTGAAGCCCCCCACCCAGAGTACATCCTGTGCCCTTGCTACTCTCAAGTGCTTCTTCCAAATGGTGTTCAAAATGAAGGAGTACTGATTCATCAGCTGAGGGAGGGTGGTAGGTGGTAATCAGCAGGAGGTTTCCTTGCCTATGCTTGACCTGAAGCCATGAGGCTTCATGGGGTCCAGAGTTAATGTTGAGGACTCCCAGGGCACTCCTTCCCGACTGTATCACCACTCCTGGTGGGTCTCTCCTGCCGGTTGGGCAGGACATACCCAGGGAAGGTGATGAAGGAGTTTGGGACATTGGCTGAAAGATATGATTCTGTGAGTATGACTATGTCAGGCTGTTGCTTGACTAGTCTGTGGGACAGCTCCCCCAATTTTGGCAGAAGTCCCCAGACGTTGGTGAGGAGGACTTTGCAGGGTTGACTGGGCTGGGTGTGCTGTTGCCATGTCCGTAGCCGGTGCCGAGGTCGATGCCAGGTGGTCTGTCCGGTTTCATTTTTATTATTTTGTTTCGTAGTGATTAGTTACATCTGAGTGACTTGCTAGGCCATTTCAGAGGGCAGTTAAGAGTCAACCACATTGCTGTGGGTCTGGAGTCACATATAGGCCAGACCAGGTAAGGACGGCAGATTTTTTTCCCTAAAGGACATTAGTGAACCAGATGGGTTTTTACGACAATCCAATAGTTTCATAGTTACCATTACTGATGCTAGCTTTTTATTCCAGATTATTTAATTAGCAACTTCAAATAAGACACCAAACCAAGAAACACCTCTACAAGCAAGCATGCGGCTTCCCCAGGAAAGCATGGTTCCCCATGGATGCCATTGCTCTTCCTGCTCCTCCACCACTACCTGGCCAGGTTGGAGTTCTTGGCTATCCGAAAGGAAAAGGCAGAAGGGTAGGATTGCAGTGTGGTTAGTGGGGGGAAAGCAAGATGCTTACACCATCTGCAGCTTGTTATTCAGAAGAGATTGTGGGATGAGGGGAAGTGGGATGTGAGAAGGAGGATTAGGTTTGATCTTGGATTGTTTCAGCCCCGCCGCTGGCCGTGGGCTATCTTCTCCCATTCCCTTCTCAGCGTGTGTCTAGAGGGCCTCCTGGGCCCCTGTGGCTAGAGGACACCGCACCTCCTGTCCACCTCCTGCACTGGGGTCTCGAGTGCTGCATCAGAAAATCTGGGAGTCCTCTTTCTGCCTTGTTCCACCATCTTTCCTCTACCGGTAAGTCACACACTTCCAGTACTTGCTGCAGCCAGAATGCACCTCCCCTTTAAGAGTGCAGGCTAGCTTTAATTGGTGCTAGCCTCACACAAACTTAGGCCCCTTGCTGAGGCGTGCAGCCACTTAACAGCATGTTTAGCACTGAGCGGCAAGCTGCTGTCATTTAAATTAGCAGGCAGCATGAATTTGCATTCTGCCTGCATCGGAAGGCGTGGAGTAGTTGCGCATCACGGTACCCACGTCAGTTTTCGGGCCTTATCTAATTTCATGGCTGATGAATGTTAGGGCTGAGTCCAGATTGATAGAGATAGTTGGTAGGTGAATTGAGCAGTGGATGAGGATGGTGGTGCAGTTGGTAGGATATTTGGTGTTTGGCATTTGAAGACGAACTCACTGACCTTGACAACTCGTGTGAGATCTTTGAACTTCTTCCTGCACTGCATCCATGTTCTTGGAGCAACACTCCTGGCATTGACTTCCCACTCTGTCTTGAGCAAGTGTTAGAGGGCCTCCTGCCCTCCCTGAGGATACAGGACATCGCTCCTCCATTCCACCTCTTCAACCAACACCCCCGTGCAGTGTCTGAAAACCTTGTTGCATAATCTCTACTATAGTCATAGCATGGTCAGTCACTCTCTATTACGTATCAGAGCGCAGATTCAGTTTTCAAATGACTCCCACCAGTTCTTACAGCCACAATGCACCTCCCCTTTAAGAGGTGTAGGCTGACATTAAGTAGCACTAGCCACTCGCGTTATCGCGCCCCCTGCTGATGCATGCAGCCAATGAACAGCGCAGTGAGCACTGGCTGCATGCAGCAATTTGACATGCTGCCTGCAACGCAGTGAAAGGGTGCGGGTTAATCGTGCATCACAATCTCTGCACCTGTTTTCGAGTGTTATCCAATTTAACCCAAGAACACTTTTTCTACCTATGTCATTGGTTCCAACATGGACCACGACTTCTGGCTATTTTCCTTCCCCTCACAGAATATCTTGCATCCGCTCAGTGATATCCTTTACCCTGGCACCAGAGAGGCAACAAACCATTTGGGCCTCATGCTTGCCATTGCAGAAATGCCTGACTAGGCCCCGAACTATTGAACCCCCTTTTATCACCTTTCTGGTGCAAACCTGTTGGCAGCAAGAAAGAGCCCTGTACTTCCACAGTGTGGTATGACTCCCACAAGTGTGGAGCATCATTAGTTACATTCATGCAGCCATATGAGTCCAGGAGAGGGCTACTATTCAATCAATGTACAGGTGATCTGTGACCAGAGGATAAGGATCATGCACATGAATGCTTATTTGTCTAGTAGCTCCCGAGATTAATGTATCCTGTGGCAGTTAACGGTGTCACCCTCAATCTATAGGACCAACAAGACTCCAGGAATAATTTAAGGAAACAAAGGATATGCCCTGCAGCTATCACTCATGACCCGAGAACGGTGGCCAAGGTCAAGTGAAGGAAAGCTAAAATGGGGCCCACCCATCCATCAGAGTGATCATAGAATTTGGCATCCTCACACAATTGCTTTGCTTGGATTAATTGTGGGTGTTCTACAGTATAATCCAATTATTCTCTGTAAAATTATTGTTGCATGCTGTATTCTCCAAAACTATACCATGCAAAGAGGCCTAAGGATCCAGCCAGGAGGAGACAGGCAGTAAGAAGAGGAAAGTTCATTAATTTGAAAAAATGTAAATCAGTAGTGTTAAACATCAAACACCCTGTCCTCCTCATCCAATTTACCAATCCATGCTCATGGAGTTTTCAAAATTTAACTTCCCACATTTATGGAAAGTGTGAACACCAGGGAACTCAGAGCAGATCCCTGTGGAACTTCAGTAATTATTGCCTCCAGCCAGATGTTTTTCCACTTGTCAGCACCTTCTGCTTCTTGTTGATGAGCCAATTCTGAGCTCAGCTGCTGCAATAAAATAGCATGCAAGAGAATTTTTTGAGATTATGTTAACCAGTGTACTACGAAAGGAGATAAGGGGGCGAAATTCGTTATCGCCCCGTTTGGGGCGCAATTATCGGCCGGATGCAAAGTTTAGTGCCTGGTGCTAATTATCGCCTCCGACTGCAAACTTGGCCTCTATCGCCCCTGGAGGTGATTGGAGCGCTAAATAGGCACTACACACCTCTCTTAAGGCGCTAACGCCGAGGAGCGAGGCGCTACCTCAGAGCGCTGCCAAAGCTCAGGTGATGTCAGTTAGCAATGGAACACAGACAGACTGGCGCCGGCCAGTTCTTAAAGGGGAGGGTCGATGTTGCGCTCCAGCCACACCCTGCTCATTGCAGCCTTGAATTTCGGCCTGGAGAGACCTGTACATCAATTCTGCTGGAAAGAACAATGGAGAGGCCCAGGGAAAGAGCTCCGCACTTCAGTGACTGGGCCTTGGTGGCACTGGTTGGCACAGCGGAGCGCTGAAGGGCAGTACTATACCCACAAAGTGGCAGGAGGCCATTGCCATGCGAATATAGAAGAGTGTGGAGGGAGGTGGCTCAGCACGTCTCCTCCAGAGGCATGGTGCCCAGGGCCCACACCCAAGGTTGGAAGAAGTTCAGCGACCTCACTCGGGTAGTCAGGGTGAGTGGCTGCTTTTCAATACCTCTATATCCCTCCTTCTCAACCTCACTCTGTGCCCAGAGTGTTTAAAAACCCCAAATGCCCAACACTCATCCAAGACCTATGGCCATCTCATAAAACTCACACACGCACATTGCACACCTTGCATATATTAAGGGCTATTCAACTATGGGAGGCACATCAGGCAAGACCATGGCTGCACATTCACCCAGACTTTTTCTTGCAGGCCAAGCTATCTCAATACAGGCGCCAGCAGCAACAGACAAGTGGAGGGCCGGCTGAGCTGCACATCTCCAGTGATTTGGAGGCACACATGCACAGGATTGTTGCCAGCCAGGTGACAGGTCCTGTGGTCGCTGGAGGGGTCGACCTCCTTGAGGACAGCAATGGTAAGTTCATCAGCTTTCTCTGCTCTCTCATTCCACTTGTACCTCCCTGCTTTCAGATAGTGAACCACCAGCTGAGCAGCCTGTCCCTCAACCAACCAGTGGAAGCGATGCCCCAGGCGAGGAGGAAGAGGAAGCCGGAGCCTCAGCGCCACCCTCTCCCGAGGAAGCCCATGCCCACACTGGGACCACGTCTTCCCTGGAGGGGAGCAGGGGGGAAGGGTCTGATGAGGATGAAGCTCCGGGACCCAGCGGGCTTCAGCAACGCCATGGGAGCAGGGAAGCTCGGGGGCCTTCTTCCCGGAGGGCGAGTAGGCCAGCGAGTCCTGCTGCACTGGACGCAGAGGAGGAGCGCGTTATCGCGGAAATGAGTAGCCAGGCCTTGTGCATGCACACTGAGCTCATGGGTGCAGTGGGAAGGGTGCCCGAAAGCATTGATGGACTGGCAAGGAGTGTGGTGCACTCCGCTGCAGCACAGGCCGATGCAACGCAACTGCTTAGTGCTGCATTTCAGTCTCTGGCTGCTGCCATCCAATCTCAGACTGCTCTCATGCAGTCTCAGATTGATGTAACGCAAGCACTGACTGCTGCCATCATCGCTGGTTTGGCCACATTGCCCCGGGGCTCTCACGGTGCCGCAGCATGCCAGCAATCTGTGCTCGAGCAGATTGCTCCAGATGCTGAGGTGCTGCCCTGTGGGAGTGGCAGTGTGTCACTCAAGCAGGAAGCTGCTGTCCTCTCTCAGGATGACAGCATTCCTGCTCCCACCACTGTCACTTCCCCATTGCACTTGCCACCGCCTACAACACAGCCAGCCCAGACTGCTGCCGCCCATGCAGAATTGGAGCAGTCTGCAGCCGGGGCCTCCAAGCCCAGAGCTGGTCGAGGGCGTCCTTCAAGGGCATCTGTAGTCTCAGGATCTGACATTCAGCAGCTTTCCACCAGCCTTGCTGCAGCCACTGGGGCCCCATTATGGAGGAGCAGTAGGGTGGGAAGGGTAAAAGTGCATAGGGGATGGAGATCACCCTCAAAGGGTGAGGTCTAAATAAATGGTGGGAATGTTTGTAGTAAAGGTCGAGGTTCGTCTGATAACTTTTGTTTAGTGTTTTGGTGTTTTGCTCCAGCTTGTGAGAACCAGTTATGTTAATTAATGATTTGTTGTTTTTGTTTCTATTAGTTTGTCCTGAATAAATGACACACACAGAGTTTGTTAAATAAAAAAGTTGTTCGATTCAAAATTTACATTTTTGGCCTTTGCAATCATTGCAGCTTTGGCTGGCTATAGGGGTTGCGGGTTGCTTTCCATTATGCTGTTCTCCATGCCAGAAGCCATCTTCTGAGTAGGGGCCTGGAAGCAGCTTATTATCAGCCATTGACGAATGGCCGTTGTAGTGGCAACATCGTGCGCCTCCCTCCCACCTTGGTGCTACTGCTGATCCTCCTCCTCATCCTCCTCCTCTTCCTCCTCCTCCTCCTCAGGTGGTGCACCAATCCCTGGTGGCATTGGCTGGGTCCTCAGGATTGCCAGGTTGTGAAGCATGCAGCATACAACTATGAAGAGGGAGACTCGCTCAGTAGAGTACTGCAGGGCTCCTCCTGAGTGGTCCAGACAGCGGAACCGTTGCTTGAGCACGCCAATCATCTGCTCAGTGATGTTCCTGGTGGCGAGCTGGCTCTCATTATACTGCAGCTCGGCAGGGGTGTTGGGGTTACAGAGCGGTGTCATCAGCCAGGTGCAGAGTGGATAACCCTTGTCCATGAGGAGCCAACCACTTGGCTGATGTGGTGCCTGGAAAAGTTCTGGCACACCAGTCTGGCGCAGGATGAAAGCATCGTGGCTGCTGCCAGGATAGTGGGCATTGACGGCGAGTATGAGCTGTCTATGGTCACAGACCAACTGCACATTTAAGGAGTGGTAGCCCTTGCAGTTTCGTAAATCCTCTGCATTTTCATGCGGTGCCCGCAATGCCACATGTGTCCAGTCAATGACGCCCTGCACCATGGGGAAGCCCGCTATCCTCGCAAAGCCCAATGCGCGCTCATGCAGTTTGGCCTGGGTCATGGGGAAAGAGATGTACTGGCGTCTCCTTTTATACAGGGCATTTGTCACCTCCTGGATACAGCAATGGACAGCGAACTGGGAGGTATTGGCGATGTCCCCAGTAGATGCTTGAAAGGAGCCGCTGACATAAAAATTCAGAGCAACTGTCACCTTTACTGCCACCGACAGAGACGTCCTGGTCCTGAGCTGAAGCTGCAGATCTAGTTGCAGCAGGTGGCAGAGCTCAGTGACCACCTCCTTGCTGAAGCGCAGCCTGTGCAAACACTGCTCCTCAGACAAATGAATGTAGGAGAATTGTTCCCAGAATACCCTGGGAGGCTACGGCCTCCTGTGCAGAGGCCTGTTGGCCCTCCTCCCTCTGGCCATGTTTGCCACTTTCTCTCTACGTCTCTGATGCCTCCGATTCTCCAGGTGCAAGACAACGCCCTGAATCAGTGCAGCCCCCATAGTGTCTTCTAAATCGATGCAAGGAAGGTCAAATCAAAAAGAACCTGCAAAGTGCTGCTCAATACCCAAAACTCCTTCACACAGCGTTGAATCTCTCCACAAGTTTCTCTCTCTCTCTCAGAATGCATGGTGCAAAAATGTCGTCGACAAAAATAGGCAGGAAGAGGCCGCCTTTAAATAGCGCTCCCCCAGCCCCTTTCTGACTGCAAAACGCTCCCCTCTACCTGTTGTTGCTAGCGGCAGGCGGAAAGGCATGGGGCGCCACTCAATCTCTGGTCCGGAGTGCTACCGGGGCGTCGCACGCTCGACTGACGTCATGCTCTGCGGGCGCAGGAGTTTGTGGCAGTAGTGTTTAGCACCGCCGCAAAATGTCTGGTCAATTTTGCGAGTGGCGCAAACATCGCTGCGCCTGGGCGCTAGTTGCTTTGCGCCCTCTTAGGGCGCTAACGGGAGGTACTGATCAAGCAAATTTTTCCCCTACACCTCTTGGCTGTGAATTGTACATATTGCCTGGAGGAAGAGGCTGCCTCTGTCTCAAGCAGCTGTGACAACGAGCTGAAGAAGCAGGTATTGATGGGACAGCTAGTGATTTGGGACCTAGACACATAGTGCATTAGCGAATTCATAAGTTCCTTGGCCAATGTAATCGCAGATTCACTGCACCTTGCTGACCCGTTCTCAAAGTCAGTAATGTAGCACATCATTTAAATAAAACAGTCATGTCCACTTATGTCATAAGACAGCTTCATGACTAATTGGCAGTCCATTATTAAAAGCCTTGGCAGTCCAGCACTCAAAACCCTCTTACAATGGGGTTTGTTGTCTCAAAAAATACCCACATTGAGTATTTTAATGTTTAATAAACCCTTTAAATAAACAAAAATTGAATGTCTAGTTCAGTGATTTGATAAATAAATGCAACTCACATCTGTGAAGACAGCGCCCTAAATCAAGTTAATGGTTAGCCACTGCTGTGAATGTTTATGTGAAATGTGCAGAATGGAAAATGTCCACAGTTTGACAGCCGCCTGCCTGAAGTTGTTACGTGCAAGGATTTATGAGCAAGTGAGCTGAGAGCTGTGTATAACAACAAAGTACATCAGGTATTTACAGCTATGAATTCAAATATGTATATTAACTTGGATTTATTAAAACAACACATCAACTATTCTCTAAAAAAAAATCTAAATTAACATGCATTAATGCTGGTATCAATAAAGCTGTCAGTTTGTTTCTGGTCTTATTAGGTCAGTGCCGCATAATCACCAGTTGACTGCCTGAAATACGGCAATAAATCTGTTAATATAATCAGCAAATGGATTCTTCGCCTCAGCAATTACAATACCTCTACAAAAATCATTTGTCTATTATAATTAATTGACGATGCTGCCCCTCGGCAACTACATCTGTAAACACGTCGGGTTCCACATGTATGCTGACGACATCAGCTCTACCTCACCGCCACCTCTCTCGACCCCTCCACTACCTTTGATTTGTCATTCTGCTTGACGGCATCCTGTATTGGATAAGCAGAAATTTCCTCCAATTAAATATTGGAAAGACCCTAGACCCGACTATTCCAATGCTCCTCTGGCTGGCCACCCACCTTGCACCCTCAGTAAACTTGACCTCATCCAAGAATCTTAACTCGCACCAAGTCTGTTCATCCATTAGCCCTGTGCTTGCTAACTTACATTGGCTCCGGGTCTGGCAACGCATTGATTTTAAAATTATCATCCTTGTTTTAAAATCCCTCCATGGCCTTGCACATCCCTCTGTAACCTCCTCAGCCCTACAACCCTCCGAAATCTCTGCACTCCTCAAATTCTGGCCTCTTGTGTATCCCGATTTTAATCGCTCCATGATTGGCAGTTCTGCCTTCAGAAGCCTAGTTCCTAAACCCTGAAATTCCCTCCCTAAAACTCTCCGCCTCTTTACTTCTCTCTCCTTCTTTAATATGCTCCTTACAACCTACTTCTTTTGACCAAGCATTTGGCCACCTGTTCTAAGATCTGTGTTATGTGGCTCATTGTCAAATTGTGTTTGATAACGCTCCTATGAAGCACCGTGGGACATTTTACTGTGGTAAAGGCGCTATATAAATGCAAGTTATTTTTGAAAGCATATGAAAACCGTTGGGGGAGATTTTTAGTTACAGACATCCTGCTCTTGTTCGATTGAAGATATTGCCCATTTTTCATCAGATAGGAAATTGAAGTCACATGCCAGTCTGTAGGGGTTGCAAAATTTCCCCTATTTCCCTGAAGCATGAAAAGATTGGTCCACATCGTGGACGAAGAATTGGGTGATGTGACTTGTCTACAATGTTTTAAAATGTGCCTAGAACCGCAAAAGACTGTTCTGAGATGGAAAGAATGTGGACAACACAGGATTCAAGGAATTCTGTGGAAAATATTCACACACCTTGAGACAGTACATCTTAATAAAGTCGTTCCCTGGAGTTTGGGCAATCACAAAAGGTTTTAAAATGGCCACAGAAAGCTTGGCCAAAAGGACAAAGCAGCAAAACAGCTTGCAGCGAGTTGCCTGTGTGAAAAAGTGGGAGGATACAGGGGCTGTGAGTCAGACCTGCCAATCAAAGGGAGTTTCCCTCTCAGCACTTGAAGTTGTTTATTGACTTAAGCAATTGCCCACTTGAGAATTGACCGCAGGACAATCGATTTGTAACTGCTATGTTTACACAGCAATTCAAGGCACTCACAGTCAATGAGACATTGAAACCATGGAACCGGATCTTGAATGGGAACCGTTTAAGCATTGAATGTGTTTAAATCACCCATCATTCTGGACAATAGGGCTGTTGCATTTCCCTTTTGTTTTAGCCCAGGTGGGCTCCGGATGTGGGTGGGAACATTTGGCCCCACAGTGCAGACACACTATCCCAGTCCAACCACTTTGAGTTAGCCAATCACAGCTTTTCTCTTGTGAATTGGAACTTTTTGGGCGTGAATTTTCCAGACAGGCAAACAGCAGAGGGGAGGAGGGGGGGCTCACAAGGTATATATGATAGCTCCTGAGAAGCTATCGCTCTCTCTTTACTTCCTGGGACCACAGGTGAGCCTCTCTCTCTCTCTCTCTCTCTCACTTCGCTGGACCACATGTGAGCAGAGTTTCTGACTCCTCAGCAAAGCAACCTAGTAAGGAGTTTGGGGGATGGTAATTAAGGGGATATTACTAAGATTGTTTAATCAACACTGTAGTCACTTACCCCTCGTTTTTACCATCTGCATTCCCCCATTTAAGCAATTTTACTGTAATTACTGTGTTCGTGTGGTATAGTTTGATATTTGATTATAGTTTCTTTTAGTTAATAAGACTTGATTTTTCTCTCATCCAAACCACGTGTCCGTTTTAATATCATTAATTATAAGTCCTGCAGTCAGAACTGGAAGGTGGGGTAGCGATTCGAAACCGCTGTTTTAAAATTGGTTTATTGGAAATTGGTTTACAGTGTAGCAGCAAGGCTGCCTGACCAGGTGAATTACCTTAAACCAGTCAAAAGAAGCCCCCCCCCTGCAGTCTGGGTTTTGGCTGAATTTTTACCAGTCCATATTATGCATCCCATGTTTATTTGGGTGTAAAAAAATGTTCCATGGTGTTTAAATCTCTCCACTTAATCAGTTACTCGAGGGTGGATCCAATCTAACCAGGAGTTATTTGTCGGTCACCACAATACAGCCTTGTGCTGTAGGCAGGATTCAGACACACTCAGAATAGGTTTAAAAACTGCATCAACAAGACAGATTAGAAAAAAATCCAAAATATGTTTTATTTATAATATAATGCATTGAACAATTTTCCCCATTACTTACAACAATTAAGCAATAACTTTTGCTTTTCTATTACTGAGCACTAAAATCTGACAATAGGCCTGATTTTAACCGTGCCCAACCGACATGAGCGGGGCAGGTGGGGGATTAAATTAACGGTAGAGTATTTATTGGTGTGTTTGTGCTACGCTCTTGCTGCCATTTTAACCACGTACATTTTGAGTCGGCCGAGGCACCCGCCTTATGAGTTGGGGTCTGATAACGCAATTAGGACCCTGACGACATTGTAACACAAAATTATGGAAGTCCCACCTGGTGACGAACCCATTTGCAAAATTTAGCGGGATTGGTGTCTCAGAGCCACTGAAGCAGGTTTCCTGGACCAATATGTCGAGGAACCAACCAGAGATCAGGCCATCTTAGACTGGGTATTATGTGTCGAGAAAGGATTAATTAGCAATCTTGTTGTATGAGGCCCCTTGGGTCAGAGCGATCATAATATGATAGAATTCTTCATTAAGATGGAGAATGAAGTAGTTGACTCAGAGACTAGGGTCCTCAATTTAAATAAAGGAAACTATGATGGTCTGAGGAGTGAGTTGGGTAGGATTGATTGGGGAATGTCACTCAAAGGGTTGACGGTGGATAGGCAATGGCAAACATTCAAAGACCGAATGGATGAACTACAGAATTTGTTCATCCCAGTTTGGCTTAAAAATAAAACAAAAAAGGTGACTCAACCGTGGCTAACAAGGGAAATTAGGGATAGCATAAGATCCAAGGAGAGGACATATAAATTGGCCAGAAAAAGCAATAATCCTGAGGATTGGGAGAAGTTTAGGATTTAACAAAGGAGGACAAAGGGATTAATTAAGAAAGGGAAAATAGATTATGAGAGTAAGCTTGCAGGGAACATAAAAACTGACTGTAAAAGCTTTTATAGATATGTGAAGAGAAAAAGATTGGTGAAGTCAAGCATAGGTCCCTTGCAGTCAGAATCAGGGGAATTTATAATGGGGAACAAAGAAATGGCAGACAAACTAAATACATATTTTGGTTCTGTCTTCATAAAGGAGGACACAAATAACCTCCCAGAGATGCTGGGGAACATAGGGTCTGATGAAAGGGTGGAACTGAAAGAAATCAGTATTTGTAGGGAAATGGTGTTAGGAAAATTGATGGGACTGAAGGCCGATAAATCCCCACGGCCTGATAATCTACATACTAGGGTACTTAAGAAAGTGGCCCTAGAAATAGTAGATGCGTTGCTGGTCATCTTCCAGAACTTGATAGACTCTGGAACATAACCCATGGATTGGAGGGTAGCTAATGTTACCCCACTGTTCAAAAAAGGTGGTAGAGGAAAAGCGGGGAATTATAGACTGATAAGCCTGACATCGGTAGTGGGGAAAATGCTAGAGTCCATTATAAAAGATGTAATAGCAGAGCACTTGGAAAGCAGTGACAGGATCAGACAAAGTCAACATGGATTTACAAAAGGTAAATAGTCTAAGGATAAGGGGTAGGACATTTAGGACTGAAATGAGGAGGAATTTCTTCACCCAGAGAGTGGTGAACCTGTGGAATTCTCTGCCACAGAGGGCAGTGGAGGTCAGTTCATTAAATATATTCAAGAAAGTGTTGGATATTTTTCTTAAGGCTAAAGGGATCAAGGGATATGGGGAGAAGGCAGGGACAGGGTACTGAATTTGGATGATCAGCCATGATCTCATTGAATGGCGGAGCAGGCTCGAAGGGCCGACTGGCCTACTCCTGCTCCTATCTTCTATGTTTCTATGTTTCTACGTTAATGGGGTACTCACCTGCAGCTAATTGGATCACAGCACCTTTGTGTTATTTGGATTTCCGGGATTTCCAGCTTCCAGATCACTTCATTCTCACTGCTGGGGAAGAGTACCTCTCTCCTGACCTCATCTACGAGGACCTCCAGGGAGGCATCAGAAAACCTAGGATCAGCCCTCCAATTCATTGGCGGTGCCAAAATTGTGTCCAGCACTGTTGCAATGAAAGTTGAAAACAGGACATGCAAACTCGCTTTAAGAGGTGCAATTCCCCTTTAAATTTTGGATGGAAGAAGGAGGGGAGACAATATAATCTAAATGGTACAATTTAAAAGGGGCGCAGCAACAGAGAGACCTGGGGGGGGGGGGTGTACACAAATCTTTGAAAGTGGCAGGACAAGTTGAGAAGGCTGTTAAAAAAACATACGGGTTCCTTGGGTTTATAAATAGAGGCAGAGTACAAAAGCAAAGAAGTTATGCTAAACCTTTATAAAACATTGGTTAGGCCTCAGCTGGAGTATTATATCCAAATTTGAACACCACACTTTAGGAAGGATATCAAGGTCTTGGCGAGGATGCAGAGGAGATTTACTAGAATGGTACCAGTGATGAGGGACTTCAGTTATGTGGATAGGTTAGAGAAGCTGGGATTGTTCTCTTTAGAGCAGAGAAGGTTAAGGGGAGATTTAATAGAGGTGTTCAAAATTTTGAGAGGTTTTGATAGATTAAATGAGGATAAACTGTTTCCATGACAGGAGCGTCGGTAACCAGTAATTGGCAAAAGAACCAGAGGGGAGATAAGGAGGTATTTTTACACAGCGAGTTGTGATCTGGGATGCACTGCCTGAAAGGGTGGTGGAAGCAGATTCAATAGTAACTTTCAAAAGGGAATTGGATAAATACTTGAAAAGGAATAATTTGCAGGGCTCTGGGGAAAGAGCAAGGGATTGGGGTTAATTGATAGCTCGACCAAAGAGCTGGCACAGGCACGATGGGCTATATCATTCTATGATTCTATGAAATTGGCCTCAGGAGACCCGCCAGAAATTGCACGCAGAAATTGGGTGGGCAGCCCGATTGCCAACACAATCAGATGAGCAGTCTGTCAATCATATTGAAATAAGGCCCGGGAGTTAAAAGCAGCCAGAACTCAAACTTGCAATGTCATAGGTCTTCGCAATCTCCCCTCCCCCCACCTCCCCCCACCTCCACCCACCGATTCACACCTTGAATTAAAATGAGGGCTTATGATATTACTGTGTTGTGTGCAAAGAACATCTTTGCGAATGTGCTTGTGAAATTTAAGGCTACGATAAGTTATTCATATCCATATTTGTGAAATGATACAACAACCATATGTTATGTTAATATGTAATTGAATGCAACACCCATCTGATTCTAGCCTTCAATATCTCCACCTTAGTTTGAAGTAACCTTTTCAAAGATGACACTGGACAAAGAAGTGAGTTATACTAATCTTTTGTTTCAAACATGCTTTTTGATAAGGAAAAATATCTAGCTTGCAAACTTATTGAAAGCAAAATGAAGCTCTATTCACCGTATAACTTACAATCTTAAAACACATATGAATATCAATAAGAAATATCTTAATGTAATAATTTGGTTTTAATGTGATAAGGTTCTGCCATATAAAATAATGATTGTATTTAAAATTGTAGAATGCAATTACACCTTTGATGAGAAATCCCTCGGAGTTTGTGGAGGAGAGCGGAGAGGTCAGCACTGTTCCAACCCCTGCACAGCCCATTCTCATTGACACCGGAGCAAATTGTCTTTAGACTGACCATTGTTGATTTGTGAAACCATTCTTTGGTGTTCATAAAAAGTCTGACGATAAACCTATCAGTTTTTCAAAGTGATCTCTTAGAAGCTGCAGCAAACTCAGACTGTGAGGGTGTTTGCACCTAGAATCCTCATTGCTTATAATGCACCACAAGTGAGCATATGACACGTTAAAGTATGCATAGACTTTTTGCAGACTTTGTAATCTATCTTCTGTGAAAACCAAACATTATAATCAAAGTGGCTCCAGTTTTGAACTCTGTTGTTCCTCAACGTGTGCATGGTTTTAAAGCTTTACCACTGGAGTCATGCTATAGCTTCACATCATAGCTTCATTTATATATAGAAACTGCCTCTTACACCTAACATTTTCAACTAAAGTTGCAGCATCAGCACACAATGTGCCAATTCACTTAATTTACAGTCTGTTCCATGTACAACTGCACATCTCACCATAAAGTAGGGCATAGCTAGTATTACCATTACCCTGGGGAAGAAAGGCAACATTTTAAAAGTACTGTTCCCAAATCCATTGATCTTAGTCCAGTTACTCACAGTACCTAAAGATGAAAGATTCTTCGATCATTTACTATTAATAATTGCCAAATTTGCATCAGCATTAGGCTGAAACTGTGGTAAAACCACCAAGGAACTCCTGTACAAGTGAATAACTGTCTTTAAAGCAATGTTACAGCACCTAGGTCCGTTTGCTAGAGTAAACAAGCTTCCTGTAAAAACCCTGAAATAACGCGATGACGTCATCACGTTGGTCACGTGGTGCCCCGAGCGGCGGGAAACGTGACGACATCATGACATCAGAGGTGGGCGGTTCTAAGTTGAGTCCTCGTGGAACTAGCTACTGTACAGACCTGTTTGTGATTTCTCCTGCATATTTTGTTTTGTTCATCAGTTTAATTAAATTCGGTTAATTTACTGAACTGACTCGACCTCAGTGATTTAGATAGGAATCCGTAAATTCCTACAAAACAACACTTTTGAAACATGCCACAGTTAAGAACATTGGAGACATTTGAAATGTCAAAAGACCATTTGTGAATGATGGGGTATTTCCCAAAGGAGGATGTAACTACAGCTAATCCTTCAATTTTCAAGCACTTCACAACCTTATGTGCTGAGCAATTGCTACAGTTCTATACAACCAACCTTCTTGATTTGTTGATCATTGTTGACTTTTGTGAGAGTATTGCAGTGAGTAAAAAGTGGTGCAGTGCTGGGAGTGAGGACCAGTAAGATCCATGTTTAATGCTGATTTGACGACAGCTCAGCTCTCCAGCCAACGTCCTCCCTTAAGCAGCAGGAAGGACCTGCCACCAACACTATTTAACGGGATCTTCCACTACTTACAGGTTAGTTGCTGGTGGATTTCTTCTGGCTGTTGCTACAATTGTACAAGTGTTTGGTGCTTTCTATAGTTGTTTCAAGTTGCAAAAGTCTACGGGGAATAGTGTGGCAGATGCTGAAGGACATTTTTCTGACTTCAAGGCTTCTGAACAGGCATGCATTAGTAAGCATTCCCCTTGGAATACAGCATGACTTGGTGAATGAACAGCGACCATGCAGAGCAGGACAAGCTGCTAGAAGAGGGAGGAGGGGGAGGGGAGAAGGTCTCTCAGCAAGAGGGCATATCCACCCAGGGTGTTCAGGGAGCAATTTTCCTACCAGAACCTCAGCGAGGTACAATGGCCGGAATTTTCCTTACCTGGGCAGGTTGGGTGTGGGCGGTCAGCATGGCGGGTCGCGACCATGTTCTTGCTTCCATTCCGCTGCCAAAATCGACTGCACTAATGGGGCCTATTAAGCCCACCCTGCGCGTTACCCAGTCCAATTAAATGGTGCGGGTCTGATGACGTCATCCATGACGCGTTTTCAGCTGGGATATTTAAAGGAGCCATGGCCACATTGCATTTGAAGGTTCAGCTAAGAGTGTGCAGTCACTGCACTGGAGGTTTTGATAGCTCTGAACACTTGGAGACATGACTGCACAGAGGCAGAGGGCTGCACCCAGGTTCTCAGATAACTCCCTCCATATGCTTGTGAAGGGAGCCAGGGCACGCAGGGAGGTCCTCTTCCCTTCTAATGGGTGGAAGAGACCTTCCCATGAGACAAAAAGAGCCTGGCTCCAAATAGCAGAGAAAGTCAACAGCAGGGATGTTGTCAGGAGGGCCTGGGCGCAGTGCCAGAAACATTTCAATTATCTCATTAGATCAGGAAAGGTAAGTACAAAGCCACACTCAACCTCATCCTGAAGTGCCTCTCATCACATCCCCATTACTCTGCCTTCCCAACCCTGCTCCTGCACATCCTTACTCACACCAACATACCTTGCACGTCCACCCATCCCTCTCTCTATCTACATTATCACATCCCCATCTGACTAGCCACCCCTCACACTCACCCTCATCCTAATGCAATCATACAACACAAGGAGGCCACATGATATTGCCACCCCACTCCATCATAGCCATCCTCTAAAGATCTAACCCATCCATTCCTTACACTCATTCCATCACTCTCACTCAACCTTCTCTTCTTTCCCTCCTTGCAGGAAAATAGAGCGCACAATGAGAGGGAGAGGGAGAGAACTCCATCATTGGCGACCCTGACCACAGCAGAGGAGGCTGCTTTGGAAGTAGCGGGAGTGGCCGAGCAGCTGGAGGTGGGAGACGGAGGGGGACATCTCAGCAAACTGGTGACAATTTACATATCATACAGCTACATGGCATACAAGTATCAGTCAGGGGACTGATGTCATCAGCCACTGAATGGTCATCATGTGCGTAATGGTATCTGTACAAATTCTTGATATGACATATCAAACTCATCTCTTTACTCTCCCATAGGTCCATCAAGTGCCCCCCCTCCACCCCCCCGCCACTGTCCAAGAGGAAGAGGAAGACGTCCTCCTCAGAGGAGCCTCCAGCCTCTGATGGCACAACAGCACCACACATATGCGGACCCAGCACCAAGCCAGATATGCACACCTCGGTGGGTCCCAAACGAGATAGAGTAGTGTTGTCACCGGGTCTGTCACAAGTCACAAGTGAGCAATAGCAGATGGTGGAGACAGGGGCAGGTGTGGAGACTCCTCGCCGGAGGGCGCAGGACGCTCCCAGAACTGCTCAGCTGCATGCAGACGCTGAGTCTCGGGGGCCATCCAGAAGGAGGGCGGTCCTGGAGGTGCAGCAAGAAGTGCAGGAGGCTCTGACAGGTTTTGTGCGTGCGATTTCTGCAAATGTTCAGGGAATGGAGGAGTCCATCTCCAACGTGAGCACCACCGTGTCGCAGGTGATGGCGACTGCAGGCTCTTGCATGGATAGGATGGCCACCTACATGGAGCAGCTAATGTGCCACTTACAGGAGCACATGGTCTCTATGGAGAATAGATGGTTATCTATGGAGAATAGATGGCAGAGGCTCATAGGGATGTAAGCGTAGATGGGGTCCTCATGGCCCCACTGATGTGCCACAAGGTGCTCTCCAGCTCCTTGCTAGCAGGGAAGTGTGGGTGGCCCATGAGAGGGATGATGGTGAGACGGTACATGGAAGTGGGGGCTCCTCTCAAAATGCTTACGCTTCTCCCCCATTGCCATTCCCTCAGTCCGAGCCCCAGATGCTTCCTTGGACAGCAATGGCCGAGTCTGCCCCTGCACAGTCGCAGGAGGAACAGACTTTTATAGGGGCAATCATAGGCTCCAAAACTCAGAGGACGTCCGCCTAACATGTCTAAGCAGTCGCAGCAGGGAAGTGTGCAGGCTGCCTCTACCTCTGCTAAAGCTACAGGGGTATGTGTAAGAGAAAGATGACACACAAGTAGATTCACAAGGGTAGTCACTTGGATGTGTTATTCAATGTTAATGTCAAGTTTCCGTTAATGTAATGTCAACCATAAAAATCTTATTTTCACCACTTTCCGGTCTTGGACAAATTTGTGTGCACCTTTGGAACTGGCTTAGTAAATTGGAGTGAATGGTGAGACATAACAGTACCCCCCGCAATGATGGTCAGTGTGAAAGGAATGGCTTGATCATCATTGTTATAAATCTCATCATCATGAAGAAACGACTCATGAAATAACACTGGACGGCCAGCTGGTGGCGCCGTCCAAGGAGTATAAATACAGCTTGCCCAGGGACATTTTGACAACTAGACCTCCATGTTTTGAAACAAGTTGATTAAAGCCTTGCTTTATACTCGAACCAAGTGCATAGTGAGCTTTATTACGTCAATTTAATCAACTTGATATCGACTCCACGCTCTGAGTGATTTCGGGAACAGCCAGCTACGACTTCAACTGCAGAAGGGAACTCCGGTGTAGTAATCAATACATCATGAACAAACTATTCAGACCCGCCTGTCTTGACCTGGACCCGAATTCACCTACAACTGCTAAGGTATGGAAACACTGGTATTGTATGGGATGGCAGGAATGACGTACGAGGAGAGATTGTGTCGATTGGGCTTATACTCACTGGAGTTTAGAAGATTGAGAGGGGATCTCATCAAAACCTATAAAATTCTGTCAGGTCTGGACAGACTAGATGCAGAAAGGATGTTTCTGATGGCCGGGGAGTCCAGAACCAGCGGTCATAGTCTAAGGATAAGGGGTAAGCCATTTAGGGCTGAAATGAGGAGGAATTTCTTCACCCGGAGAGTGGTGAACCTGTGGAACTCTCTGCCACAGAGGGCGGTGGAGGCCAGTTCATTAAATATATTCAAGAAAGAGTTGGATATATTTCTTGAGGCTAAAGGGATCAAGGGATATGGGGAGAAGGCAGGGGCAGGGTACTGAATTTGGATGATCAGCCATGATCTCATTGAATGGCGGAACAGGCTCGAAAGACAGAATGGCCTACTCCTGCTCCTATCTTCTATGTTTCTATGTTTCTATGTTTCAGCAACTTCCTCAGGGTGTGTGGTGAGAATGTACCTGGTAAATTGTGTTTGACTATTTCGAAGACGGTGTAGACTATGACTCCGCTATCCTAATATTACAGCGACTATATGTTAAGGCCCCAAACAAAATTTTTGCTCGGCATCTACTGGCCACAACTTGACAACAACCCGGGGAATCACTTGATGAATTCCTTCAGAAACTTCGCAGGCTCAGCAAGGATTGTAATTTTAAAGCTGTCACAGCTGAGCAGTACCAGGAGGAGTTAATTCGTGATTCCTTTATTAATGGGATTGCGTCTCCCTTCATACGCCAGCGCCTGTTGGAGAATAAAACCCTTGAGTTACAGGCTGCCTATGACCAGGCATGTTCCCTGGACTTAGCAAAGAGGAATGCAGATACCTATCTTTTGCCTCATGCACGGGCTGCTGCTATCACTTTTAATGACTCCTTCGATAGGTCTTGGGCGGAGGCCCTCACTGATGATGACTCTAACCTAGCGGATGACAACCCTACCCTAGAAGCCTTCACTGATGACGACCCTGCCCTAGTGGCATCTTGGCAATCTGGAAGGAAGTGTTTCTTCTGTGGAGGTGCATTCCATTATAGGAAATTTTGTCCTGCTCGTAAAGCAACCTGCAAACATTGCAGCAAGAAAGGTCACTTTTCTAAGGTATGCCAGTCAAGAGCCTCTGTTACTAAGAAAGGCCACTTTTCTAAGGTATACCGGTCGAGAGCTCCTGTTAGTTTTGCAGCTACTATCTATAAAACTGCTCCTCCCCCAAGAGCCACTACTAAGGTTACAGCTGCTATCTATGAAACTTCTCCTCCCCCAAGTACCACTACTAAGGTTACAGCTGTCAAGGGTAAAACTGCCCCTCCTCCCATCACAGCTGTTTTTCCCCAAAGTCTGTCCCATGCAGCCACGAAGGTTTCGGTAAATGGACACATTTCGACTCATCGACTCATGCAGCTCTGACAGCTTCATTAGTGAGCAGGCTGTCGGTAAGTTAAAACTGTGTATTTACCCCTCAGACAGGGAAATTGCAATGGCTCTGACGACACTGTCCACCAACTCTTCCGGCTTTTGTCTTGTTGACCTTATTCTCAATGGCCGCACTTATTTCTCCACCCGGCTCGGGGTGCTATAAAACCTATGCAGTGATGTGCTCCTGGGACAGGATTTCCAGAAACAACACAAAAGGCTCACTTTCGAGTTTGGAGGGTCAAAGCCAGAGCTAATCACAGAATCACAGAAACCCCACAGTGCAGATAGAGGCCATTTCGGCCCATCGAGCCTGCACCGACACATATCCCACCCGATCCCCGTAACCCCTACACCAACACATATCCCACCCTATCCCCATAACCCCATGTATTTAATCCCCCTAACACTAAGGGTCAATTTATCAAAGCCAATCAAACTAACCCGCACATCTTTGGACTGTGGGAGGAAACCGGAGCACCCGGAGGAAACCCACGCAAACACGGGGAGAATGTGCAAACTCCACACAGACAGTCACCCGAGGCCGGATTCAAACCTGGGTCCCTGGCGCTGTGAGGCAACAGTGCTAACCACTATGCCACCGCACTAGCTTACTATTTCCAAAGTACCATTTTGTGCGCTTTCAGCGGCTTCACTCGACGAGCCAATCTTTCCCCCCGATGTAAGCCCATAGTCACTAAATCACGACGTTTCAGCCAAGATGATCGAGCCTTTGTCAAGGCAGAAATCTCTTGCCTTCTAGCTGATATTGAGCTATGTTCATTTTCCTGGCGGGCTCAAGTCGTTGTTGTTAAAAACCCTCTGAAGCAACACAAGAAATGTCTTTGCATCGATTACTCGCAAACTATTAACCAGTATACCGACCTGGATGCCTACCCACTACCACGCATCGAAGACATGGTCAATAACCTTGCCAACTACAAGGTATTTTCAACATTTGATTTAAAGAGCGCATATCATCAAGTACCGTTAAAGGACTCTGACAAAAAGTATACGGCCTTTGAGGCCAATGGTTGGCTTTACCAGTTTTGTCGCCTTCCATTTGGGGTCACCAATGGGGTGGCCATCTTGCAATGGGCAATGGATAGCCTAGTCAAACAGGAGAACTTAACGGACACTTTTCCATATCTAGATAATATCACCATTGCTGGTCATGACCAGAAGGAGCATGATGCCAATCTCCAGAAATTTTTTGACGTTCTCCGTCGTCGCAACTTAACATTAAATGAGCCCAAATCTGTGAAATCAGTACCACCAGTCAACATCCTTGGCTACTGGGTGGACAACGGTGTCATCAAACCGGATCCGGAGCGACTTTGTCCACTTCAGGAGCTCCCTCCCCCTACGAATCTCGGCTCTCTTCGGCGGGCACTCGGCATGTTCGCCTATTATGCGAAGTGGATACCCCACTTCTCCGACAAGATCCAGCCCCTGCTTCACGCGAAGTCATTTCCATTGGAGGCAACGGCTATTTCAGCTTTCAACCTCCTCAAGCGACAACTGGAAAAAACCACGCTTCATTCCATTCGTGGTCGAGTGCGATGCATCAGAGGTGGCGATCTCTGCTACCTTGAATCAAGGTGGTCGACCGGTTGCATTTCTGTACAGAACTTTGCAGGGTAGCGCGCTCCATTATCCTCCTGTTGAGAAGGAGGCTATGGCCATCATCGAAGCTGTACGTAAATGGAGTTATTTTCTCACTCGTCACCATTTCACACTTATAACCGATCAGTGCTCCGTGGCCTTTATGCTAGATAACCGGAAACGCACTAAGATCAAGAATAACAAAATACAACTCTGGAGGGTGGAATTGGCCGCCTTTGGATACACCATACATTATCGACCCGGCAAAGAGAATGTGGCCCCGGATACCCTCACGCGGGCATTCTGCTCTTCTATGTCAACTTCGACTCTTGCGGATCTTCATACTGACTTATGCCATCCTGGCATTACCCATATGTTGCACTTTGTGCGATCTAAAAATCTCCCATTTTCTACGGAAGATGTAAAAGAACATGCTCCTCCTGTAGAATTTGTGCGGAATTAAAACCGCAATTCTTCCGTCCATCGGATGGCTTGCTCATACACGCTATGCAAACTATGAAGCGACTCAACATTGACTTTAAAGGGCCATTGCCTTCCTCAACGCGAAACATCTACTTACTTACTATGGTGGACGAATATTCACGCTCTCCCTGTCCCAATATGCTTACTTCCACAGTGATCAAATGCCTTGATTAAGTCTTTTCCCTTTGCGGTACGGCCAATTTCATCCACTCTGATCGGGGTCCCTCCTTCATGTCAAGCGAACTCAAAAGTTATCTTTCCCAACGGGGAATCGCCACAAGTAAAACGACACCATCCCATCCCATCGGTAACGGACAGGTTGAGAGATACAACGCTATCATTTGGAACGCTGTTCGTCTTGCACTGAGGTCACGCAACCTACCAGACCAGCAGTGGGAAACTGTGCTCCCTGACGTGTTGCATTCCATCAGGTCTCTTCTTTCTATGTCCACCAATGTCATGCCTCATGAGCGATTCTTCAGGTTCCAGCGTCGCTCCACTCATGGGGCATCCCTACCATCATGGTTGGCAGCTCCCAGCCCCGTGCTGCTCCGAAGATTCGTCTGGTCTTCCAAAAACGATCCCCTCGTCGATGAGGTGGAACTCACGGACGTTAATCCCACGTACGCGCACGTGCGGTACCCTGATGGCCGGGAGTCCACCGTTTCACTCCGAGATCTGGCTCCCTGTCCAACCGGTCCCACGGACCCAACTGATAGAGGGACCCATGGTAATGATGCCGACACTCTGCGCTCCTTTGAAGATGACGCCCTACCTGGGACATCAAGAGATCTGCTGACTACCACACCGGATCCACTCAGGGAGCCGAGCGCTCCCCGTGGAATGGCCACCCGAAGCCAGGACGCCGGTCAATCTCCGGCTATCAAACAAGATGAAGCCAGCTCTGTGCCTGTGGGGACCCGCACCCGGAGTCACAATCTCCCCAGTCTCCCTCAGGTCGATCAAGGCAACACAGGCCCTGTCGATCTACCAGTATGGATCAAGCGGCCCAGGGACCAAGACATGGTCCGGGGAGACGTGCCTTCCAGCCATAAACAAAGATCTAAAAGACTGCGGCTATTCGTGGTCTGCCTAATCCGTTAGGAGGAAGTCGTCGGACTTCCAAATCTTTTAGGCAGGAAGAATGTTATAAATATCATCATCATGAAGAAACGACTCATGAAATAACACTGGACAGCCAGCTGGTGGTGCCGTCCAAGGAGTATAAATACTCGGGCGTGGGCCCAGCTTGCCCAGGGACATTTTGTAAGACAGGAACTAGTGAAGTACAACTAGACCTCCATGTTTTGAAACACATTGATTAAAGCCTTGCTTTATGCTCGAACCAAGTGCGTAGTGAGTTTTATTACGTTAGTCATTGTAGGGATCCTTTATGGTGTTGCTGTGGGGTGGTGCCAACCTGGCGCAGCATGTGGCAGCCATATGGATATACTGCGTAAAGTTAAGTAAATCTGGCCATGATGAGGCCATCCCTGGCCTCCCAGGCAGCAATGTGCTCGGGTGCTGGTGGGATCTGGGCCGCAGGTTCCTCCAGCTCCTGCTCCTCCTCATCTTCCAGCTGATGCTCCTCCTCCTCCTCTGAAGAGGCTGTGCGCTCAGTGCCTTGCTCCTCATGCAGTGCTAATCCTCGCTGCTGTGATATGCTGTTCAGTGCGCAGCAGACCACAACGATTCTGGAGATCCTGGCTGGTGCGTACTGAAGGGCTCCTCAAACTGTCAGGGCATCTGAAGCGCATTTTCAGCAAGCCCATTGTTTGTTCTATGACACATATGGTGGAAATGTGCTTTCATTATATCTCTCCTGGGCCTCATTACTTGGCCTCCTCAAGGGTGACATGAGCCATGTCTTCAGTTGATAGCCCTTGTCTCCAAGCAGCCAGCCGGAAAGTCTGTTTGGAGGAGCAAAGAGCTGAGGGAGGGTGGACTGGCGAAGGGCGAAAGAGTCAATGGCAGCTGCCGGGGAATTTTGCTCACATGCGCATGATGATCTTCCTATGGTTGCAGACGAGCTGCACATTGAGGGAGTGTAAGTCCTGGTGGTTCACAAAGACTCCTGGGTTATGATGGGGTGCCCTGATGGCTACATGTGTGCAGTCGATGATGCCCTGCGCCTGTGGGAAGCCAGCCATAGTGGCAAAGCTGAGTGCCCGCTCAGTAACACTGGCTTCATCAGTGGCAAAGTTGATATAATTGGCTGACTTGTCAAAGAGGGCATCGGTGACCTGTGTGATGCATCTGTGGGCGGCCGACTGTGAAATGCCGCAAACGTCTGCTGCAGATCTCTGGAAGGAGCCTGAGGTGAAGAAGTTGAGGGTGCTGGTGACTTTGACAGCCACTGGTAAGGCATGTCCACCTGCTGCAAATGTCTGCGATGACCTGGCACGATAGCCTGAGCCTCCTTTGGCACTGCTGCTCAGTCATGTTGAGGAAGCTCATCCTCTGCCTTATACCCTGTGTTGGGGGTACTGCCTATGGCACAGTGCAGCCCTGCACTGATGCCCTCACTCCTGTGCAGCATCAGCTGGTTGAGGAGAAGGTTGGTGGTGTTGTTGTTGGTACTGCTGGTGTGCCTTGTGTTGGGGCTCATTGTGGTCTGATTCTGAGGACCAAGGTGAGACCGTATGAATGGCACCCATGCTGATGGACTAGATGGCAGGACAAGTGGAGATGAGAGAAGCAATCTGTCAATGGTGTGATTGGTTCTACCAATGAGGTGAGACTGGATGGTGACTTTGCTGGAAACACTTGCAGCCTGTAGAAAGCTAAATGTGTGCTGGGAATGCAGTCAGCAACAGCATCTGGCTGAAAGTGATCAGCTGTGAGGTGGGAGGTTTTGTAGTACATTTCATGCTGTCATCTAATCAGCTGGAGCAATGGCCACTCAACTCCTGCCTCAGGCTGACAGAAGTGGTTCCTGAGCTGCGTGACTCCCGTGGGCAGCCAGGTAAATTTGAAAGTTTGACTGAAAAAGGTGCTTAAGGGTCTGACAACTACCTGTTAATGATTTGAATTAGGTCACCCACCTCTGCCGGTCGGGTCGTTGCCGCACCGGCAAACACACCTGAGGAAAAGGCACATGGGAGCTGGATGACGATGGGTTCCCAACCTGCTGTAACTTATTTCAAATTTCCCACCCATCTGAACTCTGATTGCACCCACATGGACCTCAGAAAATTCTTGCCAATGTGTGAGACGTCGACACTTCTGTAAGGACGTCCTCACTGAAATCTGCCACCTGCTGCAGCCACAACTGCAACCTCAGAGCAGGGCAAGGACAATATTGCCAGTGGCTGTGAAGGTGACCATTGTAGTGTACGTACTTTGAAGAAGGAACTATATTCTGCAGCCCCTGTATACTGCAATACCAGTAGTGACCACCCCGGTATATAAGCCTGTGTACTAACTTTGTATAGTAGTTCCAGTTTTGTCTCCATTCAGTAAACACCTGTTATAACCAACTCCTGCAGTCCGTGTCTCAATTACACACGGACGTTACACTGGCGACCAACAGATCCGAACTTACCTACAGTCCTGCACCACCTCACGGGGATCCATCCCTGAAGCAAAGTTGTTAGAAGTCGAGGCCAGAAGGAAGAAATCCAAAAAGAAAAGAAAAAACAAACAGAAGAAATGGGCGTCGACCGTGGGCAACCGCCCTCTGATTCATCGAATTCGAAGATTTGCAGGAGAGGCTGTCGAGAGCTGGGCTTGGTTATCCACTCTATGGTGTTCCAGCTAATCGGGCTGGTGGCAGGTAGTACACTGATCCTTCCTGGGCTGCGGCGGGCTAGAGCTCGATCGGGTGGCTTTTCAATGGGGCCAAGCAGCGTTGTCGGGAAGAGGAGAGAAAGAGAGAGGGTGGAGCACACAGGGCGTGGCCGGTGCTACGAAGCCGGGCAGCGTACAGACCCGAGAAGAAGGAGGAAAGTGTCCCATAGGGCCTGCTCTGACGACGGGAACAGTAATTAAAATAAAAGAAATTAGAAGCGCAGAAAGCCGCGAGGAGCTGCAGTTTGCCACGGGGACCGCGGAGAGCGGCGTTGGCAGCAGCGCGGGGGGGAAGTGCGTGAAGACCATAGGGCGTCGCCATCAAGGCATAAAAACACCAGCAACAGCGCTGCAGCAGCGGAAAAGACAGAAAGCGCGGGAGGCGCCATCTTAATCCAGCGGGGAAGAAGGCAAAGCGCGGGAGGCGCCATTTTGTTCAATCGGGGAAGAAGGCAAAGCGCGGGAGGCGCCATCTTAGATCTCCAAGATGCCGAAGACTGGCAATATCACTGCCTTCGATAATGCAATAGAAGACTGGACCACGTATGTGGAAAGAGTCGAAGTATATTGCAAGGCAAATGAAGTAGCCGATGAGAAAAAGGCATCTGTACTACTAAACTTAATGTGCGCAAGAATGTACGGCCTATTGCGGAATCTGATCACTCCAGTCAAACCGATGGCGAAGAGTTTTAACGAAATTGTTGATATCCTACAGGAACACCTAAATCCTACACCGCTGCTGATAGCAGAAAGATTTAAATTCCACAAGAGAAATCAGCATAAAGATGAGAGCAATGCTGATTACCTTACAGAACTACGCAAAGTATCAAAGCACTGCCAGTTCGGAGCAGGACTGGCAGATACCCTATGGGACAAATTTGTCTGTGGACTCCTGAGTGAAGGAACCCAGAAGAGGTTACGCTCAGAGAAAGAGCTGACGCTAGATAAGGCTTTCAGCGTGGCAGTATCGTAAGAAGCAGCAGCAAGGGGAGCTGTGGAAATACAGCAAAAGCCATAGGAATACGGCACCCATGAAATGACACGGGGTTTTGAAAAATGTTATCGCTGCGACAGAACAACCCATGACCAGAAGGACTGCTGGTCCAAGGACAAAACATGCAGGCAATGCGGAAAATGGGACACATTGCACGAGTTTGCAGGTCCGGGAAGAAGACTAACGACAACAAAAAGACGACTAAGGAAAAGTACAGGAAAGTACAAAAGATGACAGACAGTAGTTCCGAAGACTAGAAGAGCGATAGTGAATCCGGGAACAAGAGACTAAGCTGTCTCAAACTACACAACGTAATCACAAAAGAGGATCACTGAACCATTTGGGTCACCCTCACGATAGCAGGGTCCCAAGTCAAAATGGAATTGGATACAGGATCAGCCCTGACCATCATGAATCGACGAGACTATGAGCGGCTATTCTCACACATACCCTTGAAAGACACATCCATTGTCTTGAAGACATATACGGGGCAGAAAGTATACCCCAGAGGGAAAATAAGGGTGCCTGTCGAATACAACGGCAAGGAAATACAGAAATTGTATCTGTACATACTGCAAGATGGTGGACCACCGTTATTGGGACGTGAATGGATCAGAAAGATAAGTTTAGACTGGCACTTCATTCAGGCACTGACGCTGGCTGGTAAAAAGGATGACGACGTCACACCTGGACGATTGGCAAAATCTTGGCTAATGCTAAAGAGGTATTTCAACAAGAACTGGGAACTCTTAAAGGCGTAACGGCCTCGATAAAAATAGAAGAGAATGCAATTCCCAAGTTTTTCAAAGCAAGACCGATACCATATGCAATTCGCCCAGCCGTCGAGGCAGAGCTGGAGAATCTGGAGAATGCAGGCGTGCTAACTAAGGTAGAGTGGAGCGAGTGGGCGACACCCATCGTTCCTGTCATGAAGAAAACGTTAAACAATAAGTCTGAGGAGCCAAGGAAGGTTCGCATCTGTGGGGACTTCAAGGTGACTGTGAACCCAGTCCTTCACACAGTACAGTATCCTCTTCCGAGGATAGAAGATATTTTCACCTCACTATCTGGAGGGAAACGTTTTACAAAAATTGACCTAGCGCAAGCATATTTGCAGATGGAGGTTGAAGAATCCTCTAGGAAATATCTCACGATAAACACTCACAAAGGTCTTTACCAGTATAATCGACTGGTATTCGGAGTTGCATCAGCTCCGGCTATATGGCAAAGAGCGATGGAACAAGTCCTGCAAGGGATTCCGGGGACTCAGTGTTACTTGGATGACATCCTACTGACAGGTGAAAATGACAGTGAACACCTTCCCAACCTAGTGCAGGTGCTCACTAGACTAAGAGAACATGGGCTACGAGCCAATCGCCCCATGTGCGAGTTTTTTAAGAAACAAATATCGTATTGTGGCCACGTGATTGATGAAGAGGGGTTACATAAGTCCCCTGACAAAATTGAAGCGGGAGTTAAGGCTCCAGCGCCTGAAAATGTGTCGCAACTGAGGTCATTCCTCAGATTGGTGGATTACTACCATAAGTTTTTTGCCGAATTTGTCCACAATTCTGCACCCACTGAACGCCCTGCTACAAACTGGAGTAGCATGGAAATGGAGCGATGAATGTAAGCGGGCCTTTCAGAAGTGTAAAGGCCTGATCACTTCAAGAGAAGTATTGGCTCACTACAACCCATCACTACCGATAAGACTGGCGTGTGATGCGTCTCCCTACGGCGTTGGAGCGGTACTGTCACATAAATCCCTTGATGGTTCAGAGAGGCCGATAGCTTTTGCATCACGCTCGTTAACTGCAGCCGAGCGTAACTACGCCCAGATTGACAGAGAGGCCCTCAGCCTGGTGTGGGGGGTGAAGAAGTTCAATCACTACCTGCACGGACAGAAATTTACTCTACTAACTGATCATCAACCTCTTGTCTCCATTTTCAACCCGAAGAAGGGCGTCCCAATAATGACAGCACAATGGCTACAGAGGTGGTCCCTTTTCCTAGGGGCACAACAATATGACATCGAGTATAAAGGAACTAAACAGCATGGAAATCCTGATGGATTGTCGCGCCTGCCGTTGCCGATGGTGGCAGAAGCACCTGCAGTGGATCCTGTGGAGATATTCCACTCGACCATAGTCGAATGTCTACCTGTGATGAATGCAAACATAGAAAAGGAAACATGAAATGACCCGACACTCTCCAGGGTCTATGATTTAACAGTGAAGGGATGGCCAGCACATGGCAAACCACTGTTGCCAGCATTCTTGCCGAGAAGAGAACAGCTGTCAGTGTGCCGAGGAACCTTGATGTGTGGTTCCAGAGTAGTAATTCCACCCAAATTGAAGGATAGAGTGCTCAATGAGCTTCATGAGGATCATCTGGGAGGGGTAAAAATGAAGAACTTAGCCAGAGCGTTTGTGTGGTGGCCGGGAATCGATATAGAAATCGAAGAGATGACCAAGAGCTGTACAGGATGCCAGAAGGTCCAAAACGCCCCACCACAAGCCCCTCTACATCCATGGGAGTGGCCCTCATCTCCATGGCAAAGGGTACACATTGATTTTGCTGGTCCATTTATGGACTCGATGTTTTTAATTGCGGTGGATGCACATTCAAAATGGCCAAAGGTAATAAAAATGTCCTCAACCACCACAGAAAAAACCATCACAGTCTTACAAACCATATTCGCCAGAAATGGGCTGCCTGAACAGATTTGCTCCGACAATGGACCACAGTTTGTGTCTGAAGAGTTCCGGAGGTTCTTAAAGAACAATGGTGTTAAGCATTACACATCCGCCCCATATCATCCAGCCACCAATGGATTGGCTGAGAGGTTCGTTCAAACATTCAAGAAGGCTATCAAGGCAATGTGTAATGAAGACATACCCCTACAACACAAGGTGGATAACTTCTTGTTTGCCTACCGGAATGCAACACATGCGGTTACCAACCAAACTCCAGCCATGATGTTCTTCAATCGAAGACTAAGATGCCGCTTGGATTTGGTTAAGCCAAACATCAGAAGAGATGTGGAGAACAGGCAGTTTCAGAATATGAATGAAAGGCCAACCAGGAGTTTTAAGATAGGTCAACCAGTTTTGGCCCGGGACTACCGCACAGAGAAATGGCAGCCAGGAACGATCTGCACACGGCAAGGACCTCCAATGTGTACCGTGGACGTTGGAGAGAGCATTGTAAGACGCCATGCTGACCAGATTCTAGAGTCACTGGAAAACGTCAAATCCACACCAAGATCCGATGCACCTGGTGATGAAACCGAAGTACCAATTGCATCTACCTCAGAATCGGTGATATTGGAAGCAGACGAACCAAACAACGACGTTGATCCCGAATCAACTCTGCCAGAAGAACCTGATAGCCCAAAGAGGCGTTATCCGGACAGAATCAGGAAGCCTCCTCAAAGACTGAATTTATAATTGCTTAACTTCAGCTAATGTATATAGCAACTGTAATTGTAAATATGTTATTTAATTATTAATCGAATGTTATGTACTGTTTAGCTAAAAGGGGAGGAATTGTAGTGTATGTACTTTGAAGAAGGAACTATATTCTGCAGCCCCTGTATACTGCAGTACCAGTAGTGACCACCCCGGTATATAAGCCTGTGTAGTAACTTTGTATAGTAGTTCCAGTTTTGTCTCCATTCAGTAAACACCTGTTATAACCAACTCCTGCAGTCCGTGTCTCAATTACACACGGACGTTACAACCATGGCGATGAACTTTCATATGTTCGGTTCCTTCCAGGCTGGAGCTGGAGATATTTGCAACATCTCGCAGTTTGCCATCCACTGTTGGGTAAGGGAGGTCACTGAGGCTCTCTGTTCAAAGAAAGATGACTGCATTTAAGAACATAATAATAACATAAGAATTAGGAGCAGGAGTAGGCCATAAGGCCCATTAAGCCTGTTGATTCAATAAGATCATGGCTGATCATCTACCTCAACTCCACTTTCCCGCCCGATCTCCATATATCCCTTGATTCCCATAGAGTCCAAAAAACTATCCATCCCAGCCTTGAATATACTCAATGACTCAGCATCCACTGCCCTTTGAGGTAGAGAATTCTAAAGATTCACAACCTTCTGAGTGAAAAAATTCCTCCTCATCTTAGTATTAACTGGCTGACCCCCTTATCCTGAGACTATGCCCCCTAGTTCTTGACTCACCAGCCAGGGGAAACAACCTCTCAGCATCAACCCTGTCAATCCGCCTCAGAATCTTATATGTTTCAAATGAGATAACCTTTCATTCTACTAAACTCCAGAGAGTACAGGCCCAATCTACTCGATCTCTCCTCACAGGACAACCCTCTCATCCCAGGGATCGATCTAGTGAACCTTTGTTGCACCGCCTCTAAGGCAAGTATGTCCTTCCTCAGATAAGGAGACAAAAACTGTGCACAATACTCCAGGTGTGGTCTCACCAATTATAGCAAGACTTCCTTACTCTTGTACTCCAACCTCCTTGCAAAAAAGGAAAACATTCCATTTGCCTTCCTAATTGCTTGCTGTATCTGCATGGTAATACTGTGTTTCTTGCACAAGGACACCTAAATCTCCCTGAACACCAACATTTAATAGTTTCTCACCAGTTAAAAATATTCTGTTTTTCTATTCTTCCTACCAAAGTGAATAACCTCACATTTCTCCACAATGGCCCAGAAATTCGTGTCGGGGGCTTCCCGCGGGTGCAAGCCCCCGACCTACACTTACATAGCGCGCCGACAGTTGAGGCCTGGGCCTGCGTGGATTTCCTGTCTGTGGCCCGTTCCAGCTCCTGGCGCGCTGTGCTTGCGTGACCCAGTGGCGTACTTAGTGCGATGCGTCGGCTGGGATCACGTGAGCACTGGGCAACCAATCGGAGGAGGCAAAAGTCCATTCATGAGTTTGACAGAAAGAACTGTCAAACTCATGAAAAATCCGGGCGCCCAAAACAGTACATAACCTTAAAATAATTTTTTTTAAAACATCACACTATTTAAATCAACTATCACAGAATCACAGAATCACAGAAACCCCACAGTGCAGATGGAGGCCATTTCAGCCCATCGAGCCTGCACCGACACATATCCCACCCTATCCCCTGTAACCCCACGTATTTAATCCCCCTAACACTAAGGGTCAATTTATCATAGCCAATCAAACTAACCCGCACATCTTTGGACTGTGGGAGGAAACCGGAGCACCCGGAGGAAACCCACGCAAACACGGGGAGAATGTGCAAACTCCACACAGACAGTATAAATAACATTAAATAACCATTTTAAACAATAATTTAAATTTTTGAAAAAAATAATTTTATAAAAAATCGGAGCTAAAAATACACTTACCTTACTGTAAAGTATTTAAAAATAATAAACCTGTGGAAAAAATGTTCTAATTTTAATTAATTGACCACTTACCTGTTAAAATGAAGTCCTTACGTCTGCTTTTTTAATGTGTAAAAAGTGGAGGCCTTCACGCACAGGCAAACCTGTAAAAAAAAAGGACGTTCAACGCGCACGCGCTGCCTCATACGTCGCACGCGCTGCCTCATACGTCGCACGCGCTGCCTCATACGTCGCACGCATTTCACCTCTTAACCCCTGCTTTCAGGGGACCGGAAGTGCCGTTTTCCCGCGCATGCGCTGTGCATGCAAGAAACCGGCACTTCCATCGGGTCCACGCGTGAGTACCCTGTGCGTACTCACGCGTTGGGACCCGAATTACTGGGCCATTATACTTCATCTGCCACCTTATTGCCCATTCACTTAACCTGTCTATATCCCTTTCTGGCAGGCTTCCTAATGCACCAAGCATTTCATTGTGTACACCCATCAGCCTTCTTCTGTAGCCTGCCCAATCAAAGTGCTTGTCTGAGTCCTCTGCAGCAGAACTCATGTGCGACCTTGCCCCCTGGCAAGCTGGCATCTATGCAACCCTTTCCCCCTGCCCTGCAGCCCACTTGTGCCTGGCATTTCACCACGTGCAGATCCCGCGTCTATCCTATCCTCTAAATTACGCGCAGCGTCAGTATCTGAGCTGGTGGCATTTGTGTCTTCATCATCACTCTCTTCTTGATCTTTCTCCACAGCCTGGCCAAGTTGCAGTTCTTGGGTATCTGAAAGGAAAATGGCACAAGGGTTGTGGTGAGGGGAGGGGGAAAAGCAAGAGGTGCATGCTTTCACCTCTGCAGCTTTTAAATCAAAAGAGATTGTGCGATGTGGGGGAAGTTGGATGTGAGAAGGAGGTTTAGGTATGAGGAAACCGTCATCTTCGATGGGTTTCAGCCCCACCGCTGGTCATGGCCTCAGCAATGGCCATTCCAATAATGGCCAGCAATGTCTCCTCCATGGGGGTTAGGACATGCAGGGGTGCCTGTCCCCCTCCGGTTAGCTCCTGCTGCCTCCGGTTGTGCGCCACATTCTCCTACAAGAGAGAGGGAAGTGTGTCAGTGAGTGTGGTGCAATGTGTTTGGGTGATGTGGCTGTCATGGTTGAATAGTTAGCAGTGTGTGCAAGCTATGAGATGTGGCTTGCATCAGTGCGGAGTGCGTGAGGATGAGGTGAAGCTATGAATGTTAGGTATGAGTCATGACTGATGGAGATTGTTGGTAGGTGAGTGATGGGGTGTGGTGATTTGAGCAGTGGCTGAGGCTAGTGGTACAGTTGTTAGGATGTGGCATTTGAAGATGCATTTATTGATCTTGACCACTCGTGCGAAGTCATTCAACTTCTTGCGGCACTGGATCAGGCCCTCGTGACTTGTCTCCTGGCATTGACCTCCACTGCTATCTGTTCCCACTACCTTTTCACTGTGCACCTGGAGGGCTTCCTGGCCCCCTGCGGATACAGGACATCTCTCCTCCTTTCCAACTCCTCCACCAAGGCCTCCAGTGCAGCATCATAAAATCTTCGAGCCCACTCTCTCTGCTGTTGCACCATTCTTCACTCATTCCCAGTTCAGAATCTCTTCAACCACGACACCCAGCACCTGCTCCAGCCACAATGCACCCCACCTTTAAGAGGTGCAGGCTAGCTTTAACTGGTGCTAGCAAGTAACGATTTTGGACCCTCGGCCAATCAACTGTGCGGTTAGTGCTGGCTGCACGGTGCAATCATGTTAATCAACAGGCAGCACAAAGTTGGCATGTTACCTGCTTCACATTGAACGGGCGCAGGTTAATTGCACATCGTGATCCCCATGCCCATTTTCAGGGTCTGTCGAATTTAGCTCCCACCATATTTTGTTGTCACATTTATCACTGCAGTGTTGTGAACTTCTTTATGTTGGTTGTAGATATACCCTTCTACTAAGTGCACCTCTAGCTGATATGTAGCAAAGTGGCTGGCTGCATAGTCAACTCCAAAGCTGTAGTGAACACAGAATGCCCTCATTCTGATCTACAGCAACTCTAATGGGCCTGAATCAGTGCTAGGAATCTGCTTTGCTAAAGTTTTTGTGTTATCAGTGCTTTCAAAGACATTACCTACTGTCACTCATGCTGGGCTACATGATAGCACAGAATTTCTATTTCCATGAATCCCAGATGGCTGTCAATGTGTTACCACTGCTGGAGAGCATCTCCTCACAGTGCCTACTGTGTGAACATAGAACAATGGGCATCTTTGAGGCTTTTGAATCCCTCCCTTATGGCTGCTTGCTACTGTTTTTCAAATGTTGAAGATGTTCTGGTACAGGCAGTGAGAGCCCGCAGGGAGGTCGTCTTCCCTGGCCAAAGGTGTAAAAGACCACCCAAAGAACAAAAACAGCATGGTTGCAGATCACAGAGGAGGTCAGCAGCAGCGATGTTGTCAGGTGGGTCCAGTGCCACAAGAGATTCAATGATCTCATGAGTTCAGGAAACATGAGTGCAAAGCCACACTCAACTTCATCCTGCTGTGCCTCTCATCACATCCCCATCACTCTGGTTTCCCAAGCCTACTCTTGCACGTCATTACTCACACCAACATACCTTGCAGGTCCACCCTTTTCTCTCTCTCTATGTACCTACTCACATCCCCATCTGACTAACCACCCCTCACACTCACACTCATCCTAGGGCAATCTTGGAAGTAACGCCACAGAAGGAAGCCATTTGGCAATGTCACACCACTCCCTCATAGTCACCCTCTACAGATGTAGCCCATCCAATTCCTTACACTCATTCCACCACTCTCACTCAAAGTTCTTTTCTTTCCCTCCTTGTAGAAGAGAGCCCAGAACAATAGCGAGAGACAGAGAAATGGAGGTGGCCCTCCAGTATTCACACAATTGACTCCAGCAGAGGAGGAGGCACTGGAGATCACTTGAGTTGCAGAGCTGCTGGCAGTGGGAGACGGAGAGAGGGGAAGCTCTCAGCAACCTGGTGACAGAATTACATCTCATACAGCCACATGGCATACAGCAGTCACTCATATGGTGACTGATGTCAGCAGCCAGTGAATGTTCATCCTGGGCATAATGGCAAAGTAACCCATTCTTAATATAACACTACTAAATCATCTCTTTCCTCTCCCACAGGTCCATCAAGAGCACCCCCCCACCCGCCCCACTCTCTAGCCGGAGGAGGAAGACAACTCCTCAGAGGAAGCTCCAGCCTCTGAGAGTGCAGTGTCAACAGACCCAAGCGCACACAGTACCAGTGCAGATATTCACAACTCAGTGGGTCCTGTGTGAGAAAGAGTAGTGTTGTCACCTGGTGTCTCACACTGCACAAGTGAGCAAGAGCAGATGGTGTTGACAGGGAGAGCAGTGTAGAATCCTCGCTGGAGGATGCAGGACACTCCCAGTTCTGCTGAGCTACATGCAGACGCTGAGCCTCGGGGGCCAAAGAGAAAGAGGGTGATCTTGGAGGGGCAGCAACAATTGCATGAGGCTCTGGCAGCTTTAGCAGCCACATTGTCTGCAAATGTGCAGAGAATGGAGGAGTCCATCTCCAACATGAGCATCACCACGTCGCAGGCGATGGCGACGATGTGCTGTTCCATGGAAAGGATGGCCACCTGCATGGAGCAGAAAATGGATCAGTCACATGAGCACATGCTAACTGTGGACAACAGATGGTAGACGCTCACAGACCTCATCTCAAGTAGACTTGGGCATTCATCGACCCACTGATGTGCCGCAAGGTGCTCTCCAGCTCCTTGCTAGCAGGGAAGTGCGGGTGGCCCATGAAAGAAGGGATGATGATGAGGGGGACATGGAAGTGGGGGCTCTTCTCAAAGTGCTCACACTTCTCCCCCGTTGCCTCTCCCTCAGTCAGAGCTCCACATGCTTCCTCAATCCTGATGGCTGAGTCTGCCCCTGCACAGTCGCAGGAGGAGCAGACTTTGGCGGAGCCATCACAGGCTCCAAAACCCAGAGGACGTCCGCCAATAGTTTTCTCGCAGTAGCAGCAGGGAAGTGAGCAGGCTGCCTCTACCTCTGCTGAAGCCACAGGGGTTGCACCTCATAGAAGCACTCAGAAAAGAAAAAAGACAGAAAAGTAGATGCACAAGGGAATGCACATGGGTGTATGAACAAATGTTAGTGTTAAGTTTCAGTTATTTTGATGACACAGATAAATGTATTTCTTTGCACCACTTTCGGGTCTTGTCCATTTTAGCCTCAAACCTTGGAAGTGGCTTTGTCAATTGTAGTGAATGGTGAGATGTTATTTAACCTCGAGCAAAGGGGTTTGGGTGAGAGGAAAGGCTTGTTCATTGTAGGGATGCTTTATGGTGTTGTTGTTGGGGGTTGGGGGAAACTTAGTATGTGGCAGCCTTGTGGCTACATTGGAGCAAGTTAAGTAAATCTGGCCATGATGAGGCCATCCCGGGCCTCCCAGGCAGCAATGTGCGCCACTGCTGGTGCCATCTTCCCCTCAGGTTCCCCCTCCTCCTCCTCATCTTCCATCTATTCCACCTCGTCCTCCTCTGAAGAGGCTGTGCACTCTGTACCTTGCTCCTCCAGCAGCTCCAAACCTTGCTGCTGTGCTATGTTGTGCAACATGCAGCAGACCACGACGATTCTGGAGACCCTGGCTGGTGCGTACTGAAGGGCTCCTCCTGATCTGTCAAGGCATCTGAAGCGCATCTTCAGCATGCCAATTGTCTGCTCTATGTTGCAGCTGGTGGACAAGTGGCTTTCATTATATCTCTCCTGGGCCTCAGTACTTGGCCTCCTCAAGGGTGTCGTGAGCCATGCCTTCAGTGGATAGCCATGTCTCCAAGCAGCCAAGTCTTGCTTCATCAGTGGCAAAGTTGACATAATTGGCTGACTTATCAAACATGGCATCGGTAATCTGGGTGATGCATCTGTGGGTGGCCGACTGCGAGATCCTGCAAATGTCTGCTGCAGATACCTAGAAGGAGCCTGAGGCGAAGAATTTGAAGGTGGTGGTGACTTTGACAGCCACTGGTAAGGCATGTCCACCAGGTCCTCTGGGCAGCAGGCCTTGTTCCAGGAAGCTACAAATGTCTGTGATGACCTGGCACTATAGCCTGAGCCTCCTGAAGCACTGCTGCTCAGTCATGTCCAGGAAGTTCATCCTCTGCCTGCATACCCTGTGTTAGGAGTATCGCCTCCAGCGTGGTGCAGCCCTGTGCTGACCCCCTCTCTCCTGTGGAGCATCAGGTCGCTGAGGAGAAGGCTGCTGCTATTGTGGTTGCTGCTGCTGGTGTGGCTGGTGCTTTTGGTGGTGGTGCTCATTTAGGTCTGAATCTGAGGTGCAAGGTGAGCAGCACCTATGCTGATGTAGTAGATGGCAGGTAAAGTGGAGATCAGAGGGCCAATCCCTCAATGTGATAGTGAGTAGCAATGTGGTGAGCATAGCTTCTGAGGTTGCAGAAATGACCTGCAAACTCCTGAAAGCTAAATCTCTGCACAAAATAGAGTCAGCAAGAGCTTTTCCATTAACCAATTAAGCAGGTTTAATGTGGGAGTATCTATGTGTTTTTCCAGCTCTCAATTAATGCCCTCACACAATGGCCACTGAGCTTCTGCGTCCCCTTTACAGGCAAGGTTCCCGAGGTGCGTGAATACCGTGCTCAAGAAGTTAAAGTCAAAAGTTGGTGTTAAAAACCCTCTTAAGGGTCTCTCAACAAGCAGATAATTACTTGAATGAGGTCGCCCGCCTCTGCCGATTGGGTCTGTGGCGCGCTGGGAAACGCACCCGAGTTAAATGCCGAAGTCGGCGGGATGATGGCGGATTCCTGACGTGATCTCAATTTTGGCGATTTTTACTGCCAACCCGCCACCAAGGCAACGGGAAAATTCCGTCCAAAGTCTCCAGAGCAGCAGAGGAAATACTAATAAAAGATGCTCTTACTATGCCGACGGTCTATTTAACGGAGGTCTCCAATGCAGAAAACACTGCTGTTCCATAGACCCCAGTGAATACCATTGTTGGAAATGGCAGTCCATATCTGTGTATTAGACTCCCCCCATATTATCCAGATTACCTTTCAATGTAGTCTGCATGGTGGCAAGTGACTCCATAACAAGGTATTGTTGCTGTAATCACCTCTGTTTGAGAGCAGATCCTCTAAGAACGAAGAGCTATAAAACCATACAATTCATTATGAACCACTCGGCATTTTGGGCACCCATTCTATTCCAGCTTAACCCTCATTAACTACAGTCATCTCCTCACTAGTGTTGTCCTGTCGACAGAAGAAGCATGAGCTGGACTCGTAAACAAAAACAAGGGGAATAGTGTAACATAAATTATCTTCTGTTTACTCCCTGACTTAAATAATAGAGCACTTTGAGAAAAATGTTGTATCCTGATATGAAGCGGCTTTGGTGTTGTTGCAATTCAAATATCAACAATTTTTTAATATAGAGTCTACAAGAACCATAAAACTTTACAGTCTGAAGGAAGCCCATTGTGTCTGTGCTGGCTTTTTGTTTGGGGAAATTGAAACTAATTCCAGTGCCCTACTGTCTCTCCATAGCCCTGTATATTGCTTTAACAAATTATGGCCCTGAAATTTCACGCTGGTTCTGCCAGTCTCCTGCTGCAACTCCAGTAGGAGACTGGCATGGCCCCAGGAAAATGGACAAGACCCGGTTATGCAGTTTTTTGGAGTTTATTTATTGCCTTGAACAAAACAAATGACAGGTAGAAGTCGGGGACTTTTTAAACCAGGAGTTCCTGCTCTAGATCTTCAGTTGTGACCTGACATTGTAGTGGCAGCCAATCGGGATTAATTAAGAAGGGGAAAATGGAATAAGAGAGTAAGCTTTCAGGGAACATAAAAACTGACTGTAAAAGCTTTTATACATATATGTGAAGAGAAAAAGATTGCTAAGTCAAGCGTAGGTCCCTTGCAGTCAGAATCAGGGGAATTTATAATGGGGAACAAAGAATTGGCTGACCAATTAAATACATATTTTGGTTCTGTCTTCACAAAAGAGGACACAAATAACCTCCCAGAGATGTCGGGGAACATAGGGTCTGATGAAAGGGAGGAACTGAAAGAAATCAGTATTTGTAGGGAAATGGTGTTAGGGAAATTGATGGGATTGAAGGCGGATAAATCCCCACGGCCTGATAATCTACATCCTAGGGTACTTAACAAAATGGCCCTAGAAATAGTAGATGCATTGCTGATCATCTTCCAACATTCGATGGAATCTGGAACAGTACCCATGGATTGGAGGGTAGCTAATGTTACCCCACTATTCAAAAAAGGTGATAGAGAGAAAATGGGAAATTACAGACCGGTAAGCCTGACACCGGTAGTTGGGAAAATGCTAGAGTCCATTATAAAAGATGTAATAGCAGAGCACTTGGAAAACAGTGACAGGATCGGACAAAGTCAACATGGATTTACAAAAGGTAAATCGTGCTTGACTAATCTACTGGAATTTTTTGTGGATGTAACTGGTAAAATTGATAAGGGAGAACCAGTGGATGTGGTGTATTTGGACTTTCAGAAGGCTTTTGATAAGGCCTCGCATTAGAGATTAGCGTGTAAAGTTAAGGCACATGGGATTGGGGGCAAGGTATTGACTTGGATAGAGAACTGGTTGGCAGCCAGAAAGCAAAGAGTTGGAATAAACGGGTCTTTTTCCGAGTGGCAGGCAGTGACTAGTGGGGTCCCACAGGGATCGGTCCTTGGACCCCAGCTATTCACAATATATATTAATGATCTAGACAAGGGAACTAGATGTAATATCTCCAAATTTGCAGATGGCACAAAGCTGGGTGGGCGTGTGTGTTGTGAGGAGGATGCCGAGAAACTCCAGTATGATTTGGACAGGTTGGGTGAGTGGGCAGAAGCATGGCAGATGCAAAATTACATGGATAAATGTGAGGTTATCCACTTTGGTGGCAAAAACAGGAAGGCAGATTATTATCTGAATGGCAATAGATTGGGAGAAGGAGAAGTGCAATGAGACCTGGGTGTCCTTGTGCACCAGTCGCTGAAGGTAAGCATGCAGGTGCAGCAGGCGGTTGAGAAGGCAAATGGTATGTTGGCCTTCGTAGTGAGAGGGTTTGAGTACAGGAACAAGGATGTCTTGCTGCAGTTGTACAGGGCCTTGGTGAGACCACATCTTGAGTATTGTGTGCAGTTTTGGTCGCCTTATCTGAGGAAGGATGTTCTTGCCATGGAAGGAGTTCAGCGAAGATTCACCAGGCTGATACCTGGGATGGCAGGAATGACGTATGAGGAGAGATTGGGACGATTGGGCTTGTACTCACTGGAGTTTAGAAGAATGAGAGGGGATCTCATTGAAACTTATAAAATTCTGACAGGACTGGACAGACTAGATGCAGGAAGGATGTTCCCAATGGTCGGGGAGTCCAGAACCAGGGGTCAATTTCTAAGGATAAGGGGTAAGCCATTTAGGACAGAAATGAGGAGGAATTTCTTTACCCAGAGAGTGGTGAACCTGTGGAATTCTCTACCACAGAAGGCAATAGAAGCCAATTCATTAAATATTTTCAAGAAGGAGTTGGATATATTTCTTAAGGCTAAAGGGATCCAGGGGTATGGGGAGAAAGCAGGGACCGGGTACTGTAATTGGATGATCAGCCATGATCGCATTGAATGGCGGAGCAGGCTCGAGGGACTGAATGGCCTACTCCTGCTCCTATCTTCTATGTTTCTATGTTTCTATGCCAAGTGCTTGGCAGAGTGCTAGCCACTACAAAGATGTAAGTGGTTGGCCTGGAACCCCAAAGAAGGTAAATTTTAATATAAATTTGTACAGATTAACCCCCTTTCTCATTGGACTGAGGGGAGCATTGCCATTGTGTGGAGGGGAGGGGGTCCTGCGCAATTCTCCCTGGTTTGGCCTACATATGATTCCAGTCCCCACCCTGCAGTTAACTCCTAATACCTGTACGGCAACTCGGAATGTGTAATAAACGGCAGCAAACTAAGAACGTGGGTCTTTCTTGGTCACGACTGCCCAACACCAAACAGGAGCGAGAAATTGGATGCTGAAGCATATGGTGCAGCTGTCTACATCATTCAATGAGTGCAAATTATAACAAGGAGAAACTCAGTCCCCTAGCTGCTGCTACCAGGTGCAGCTCCTTCCTAGTGCCCTCATTTCAGCAGAATCAGGTTAAAACTAATGTTATTAGCTGAATTTTAATTTGCTCATGAGTTTCGATCAAGCCCAACACTGGTGTGGTTATTTTTGGTCCTGTAACCCTTGAGGCAAGTAGTTTTGATTATGCTGTCGTTATTCTTTTCATTCTTTCTCAATTCACAGATCCCGATCTCTGAGACTCTGAGAGCCATACGCAGAAGTTTTAAATCAGAAACAGCTCCTGCTCCATTGATGATATATTAATGCTTTAGTTTAATATTGTTAATCTATTGCAGTCCAGGACACTCTATTCAGTTGCAGCCATTCACATTGCCTGCAATTGCACAGCTATTAACTGCTCCGAATGGCAGATTGCCAACATATAGCTGAGTGACATCCTCATCTGTAGCTGAGTGACATTCTCATCAAGCAGCAATGACATTGCTATATAGTATGTACTTGTTTACGTTGCTCATAGAAACCAATGGTTTCTGCTTCAGGGAAAAATAATATAGAAAAGATTGATTTTAAATATCTCAACCACTTTGATATTTGATCATTACTTTATAAAAACAATCTTTTGGTTGGCATTTTAGTTCAGTACAGCATTTATGTACAGCTATAAGGGCTGATTCCAGAGAGTGTAAGGTCATGGCCCACAGCTCATGATTTCCCAACCTGCAACCTCTGCGAGTGTCACTCCTCGCAGGGAGTGCCCAACCACTGAGTCAATCCCAAGGGTAATAGAAGGGTAAATCTTACACATTCATGCCTCTGGCACAGAGCTTCCTGGTTAAAATTAATGCACTAAAATTCCATGGACCTCCCCGACTGAATTCTCAAAAGGCATTCCCAACAAGTAGGTTTCCATGCTAGAAGCACAAATTTGTAAAACCTACATTTAGATCATAGTGATAATTTTTCAATTATCTGTCTGATGTCAGCCGTGACTCAGTTGGTGGCACTCTCGCCTCTGAGTCAGAAGGTTGTGGGTTTAAGTCCCGCTCCAGAGATTTGAGCTCAAAAATCTAGACTGACACTCCAGTGTAGTACTGAGGGACTGCTGTACTGTTGAGGTGCCGTCTTTTGGACGAGAAGTTAAACCTCTTAGGTAGCTGAGATATGGATCCTTGAATCGTGATAACCCTCAAAATCCTCAGTCAGTGACTACTCTTCACATTTGAGCTGGGATTGTGATTGGAAGTGAAGTATAACTAGATAGTCTACACAGTCAAACCCAAACTTGTCCTCATCTGACATCCACACACATTTCAACAGAAGTCACTGGAAGCAACAGGTATTGAGGCAACCTTTCTGTTCCCAGGTCTGGGACTATAGTGGCCAATTGTAGTGCACCAACTAATCACACCATGCAAGGTATTTACTCACTGAACCAATGGACAGTAACATATTGGCTGCACATTTTACAGCCTGTCCAATCTTTGTTTCCACTGAAGTCAATGCAAACAACAATCGTGCAGGGTGTAAAATGGACTGCTGATCCACTCCTGTCCTTTGTCTGCCTGGCAGTAGAAGTGAAAACTCACCCCACAGACTGGAAGTTGATGGGTTGAACAACTTGCAAACTACTTAATTAAAAAGCAGGGAACTGTTAGATGATACAAAAGATCTAATAAGGAAGCAGTAAAAATACATTAAAAGAACAAAGAATGTTCAAATAAGTAAGTGGGTGAAAAGGCAATGGAAGAGGTCCAAACAAGGACTGTGCAGTGATTGTCAGTGTTTGTAGCACTTCAATACTGTAGAACACTGACAGCACAAATGTCAAAAGTAAGGTGGCCATGGTCCCTTTAAGGAAACCGGCTGATGAAGCATCATGAATGACGTCACCAGACCCGCTTCCTCTAATTGGGCCGGGAAACACATTAGGCGGGCTTAATGAGCCCCGTCAATGTAAATTCATTTTCCAGAGCGGCTGGAGCCAGCAGCGAGGCCGCGACCCGCCACTGACATCGCCCGCCTCAGACCCAACGAGGTAAGGAACATCTCTGGCTACGTTTCCTGTCTCCACATATTTATAGTAGTCAGTGGGTTTTGCCAGGTATTTTTTATTGAAACTGCCTTTACAAAGGCAAATTAAAACATTTAGCAGCCTTTGTAAACATTAAATCCCTATATATATGGGCACTAGAGTGACTATAAGTGACCAGATCCCTTTAAGTTTACCCATCAGCTTTTAAAGGCTGCTTACCGGCAGTTTCCTGCTGCCTCCACCCCCGGTGAGCTCCCAACACCATAGGAACTTTCAAAAGGCAATTGGACATGTGTTTGAAGAGAAGTAATTTGCAGGGTTTTGGGGAAAAGGCTGGAGACATAGAATCATAGAATAGAATCAAGAATGGTTACAGCTCAGAAGGAAGCCATTTGGCCCATCGAGCCCGTGCTGGCATAATTGAATAGCTTTCAAAGAGCTGGCACAGGCACGACAGACCAAATGGCCTCCTTCTGTGCTTCACCCATCCCTATCTCTGTAATCTCCTCCAGCTCCACAACTCCACCCACCACCCCCCCGAGATATCTGCACTCCTCTAATTCTGCCCTCTTGTGCATCCCTGATTATAGTCACTCAACCTTTGGTGGCCATGCCTTCTGTTGCCAAGGCCCTAAGCTCTGGAATTCCCTGCCTAAACCTCTCCACCTCGCTACCTCTCTTTCCTCCTTTAAGACGCTCCTTAAAACCTACCTCTTTGACCAAGCTTTTGGCCACCTGCCCTAATTTCTCCTTATGTGACTCGGTGTCAAATTTTTGTCTTATAACACTCCTGTGAAGTGCCTTGGGACATTTTACTATGTTAAAGGTGCTATATAAATACAAGTTGTTGTTGGTGTTGTAGATTCTATAACAATGGATTGCTGCCTACTCAGCTTTACTCTGCTGCTGTTTAGGACTGGGCAGAAATCCACATTTTCTTCACTGAAACCTGATTCTCCCCTAGCTTCTGGACTTCTTTGTCATCTCCACTTTCACTGCCACTTTCTGCAGAGACTGTACTCTCTGCTGGCTTGCCTCTATCTAATTACATAGCCTGCTCCTGCTGGCTCAGTTTCTGCTCCTGTGCTGGGACTTTCCATTCTATGATGGGCTAGAGCTGATATATTCCTGCTGGTACTCTGCCTGTTCTGAATTCTACGCCATGCTGCTGAACGATCTGCTTTGCCACTATCCGCTAGCTTCCCGTGGCCACTGATCCTGCTCTGCCTCACTTGTCCTTCACAACCCCTCCATCTGGACTGAGTCAGACCAGAATCTCATGCTCCTGCTGCTCCTCCTTGTAGTGTATGTACCTTTAAGGGGAGAACTACTTTTTACAGCTCCTGTATACTGTAGTACCGGCAGTGGCCACACCTGTATATAACCCTGAGTAGGGATCTGTACTGTTTAGTTTTAGAGCAACCCTCATCCAGTAAACACCTGTTGATTGTTCCTCTGCCGTCTCTGTCGATTATTTGAAGGACACACTACCTAAAGATACCCAGATTTAACATTGGCGACGAGTCGTTTCGAACCTACCTGCAACTCTGAAGAAGAAGGCCGATTCCACCAGTGCGGGTGTCAACCATCCAGGGAGGACTTGAGCATCGCAGAGGAGGCTGTAGAGAGCTGGGCTTGGTTCTCCAGTCGTGACGATCCAGCGCAGCGGGCTGGCAGCAGGTACGGCGCGGACCCTTCCCGGACAGCGGTGGCGGGAGCCGACCGACGGCACAGAAAAAGGCCGAGCAGCGTCGACGGGTAAGAGAGAGGGTAAAGCGCACAGGGCACAGCTGGGGTTCACTGAGCGGCGTCAACGAGAGAGGGTAAAGTGCACAGGGCACAGCCGGGGTTCTGGACCGAGTGGCGTCAACGAGAGAGGCGCGCAGGAAAACGCGCAGAGCGCGGCCGGTGTTCAAGGGCTGAGCAGCGTCCGCGGGGGAAGAAAGGAAAGTGCGGGAGACGCCATTTGGGCCGCAGCGGAGAAGAAGGGAGAGCGCGGGAGGCGCCATTTTGAGCCACAGTGGAGAAGAAGGGAGAGCGCGGGAAGAAAGGAAAGTGCGGGAGACGCCATTTTGAGCCAGCGGAGAAGAAGGGAGAGCACGGGAGACGCCATTTTTAGCCAGTCTAACCACACCCAAGGATGCAGAAGAGTGGCAGTGTCACAGCGTTCGACAATGAAGTCGAAGATTGGGCGACATATGTAGAACGCATAGAAGTGTACTGCAAGGCGAATGAAGTGCCAGATGCCAGGAAAGCACTGGTATTGTTGAATTCCATGGGTGCAAAAACGTACGGCTTACTGCGAAACCTAGTAACCCCAGAGAAGCCAGTGGAAAAGGATTTTGAAAGCATAGTGGCAATCCTACAGGACCACTTAAACCCCACACCACTGCTGATAGCAGAAAGATTTAAGTTTCACAAAAGGAACCAGCATAAAGACGAAAGTAATGCTGAGTATTTAACGGAACTGCGCAAGCAATCGAAACACTGCCAGTTTGGAACGGGACTAGCAGATACTTTAAGGGACAAGTTTGTGTGTGGGCTTCAAAGTGAAGGAACCCAGAAACGGCTTCTATCAGAAAAGGATCTTACGCTGGACAAGGCTTTCAACATGGCAGTATCACACGAAGCAGCCGCACGGGGCACTGCAGAGATACAATGGAGACCGCAAGAATATGGCACAAATGAAATGTCATATGGAGCAGTGAAGTGTTATCGCTGCGGCAGAACAACACACGACCATAAGGATTGTTGGTTCAAGGACCAAGTGTGCAGACAGTGTGGAAAAGTAGGACACATAACAAGAGTCTGCAGGTCGGGAAAGAAAACCAGCAGCAAGAAATCTCCACAGGAGAAGTACAAAAATGTACATAAGGTGAAGGAGAGTAGTTCAGACGAACAGAAAAGTGATACAGACTCCGGAAGCAAGGAGCTGGGTTGTCTGAAACTACATAATGTAATCAAAATGGAGGATCACCAAACTATCTGGGTCACGCTCAAGATAGACAGAGTCAAAGTGAAAATGGAATTGGACACAGGATCAGCCCTAACAGTCATAAACCGAAGGGACTACAAGCGGCTATTCTCACATATACCCTTGAGAGATACAGAGATTGTCTTGAAGACGTACACGGGGCAAAAAGTCTACCCCAAAGGAAAAATAAGGGTGAACGTGATATACAATGGCAAGGAAACACCAAAAATGGACCTATATGTATTGCCAGATGGAGGACCACCACTACTAGGACGTGAATGGATCCGGAAGATACAGTTAGATTGGCATTCCATACAAGCACTGATGGTAGATGCCAAAAAGGATGACGACGTCACACCTGGACGACTGTCAAAAATGCTAACTGACGAACAAGAAGTGTTCCAGGAGGGACTCGGAACACTAAAAGGCATAACAGCGACGATCAAAATAGAGGAAAATGCAAGCCCAAAGTTTTTTAAGGCCAGACCAGTACCTTATGCGATCCGACCAGCCGTCGAAGCAGAGCTAGAAGGGTTGGAACATTCAGGAGTACTGTGCAAAGTAGACTGGAGCGAGTGGGCTACACCCATCATTCCTGTAATGAAGAGGTCGTTGAGTAATACGCCTGGGGAACCAAAGAAGGTTCGCATCTGTGGGGACTTTAAGGTGACAGTGAACCCAGTCCTTCACACGGTACAATATCCGCTTCCGCGGATTGAAGATATTTTCGCCTCGCTATCTGGAGGAAAATGCTTCACTAATATTGATCTGGCCCAGGCATACCTGCAAATGGAGGTAGAAGAAGCCTCAAAACAGTACCTCACGATCAACACTCACAAATGTCTCTACCAATACAACCGGCTGGTGTTCGGGGTAGCATCAGCTCCGGCTATTTGGCAAAGGGCAATGGATCAAGTCCTGCAAGGGATTCCAGGCACCCAGTGTTATTTGGACGACATCCTGGTCACGGGCGAAAATGACAGTGATCACCTCGCCAACCTGGAGCAGGTGCTCACTAGATTGAAGGAATATGGGCTCCGAGCTAATCGCCACAAATGCGAGTTTTTCCAGAAGCAGATCTCGTATTGTGGCCACGTTATTGATGAAGAGGGGTTACATAAGTCCCCTGAAAAGATTGAGGCAGTAGTCAAGGCTCCAGCACCGGAAAATGTGTCACAACTGAGGTCTACAGTACTACACCCACTGAACACCCTACTGCAAATGGGGGTACCATGGAAGTGGAATGACGAATGTAAACGAGCTTTCCAGAAGTGCAAAGAATTGATCACATCAAAAGAGGTGTTGGCTCATTTCAACCCAGCACTACCAATTCGGTTGGCGTGTGATGCATCACCCTATGGTATTGGTGCGATGCTGTCGCACAAATTCCCGGACGGCTTGGAGAGGCCAGTAGCCTTTGCATCTCGGTCACTAACCTCAGCCGAGCCTAACTACGCCCAGATTGACAGGGAGGCCCTCAGCCTAGTGTGGGGAGTAAAAAAGTTCAACCACTATCTGCACGGGCAGAAGTTCACCTTGCTGACTGACCACCAACCACTTGTCCCCATCTTTAATCCAAAGAAGGGCGTTCCGGTGATGACTGCGCAACGGCTACAAAGATGGTCCCTTTTTCTAGGGGCAAACCAACATGAAATAGAGTATAAGGGCACTAAACAGCATGGAAACGCTGATGGGCTATCATGCCTGCCACTGCCTACTGCGGAGGAAGCACCAGCAGTGGACCCTGTCGAAATATTTTATTCGATTATAATTGAACGCTTGCCAGTAACTAACGCGGATATAGAGAAGGAGACCCGAAATGACCCGACACTGTCTCGGGTATAAGATTTGACGGTGAAGGGATGGCCAACACATGGTGACTCACTGTTGCCAGCATTCTCATCCAGAAGAGAACAACTGTCAGTATGCCAGGGGACCTTGATGTGTGGATCCCGAGTGGTAATTCCACCCAAGTTAAGCGAGAGAGTGCTCAATGAGCTTCACGAAGGTCATCTGGGAGGGATGAAAAGGAAAAGCCTTGCTAGGGCTTATGTGTGGTGGCCGGGGATCGATCAGCAAATCGAGAACCTGACAAAGAGCTGCTCAGGATGCCAGAAGGTCCAAAATGCACCACCACATGCCCCTCTACACCCATGGGAGTGGCCCTCCTCTCCATGGCAATGGGTGCATATTGATTTTGCTGGTCCATTCATGGACTCAATGTTCTTAATAGCCATGGATGCGCACTCGAAATGGCCTGAGGTGATCAAAATGTCCTCCACCACCACAGAGAAAACGATTGCAGTCCTACGGACTATATTTGCCAGGAACGGCTTGCCAGAGCAGATTTGCTCTGATAACGGACCACAGTTTGTGTCCGAAGTGTTTCGGAAATTTATGAGAAGGAATGGGGTAAGGCATTACACATCTGCCCCGTATCATCCAGCCACAAATGGATTGGCTGAGAGGTTCGTACAAACCTTTAAAAAGGCAGTAAGGGCCACGTGCAATGACGACATTCCACTGCAGCATAAGGTGGACAATTTCCTGTTAGCCTACAGAAATGCGACACATGCAGTTACCAACCAGACCCCGGCCATGATGTTCTTTAACCGAAGGTTGAGATCTCGTCTGGATTTGCTCAGGCCAAATGTATGAAGAAATGTTGAGAATAAGCAATTCCAGCACATCAATGAGAAGCCGACAAGGAGCTTCAATGTAGGGCAACCAGTCTTGGCCCGTGACTACCGAACAGAGAAATGGCAACCAGGAACGATATGCACACGGCAGGGGCCACTAATGTACACAGTGGATGTTGGGGAGAACATTGTGAGACGCCATGTCGACCAGATCCTAGCGTCACAGGAACGAGTCAACCCCATGTCTCGCGCAGCTGGTGATGAACCCGACATACAGGTAGCATCTACCTCAGAAACAGTGGTATCGGAAGCTGATGAACCAACCGACGACAGGGGGCCAGAATCGCCTCTGCACCAAGAGCAAGACACTCAGGAAAGGCGCTATCCAGAAAGGATCAGGAAGCCGCCCCAAAGACTGAATTTATAAATGGACTATTTTCAGTTAATGTTGCATGTTAAAAGTGTTAATTGTTAAATGAATGTTATGGTACTGTTAATCTAAAAGGGGATGAATTGTAGTGTATGTACCTTTAAGGGGAGCACTACTTTTTACAGCTCCTGTATACTGTAGTACTGGCAGTGACCACACCTGTATATAACCCTGAGTAGGGATCTGTACTGTTTAGTTTTACAGCAACCCTCATCCAGTAAACACCTGTTGATTGTTCCTCTGCCGTCTCTGTCTATTGATTGAAGGACACACTACCTAAAGATACCCAGATTTAACACTCCTGATCTTGTGGACTCATCACTGACCTATAACTGTTCTTCGGACCAGCTCCCTCTTTTGCACTGATTTACCTTTCACCCTCCCATGGATCCCAAGGCTTCACTGCTCTTGGTCCTCAGATTTCACTCCTACTGCTACTTGCACCTCTGCTAGTTCACCAGACCCACTGGGTGCACTGCTAACACCTCAGGTCACTACGCACCTTCGCTGGACCTCAGGATCACCCTCTGCTTACTCATTGCCAATTTCCTACTCCTCAGACCTCTGATCCCACCGGATGGCTTCCAGTAGTGCCCCCACTGATACTCTGACCTTGAAACAGTTCCTGTCCATAACCGACTCTGAATCTAAACATTGGTTCGTGAATGGTCCAAGCTGACTCCATGCCGTGTGACCCTTATCACCAAGTCAAATCTTAATCTCTCCATCAACTTCACGGTCACCTTCTACTCCTTCGAACATCATACTCTGTTCCATTCCTCTGGCCTCTCCTTTAAAATCCTCATTGTGCCCCCGAAGCCCCACCCCGAGTTTCTACTTGAGATAGGGAATTCTGATCATAATATAATAAGATTTAAGACAATGATTGAATGAGATATAAAAAGTACAAAGACCAATGTAACAGATTGGAAAAAAACCAACTGTGAGGTATTGAGGATGGAGCTAAGGGAGGGAAGCTGGAGAAATATATTGACAGATAAAGAAAGAAAAACAGTGGGCAATATTTAAAGTACACAGCAATTGAGTTCAGGAGAAATGTATTCCACTAAAAAATGAGAACAAGCTAGCCAAGAATGAGATGCCATGGATAAATAAAGGGATGAGGTGGAAACTACATCTAAAGAAAAAGGCATACAGACACTATATAAAGCAAAGATGAAAAAAGGAGATATGATGAGCTGAGAAAAGAACTAAAAAAGACAATTAGGGAGGCAAAGAGGAAATAGGAAATGAAAATATCAAAGAATATAAAAAGAAATAGTAAAGTAGTCTATAATAGGCACATAAGTAGCAAAAGAAGAATTAAGATAGGGATAGATCCAGTAAGGGATGAGCAATATAAATTCACAGGCGATGATTCTGAAAATGCGGGAGTACTGAATAGATACTTTGCTTCAATTTTCACTGAAAAGTTTAACAAAGAGGAAATAACAACAGTAGAGGGATATTACAACAGTTAGGCTGGAAAGAAAGGAGATTCCAAACAAACCAGCCAAACGTAAGAGCAACAAAACACTAAGTCCAGATGGTTGCAACTGTGGATACTGAAAAAAAATATGGCCGAGGTAGCGGAGGTACTAATAACTGTATATAAATATTCCATTGAAAAAGGAATATTGCCAAAAGAATGGTGAACAGCAAATGTAATTCCAAATTTCAAAAAGTTAGATCAAACTAATTGGCTTCTGGTCTCCCAGTGTCCCCAGTTGAACATTTTTCATAAACGTGCTTTCCACCTCACCTCCGGCCAATTAGCAATGGTGGCACGGGAGCAGCTGAGGACATTCCTGGCATAGTTTGCAATTATGTCGTTATGTTGAATCATTTTTAGAAAGTGTGGCTGAGAAAATGCTTCCAAATAACATCTCATAAAGCTGAGCCTGCCACTCTTGGAAATTCAGCTCCAGTGCACATTTTGTCTTTTTTTCCCCTTTCAGCTAATTTGACAGTGTCAGCATGGTTACCTTCTTGTAATTTTTAAACCAATACACGAAGGTGTAATTTTAATTTTGTAAAATCATTATTCCCTATTTCTCTTCCTCCTCCCAAGATATCCCAGGGGAGAAACAATGAAAACGGGCCGAGGGTTCGCAGTATGTAATTAACCCACGCCAGTTCATGGCATTGCAGGCAGACATTACATTGATGTTGCTTGCTGTTTTAAATGATTGCTCTGTGCATCCAGCGCTCGTCACGTTATTCATTTGCTGCACATCAGCAGGGGCCCAGATATCGCAAGTGGCTAGCCCGACTTAAAGGCAGCCAGCATTTCTTTAAGGGGAATAAAAACAGAAAATGCAGGAAATACTCAGCAGGCCAGGCAGCATCTGTGGAGAGAGAAACAGTGTTAACGTTTCAGGTTGATGACCCTTCATCAGAACGAGAAGGAGAGACGTCCTGTATCTGCAGGGGGCCAGGACGCCCTCCAGGCACATGCTCAGGAGGCAGTGGGAACAAGTAGCGGTGGAGGTCAATGCCAGGAGTGTTGCTCCAAGAACATGGAAGAAGTGCGGGAAGAAGTTTAACGATCTCACACGAGTTGTCAAGGTGAGCGAGTTCACCTTCAAATGGCATATCCAACCAACTGCATCACTAGTTTTATCTACTGTTCAATTCACTACACCCCCATCACCCATCTACCAACAATTTCTATCAATCAGTACTCAACCTTAAAATTTATATGCTTTACCTCACCCTCACACACTTAGCACTGTTGCAGGCCTCGCACCCACAACTCACAGCTCGCACATACTGCCAGCTATTCAACCATGACAGGCACATCACCCAAACATACTGCAGGACACTTTCTTGCATGAGGAGGTGGCGCTTTTTTTATTCATTCATGGGATGTGGGCGTCGCTGGTAAGGCCAGCATTTATTGCCCAACCCTAATTGCCCTGGAGAAGGTGGCGGTGAGCCACCTTCTTGAACTGCTGCAGTCCGTGAGGTGAAGGTACTCCCACAGCGCTGTTAGGGAGGCAGTTCCAGGATTTTGACCCAGTGACGATGAAGGATCGGCGATATACTTCTAAGTGCGCTGTCAAAGAAGCCTTGGCGAGTTGCTGCAGTGCATCTTGTAGATGGTACACACTGCAACCATGGAGCGCCGGTGGTGGATGGGGTGCTAATCAAGCGGGCTGCTTTGTCCTGGATGGTGTCAAGCTTCTTGAGTGTTGTTGGAGCTGCATTCATCCAGGCAAGTGGACAGTATTCCATCACACTCCTTACTTGTGCCTTGTAGATGGTGGAAAGTCTTTGGGGAGTCAGGAAGTGAGACACTCGCCGCAGAATACCTAGCCTCTGGCTTGCTCTCATTGACACAGTATTTATGCTGCTGGTCCAGGTAAGTTTCTGGTCAATGGTGATCCCCAGGATGTTGATGATGGGGGATTCAACAATGATACCAGCCAGTAAAGAACTTTCCCCCTGAATTTATAAAATTGGATTGGAATGTGCATTTTCTGGTGCTTTGTCTTTTTGTGGTGTTGGGAAGAGGATGCTGTGATGGTCAGTGATAGAGGAAATTTAAGGAGTGTGGGACTGCTGGTGAATGGGCACATTTCTTCAAGTCGGATACGTTTTTCATGATAGCTGCAGGTTCTGGGCACAGCATTCATACTGCTGGCTATGTAAGGGGTGGTGTGTGTGGTCAGCTTTGCCTGACTCCTCAGCGGTTCGAATCGCTCCCACTCCCTTGGTTCTAGAGCTGGACTTATTTGGGGGTTGTAATGAAATTGCTGTTAGAATTTTGTAAGTTTCGATGAGATCCCCTCTCATTCTTCTAAACTCCAGTGAGTACAAGCCCAATCGACCCAATCTCTCCTTTACGTCATTCCTGCCATCCCAGGTGAGGCCACATCTTGAGTATTGTGTGCAGTTTTGGTCGCCTTATCTGAGGAAGGATGTTCTTGTTAAGGAAGGAGAGCACTTGGAAAAAAGTGACCGTATCGGACAAAGTCAACATGGCTTTACAAAAGGTAAATCATGCTTGACTAATCTACTTGCCCCGAATCCCATGTGCCTTAATTTTACACGCTAATCTCTTATGCGGGACCTTATCGAAAGCCTTTTGAAAATCCAAATACACCACATCCACTGGTTCTCCCTTATCTATTTTACCAGTTACATCCTCAAAATTTCCAGTAGATTAGCCAAGCATGATTTACCTTTTGTAAAGCCATGTTGACTTTGTCCGATACGGTCACTTTTTTCCAAGCTGCACTCCTTCCTTAACAAGAACATCCTTCCTCAGATAAGGCGACCAAAACTGCACACAATACTCAAGATGTGGCCTCACCAAGGCCCTGTACAACTGCAGCAAGACATCCTTGTTCCTGTACTCAAACCCTCTCGCTATGAAGGACAACATACCATTTGCCTTCTTAACCACCTGCTGCACCTGCATGCTTACTTTCAACGACTGGTGCACAAGGACGCCCAGGTCTCGTTGCACTTCCCCTTCTCCCAATCTATTGCCATTTAGATAATAATTTGCCTTCCTGTTTTTGACACCCAAGTGGATAACCTCGCATTTATCCACGTTATATTGCATCTGCCATGCTTCTGCCCAATCACCCAACCTGTCCAAATCATACTGGAGTTTCTCAGCATCCTCCTCACAGCACACATGCCCACCCAGCTTTGTGTCATCTGCAAACTTGGAGATATTACAACTAGTTCCCTCATCCAGATCATTAATATATATTGTGAATAGCTGGGGTCCAAGGACCGATCCCTGCGGTACCCCACTAGTCACTGCCTGCCATTCGGAAAAAGAGCCGTTTATTTCAACTCTTTGCTTTCTGTCTGTCAACCAGTTCTCTATCTAAGTCAATACCTTGCCCCGAATCCCATGTGCCTTAATTTTACACGCTAATCTCTTATGCGGGACCTTATCGAAAGCCTTTTGAAAATCCAAATACACCACATCCACTGGTTCTCCCTTATCTATTTTACCAGTTACATCCTCAAAAAATTCCAGTAGATTAGTCAAGCATGATTTACCTTTTGTAAAGCCATGTTGACTTTGTCCGATACGGTCACTTTTTTCCAAGTGCTCTGCTATTACATCCTTTATAATGGACTCTAGCATTTTCCCCACTACCGATGTCAGGCTTACCGGTCTGTAATTCCCCGTTTTCTCTCTACTACCCTTTCTGAACAGTGGGGTAATATTAGCTACCCACCAATCCATGGGTACTGTTCCAGAGTCTATCGAATTTTGGAAGATGACCAGCAATGCATCTATTATTTCTAGGGCCACTTCCTTAAGTACCCTAGGATTTAGATTATCAGGCCCTGGGGATTTTTCGGCCCTCAATCCCATCAATTTCCCTAATACCATTTCCCTACAAATACTGATTTCTATCAGTTCCTCCCTTTCATTAGACCCTATGTTCCCCAACATCTTTGGGAGGTTATTTGTGTCCTCCTTTGTGAAGACAGAACCAAAGTATGTATTTAATTGGTCTGCCATTTCTTTGTTCCCCATTATAAATTCCCCTGATTCTGACTGCAAGGGACCTATGCTTGACTTCACCAATATTTTTTTCTTCACATATCTATAGAAGCTTTTACAGTCAGTTTTTATGTTCCCTGCAAGCTTAATCTCATACTCTATTTTCCCCCTCTTAATGAATCCCTTTGTCCTCCTTTGTTGGATCCTAAACTGCTCCCAATCCTCAGGTTTACTGCTTTTTCTGGCCAATTTATATGTCCTCTCCTTGGATCTTATGCTATCCCTAATTTCCCTGGTTGAGTCACCTTTTTTGTTTTATTTTTATGCCAAACTGGGAGGAACAAATTCTGTTGTTCATCCATGCGATCTTTGAATGTTTGCCATTGTCCATTCACCGTCAACCCTTTGAGTGACATTCCCCAATCAATCCTACCCAACTCGCACCTCATACCATCGTAGTCTCCTTTATTTAATTTCAGGACCCTAGTCTCTGAGTCTACTATTTCACTCTCCATCTTAATGAAGAATTCTATCATATTATGATCGCTCCGACCCAAAGGGCCTCGCACAACAAGATTGCTAATTATTCCTTTCTCATTACATAATACCCAGTCTAAGATGGCCTGATCTCTAGTTGGTTCCTCGACATATTGGTCCAGGAAACCATCCCATATACACTCCAGGAATTCCTCCTCCACAGTATTGTTACTAATTTGGTTAGCCCAATCTATATGTAGATTAAATTCACCCATGATAACTGCTGTGCCCTTATTGCACGCTTCTCTAATTTCCCATTAAATTGCCATCCCCAACCTCTGCATTACTGTTTGGAGGTCTATATACCACCCCCACTAACATTTTCTGCCCCTTGGTGTTTCTCAGTTCTACCCATACAGATTCTACATCATCAGAGCTAATATCCTTCCTTTCAATTGTGTTAATCCCCTCTTGAACCAGCACTGCAACCCACCTCCTTTTCCTTTCTGCCTATCTTTCCTGAATATTGAATACCTTGGATGTTGAGTTCCCAGCCTTGGCCACCCTGGAGCCATGTTTCCGTAATCCCAATCATATCATATTTGTTTACCTATATTTGCGCAGCTAATTCATCCACCTTATTACGAATGCTATTCGCATTAAGACACAAAGCCTTCAGGCTTGATTTTTTAACGCTCTTGGATCTTTTAGAATTATTATTTACTGTGGCCATGTTTGATTTAAACCCTTGATTTCTCTGACTGCCACTTTTGTTTTTCTCCTTCCTGTCTTTTGCTTTCATCCTTGTTTCCCTTTCCTCTGTTTCCCCGCTCAGGTTCCCAACCCCCTGCCATTTTAGTTTAAACCCTCCCCCAGAGCACTAGCAAACACTCCCACTAGGACATCGGTCCCGGTCCTGCCCAGGTGCAAACTGTCCAGTTTGAACTGGTCCCACCTCCCCCAGAACTGGTTCCAATGTCCCAGGAATTTGAATCCGTCCCCCTGACACCATTCCAATAGCCACGTATTCATCTGAAATATCCTTCTATTTCTACTCTGACTAGCACGTGGCACTGGTAGCAATCCTGGGATTACTACCTTTGAGGTCCTGCTTTTTAATTTACCTCCTAACTCCCTATATTCAGCTTTTAGGACCTCATCCTGTTTTTTGCCTATATTGTTGGTACCTATATGCACCACGACAACTGGCTGTTCACCCTCCCCCTCCAGAATGCCCTGCAGCCGCTCCGAGACATCCTTGACCCTTGCACCAGGGAGGCAACACACCATCCTGGAGTGCAATAATCTTATCACTCTAAAAGGGGGAACACTTCGGAATATACGAGGGAGAATAACAATAGACAGAATACTTCACCCCTCCCAATCCCACTACACTGACTAAGTTGGACTCCAGAGGACCAGGAAAAATGCTCCCCAAACGCAGGAATAGTTTGTAGAGTGGAAAAACTTGCAGATCTTCGGTTTCTTCTGAGTTGGTTTCTTGTTGGTCGCGGTGGCTTCTGGTAATATTTGGTTGTTGGTTTTGTGGGGCCCTTGGTGCTGTGAGGTGTCCGATGATGTGTTACTTCTTCTTCTTCTTCTTCGAGAGAGAGAGAGAACTGCTTCCAGATGCTTGCTTCTGAAACCGCCGAGTTTCAATGGTGTTTTAAACTTGAACGATGGGTCTCTCCTTTCTTCTCGAACTGGTTGAACTGTTTCTGTTAAACTCCTTCTGCTGAACTGTCGAACCTATCGAACTCATCGAACTGATTTCTTGTGGAGACAGGTCTTTAGTCTATACTAATTGAGGCCTACTTATCAGTCTCAGTTCATTGTTAAATTTTGGGTGGGCTCGTTAACATTGATTAGTCCGATTTATTTTTAATTGACTTAAGTTGGTGTAAAATAGTTTTGGGATTGCTTCGAAATTGGTTTAAGTGTGTGAAGTCGTTTTGGATCTCTCTCTCTGAGTGGTTAAACTGTTGTTCGATTGTCTTCTCCTGCTGGGGTCAGGGTCCCTTTTGTTGATCAGTGGCATGTACTGTATTATTCATATTCTTGGTGGCTCTGTAATTTCGGCAGGAACTGTCCTTCCAGAGGCCTATTGTCATTTATGTGGAATGACTGAAACAGTCCAGAACATTCCCAGACAGTTTGGCCTATGCCAATACCCAAACTGTTTGTTTTACAGAGGCCCATCCCAACTCCTTTGTCACAGCCTTGCACAGGCCTGGACATGCCTTTTTAAAATGACCAAAATCCTGGGGTTTTAACTTTAAGCCCCTTTTTGGCCCAATATTCTTTAAAACAGTAATCTTCTTGGTTTGGGGGAATCTGTAGAATTTTGTGAACCTTACACTCCCCCCGTGATACATTATTATCCATTATAGTATCATCCTGGATGAGCAAAATTTCTGATTCCTGGGAGCCAATGTTCCCCTGTATTATCTAAACTAAAACCCAAAAACAAAACACTCTCCCATTCCCCTTTAGGTATAGTGTTCAAAATATATACAAGGTACGAAAAATCCGGTTACACCATTCAGGTAAGTGCATCTCGGTCAGATTCATGATCACTGAGGCCACTGCATAGTGTACCCCCGGTACAGTAATGTAGGGTTCTGAAAATTCCCGCATTCCCCAAAATTATGGATAAAGGGACCCTGTTTGGACAAGTTATTAAAAACAGGGTACCCAAAATGGCTTCTGTAACCTTGTGACCAAAACCGACAGGATTTTTTTTTAAAGCAAGGCCCTGCAGACAGGCAGGCCCTGAAGCAAAACTTAAAATGCAGGAATCTGTGAAAGGACTCTGTGGGGCCAGACAGCCAAAGCAAACACAGAATATGCATTCATTCGCCTTGAAACAGATCAAGCTAGAATGGGCCTAAAATGGAGGCCATCAGGTTTCTGCATATTTAATCGGTAACAGCTCACAGAAGCCATCAAGTCAGGAAAACCCGATTAAGTTTCATACATGACAAACAACCAGGACATTGAGGCCATTAGACCCAGAGACAACCACTCCAGAAGTCGTTAAAGTAAATGGCTGTAATCATTTTAAATGAGCCCGCCAAAAGTTAGACAAAGGACTGACCTGATTTGGCGTGCAGATAAGGAATTGTATAATTGTAGGCCCATCAGTGGCGATCACTCTCTTGGCTCATGCCCTTAGCTCTTGCTGCTGCCTCTCGTTCTTGTGCCCTGGCCTCGTGGTGGGCTCTCTTCTCGCTCCCCGCACCGCTCAACACCAAGGACGCACATTACACCGGGGCCAAACGCGGGAGGAGAACGGACCCGATTCAAAAGCACACAGGACACACAGGCCACAAACGGGCAGATGAGACGAGATGATGAATATGGTAAAAGCAGAGAAGGGCAGCGGAAAGACATGTTGGGGGACAAACGCCTAGTTATAAGCTGGCGCTTGAAGCATGGATAGCAGCGTCCATGACGAATAAACTGGTGTTCGAAGCATGGGTAGTAAAATCAGTTTGACAGTGTAAACCGCCAACCGAGCCCCAACCATTTTAAAAACCCGTCAGCGACCAAACCGCCTGAGGAAGAAAAAGACCCATCGCGACTCGACGACGACATCAGCTGAGGAAAAGAAGGGTGCTTCACATAAACAACTTCAGCACCACGCTCTGAGATCACATGGCGACGGGATACCCCAAAGGACAGAAAGTGTGGACCTCAAAACCAACCCAGTTAAAGCAACAGGTTTCGGATTGGTGAGCATGAATTCCTGGCCCCTCATAGCTTAATCTAGTTAGGTATAGGGGGCGGGATAAGGATAAGGCGATTTTTAATGTAGTTGTCTTCCCTCGATGTGCCGTGTGTTCCCCATTCCCATGTAAGTGTAATTGTTTATGCCTGTATTCATACCAGTAATTTTCATAAGATTGTTTTATTCTGCTTTTAATAAAATTTTGGTTTTCTTGCACCAAACCACTTGTCTACTCGATTTTCTGTATCGCCGCCTGTACCTAAGCGATTCGAACCGCTCAAAAGGCAGTCAGAGGTGAAGCTGACTGGGCACACACCACACCCTACAGTAACTTATCATTCGGCACTAGGACTAACCCATTCCCTGGCACCTTGGTGGTGGTAGGACACATTTGTACTGTAGTCCGTGATGTCATGGTCGTGGGCAGGGGCTTTCGGGGACGGGTTACGAGTTCGGTGGCGTTGACTGGAATCGGGGAGTGTGGGATCGCGCACGCATGCAGGCTAGAATCCCACTCCATCCCCTCCCCGGCATCTTGCCATTGTCTGTGGAAGATGATGGACTTTCTCTGGCCCCCACATACAAACATAAATCCCCTGATTCGGCTCCCACCACTTGTCCCAACACACACTCACTCCCCCTCGGGTCCCTGTAATCGTCCGATGGGTATTGTTCCCCAATTGTTCCCAATCGACTGCAGGGTTTCCTATGTCCTTGCTCAGCTTTCTGAGCCACCACCACCTATCCAAAGGAATCTGTCCCTTACATGTCAAACACACACATTTCCCCTCAGTGACACTGACCCTTGTGGCAACGATCCGTACCCTGAGGCATGGGATGGAGGCCTCCCCGTAAGTGAACCCGGTCTGGCTGGAGTACTGGGTCGAGTTAGACCCCAGCCACCCTGGCCACCTTCCCTCATGGAAGTAGATGGCGAGCTCCTCCACACCCCGTTCGCCACCCACTGTGGTAATGATTGGTGCTCTCTCTCCCGAGCACCCATAGATGTGGGAGTTCTCCACGTCTCCTTGGTCACCGATGCTCACCCCTACCAGGGCGAGCAGGAGCAGAAGCTTTCTCATCCCGATTTCCTTTCTGTAGGGACACATAAAACAGATAGCCATGTCCCGAGAAGGTTCTCTGGCCTGACACAGTTACCAAAATTTTCAAAAATTTAAACTTATTACAAACTAAATTTAAACAATTAAAATTCCAATACCTAAGCAACTGTAAAACACTCTTAAACTAAAAGCTATATACATCCGCCGCCCGTCTCTGGACGGCCAGGCTAATTCCTGTTAGGCCTCTGCCTTTTGTGGAATCTGGGCAGCTTGTATGCCTGGGCGTAAGGTGACCTGTGCCACCGGACCCGGAGTGTCCTCCTTAAAACACCTGGGAGTTTCCCTGAATCCCGTTCCCCTCCTGTGCTGCAGCACACTACCCCTTTATGTGTGGCTGCCGAGTCCCTATCCTGTCCTGTGGGTTCCCCGCAGCCTGATGCCGCAGGCTGGGGACCCTTGTCTCTCTCTCTGTCCAACACTACCTCTCCTGTGAGTCCCTCACCTTTGGAGGCGGCAGGCTGGGGATCTGTGTCCTTAGGCTGGTCCCTGACCTTGGTTTTGCTTTTTGGGTTGCGGCCCTTCTGAGGCTGGACCGTTTAAACTGGTGACCATGGTAGTTTAGGCTGTGGTATGCGAGGAGACCTCCTTAGGGCTCCGGTTACTGGGGGCGTGCCCCAGATAAGTGGTGGCAGGGCCCCTCCAGTCACACAAGCCACTACCCCTGCCGGCGCTGTCCGTGAATCTGCCACAGCTGCAGGCTGATGATCTCTATCTTTACAACGGTTCACCCTTGCTGGCCATTCCCCTTTCTCAGGTTTAAAAAGTTTACACTGGTTAATGTAACTAGCAGCCTGCCAGTGAACCTGTTTTAAAGTCTCGTCCGCTGCCCCGAACGGGCCTTCTATGGACTCCCCATTCTCTCTCTTTACCAGGACAGCCTTAAGGACGGAATCTTGGGCTTGGACCTGCTTTAAGTCCAGGGCCAAAGCTATCCCGTGTGCCTCCCTTGTCCCGGATTGCGGCTACCGGACCTGCTCTACAGGGATTCCAGAACTCCCCTTCCCTGGCCCCCTGCTTGGTCACCTCATTGGTCTTTTGGTTACCCTCCCATGTGGTATGGAGGGATCCTAAATCTATGGCCAAAGATTTGGACATTTCCCCAGCCAGCTCGTTCCCAGTGAATCCCATTAGGCTAAATGGGACCTTGTTAGACCTGGGTGAATTGGTCGGGTCTTCCGAATGGACCACCATGCTGGAAGCTCCAGTATCCACCAAATATCTCCCCTGCACCGTCTCCACCCCCATCTTAACACAGGGCCTGCCCCCCTCATTGTATTCAAGGGGACACAAGTCGACAGTTCTAGTCATAGGTTTGGGTTGTATGGGGCAGATGGAGTTAAAGCACCTGTGGCTGTGGCTACCTTTCCTGGGCCAGCTAACAAAACCTGGAGTGCAGCCACTAATGGCCCAGAAATTTGGGTTGGGAGCTTCCCGCGGGTGCAAGGCCCCGATCTGCACTTACCTTGCGCGCCGGCCGTTGAGCTGTAGGGCCCCATGGAATTCCGATCCAGGGCCTGGTCCAGCTGCCGGCGCGCAGTGCTTGCATATCCCAGGGGCACAGTTAGTTCGATGCGTCCCCTGGGATCACGTGGGCCATGGGCAGCCAATCGGAGCAGGGAATGCTCCATTCATAAGTCTGACAGGAAGTGCTGTCAAGACTTATAAATACTACGGCCCCAAAATAGCACTAAACCTTCAAATAAATTTTTAAAAAACATCACATTTTTTAAATAAACTATAAATTACACTAAATAACTATTTTAAACAATAATTAAAATTTTTGAAAACAATAATTTTATACTCTAACGGGGCTAACAATAAACTTACCTTGCTTTAAAGTATTTAAAAATAATAAACCTGTGGAAAAAATGTTTTAATTTTAATTAATTCACCACTTACCTTGTAAAAAACAGGCCTTACGCCTGCTTTTTATATTTCTAAATTCTGCAGACTTACCCTCACGGAAAAACCTGTAAAAAAAACCTACGTTTGATGCGCACGCGCAGCCTCCCCCGCGCACGCGTTCCACCTCTGAACCTCTTTGTTCAGAGGAACGGAAGTGCCGGTTTCCCGCGCATGCGCAGTGCATGCAGGAAACCGGCACTTCCATCGGGCCTACGGGTGAGTACCCCATGCGTACTCACCTGTGGAGACCCGAATTTCTGGGCCATTGAATCAAGCGTGGGCGGAGAGGTCGGTGTTTCTGCCTTTGGGGCAGGAGCTGGGGAGTTTTTCCCTACGCTCTCCTTCCAGGGATTTCTACAGTCCCTTCTCCAATGCCCACTTTTCCTGCACCCGAAATAGTTACGCCTCATATCGGAAGGGTTACCCCCTTCCTGGTGCAATTCTTTCTTACTTTGGCTTGGTTTTATTTCATAAACTTCTCCTTTAGGTGGGTGCTCTTCTATCCCTCTACCGTTCCGGTAAGCCAGGGTCAGTTGTCTGACCACTGTCTCCTCGGTGACCCGGGGGTCTTTCGGGTCAAACCAAAGCTCAGCCTTGGCCCTGATCCGTGGCAAGCTGTTTGCCACCAGGCTTCGGAGCCAATGGGTCAGCTCGTTCTGGTTCAGGTGAGCCCGGTTGAGAACTCCATTACAGGCACTCCTGTACACAGGCCACAGCCTGTCTGCAAAAGCCTGTGGGGTCTCCCCTGCTAACTGTGTAGTCTTCTCCACCCATTCATACCCATGGCCTCCAGAACTTGCTCCTGGATGGCAGCGTACCCGCCTTGTCCCTTCTTGCTCTCAGCAGAGAGGGACTGGTACAGTTTGCCATCCAAAGAGAACAGAAGCATTTTGGCCATCTCAGAGTCGTCGCACTCATTAATGCCTGCTGCTTGTTCCACTTCCATGAAGTGGACTGAGGGGTCTCCCTTTTGGGTGAGTTTGTTCAGGTGGCTTATCATAGCCCTAAGCTGTTGGGTACCGTGGGGAATCACGAATTGGCTTTCAAGGGGCCCCTGGCCCCCACCACCGCCGGGCGGGCCAAACTTTTGCTGCCGAGCCGGGCACATCGGCCCCGGCTCCGACCGTTCCTGCATTGGCTTGCCCCCTACTGCCTGCTGCCAAACCGAGTCAAAACCCGGTGCCACAGGTGGTGGTGGTGTGCACTCCTCCCTGCCCTCCCTACAGATTGCTTGTCCCTCCTGCTGCCCAACCGGGTTGTTCCCCAGCGCCACAGGTGACGTCTGAACAGTTTCTCCTTCTACTTCCAGGTCCACCCAGGCCGCACCCGGGCTCACTAGGCTTACCATGCCTTTTGCCCTGGACAGAGCAAGTTTTAAACTGTCGATCTGCTTTTGGCAGGGGCCATGATCTCTTGCTTCAAAATCCCTAGTGCTTGCTACTTTATAAGCTGCCTGCATGTCTCTTAAACTTTCCTCCTGTTCTTTTAACTGTCTGGTTAGGCGAGAGCTCTCCTCTCTTAACACTAACTCGTTGCTTTTAGCCTCGGTGACTTGACACCGAAAATACTCATGTCTGTTCCTGTGTTTCTCTACTATCTGTAACTTCCCCTGACTTTGGGCCTGTAATTCCTGCAGTAATCCCTCCCCTGCTATAGCTCTTGCTTGAGACAGTTTGGCTACCTCCTGCAGCTCTTCTGTTAACATTTTAATGTGCTGATCTAAAAGCTGGATCTGTCGTAGGGTGCAGACCAACCAGATGGCCTTTTCCATCGACTTCTTATGATCCTTGCTCTCAGTCCATTTGGCTGCAGCGTCCATGGGTCGCTCAGCGCGCAACAGACTGGTCACCCATTTCTTGGTGATATTCACCTTCTCAAACACATAAGAGGAAATCCTCTCTTCCATCTTAGTTCTGTCCTCAAAAATAGTATCTACTGCATCACATCCCTTTTGCCAAGCTCGTGCCACGGTCGCCATTATGTAAGGGGTGGTGTGTGTGGTCAGCTTTGCCTCTGACTCCTGAGCGGTTCGAATCACTCCCACTTCCTTGGTTCTAGACCTGGACTTATTTGGGGGTTGTAATGAAATTGCAGCAGACAACTGAATTTGATACAAGAACTTTGGTTTTTATTTGAGAAGGAAAAATATACAATACAATAATCTTATCACTCTAAAAGGGGGAACACTTCAGAATATACGAGGGAGAATAACAATAGACAGAATACTTCACCCCTCCCAATCCCACTACACTGACTAAGTTGGACTCCAGAGGACCAGGAAAAATGCTCACCAAACGCAGGAATAGTTTGTAGAATGGAAAAACTTGCAGATCTTCGGTTTCTTCTGAGTTGGTTTCTTGTTGGTCGCGGTGGCCCAGTATTACCTGGTTGGCTTCTGGTAATATTTGGTTGTTGGTTTCATGGAGCCCTTGGTGCCGCGAGGTGTCCGATGATGTGTTACTTCTTCTTCTTCGAGAGAGAGAGAGAGAACTGCTTCCAGATGCTTGCTTCTGAAACTGCCGCGTTTCGATGGTGTTTTAAACTTGAACGATGGGTCTCTCCTTTCTTCTCAAATTGGTTGAACTGTTTCTGTTGAACTCCTTCTGCTGAACTGTACTTATCGAACTGTTGAACCCATCGAACTCATCAAACTCGTCGAACTGATTTCTTGTGGAGACAGGTCTTTAGTTTATACTAATTGAGGCCTGCTTATCAGTCTCAGTTCATTGTTAAATTTTGGGCGGGCTCGTTAACATTGATTGGTCCGATTTATTTTAATTGACTTAAGTTGGTGTAAACTAGTTTCGGAATTGCTTCGAAATTGGTTTAAGTGTGTGAAGTGGTTTTGGATCTCTCTCTCTCTGAGTGGTTAAACTGTTGTTCGATTGTCTTCTCCTGCTGGGGTCAGGGTCCCTTTTGTTGATCAGTGGCATGTACTGTATTATTCATATTCTTGATGGATCTGTAATTTCAGCGGGAACTGTCCTTCTGTAGGCCTATTGTCATTTATGTGGAATGACTGAGACAGTCCAGAACATTCCCACACAGTTTGGCCTATGCCAATACCCAAACTGTTTGTTTTACAGAGGCCCATCCCAATTCCCTTGTCACAGCCTTGCACAGGCCTGGACATGCCTTTTTAAAATGACCAAAATCCTGGGGTTTTAACTTTAAGCCCCTTTTTGGCCCAATATTCTTTAAAACAGTAATCTTCTTAGTTTGGGGGAATCTGTAGAATTTTGTGAACCTTACAGTTACCTATTCTCAATTTGGCTACACCACTCACTTCTGGGGTTGGTGTTTCCAACCATTCCCTTGTGTCCTCAGCTCCTTGAAGCAGATTTGACCAGTTACCCTAGCCACTGAGTTAGCAGTTGTGCTGGGCTCTCCAGTAGCTTTTTTAATATATTATTATTGCAGTGTACAGTTGTTTGTCAGAATTATTGAGTAACTGCTGTGTAGCTATTACAGCATATTTGAGTGTTGCTCCAGAAAACAGTAAAACAGGGAGGGGGAACCAGCATACAAAGTAACCCTCAAAAATATTAGACATTGCTAATTAACTGCTCAGTAGCACTGAAGCAGCAACAAAATAAAGTCAACACTCTATCTTTTCAAAATAAAGAGCTGGATAAAATAACTGTATGTGACTGAGTGAAACGTAGAAATGTGCTTTAAATTAGCAGAATAGAGCCACTGAAGTAGGACTTAGATATTATTTATTATGAAGCCATTTGAGAGGAAACACCAGCAAATCAGTATTTGAAGAAAAAAAGTTATGGGACCTCATCATTATAATCCAATGAAGTGGAGGGATCCATAGGTCGAAGCCTCCCTACAACTCTCCACAAGGCACACTTTGTACAGCAACAGCTGAGACAGCACATCCATGAAGAGTACAGCAGTCAAAAGGTATTAGTCGTTGCGGTGAGTTCCTGAGCAGAGTTGTTGTTGTCTGTCTCATATTCCAATGTAATATTTCAATTACCTTTCTAATGTCTCTGCAGTTGTGCTGATAGTTCAAAATATTTCCAGCTCTTTCCAGCAGTTCAGTGGGAATGATAGCGTAGTGGCTATGGACGAGTAATCCTGCGGCCGAGACGAATGATCCGGAGACAAGAGTTCAAATCGCACCAGGGCGGCGGGGGATTTAAATTCAGTTAATTAAACAAACCTGAAATAAAAAAGCTACTATCAGTAATGGTGACGATGAAACTATTGGATTGTTGTAAAAACCCATCTGGTTCATTAATGTTCTTCCGGGAAGGAAACCTGCCATCCTTACCTGTTCTGACATATATGTGACTCCAGACACACAGCAATGTGGTTGACTCTTAACTGACCTCTGAAATGGCCTAGCAAGCCACTCAGTTGTAATAAAACTGCTACAAAGGAGTATACAAAGAATACTAAGAATAAAACCTGACAGACCACCCGGCATCGTCCTAGGCACCGGATACAACGAAGGCACACCAAGCCCAGTAAACCCTGCAAAGTCCTCCTTCTTAACTTCAGGGGACTTGTGCCAAAATTAGGAGAGCTGTCCCACAGACTAGTCAAGCAACAGCCTGACATAGTCATACTCACAGAATCATACCTTTCAGCCAACGCCCCAGACTCCTCCATCACCATCCCTACATATGTCCTGTCCCACCGGCAGGAAAGGCCCACCAGAGACTCACCGGCAGCAGCAGCAGCGAGAGCGGCCCTGGGTGGAGACTGAGCACAGAGACCGAGGATTTAAAGAGCGGGGGAGAGAGAGAGTGGCCCAGACTCACCGGTGGCAGCAGCAGTGAGAGCGGCCCTGGGTGGAGACTGAGCGCAGAGAACGGGAAAGAGAGAAAAACCACAAGGACGTTGTTGTGTATGTACCTTTAAGAGAAGAACTGATTCCATACTGCAGTATCGGCAGTGACCACCCCTGTATATAAAGCCATAGCAGGCTTCTGTATTTCAGTCTTAAGTTACCCTCTATTCAGTAAATACCTGTTATTATTGTTCTCCTGCAGTCCGTGTATTATTTATACTCAGACACTACATTGGCGACGAACAGGTTCGAACTCACCTGCAGTACTGCATCACCTCACGGAGATCTTTCCCTGAGAAGAAGCTTTTGGAGGTCGAAGTCAGAACAACAGGCGTTGACCGCGGGCAACCGCCCAAGGATCCATCGGAGTTCGGAGAGTTGCAGGAGAGGCTGTGGAGAGCTGGGCTTGGCTGCCCAGTCAAGGTGTTCCAGCAAATCGTGCTGGTAGCAGGTAGTGCGCTGACCCTTCCGGACTGCGGCGGGCTCGAGCTCGATCGAGCGGCTCTGCAAAGGGGCCGTGCAGCGTCGTCGGGAGGAAAAGAGAGAGAGAGAGAGGGTGGAGCACACAGGGCGCGGTCGGTGCTCAAGAACAGGGCAGCGTAGCGAAAATAAAACAAGGGGAAGGAAAAGTGAGACGCGCCGAAGCCGCGGGTCGCCGCCATTACCCTCCAGAACGCTAGGAGCAGCGTGGCAGCAAGGGGAAGAAGGAAAAGCGTGGGAGGCGCCATTTTAATCCATTGGTGAAGAAGAAAAAACGCGGGAGACGCCATTTTAAATCACCCAAGATGCCGAAAAGTGGCAGTATCACTGCTTTCGACAATGAGGTAGAAGACTGGACCACGTATGTGGAAAGAATTGAAATGTACTGCAAGGCAAATGAAGTGGCCGATGGAAAGAAGGCGTCGGTATTATTAAATTTGATGGGTGCGAGAACGTACGGCCTATTGTGGAATTTAATTACCCCAGCTAAACCAATGGAGAAAAGTTTTGAGGAGATTGTTAATATCTTACAGGAACACCTAAACCCTACACCGCTGCTGATAGCAGAAAGATTCAAGTTCCATAAAAGAAACCAGCACAAAGATGAGAGCAATGCTGACTATCTTACGGAACTACGCAAGTTATCAAAGCACTGCCAGTTCGGAGCAGGACTGGCAGACACCTTACGGGATAAGTTTGTCTGCGGGCTCCAGAGTGAAGGAACCCAGAAACGACTACTTTCGGAAAAGGACCTGACGCTAGAACAGGCTTTCAGCGTGGCAGTATCCTACAAAGCAGCAGCACGGGGAGCTGCGGAAATACAACAGAAACCACAGGAATACATCGCTAACGAAATGGCGTATGGAACAGAAAAGTGCTATCGCTGCGGCAGAACAACCCATGATCAGAAGGACTGCTGGTTTAAGGACAAAGTATGCAGGCAATGTGGGAAAATGGGACACATAGCAAGAGTCTGCAGGTCGGGAAAGAAAACCAACACTACAAGAACTACTAAGGAAAAGTACAAGAAAGTAAAGAAATTGACAGACAGTAGTTCGGAAGATCAGGAGAGTGATAAGGACTCCGGGAGCAGGAGACTAAGTTGTCTAAAGTTACACAACGTGACCGCAAAGGAGGATCACCGAACCATTTGGGTCACCCTCATGATAGCAGGGTCCCCAGTAAAGATGGAATTGGACACAGGATCAGCCCTAACTGTCATGAATCGAAGAGACTATGAGCGGCTATTCTCACACATACCCTTGAAGGACACATCCATTGTATTGAAGACATACACGGGGCAAAAAGTCTACCCCAGAGGAAAAATAAGGGTGCCAGTTGAATACAACGGCAAGGAAACACAGAAACTGTATCTATATATACTACCAGATGGAGGACCACCATTATTGGGACGTGAATGGATCCGAAAAATACAATTGGATTGGCATTCCATTCAGGCGCTAACTGTGACTGATAAAAAGGATGATGACGTCACACCTGGACGACTGTCAAAGATTCTAACTGACGCGAAAGAGGTGTTCCAACAAGGACTTGGGATTCTAAAAGGAGTAATGGCAACGATAAAAATCGAAGATAACGCAAACCCCAAATTTTTTAAGGCCAGACCGGTACCTTACGCGATCCGTCCAGCCGTTGAAACAGAGCTGGAGAGCCTGGAGCATTCGGGTGTGCTGTCCAAGGTGGACTGGAGCGAGTGGGCCACACCCATCGTTCCTGTAATGAAGAAATCATTGAGCAGCACGCCTGGGGAACCGAAGAAGGTTCGCATCTGTGGGGACTTCAAGGTAACTGTGAATCCAGTCCTGCACACAGTACAATATCCACTTCCACGGATAGAAGATATTTTCGCCTCACTATCTGGAGGGAAACGCTTTACAAAGATTAATCTGGCCCAAGCGTATCTACAAATGGAGGTGGAAGAAGCATCTAGGAAATACCTCACGATAAACACTCACAAAGGCCTTTACCAGTACAATCGACTGGTATTCGGGGTAGCATCAGCCCCGGCTATTTGGTAGAGGGCGATGGAACAAGTCCTGCAAGGGATCCTGGGGACCCAGTGTTATTTGGATGACATCCTGGTTACGGGCGAAAATGACAGCGAACACCTTGCCAACCTGGAGCAGGTGCTCACGAGATTACAGGAATATGGGCTACGAGCCAACCGCCCCAGATGCGAGTTCTTCAGGAGACAAATCTCGTATTGTGGCCACATGATTGATGAGGAAGGGTTGCATAAGTCGCCGGACAAGATTGAGGCTGTAGTCAAGGCTCCAGCACCGGAAAATGTGTCGCAACTGAGGTCGTTCCTCAGGTTGGTGAACTACTACCATAAGTTCTTGCCGAATTTATCTACAATTCTGCACCCACTGAACGCCCTACTGCAAACTGGAGTAACATGGAAATGGAGTGATGAGGTAAGCGTGCCTTTCAGAAATGTAAATGCCTAATCACTTCAAAAGAAGTATTGGCCCACTACAATCCAACACTACCGATTCAGTTAGCATGTGATGCGTCTCCCTACGGCATTGGAGCGGTGCTGTCACACAAATTCCCTGACGGTTCAGAGAGGCCAATAGCCTTTGCGTCGCGCTCGTTAACCTCAGCCAAGCGTAACTACGCCCAGATTGACAGGGAGGCCCTCAGCCTGGTGTGGGGGGTGAAGAAGTTCAATCACTATCTGCACGGGCAGAAATTCACCCTACTGGCTGATCATCAGCCCCTGGTCTCCATTTTTAACCCAAAGAAGGGCGTTCCGGTGATGACGGCGCAACGGCTGCAAAGATGGTCACTTTTTCTAGGGGCACATCAGTACGACATAGAGTACAAGGGTACGAAACAGCATGGAAACGCTGATGGGCTGTCGCGTCTACCGTTGCCTACGGTAGAGGAAGCACCTGCAGTGGACCCTGTTGAGATATTCCATGCGACCATAGTTGAATGTCTACTTGTTACAAACTCAAGTATAGAGAAGGAAACCCGAAATGACCTGACACTCTCTCGGGTCTATGATTTGACGGTGAAGGGATGGCCAGCAAATGGCGACTCACTGTTGCCAGCATTCTCGCCAAGGAGAGAACAGCTGTCAGTGTGCCGGGGGACCTTGATGTGTGGATCCCGAGTGGTAATTCCACCCAAGTTGAGAGATAGAGTGCTCAATGAGCTTCATGAGGGTCATCTGGGAGGGGTAAAAATGAAGAGCCTAGCCAGGGCGTTTGTGTGGTGGCTGGGAATCGATAAAGAAATCGAGGATATGACCAAGAGATGCACAGGATGCCAGAAGGTCCAAAACGCTCCACCACAGGCCCCGCTACATCCATGGGAGTGGCCCTCATCTCCATGGCAACGGGTACACATTGATTTTGCTGGTCCATTTATGGACTCAATATTCCTAATCGCTGTGGACGCCCATTCGAAATGGCCAGAGGTCATGAAAATGTCCTCCACCACCACGGAGAAAACTATTGCAGTCCTACGAACCATCTTCGCCAGGAATGGCATGCCAGAACAGATTTGCTCCGACAATGGGCCACAGTTTGTGTCAGAGGATTTCCGGAGGTTTCTGAGGAATAATGGGGTGAAGCATTACACATCTGCCCCATATCATCCAGCCACAAATGGATTGGCTGAGAGGTTTGTTCGAACCTTTAAAAAGGCCATAAAGGCAATGCATAATGACGACATACCACTACAACACAAGGTGGATAATTTCTTGTTTGCTTACCGGAATGCGACACATGCAGCCACCAACCAAGCTCCAGCCATAATGTTCTTCAACCGAAGGCTAAGATGTCGCCTGCATTTGCTCAAACCAAACATAAGACGAGGTGTTGAGGATAAGCAATTCCAGCACATAAATTAGAAGCCAACCAGGAGCTTCAAGATAGGGCAACCAGCCTTGGCCCGCGACTACCGAACAGAAAAATGGCAGCCAGGAACAATATGCACACAGCAGGGACCACTAATGTACACAGTGGACGTTGGAGAGAGCATCGTGAGACGCCATGCTGACCAGATTCTAGAGTCACAGGAACAAGCCAAACCCATACCACGAGCAGGTGCACCTGGTAATCAACCCAAAGTACAGATTGCGTCTCCCTCAGAAGCAGTGGTATTGGAAGCTGACGAACCAACCAATGACAATGAGCCAGAATCAACTCCGCCGCAAGAACAGGATACTCAAGAAAGGCGCTATCCAGTCAGGATCAGTAAGCCTCCTCAAAGACTGAACTTATAAATGATTATTTCAGTTGATGTATATAGTACAGAGAAAATTGTAATTGTAATTAGTTATTATTTAGTTGTTAAATGAATGTTATGTACTGTTTATCTTAAAGGGGAGGAATTGTTGTGTATGTACCTTTAAGAGAAGAACTGATTCTATACTGCAGTACCGGCAGTGACCACCCCTGTATATTAAGCCTTAGCAGGCTTCTGTATTTCAGTCTTAAGTTACCCTCTGTTCAGTAAATACCTGTTATTATTGTTCTCCTGCAGTCCGTGTATTATTTATACTCGGACACTACAGACGTCACAGGCAGCAGTGGTCCTGGTGGGAGCCTGAGCGGGAACACCGAGGAGTTAAGCAGCAGTGAGCGAGTGAGGCCCAGACTCACTGGCCCTGGGTGGAGACCTCAATTCAATTTTATTTGCCATATGCAACCAGTACAAGTACAATTACAATGGAATGCTTACTCCCCGTAGGGACACGTCAGTTATTCATACACCCGAGTGCAGTTAAACAGAGTGTTGCGAGTTGGGAATTGGTTTCTTACTTTACACCAAGGAAAGAGTCCGAGAGCAGGAACAGTCAAAAAACAACAACTGCGAAACCGCTAAAGTGACATCACAACCAGGGAAGGAGCTGATTGGTAAGTAGGACCTGGTGAGTATTTCTACAGTCCAGTCATTGAAGTGAAAGTAAGATCTCTAGTTTAGAGTAAGTAGTGTTTAAAGGGAAGTAAGGTCCCTAGCGTATTTAATATTCTTTAATTTAAAGGAAGTAAAGGGAGTAAATTAAGGGTAGGACATGGCAGGGCAGCTTGGCTGCGTGGAGTGCTCCTTCTGTGCTATGTGAGAAGTCAGGGACACTTTCGGTGTCCAGGGCAAACACATGTGCAGGAAGTGTCTCCAGTTGCAGCTACTCGAAATCCACGTTTTGGAGCTGGAGCTGTGGCTGGAGTCACTATAGAGCATCCGCGAAGCTGAGATCTTCGTGGATAGCACGTTTAACGAGGTGGTCACACCGCAGATAAAGAGTGCACAGGCAGACAGGGAATGGATGACCGGCAGACAGAGTAAAAGAACTAGGAAGTTAGTGCTGGAGTCCCCTGGGTCCATCTCCCTCTCCAACAGATTTTCCGTTTTGGATACTGATGGGGGAGATGGTTTCTCAGGGGAATGCAGCAAGAGCCAAGTCCATGGCACTACGAGTGGCTGAGCTGCACAAGAGGGGAGGAAAAAGAGTGGGAGAGCAATAGTGATAGGGGGTTCTATCGTAAGGGGAACAGATAGACGTTTCTGTGGCCACAGACGTGACTCCAGGATGATATGTTGCCTCCCTGGTGCCAGGGTCAAGGATGTCACTTGAACGGCTGCAGGGCAGTCTGAAGGGGGAGGGCGAACAGTCAGAGGTCGTGGCTCACATTGGTACCAACGACATGGGTAGAAAGAGGGATGAGGTCCTGCAACAAGAATTTAGGGAGCTAGGTAGCAGATTAAAAAGCAGGACCTCAAAGGTTGGAATCTCTGGATTACTCCCGGTGCCACGTGCTAGTGAGTATAGGAATAGGAGGATAGATCAGATGAACGCGTGGCTAAAGAGTTGGTGCAGGAGGGAGGGCTTTAGTTTCCTGGATCACTGGGTCTGCTTCTGGGGAAGGTGGGACCTGTACAAGTTGGACGGGTTCCACCTGAACCGGAACGGGACCAACATCCTTGCAGGGAGGTTTGCTAGTGCTTTTGGGGGGGGGTTTAAACTAACTTGGCAGGGGGATGGGATACAGAGTGGAGCTATAGTAGGGGGTGATGCACAGCCAAGTATAGAGGAAAAAACAAGTCAGCCCTGAAGGCAGAGCAAATATGTCACGGCACAAGGGAGTATGGCAAGGCTGGATGGCATTTATTTTAATGTAAGGAGTCTTCCGAGTAAAGCTGATGAATTGAAGGTGTTGATGAACACATGGTTGTTGCTATCACAGAGACATGGTTGAGGGAGGGGCAGGACTGGCAGCTCAATATTCCGGGGTATAGAATCTTCAGGCGAGACAGAGGGGGGTGTAAAAGAGGAGGGGGTGTCACAATATTAATCAAGGAGTCAATTACTGCTGCAAGGAGGGATGATCTCTTAGCAGGTTCCTCCAATGAGGCCATATGGGTAAAACTTAAAAACAAAAAGGGGCAAGCACTTTGCTGGGAGTGCACTATAGGCCCCCAAACAGTCAGGGGGAGATAGAGGAACAGATATGTAGGCACATCTCAGAGAAGTGTAGAAATAATAGGGTAATAATAGTAGGGGATTTCAACTTCCCCAATATTAACTGGGATAGTCAGAGTGTGAAAGGCTTAGAGGGTGCGGAATTCTTAAAGTGCATCCAGGAGAGCTTTTTGAGCCAGCATGTAGAAAGTCATACAAGAGAGGGGGCGATACTTGATACGCTTATCAATTACTTCATAAAAGGTGATGAGTCGAAGAAGAGATGATGAGTCGAAAGAAGAGATGAATAAGGCTTTTATTAGCTAAGAAGAGACCATGCTTCTTCGTGAGTGACTGAACAAGTCTGAACGAAACCCACACAGTGGTGGGTGGAGTCAGCTGAGGCATGCCTCCATACACAGCGCCACCCAGAGGTGGCAATATACAATACAGTGGTTTACCACATTCACCCCTTGTTTAATGTGAAGGGTACTACAAGTTAAGTCTATCAGGAGGCCTTGTCTGATGTCCTGATCGTCGTGGTGGCGGCGGTGGTGTTGCAGCATCCGACGTCGGGTCTGGTGTCTGGGTGGTTGGCGAAGATTCCTGGGGCTTTGGCATGCCGTCTGCAGGGGTTGGGTTGGGAGGGGTGGTGGGGGATAACAGTGGTAAGGGGGATAACGGTGGTAAGGGGGATAACGGTGGTAATTCAGGGGTACCCGAGGGTGCGAGATCTCGTATGGAGACCGTGTCCTCCCGCCCGTCTGGGTATGTCACCCAGGCATACTGGGGGTTGGCGTGTAGGAGGTGCACCCGCTCGACCAGGGGGTCCGTTTTATGCGTCCTCACGTGCCTCCGCAGTAGGACGGGCCCAGGAGAAGTCAACCATGCCGGTAGCGAGGTTCCCGATGTAGACTTCCGGGGGAAAACGAACATTTTCTCATGAGGGGTCGCATTAGTGGCAGTACAAAGCAGTGACCGAATGGAGTGAAGCGCTGCAGGGAGGACCTCCTGCCAGCGGGAGGTCGGAAGGCCCTTAGATTTTAGTGCTAAGAGGACTGCCTTCCAAACCGTCGCGTTCTCCCTTTCCACCTGGCCGTTCCCCCGGGGGTTGTAACTGGTGGTCCTGCTCGTGGCGATACCTCTTGTTAGCAGGTACTGCCGAAGTTCGTCGCTCATGAACGATGAGCCCCTGTCGCTATGTATATAGCTGGGGAACCCGAACAGAGCGAAGATGTCATTCAGACACTTGATGACCGTGGTACTGGTCATGTCTGGGCAAGGGATGGCAAAGGGGAAACGGGAGTACTCATCAACTATGTTGAGGAAGTACACATTGCGGTCAGCGGAGGGGAGGGGCCCTTTAAAATCGACGCTCAGGCGTTCGAAGGGGCGGGTGGCCTTGATCAGGCTTGCTCTGTCCGGCCTATAGAAGTGCGGTTTGCACTCGGCGCAGATTTGGCAGCTCTTGGTCATGGTCCTGACCTCCTCGATGGAGTAGGGCAGGTTACGGGATTTGATAAAATGGAAAAACCTGGTGACCCCCGGGTGGCAGAGGTCATTGTGGAGGGACTGCAGCCTATCACTCTGCGCGTTGGCGCATGTACCACGTGATAGGGCATCTGGGGGCTCATTGAGTTTCCCTGGCCGATACAAGATATCATAATTGTAGGTGGAGAGTTCGATTCTCCACCTCAAGATCTTGTCGTTCTTGATTTTACCCCTCTGCTTATTATTAAACATAAAAGCTACTGAACGCTGGTCAGTGAGCAGGGTAAATCGTTTCCCGGCCAGGTAATGCCTCCAGTGACGCACCGCTTCTACAATAGCCTGGGCCTCCTTTTCGACGGAGGAGTGTCTCGTCTCGGGGCCCTGGAGGGTCCTTGAGAAAAAGGCCACGGGTCTGCCCGCCTGGTTAAGGGTCGCGGCTAGGGCGAAGTCGGAGGCATCGCTCTCCACTTGGAAGGGGATGGACTCATCCACCGCGTGCATTGCGGCCTTCGCGATATCGTTCTTGATAAGAGTGAAGGCTGCACACGCCTCTGGTGTCAGGGGGAAGGAGGTGGCTTTGATGAGGGGCCTGGCTTTGTCTGCATAGAGGGGCACCCACTGGGCGTAGTAGGAGAAAAACCCCAGGCATCTCTTCAGTGCTTTTTGGCAGTGGGGAAGGGGTAGCTCCATTAGGGGGCGCATTCTGTCGGGGTCGGGCCCGATGACTCCGTTCTCCACCACGCAGCCGAGGATGGCCAGGCGCTTGGTGTGAAACATACATTTTTCCTTATTGTACGTTAGGTTCAGCCGTTGGGCCGTACGGAGGAAATTTGCTAGATTAACGTCGTGGTCCTGCTGGTCGTGGCCGCAGATGGTGACGTTATCCAAATAGGGGAAGGTTGCCCGCAGCGCGTTCTGGTCAACCATTCGGTCCATCTCCCTTTGGAAGACCGAAACCCCGTTGGTGACGCCGAAGGGGACCCTAAGGAAGTGGTAGAGGCGGCCGTTTGCCTCGAAGGCAGTATACTGGCGGTCCTCATGGCGGATGGGCAGCTGGTGGTACGCTGACTTAAGGTCGATGGTGGAGAATACTTTGTATTGCGCAATCTGATTGACCATATCAGATATGCGAGGGAGGGGGTACGCGTCCAGCTGGGTGTACCGGTTTATGGTTTGGCTGTAGTCGATTACCATGCGGCGTTTTGCAGTGGTTTTAACGACTACAACCTGGGCTCGCCAGGGGCTAGTGCTACCTTCGATAATGCCCTCCTTCAAGAGCCGCTCCACCTCAGAGCTGATAAAAGCTCTGTCCCCAGCACTGTACCACCTGCTTTTGGTAGCGATGGGTTTACAGTCGCGGGTGAGGTTAGCGAACAGGGGAGGGGGGGGGACTTTTAATGTGGAAAGGCTGCAGGTGGTTTGCAGCGGGCGATTTAAAAGTTGTTGGTTGCAGACTGTGAGTGGGGGGAGGGGTCCACCGTATGCTAGTGTGACACTCTTAAGGTGGCACTGAAAATCCAACCCTAGCAGGACGGCAGCGCAAAGACGGGGCAGGACTAGCAGTTTAAATTTTTGATATTCAGTGCCCCCTACTGACAGGGTCACCACACAGTAGCCGCTGATGTCCATTGACTGGGACTTGGACGCCATAGAAATGCGATGGTGCGTTGGCAGAATCGTGAGGGAGTGGCTACGTACCGTGTCGGGGTGGACGAAACTCTCTGTGCTCCCGCTGTCGATCAGGCAACTGGTGGCGCGGCCGTTTACCGCGATATCCATCATGGAGCTGGATAGATGGTGAGGGTGGCCTTGATCCAGCGTCACGGAGGCCAGTATGTGGCTTAGTGAGTCACTATAGTCATCCGCCGAGACGGTGGTCGGTTCCGGTGACGAACTGGCGGTTGAGTGCGTTGGATACGATGGCGGCGGATGCCATGCGGCCGGGGGTACACAAAATGGCGGATAAGATGGCTGCTCCCACGGCCCGCACGCTGCGCTGCTGGCTGGCTTCCCCTTGCAGGCGTTAGCGTAATGGCCTTTCTTCCCGCAGCCCGAGCAGGTAGCTGTCTTAGCTGGGCAGTGCGCTCTGGGATGTTTTAACTGGCCACAGAAATAGCATTTTTGGGCCTGGTTACTGGGCATCGAAGCAGTTCTTACCGGAGGCTGCTGTCTCGGTTGGGTCGCTGCAGCGGTTGGTGCCGGGGGCGGCGGTCCCGTGTCCCACGGTTTCGATTGCCATGTCTCGGCGCCGTTACGGGGGTATGCCTCGAGGTTTCGGTGGGCCTCCTCTAACGAGAGCGCAAGGGCAATGGCCGTCTTCAGGTCGGGTTCCTTGCTTTCTAGCAGTCTCTGCCGGGTGTGGTCTGACTGGAGGCCCCTGACGAAGGCATCACAGGCGAGTCCCTGCGCGTGCTCCACAGCCGTTACCGCTTTACAATCGCAGTCTCTGCAGAGTGCCAGTAGCGCCCGTGCAAATGCCCCTACCGATTCTCCCGGTTGCTGCCTGCGGGATCCCAAGAGGTGTCGGGCGTAAATTGTGTTCACTGGGCGCGTATATTGCCCTTTTAGTAGCTCGAGGGCCGCCACGTACGTATTAGAGTCCCGGATTAGCATATATACTTGATGGCTCACCTGGGCGGTCAAAATTTTCAGTTTGTGATCCTCCTCTGTAACCTGTGAGATTGCGAGGAAGGATTCAAAGCAGCTCAGCCAGTGTTCAAACTTGGCTGATGCACCCACATCTTGAGGGTCAAGGTCCAGGCGTGGTGGTCTGAGGGCTCTCAGCAATGTCTGCTGTATCCGTTGCTGTTGTTGCTCCTCAGGTGTCGCCATTTAACTTTTAGCTAATAAAATTGATACGCTTATCAATTACTTCATAAAAGGTGATGAGTCGAAGAAGAGATGATGAGTCGAAAGAAGAGATGAATAAGGCTTTTATTAGCTAAGAAGAGACCATGCTTCTTCGTGAGTGACTGAACAAGTCTGAACGAAACCCACACAGTGGTGGGTGGAGTCAGCTGAGGCATGCCTCCATACACAGCGCCACCCAGAGGTGGCAATATACAATACAGTGGTTTACCACAATACTAGACCTAATTCTAGGGAATGTAGCCGGGCAAGTGGTAGAAGTGTCAGTAGGAGAGCATTTTGGTGACAGTGACCATAATTCGGTGCGATTTAAGGTAGTCATGGAAAAGGACAAAGATAGACTGGAAATAAAGGTTCTAAATTGGAGGAAGGCCGATTTTAATATGATAAGGCAGGATGTGGCCAAAGTGGATTGGGATCAGCTACTTGTAGGAAATTCCACATCAGAGCAGTGGGAGTCATTCAGAAAGGAAATAGAGAGAGTACGCCAACATGTTCCCGTAAAGATCAAGGGTGGGAGCAACAAGTCCAGGGAAGCCTGGATGTCAAGGGATATACAAGAATGGATTAGGAAAAAAAGGGAGGCTTTTGGCAGATACAAAGGACTAAAAACAGTGGAAGCCCTAGAGGAGTATAGAAAGTGCAAGGGGAGACTTAAAAAAGAAATTAGGAGAGCGAAAAGGGGGCATGAAAAAACATTGGCAGGCAAAATAAAGGAAAATCCCACGGTATTTTATAAATATATTAAGGGCAAGAGGATAACCAGGGACCAAAGTGGCAATCTGTGTGTAGAGCCGGAAGATGTGGGTGAGGTTTTAAATGAATATTTTGCATTTTTATTCACTATGGAGAAGGGTGATGTAGGCATAGAAATCAGGCAGGGGGATTGTGATATACTTGAACAAATTAGTATTGAGAGGGGGGAGGTACTAGCGGTTTTAGCGGGCTTAAAAGTGGATAAATCCCCAGTCCCAGACGAGATGTATCCCAGGCTGCTGTGTGAGGCAAGGGAGAGAGATTGCACGGGTTCTGACACAAATTTTCAGATCCTCTCTGGCCACAGGGGAGGTACCAGAGGATTGGAGGACAACTAACGTAGTACCATTATTCAAGAAGGGTAGTAGGGATAAACTAGGGAATTACAGGCCAGTGAGCCTAACATCAGTGGTAGGGAAATTATTGGAAAAAATTCTGAGGGACAGAATTAGTCTCCACTTGGAGAGGCAAGGATTAATCAAGGATAGTCAGCATGGCTTTGTCAGGGGGAGATCATGTCTAACCAATTTGATTGAATTTTTCGAGGGGGTGACTAGGCGCGTGGATGAGGGTAGTGCAGTTGATGTAGTCTACATGGATTTCAGTAAGGCTTTTGACAAAGTCCCGCATGGGAGACTAGTCAAAAAGGTAAGAGTCCATGGAATCCAGGGCAATTTGGCACATTGGATCCAAAATTGGCTTAGTGGCAAGAGGCAGAGGGTGATGGTCGAAGGTTGTTTTTGTAACTGGAAGCCTGTGTCCAGTGGTGTACCGCAGGGATCGGTGCTGGGTCCCTTGCTGTTTGTGGTCTACATTAATGATTTAGATATGAATGTAGGAGATATGATCAGTAAGTTCGCAGATGAAACGAAAATTGGTGGAGTGGTAAATAGCGAAGAGGGAAGCCTCAGGCTACAGGACGATATAGATGGGTTGGTCAGATGGGCAGAACAGTGGCAAATGGAATTTAACCCTGAAAAGTGTGAGGTGATGCATTTTGGGAGGACTAACAAGGCAAGGGAATACACAATGAATGGTAGGATTCTAGGAAGGACAGAGGATTAGAGGGACCTTGGTGTGCTTGTACATAGATCCCTGAAGGCAGCAGGACAGGTAGATAAGGTGATTAAAAAGGCATATGGGATACTTGCCTTCATTAGCCGAGGCATAGAATATAAGAGCAGGGAGGTTATGATGGAGCTGTACAAAACGCTAGTTAGGCCACAGCTGGAATACTGTGTGCAGTTCTGGTCGTCTCACTATAGGATGGATGTGATTGCATTGGAGAGGGTGCAGAGGGGATTCACCAGGATGTTACCTGGGCTGGAGCGCTTCAGCTATGAAGAGAGACTGGACAGGCTGGGGTTGTTTTCCTTGGAGCAGAGAACGCTGAGGGGGGACCTGATTGAGGTGTACAAAATTATGAGATGCTTAGATAGGGTAGATAGAAAGGAACTTTTCCCCTTAGTAGAGGGGTCAATAACCAGGGGGCATAGTTTCAAGGTAAGGGGCAGGAGGTTTAGAGGGCATTTGAGGAAACACTTTTTCATCCAGAGTGTGGTTGGAATCTGGAACTCACTGCCTGAAAGGGAGGAAGAGTCATAGGCCTAGAAATTGAGTTGACGCCGCGCCAGGGCTTTAGCGCCGGAAATTTAGCGCCGGCGCTAATTCCCTTGCGCGCGCCAAAAATTCAGTAGCGCCGCGCCCAGACGGCTGCCGGCGCTACTGGCGGGCGTGAGCGCCTCCCAATGGGCGCTGAGTGCCGAATTGCGGCGCTAATCCGGCGCTGCGGCACCCGATGCGGTGCGGCAGGCTGGGGAAGTGCAGGCCTCCTCCTTCAGTTAAGGAGGAGCTGCCTGCACCCGCCCGCTGTCCGTTCAAATATTGAAAAAATGAGCCCGGCACCTCGGACAAGTGCCGGGCTTGCAGGCCAGACGCATCTGTTCCGCGGGGGGGGGGGTGGAGGAGTCCGGGGAGGGAGGTGCGGGCAGGCAGCCGACGGGAAAGCAGCCGGCCGCCGCGCGACCTTAATGCGCCGGCGCTAACTCGGGGAAGACTCGGTTGCCAGAGTCTTAGTTGCGGCTGCCACGGGCGAGGCGGCCGCAACTGAATTTCGGCGCTGGGGCCCGTCGGCATGGCAACCGGGATGCTGCGCACACCGATGACATCATCGGTGCCGGCGCAGCGCTACCGGCTTAACGCCGACGGAAGGGCCCCACTCAATTTCCCAACTGGCCATAACTCCGGCGCTAGGCCCTCTAGCGCCTCAAATGCGGCGCTAAGGCTACTCAATTTCTAGGCCATAGAGTCATAGAGTTATACAGCACAGAAAGAGGCCCTTCGGCCCATCGCGTCCGCGCCGGCCATCAAGCCCTGTCTAATCTAATCCCATTTTCCAGCATTTGGTCCGTAGCCTTGTATGCTATGGCATTTCAAGTGCTCGTCCAAATGCTTCTTGAATGTTGTGAGGGTTCCTGCCTCTACCACCCTTTCAGGCAGTGAGTTCCCGATTCCAACCACCCTCTGGGTGAAAAATTTCTTCCTCAAATTCCCTCTAAACCTCCTGCCCCTTACCTTGAATCTGTGCCCCCTGGTTATTGACCCCTCTACTAAGGGAAAAAGTTCCTTTCTATCTACCCTTTCTATGCCCTTCATAATTTTGTACACCTCAATCAGGTCCCCCCTCAGCCTTCTCTGCTCCAAGGAAAACAACCCCAGCCTGTCCAGTCTTTCTTCATAGCAGAAGCGCTCCAGCCCAGGTAACATCCTGGTGAATTTCCTCTGCACCCTCTCCAAAGCAATCACATCCTTCCTATAGTGTGGCGACCAGAACTGCACACAGTATTCCAGCTGTGGCCTAACCAGCGTTTTGTACAGCTCCATCATAACCTCCCTGCTCTTATATTCTATGCCTCGGCTAATGAAGGCAAGTATCCCATATGCCTTATCCACCTGTTCTGCTGCCTTCAGGGACCTATGTACATGCACACCAAGGTCCCTCTGATCCTCTGTCTTTCCTAGGGTCTTACCATTCATTGTGTATTCCCTTGCCTTGTTAGTCCCTCCAAAATGCATCACCTCACACTTTTCAGGGTTAAATTCCATTAGCCACTGTTCCGCCCATCTGACCAGCCCATCTGACCAACCCATCTATATCGTCCTGCAGACTGAGGCTACCCTCCTCGCTATTTACCACCCCACCAATTTTCGTGTCATCTGCGAACTTACTGATCATACCTTTTACATTCACATCCAAATCAATAATGTAGACCACAAACAGCAAGGGACCCAGCACTGATCCCTGCGGTACACCACTGGACACAGGCTTCCAGTCACAAAAGCAACCTTCGACCATCACCCTCTGCCTTCTGCCACTAAGCCAGTTTTGGATCCAATGTGCCAAGGCACCCTGGATCCCATGGGCTCTTACCTTCTTGACCAGTCTCCTATGCAGGACTTTATCGAAAGCCTTACTGAAATCCATGTATGCCACATCCACTGCACTACCCTCATCCACACACCTAGTCACCCCCTCGAAAAATTCAATCAAATTGGTCAGACATGATATTCCCTTGACAAAGCCATGCTGACTATCCCTGATTAATCCTTGCCTCTCCAAGTGGAGACTAATTCTGTCCCTCAGAATGTTTTCCAATAATTTCCCTACCACTGATGTTAGGCTCACTGGCCTGTAATTCCCTGGTTTATCCCTACTACCCTTCTTGGAAGAGTCAGGAACCCTCACAACATTCAAGAAGCATTTAGATGAGCACTTGAAACGTCATAGCATACAAGGCTATGGACCAAGTGCTGGAAAATGGGATTAGAATAGATAGGGCTTGATGGCCGGCGCGGACACGATGAGCCAAAGGGCCTCTTTCCGTGCTGTATAACTCTATGGCCTAGAAATTCAGTTAAGGCCCGCCAGCAGGCTAACGCCCAAAAGTTAGCGCTGCGCGCGGAGCCACTTACGCCCGCCGGAAAATCATTTTCAGCGCCCCAACTCGAAGGCGGCCGCTATTCAAGGGTTTCGGCGCCCCCGCTTGGGGCGCTGAAACTGAATATCGGCGTGCTAGGTGCCGCAGCGCCACCCGCTGCGGAGCGGCAGGCTGCGGTACTGCAGGCCTCCTCCTTCTCTTAAGGGGGAGGTGCCTGCAACAGCGAGATCGCCGCTGGATTGTGCCGGCAAATGAGCCCGGCACCACGGGGGGGGGGGGTGGAGGAGGCCGGGGAAGGAGGTGCGGGCAGGCGGCCACCGAAAAAGCGGCCGGCCGCACCTCCACCTTAAAGCGCCCCAGTAGCGCAGCAGTACGGCCCCGTTTTTCCAGCGCTGCTTGCGGCCGCTGCAGAAGAGGCGGCCGCAACTAAATATGGGGTTTGGGCCGGAAGCGGGGTGGAACCGGGGCACTCCGCACACCGATGACGTCATCGGTGTCGGCACAGCGCTACCGGCTACCGCCGCCATTACCGCAGCGCTGAATATCAGCGCACCCTCTTACACTGGTGCAGAAACCCTATTTGGGTGGTAGCTGGGCGCAAAGCCCACTGAATTTCTAGGCCTATGACTCTATGACTGTATGAGATGGCGGCACAGTGGTATACAGTCGAGAGGGACCCCAGGAAGTCTTACGTAAAGCATGGGCAAGGAAACCTCCTGCTGATTACCACCTATGGCCCTCCATCAGCTGATGAATCATTACTCCTCCATGTTAAACACCACTTGGAAGAAGCACTGAGTGTAGCAAGGGCACAGAGCGTACTCTGGGTGGGGGACATCAATGTCCAGCATCAAGAATGGCTCGGTACCACCATTACTGACCGAGCTGGCCAAGTCCTGAAGGACATATGCCAGACTGGGCCTGCAGGTGGTGAGAGAACCAACACAAGGGAAAAATCTACTTGACCTCGTTCTCACCAATCTATCCATCGCAGATGCATCTGTCCATGACAGCATTAGTAGCAGTGTTTTGTGTCATTGTGGAGACGAAGACCTGTCCCGTCTTCACACTGAGTTCACCCTCTGCAAAATTCCCACATTTCCCCCAAGGTTATTAATAAAAGGGACCCTGCATGGACATTTTAAAAAGGGTACCCAAAAGATGGCGTCCGCACCTTGTGACCAAAAGCCTGCAAGATTTTTAAAAGCTTGGACTCTGTAGCAGCACAAGCAGCTTTGGGGAAATCGAAACTTAAAGTGCAGTTTCTGTGAAAAAGGACTTTGTGTTTTTGAAAGCCAGACAGCAAACATTGAATATGCATTACGTCAGACCGTAGACAGATCAAAACCAGTTAGGCCATTAGGTTGTCCGCATAAATAATCAGAAACAGCTTATGGGAGCCATCAAGGCTGGACAGGCTGATTAGAATGCATTAAAGACAATACAGCCCGGACATCAGGCCATTAGGTGCGATAAATGGCCATCTAAATGCAGTTAACTTAGATTGCTATAATCATTTAAAACAGCCTGCCAAAATTGAAACAATGAACTAACCTGATTTGGCGAGCAGATAAGGGACTATCGAAAGGAGTATAACTGTACGCCCCCAGTAGCAATCGCTCTCTGCTCTCTCGACTCTGACCTCTTGTTGGGCTTTGGGCTGTCGCCGCCTGTACTCATGCCCTGGCCTCATGGCGGGTTCTCTCCTCGCTCCCCACAGTAAATTTTCAGCAGTTAAGGACACCATACCAACTGCAGGGGGAGGGGAACGAGGCCCGAGTCCATAGTCATCCAGGACACCCAGGCCGCATAAAGGGGGCGAGACGAAACCGAGCGGGCAGCCCAGGACTTGTATAGTAGCCGAACGAGATGAGACGAAAAGAGACGAAGAAGGTAACAACTCGATAAGAGCAGAGCAGGGCAGCGAAAAACGTATCGATTAAGGCCAAGCGCCTAGTTATAAGCTGGCGCTTGGGGAGGCAAACATCTTGTTGAGCACTGCGAAAATGCAGGTGACCACGCCACAACGAATATACTGGCGTTTGACGATTGGGTAGGAAAATCTAGGCAGCGAAGACTGCCAACTGCCCTATAGGCACAACGTTACCGCCGACAACTGCCTGACGGAGAAGAAGAGGAGAACCCATCACGACGAGACGACGACGGTAGTGGAGGAGAAGAAAGGTGTGTCGCAGCAGCAGCTCCAGCACCACGCCCCTGAGACCACGTGGCGATGGAGTACCTAAAAGGACAGAAGACCAAACCTCAAAACCTGCATCCGTTAAAACAGTTGGCTTTGCTTTGGATTGGTGAGCATGAATTCTCGCCCCTCATAGCTTAATCTAGTTAGTTATAGGGGGTGGGATAAGGATAAGGGGATTGTTAATGTAGTTGTTTATCCCTCGATGTGCCGTGTGTTCCCCATTCCCTGTATAAGTATAGTTATTTTGTATTTGCCTGTATTTTATACTAGTGACTTCTCATAAGACTCTTTTATTTTCTGTTTTAATAAAATCTTGGTTCTCTTACATCCAAACCACTTGTCTACTCGAGTTTTCTGTATCGCCGCCTGTACCACGTCCGGTGTCTAGAACCCAGGGGTGTGGGAGTGATTCAAACCGCTCACAGACAGTCAGGGGCATAACTGACTGGGCACACGCGCCAACCCGCCACCCCCTACAGAAAATGGCAACCGCGGCAGGACACCGGCAACAGGGTTGCGATACAGTAGACAATGGTTCGGATGAGCAAACCATGATGGAGGAAAGGATTTCTGATTATGTGTTTAGCAAGGTGAATATCACTAAGAAGTGGATCACCACTCTGTTAAGGGCTGGGCGTCTGGTAGATGCAGCAGCTAAGTGGACAGAGGGAAAGGAACACAAGAAGTCCTTAGCGAAGGCAGTTTGGCTGATGTGTTTCAAAAAGCAGGTCCAGCTTTTCGACAGGCTCATTGCAGCACAGGCAGTCGAGTTAAGGGAGTCAGCCCTGGAGATCCAGGATAAGGCTCCAGGCGGGGAGAAGTTATTAGCAGCTTTGCAGGCCCTGAATCAGGAGAGAGTGCATTTAATGGGAGAACACAAGGCCCAGTTGGAATACCTACGGTGCCAAGTCACCGAGACCAAGGGAAATGAGTTAAGGTTGCGGGAGAAGAACGCCCGCTTGGCAAGGCAGATTAGGGAACAGGAAGAGAAAGTACAGGAGGTAAAGGCAGCTTACAAGCTAGCGAGCGAGCAGGGGTTTGAGGAGGCAGACCACGGCCCCTGTAAAGAGTGGATAGAAAATCTGAGCCGGCCCCTCCAGAAGGCAAAAGGCATGGTATGCCTCATAAGCCCAAAGGCAGATCAGGCGGATTTTATGGGGAATGAGGGGAGGACAGTTCCAACGTCACCGGTAGTGCCCAGGGACGACCCGGTTGAGTGAAAGGAGATCTCACGACCACCACCCGTAGCGCCAAGTTTCAGCGAGGTTTAGCAGCAAGGGGGTGGTGGAGCCAGAGGTGGAAGCGGAGGTAGAGCAACCACCACCAGAGTGGTCGGGGCCGGGACCGATGTGCCCAGCACGGCATCGGAGGCTTGGCCCATCCGTCGATGGCGATGATGAGGGACCACTCCAAAACCAGTTCGTATTACCTTTTAACACCCAACAGCTTAGGGCTATGGTCAACCATATCCTGAAGCGCTCCGAAAAGGGAGACCCCTCGATCCACTTCAGGGAAGTAGAGCAAACAGCCAGCGTCAACGACTGCGATGGCGCTGAGCAGGCGAAGATGCTGCTATTCTCCCTGGAGAGTAGGCTCCTCCAATCCCTCTCTGACGAGTGTAAGAGGGGGTAGAGCGGGTATGAGGAGCTTAGAGATGCGGTTCTGGAGGCCATGGGGATGAATGAGGGAAGTCCTTTCTCCTGTGTGGAGAAGACGGTCCAGCTCCCAGGGGAAACCCTGCAGGCTTTTGCGGACCGGCTGTCCGGGGATGCCGAATTGGGGGTTCCTGAATGGGGATCTCCTGGCCCATCGGCTCCGCTGCCTGGTGGCAAGCAGCTTACCACAGGTCTGGGCCAAGGCAGAGGTCTGATTCGACCCCAAAAACCCCCAGACCACCGAACTTATGGTGATCAGGCAGCTAACTCTTGCCTTTCAAAACGGTATGGGAATCGATGCACACCCACCCAAGGGGAAGGTGCATGAGGTAAAACCCGGACCGGGTAGGAAAGAGTGGCACCAGGAGGGGAGTAGCCCCCCCAACCCAAAGATGAATTGTTACGGGTGTGGGAAGGATGGTCACTGGCGGAAGGAGTGCAAAAACCCTTGGAAAGATAACAAGGGACAGAATTCCACAGCCCCAGCCCAAAAGGCGGGGACAGGAATCCCTCCCGCAGAGGTCGAGTCACTTTTGGACACTGTGAGGTTCTTATTGATTGGCCAGGGGAGAGTAGCAGCCGCCACTGGTGCTCTGAACCCATCAGCCCCATTCAACTCAGCCCTGACTAGAGCCAGCACAGCCTGTTTACCTGTGTTCTCTCCGATACGATGAATGGAAAAGACCCCTCTTGGAGATGGAGGTAGAAAAGGTGACGGGGACCTATCTGTTAGACACGGGGGCATCATGCACCATGGTCTACTCAGCTAACCCCACCACCTCGCCTCTCTCTAACGGAGTTCCATACAGTCTGTCGGGGTTCACAGGTAAAGAACAGGCTGGCTTGTTTTCCATCCCGCTCGCCATTCGGTTAGGACTATTCCGCTCCAAGTGGACCTGTGTCCTGATGAAATGGGAAGTGGAGGGTGGAAGAGTGGTCCTGGGGGCTGACTTTATTGTAGGCCATGGGATCCTAGTAGATCTGCAGAATTATTGCCTATGTAGTAGTGATCCCAGGAAAGGAAGGGAAGGGGACCCTGTGCCCAAAGAGGGTTATAACCTCGAGCTTATAGTCAGTAACACCCCACAGAAGTTCCAGGCATTTGTGCAGGCCCACCTGGCCACATTTGTCACTCACAAACACGACTGCGGGAGGATCAATGGGTTTGAGGTCAGAGTAGACGGGGACCCCATGGCCCGACCACAGAAACAGTATAACTTCCCCAGGGAAGCAGAGCCAGACGTGGAAGCAGCCATGTCCTCGTTAGTACAGCAGGGAGTTCTGAGACCGATAGCTACCCACGTGAATTCTCCATAGTGGCCAGTTAGAAAGCCGGACAATTCCTGGAGGGCCACGGTGGACTATCGGGTGCTCAATAGTAACATCCCAGGCTGTGTACCCACAGTAGCAGCAGTTGCCGATCTGATAGGAAGTATTCCAGCATCCGTGACCACTTTCACGGTGCTGGATATTTCCAACAGGTTTTGGTCCATCCCTTTAAAGAGGGAGGATCAGTACAAGTTTGCCTTTATGTTTAAAGGGCAACAGTACACATGGAATTGCTAGCCTCAGGGTTTCCACAACAGCCCCAGCATTTTCCATCAGTGCATGGCAAACAGTTTAAAGGAGTTCAGCCAGCCCAGACAGTTGGTCCAATATGTGGATGACCTGCTCCTGTTCACCGATTCGAAAGAGGAGCATGGCCCACTATTGGCCCAACTGCTGGAGCTGCTTGGGCAGAAGGGCTTCAAGGTAAACCCCAAGAAATCGCAGATCGGCCAGCAGGAGATGAAATTCCTAGGCCTGACCATGCGAGCTGGAGAAAGGGCCATAGATAAGGTTAGGAGAGAAGCGGTACAAGAGTTACCGGTCCCCAACACAGTGATGGGTGTGAGGTCATTTCTAGGGCTAACCGGGTACTGTAGAGACTTTATTGAGGACTATGCATCCACCGCAGCCCCTCTGCTCTGACTCCTACACAAGGGAGTGGAGTGGCTTTGGGATGAGGGTTGCCAGGCAACATTTGTCAGGCTCAAGAAAGACATGCAGACCGCACCAGCTCTAGGGGCCATAGATGGGGGGAAAGAGTTTTTCCTGGAGGTAGCAGCCAGTGGGGACAGCCTGAGTGCTGTGCTACTCCAAGAGCGGCACGGCCGGCTGCGGCCGGTGGTCTACTCCTCCCGGATACTCACATATGTGGAGAGGAGCTGCTCCAACTGTGAGCGGCACCTCTTGGCCACACATTGGGCTGTGAAAAGATCATTGATCTTCAGAAGCACCTCTCCCATCACCCTCCGCACCCATCACACACCCACCCAGATGCTTCTGGATGGGAGGATCAAGGATAGGACAGTGAGCAGTGCCCGCATTGCCCGCTGGACCTTGCTCCTCTCACAGATGGATCTTAGAGTGAAGAGTCTCTGCGAGCCAAAGCTCACAATCCACCTGGTATATCCTGGAACAGCCCACTGGTGTTCCATAGAAGGGGTTTGGGAAGTGAACATAGGTTTACGGGCCGGGATACATCCCACGTGCAGTGAGATCTATGTAGACGGTTCCAGCACAGTATCTGCTGGCGAGCGTCTCACGGGGTGTGTAGTTTACGACCCAGTGGCAAACATTGCCCTGGCGTTTAAGCTCCCCAGCAACATGAGCGCCCTGCAGGCTGAACTGTCCGCGGTGGTGTACGTTGTTGCACACCCCGAAATCTTACCCACCCCGTACACGATTTGCTCGGACAGCATGTTCACGTGCAATTCGTGTACGGAGTACCTGGCCATCTGGTCCTGCCGCGGATACACCTCCGCTGACGGGAGACCCCTCACAGTAAAACCCCTGCTGGAAATGATCCTGGCAGCAGTGCGGGAGGAAGGGGAGGTTTTCATCCACAAGGTTAAGGCCCATTCCTCCACAGAGCGCCGCGGCCAAGGCAACCAGCAGGCTGACTTGCTCGCTAAGGAGGATGCCTGCACAGGCACTTTCTGGGACCCATTTGGGTCCAGACCCATGGCAGCGGTCAGAGGTAGGGACGGGACCCAAGGGAGTGTAGGGGTAGCATTAGCCCCGGACCTTAAGACGGTCCAAGCCCAAGACCCCATCCTCAAAGCAGTCCTCAGCGCAGTAACTGAGGGAAAAGGGGTAAAGTGTCTGTACGGCACAGCAACCCTCTCCGTCAAAGAGGGTATGCTCTTTCGGGGGGAACAGTGGGTTGTGCCGCAGCAGCACCGGAGGGAATTCCTTCAATTGGCCCATAAAGGTCCAGGAGCGGGACACCCCGGGCCTGAGACCACCCGGCAGCGGGTGGAACAGGCGGGATGGTGGCCCGGACTCAGGGAAGATTTCCGCGAGTTCTGTGCACGCTGTCTTGTGTGCGCTGCAAATAACCCCGACCCCCAAAAAAGGAAGGTACCCTTGGGACACGTCAGGAGGGTAGCGGGACCATGGCAGTTGATACAGGTCGACTACATCGGGCCCCTGCCCACCGCCCAGGGAGGCTATAAGTACTGCCTAGTCCTGGTGGACGTGTTCACCAAATGGGTAGAGGCCTTCCCCTGCAGAACAGCCACAGCTCTGGGTATTGCCAGGATCCTAGTCCGGAAAGTGTTCTCGCGGTGGGGACTAGCACAGTATGTGGAGTCCGACCAAGGGAGTCACTTCACCGGACAGGTGATGCAGAACACCCTTATGCTGTTAGGCATTGAGGGGAAATGGCACGTGGCCCACAACCCGCAGTCATCGGGGATTGTGGAACGTATGAATCGGACTCTAAAGGAAAGGTTGAGGAAGGAGACGGTGGACTCGCCCCGTAAATGGGCCGAGGTCCGACCGTAGGTTTTGATGGGGATTCGGGCCAGCCAGTCTAAAAGCACGGGGCGCTCCCCATACGAGCTGATGACCGGCAGGGTTATGAGGACCCCCACCCATGTACTAGCCCCGGTGCTCACGGAGGGTCAGCTCAGAGAGGTAAACCGGGACAGGTTCACCCGAAACCTCTTTGAGCACCTGAAACAGGTCCACGAGCAGACGGCTGGGAACATGGGAAGGCAGCATCCGAGTAACTGATTGCTGCTCGAACCGAGAAAGCACCACGAGTGGGAGGTAGGAGATCAGGTCATGGTGAGAAACTATGCCCGAGTAGGTAGTTTGGAACCATTATACATGGGGCCCTACAGTATTGTAGATAAAGCCAGCCCCATGGTATATGCCGTTAAGATGCCCCGGCGTACAAAATGGTTTCATATCAACCAGTGCAAGCTGTTTAAACCTGAAAAGGGAAAAAAGCCAGTTGGGGTACGGTCTGAGGATAAAGATCCTCAGCCTGCAACGGGAGCGAGTTCACAGACTGCACAGGCAGGCGTTGTGGCTTGCTTAAAGAGAGGGGCCATGCCGCCCATCGATTGGGACACTCCCCCACTCTTCTGGGATCCAGACGAGGGGGAGGGACCTAAGGGCGAAAACCCCGCCCCTAACCCAGGTTTAGAGGGGGAGGGACCTGAGGTCGAAAACCCCGCCCTGGACTCAGCCATGGGACCTGGGGGCGGAGAATCTCAGCTTGCAGCAACAGGCTGCGAAGAGTTACCTGCCCCTAGCCCAGGGTCGGGAGAAGTCAAGCCTGAGGGAGCGGCAGTTCGGGTTAAAGGCCCATCGGCCAAGAAAGCTCCACCCGCCAAGGCCCCTAGAAGGTCCCCACGGACATCCCAGCCGAGAAAGCCATGGTCACCAGCTCTCCAGTTACCAAGGGCCACCCCTCGAGTCAGGGGGAGGTCCAAGGACAGAGGTCCTCAGCCAGCAGCCACGAGCTGCGAGGGACCAACAGTGCAGGACGGTGCGGCAACGCCGGAGGTAGCGGTTTGCCGCAGTCCAACCAAGAATTAGCCTGGCCGCCCAGAGACGGGCGGCGGATGTACATATTTTAGGTAATGTAAGTTTATTGTTAAGTTTAGGTATTTAGCTTAAGTTTGGGTGTTTTAGTTTAAGTTAAGTAAGGTGATGGGCAGTTTTAATTAAGTAGTAATCTGCTAAGAGTGTTTGTGTTTGAGTCCAGGTCGCGGGACCCGACCATGCTTCAGCAAGCCAGAGAATCTCTTGGGGACCTGGCTGCATGTTTTCATATCTTTTTGCAGAGAGGATTTCAGGGGATGAAGGGGAGTGTAATCATTTTCCCCCTGATAGGGATGAGCGTTGGAAGGCGAGGCAATGTGGAAAATTCCCACATCTACGGGTGCTCAGGAGAAAAGGCTCCAGTGGTGACAGCCGGGAGCAGCGAACAAGGCACGGAGGGACCTGCCATCTACGCCCACGAGGGAAGGTGGCCCGGGTGGTTGGGATCCAACTCCACCCGGTACTCCAGCCAGACCAGATTCACCTACGGGGAGGCCTCCCTCCCCTGCCGCAGCGTACAGGTTGTAGCCTCACGGATCGGGGTCACTCAGGGGAAACGCCTGTGCCTGACTTGCAAAGGACAGATTCCCCTGGGAAGATGCTGGTGGCTCAGGAAGCTGAGCATGGACATGGGAGATCGCACCGCCGACTGGGAACGGATGGGAAACGACACTCACCGAACGGTCACCGGGACCAAAGAAGGGACTAGCGTATGTTGGGACAAGTGGTGGGAAACAGAACAGGGGATCTATGCCTGTATGTGGGGGTCGAAAAGGGCCTGCCCTACGGGCGTATCTATCATCTTCTCTGCAGTCTGACAGGATAAGGGGAAGGGGGTAGAATGGGATTCCCACCTACACACATGCATAGTCCCGCTGTACCCAGCCCCAGTTAAAGCCACTGAGCTAGTGGCGCACGCCCGAAAGCCCTTGCCCACGACTCAGGCAGCAAGGACATGCCAGGAGGGGTGCCCCACCACCACTAAGGGACCAGGGAATGTGCTGGTATTGGTGCCTACGGATCAGGTACTGTACCAGGGGGTGCACTACGCGGTAGCCTCCGTGATTTTAAATCTCACCGAGGTACACTTACCGGAGTGGTGTCCCAAAGAAACAGAGCAGCTATACCAGGCCATATTAAAGGACATGTTCAAGAAGTTTTATGAGTTCGATTTCGTCCATGTTGACAAAACCGAACTGTACACCACACACCGAGAGTTTTCGGGTAATGCAGGGAGACAAAGAAGGGGAGTATGGAATGATGTTTTTACTGCGTTTAACACTGGGTCCTCTGTCATCAACAGTTTGGATGACATAGAGCTACAGACCCAGATAAACGGTTTAAAAACACAGTTAACGAAGCTATTAATGGATGAGAACAAGGTAGTGTGCTCGGAGTTGCATGAGGACCAGGCCATGACGGTCCATTTAAAAGAGATCATAGCAGAGTTGGAAAAAAATGCAAAGATGGTGAATGCCATCATAAGGGAGGACAGAAATGCTTCTGACCAGGCTGTGCTGAATGAGGTGTGCGTGCTATACGGGGCATGGTTACTGGGCGAGGGCCGCAGTAATCTGGAGGGTTTAAAACAGGGCTTAGTCTCCTCCTGGATCAGCAACAAGCACCTCGCAGCCCTCCACCCATTTGAGAATGCATTAGGCCCGTGCCAACTCCGGCTAGCTTCTGAAGCCTACCCAGTCCCAGTGGACTGTGGGCGGTCCAACCACACGATCATGGGAGTAGTAGTTAGGATGCCGGTCATGGGTAGGACAGCCTGACCCGCACCGGTATACAGGGTTGAGAACATTGGAGTCATTCAATAGGGTGCTCACATTCGTTTCACAGCGGTCCTGCCTTACGTCATTAAGTGGGAGCACGCTATGACAGGTGCTGACCTCTCAGGGTGCCGGAGCCGGGGAGCACACATAATCCTGTGTCCCCAGCACTTGAATACCTATTCAAAACCGCAGTGTGGGTTCAGAGCTGCCGGCGCGAAGCCTATAAATTGTACCATGGAGGCAATGGCACAAGGCCATGTTCCCCCACAGGTAACATATATAGGTGGGACATATTGTGTCACCACAGGCGTGTCCCACTACCAGCATGGACAGCATAGCTGGTGACAGCAGTTTCTGTTTCAAACCTGAGGCAGAAGATCAAGTGGCCCAGGAGCGAATTGTCCCCATTCCTGAACCCTCCACTGTTCACCTCACTGTGAAGGAGAATGTTACGAATTTGCAGATATTAGATATTGTGATTCCACCCTGGTGGGACATTTTCAATAACATAGAGGTCCCTTCGTGGATCAGACTGGCTTCTCACATTCTTGTGGTTTGCCAGTTAGGGATAGTGTTGTATCTAGTTTGCATTCAATGTAAGGGAAAAGGTCAGTTATTAGAATTCCAAAACCAGAGGATCTGGAAGGAACATTGGGCCAGAAATTCCAGAACGGGGCTTGCAGCGCGTGCAAGCCCCGTATTTGCACTTACCCCGCGCTCCTGCCGATCAGCTCCAGGGACGCCTGCACTTCCAGAAACTGAAGCAAGAATCCCGGGCAGCGTATGATGTCACGCCGCCCAGGAGCGCAGCCAGCGCGGACCCAGGAGCGTGCAGTGTAAGTGAGACACGCCCCTTGAGGTCTCAGTTTCACTGGACACGCCCCCAATGTTTCTGTCAAGCTGCTTTGCTTTTTTACATGCAAAGCAGCAGTTTAAATAGGTTTTTGGAAGTTTTTTGAAGATTTTGGTAACTTTTATAAACTTTTTAAAATGTTTACATTATTTTGAGTAATCTGAAGTAGTTTTAAAGAGAATTAAAGCAATTTAAAGACTTTTAAAAGCCCTAAAAGAATTTTTTTAATTCCATTTATTTATTTAGCAATGTCGTCGTCATACGTGTCTTCACACTGTTCCCTTTGGGGAACTGTATGAAGTGGTGGAAGGATTTATGGCCTTGATTAACGCTCATTCCGTGACCGTAACCATCTTTGAACCAGCCATTAGGGCGGTTAGTCCTATGGCAGGAGGGTTTTACGGGCTCCCACAAGCTATACAAGGAGGGGGGGCCACCCACACCCACGGACGCAAATATCCCACTGGATGTCAACCCAGAATTTAGAGCCGGAGCTCCGACTCCACTTGCCGGGACTGTCTGGAGCGGGGTTCGAAACCCTACCCTGATCTGGCCCAGCGGCAGGGATCCTACCGCTATGACAAAGGCCCAATCCGATTAGCAACGTGAAATGGCAGCATAGGGCTCCAGTCACGGGGAGGGAAAAGGCGCAGGAAACGTATGGGTGTCACCTTTTGTGCGGAGTGGGCCTTTTGCGTAGCAGTAAGTATCCCCGCCGCTGGGCCAGAAGGAGTAGGGTTTTGAACCCCACTCCAGACAGTCCCGGCAAGTGGAGTCGGAGCTCCAACTTTAAATTCTGGGTGGACATCCAGCGGGATACTTGCGTCCGTGGGTGTTGGTGGCCGCCCCCCCCCCCTCAGATGGGTTGTGGGAGCCCGCAAAACCCTCCCGCCATAGGACTAACCACCCTAATGGCTGGTTCAAAGATGGTTACGGTCACGGAATGAGCGTTAATCATGGCCATAAATCCTTCCACCACTTCATACAGTTCCCCAAAGGGAACAGTGTGAGGATACGTCCGATGATGACCTCTTGCGCAATGCACCTCCTTGGACCCTCAGTCGCAGGTGCGAGGGGGCAAGTGGTGCAAGTGTTAAATTTTTTATTTTATTGACATGTAAAATGTTGGCCCAATAATTCCCTTCCAAATGCGCTAGTACGGTCGGGGTACTTACGCATCTGGCCGGATGAAATGCCGGTTTTCAGCATGCACAGTGCATGTGGGGAATAACCGGCATTTCCTGTCCTCTGAACGAAGGGGTTCAGAGGCAGAACACGTGCGACTGCACATGCAGCGCGTGCGCAGTATAATTCGCCACTTTCATTAATGCTTTCAGTGAGGTCCAGTCATTACAACTTACACATGAAAAAAGCATGGGTACAGTTGCTACAGAGGCTGCGGAGGAAGATATTTCTTATCGTGGAGCTTCTGAAAGTATGTATGTCTGTATATATTCCTTTGCGTGTTATGTATATATTCCTTTACTTATGTGTATGAATGTATTATTTAATTATGACTTTCAGAGAAAGTAACTTATTGGAAAATCATAATTAAAAACATACATTCATAGTAAAGGAATATAAAACATACATACATATACGTAAAGGAATATATGTGGACATACATACATAACTCATTCTCACATTCCATTCACACAGCCACAATTGCTCCTTCTACCTACCGTTCTGAAAACCCTTTAAAAAAAAAAAAATTTTAATTTTAAAACTTACTTAAAATTTCTTAAAATAACTTCCCTCCCTTTCCCAAACAAAAATATTGCATTTCAAAAGCTCCACGATAAAATATACCTTCCTCCGCAGCCAATGAACCACTTTACACTTGCTTTTTTTCAGTGTAAGTTCTGAGGACTTACCCTCACGGATTTCATGAATGAAATCCACGAAGTTCACTGCGCAAGCGCTGCCTGTGCAGTCGCACGCGCTCGAGGTCTGGAAATGCCGGCGTTCCCCGCATGCGCTGTTCCTGCTGAACGCCGGCATTTCCAACGGCCAGAAGCGCGAGTACCCCGAGCGCACTCATGCTTCTGGCCTGGAATTTCTGGCCCATTATGTGAAGGTGGAGGGAGATACGCCTGGTTGAGTCTTTTCCTTGTATTTTTGATTAAAGATTGTTGTTTTTAATAAAGTTTTTTTTTGCGACACGGTTAATAAAGATGTATGTGTACCAAGTGGTGCAGGGGTGTTGGGCCCCTCCATTCTTGGATATGTGTAAAAGACTGTAGTTATTCTATGTATGCTTATGTACACTACATTTTCATAGAATGGGAAGTGCATGTGTCGTGGGTGTATTAGATAGGTAATTAAAGGGTAAGGTTGACTATGGAGGGTCAGAAAATTTTGCTCACCTTGTAAGAATGACACTTCAAGCAAGTTTTAGTATCACAGGGGGTAGTGTAAGATTCGCAAAATTCCCACATTTTCCCCAAGGTTATTAATAAAAGGGATCCTGCATGGACATTTTAAAAAGGGTTCCCAAAAGATGGCGTCCGCACCTCGTGACCAAAAGCCTGCAAGACTTTTAAAAGCTTAGACTCTGTCGCAGCACAAGCAGCTTTGGGGAAATTGAAACAATGAATTAACCTGATTTGGCGCGCAGATAAGCGGCTATCGAAAGGAGTATAACTGTAGGCCCCCAGTAGCAATCGCTCTCTGCTCTCTGCTCTCTCGACTCTGACCTCTTGTCGGGCCTTGGGCTGTCACCGCTAGTACTCCTGCCCTGGCCTCATGGTGGGCTCTCTGCTCGCTCCCTGCAGTAAATTTTCAGCAGTTAAGGACACCATACCAACTGCAGGGGAGGGGAACGAGACCCGAGTCTATAGTCATCCAGGACACGCAGGCCGCAAAAAGGGGGCGAGACGAAACTGAGCTGGCAGCCCAGGACTTGTATAATAGCCAAATGAGACGAGATTAAAAGAGATGAAGAAGAAGGTAACAACTCGATAAGAGCAGAGCAGGGCAGTGAAAAAAGTATCGATTAAGGCCAAGCGCCTAGTTATAAGCTGGCGCTTGGGGAGGCGAACATCTTGTTGAGCACTGCGAAAACACAGGTGTCCATGCCACAACGAATATACTGGCATTTGACGCTTGGGTAGGAAAATCTAGGCAGCGAACACTTCCAACTGCCCTATAGGCACAACGTTACCTCCGACGACCGCACGAGGGAGAAGAAGAGGGGAACCCATCACGACAAGACGACGACGGTAATTGAGGAGAAGAAAGGTGTGTCGCAGCAGCAGCTCCAGCACCACGCCCCTGAGACAACGTGGCGATGGGGTACCTAAAAGGACAGAAGACCAAACCTCAACACCTGCATCCGTTAAAATAGTTGGCTTTGCTTTGGATTGGTGAGCATGAATTCTGGCCCTTGATAGCTTAGTTAGGTATAGGGGGTGGGATAAGGATAAGGGGATTGTTAATGTAGTTGTTTTTCCCTCGATGTGCTGTGTGTTCCCCATTCCCTGTATAAGTATAGTTATTTTATACTAGTGACTTCTCATAAGACTGTTTTATTTTCTGTTTTAATAAAATCTTGGTTCTCTTACATCCAGACCACTTGTCTACTCGAGTTTTCTGTATCGCCGCCTGTACCTAAGTCCGGTGTCAAGAACCCAGCGGTGTGGGAGCGATTCAAACCGCTCACAGACAGTCAGGGGCATAACTGACTGGGCGCATGCGCCAAAGCGCCACCCCCTAAAGAAAATGGCGACCGCGGCAGGACACCGGCAACAGGGTTGCGATACAGTAGACAATGGTTCGGATGAGCAAACCATGATGGAGGAAAGGATTTTTGATTATGTGTTTAGCAAGCTGAATATCACTAAGAAGTGGATCACCACTCTGTTAAGGGCTGGGCGTCTGGTAGATGCAGCAGCTAATTGGACAGAGGGAAAGGAACACAAGAAGTCCTTAGAGAAGGCAGTTTGGCTGATGTGTTTCAAAAAGCAGGTCCAGCTTTTGGACAGGCTTGTTGCAACACAGGCAGTCGAGTTAAGGGAGTCAGCCCTGGAGATCCAGGATAAGGCTCCAGCCGGGGAGAAGTTATTAATAGCTTTGCAGGCCCTGAATCAGGAGAGAGTGCATTTAATGGGAGAACACAAGGCCCAGTTGGAATACCTACGGTGCCAAGTCACCGAGACCAAGGGAAATGAGTTAAGGTTGCAGGAGAAGAATGCCCGCTTGGCAAGGCAGATTAGGGAACAGGAAGAGAAAGTGCAGGCGGTAAAGGCAGCTTACCAGCTAGCGAGCAAGCAGGGGTTTGAGGAGGCAGACCACGGCCCCTGTAAAGAGTGGATAGAAAATCTGAGCCAGGCCCTCCAGAAGGCAAAAGGCATGGTATGCCTCATAAGCCCAAAGGCAGGTCAGGCAGATTTTATGGGGAACGAGTGGAGGACAGTTCCAACGTCACCGGTAGTGCCCAGGGACGATCCAGTTGAGGGAAAGGAGATCTCACGACCACCACCCGTAGCGCCAAGATTCAGCGAGGTTCAGCAGCAAGGGGGAGTGGAGCCAGAGGTGGCAGCAGAAGTGGAGCAACCCCCGCCAGAAAGGTCGGGGCAGGGACCGATGTGCCCAGCATGGCATCGGAGGCTCGGCCCACCCGTCGATGGCGACGATGAGGGACCCCTCCAAAACCAGTTCGTATTGCCCTTTAACACCCAACAGCTTAGGGCTATGGTCAACCATATCCCGAAGCTCTCCGAAAAGGGAGACCCCTCGATCCACTTCAGGGACATAGAGCAGGCAGCGAGCATCAACGACTGCGATGACGCTGAGCAGGCCAAGATGCTGCTATTCTCCCTGGAGAGTAGTCTGCTCCAATCCCACTCTGACAAGTGTAAAAGGGGGCAGAGCGGGTACGAGGAGCTTAGAGATGCGGTTCTGGAGGCCATGGGGATGAATGAGGGAAGTCCTTTCTCCTGTGTGGCAAAGACGGTCCAGCTCCCAGGGGAAACCCCGCAGGCTTTCGCGGACCGGCTGTGGCCGGTGTACTGGAGGGCCTGTCCGGGGACGCCGAACCGGGGGTTCCTGAACGGGAATCTGCTGGCCCATTAGTTCCGTTGCCTGGTGGTGAACAGCTTGCCACAGGTCTGGGCCAAGGCAGAAGTCTGGTTCGACCCCAAAAACCCCCAGACCACCGAACTTATGGTGATCAGGCAGCTAATTCTAGCCTATAAAAACGGTATGGGAACTGATGCACACCCACCCAAGGGGAAGGTGCATGAGGGAAAACACGGACCGGGTAGGAAAGAGTGGCACCAGGAAGGGAGTAGCCCCCCCAACCCAAAGAAGAATTGTTACGGGTGTGGGAAGGATGGTCACTGGTGGAAGGAGTGCAAAAACCCTTGGAAAATAACAAGGGAAAGCATTCCACAGCCCCAGCCCAAAAGGCGGGGACAGGAATCCCTCCCGCAGAGGTCGAGTCACTTTTGGACACTGTGAGGTCCTTATTGACTGGCCAGGGAAGAGTAGCAGCCGCCACTGGTGCTCTCACCCCATCCGCCCCATCCAACCCACAGCCCTGACTAGAGCCAGCGCAGCCTGTCTACCTGTGTTCCCTCTGATACGATGAATGGATAAGACCTCTCTTGGAGATGGAGGTAGAAAAGGTGACGGGGACCTATCTGTTAGACACGGGGGCATCATGCACTGTGGTCTACTCAGCTAACCCCACCACCTCGCCTCCATCTAACGGGGTCCCATACAGTCTGTTGGGGTTCACAGGTAAAGAACAGGCTGGCTCATTTGCCATCCCGCTCGCCATTCGGTTAGGACCGTTCTGCTCCAAGTGGACCAGTGTCCTGATGAAATGGGAAGTGGAGGGTGGAAGAGTGGTCCTGGGGGCCGACTTTATTGTGGGCCATGGGATCCTAGTAGATTTGCGGAATTATTGCCTATGTAGTAGTGATCCCAGGAAAGGAAGGGAAGGGGACCCTGTGCACCATGAAGCCCAAAGAGGGTTATAACCTCGAGCCTATGGTCAGTAACACCCCACAGGAGTTCCAGGCATTTGTGCAGGCCCACCTGGCCACATTTGCCACTCACAAACACGACTGCGGGAGGGTCAACGGGTTTGAGGTCAGAGTAGACGGGGACCCCATGGCCCGACCACAGAAACAGTATAACTTCCCCAGGGAAGCAGAGCCAGACGTGGAAGCAGCCATGTCCTCATTAGTACAGCAGGGAGTTCTGAGACCGATAGCTACCCACGTGAATTCTCCATTGTGGCCGGTTAGAAAGCCGGACAATTCCTGGAGGGCCACGGTGGACTATCGCGTGCTCAATAGTAACATCCCAGCCTGTGCACCCACGGTAGCAGCAGTTGCCAACCTGATAGGAAGTATTCCAGCATCCGCGACCACTTTCACGGTGCTGGATATTTCCAACGGGTTTTGATCCATCCCTTTAAGGAGGGAGGATCAGTACAAGTTTGCCTTTACGTTTAAAGGGCAACAGTATACGTGGAACTGCCTGTCTCAGGACTGCCACAATAGCCCCAGCATTTTCCATCAATGCATGGCTAACAGTTTAAAGGATTTTAGCCAGCCCAGACAGTTGGTCCAATATGTGGATGACCTGCTCCTGTTCACCGATTCGAAAGAGGAGCATGGCCCACTATTGGCCGAACTGCTGGAGCTGCTTGGGCAGAAGGGTTTCAAGGTAAACCCCAAGAAAGCGCAGATCGGCCAGCAGGAGGTGAAATTCCTAGGCCTGACCGTGCGCGCTGGAGTTAGGGCCATAGATAAGGCTCGGAGAGAAGCGGTACAAGAGTTACCGGTCCCCAACACAGTGGTGGGTGTGAGGTCATTTCTAGGGCTAACCGGGTACTGTAGAGACTTTATTGAGGACTATGCAGCCACCGCAGCCCCTCTGCTCCGACTCCTACACAAGGGAGTGGAGTGGCTTTGGGATGAGGGTTGCCAGGCAGCATTTATCAGGCTCAAGAAAGACTTGCAGACCGCACCAGCTCTAGGGGCCATAGATGGGGGGAAAGAGTTTTTCCTGGAGGTAGCAGCCAGCAGGGACAGCCTGAGTGCTGTGCTACTCCAAGAGCGGCACGGCCGGCTGCAGCTGGAGGTCTACTCCTCCCGGATACTCACGGATGCGGACAGGAGCTACTGCAACTGTGAGCGGCACCTCTTTACCACACATTGGGCTGTGAAAAGATCATTGATCTTCAGAAGCACCTCTCCCATCACCCTCCTCACCCATCACACACCCACCCAGATGCTTCTGGATGGGAGGATCAAGGATGGGACAGTGAGCAGTGCCCGCATTGCCCGCTGGACCTTGCTCCTCTCACAGATGGATCTTAGAGTGAAGGGTCTCTGTGAGCCAAAGCTCGCAACCAACCTGGTATATCCTGGAACAGCCCACCGGTGTTCCATTGAAGGGGTTTGGGAAGTGAACATAGGTTTACGGGCCGGGATACATCCCACGTGCCGCGAGATCTATGTAGACAGTTCGAGCCTGGTATCTGCTGGCGAGCGTCTCACGGGGTGTGGAGTTTACGACCCAGCGGCAAACATTGCCCTGGCGATTAAGCTCCCCAGCACCATGAGCGCCCAGCAGGCTGAACTGTCCACGGTGGTGTACGTTGTTACACACCCCAAAATCTTCCCCACCCCGTACACGATTTGCTCGGACAGCATGTTCACGCGCAATTCGTGTACGGAGTACCTGGCCATCTGGTCCTGCCGCGGATACACCTCCGCCAACGGGAGACCCCTCACAGTAAAACCCCTGCTGGAATAGATCCTGGCAGCACTGGGGGAGGAAGGGGAGGTTTTCATCCACAAGGTGAAAGCCCATTCCTCCACAGAACCCCGCGGCCAAGGCAACCAGCAGGCTGACTTGCTCGCCCAGGAGTGTGCCCACACTGGCACTTTCTGGGACCCATTTGGGTCCAGACCCATGGTGGCGGTCTGAAGTAGGGATGGGACCCAAGGGAGTGTAGGGTTAGTGTTAGCCCCGGACCTTAAGACGCTCCAAGCCCAAGACCCCGCCCTCAAAGCAGTCCTCAGCGCAGTAACTGAGAAAAAAGGGGTAGAGGGACGTACGGCACAGCAACCCTCTCCGTCAAAGAGGGTATGCTGTTCCGGGGGGACAGTGGGTTCTATCGCAGCAGCACCGGAGGGAATTCCTTCAGCTGGCCCATAAGGGCCCAGGAGCGGGATACCCCGGGCCTGAGACCACCTGGCAGCGGGTGGAACAGGCGGGATGGTGGCCGGGACTCAGGGACGATGTCCGCGAGTTCTGTGCAGGCTGTCTTGTGTGCGCTGCAAATAACCCCGACCCCCAAAAAAGGAAGGTACTTATGGGACATGTCAGGAGGGTAGAGGGACCATGGCAGTCGATACAGGTTGACTACATCGGGCCCCTGCCCACCGCCCAGGGAGGCTATAAGTATTGCCTAGTCCTGGTGGACGTTTTCACCAAATGGGTAGAGGCCTTCCCCTGCAGAACAGCCACAGCTCTGGGTACTGCCAGGATCCTAGTCTGGGAAGTGTTCTCGCGGTGGGGACTAGCACAGTATGTGGAGTCCGACCAAGGGAGTCACTTCACCGGACAGGTGATGCAGAACACCCTTATGCTGTTAGGCATTGAGGGGAAATGACACGTGGCCCACAACCTGCAGTCACCGGGGATTGTGGAACGTATGAACAGGACCCTAAAGGAAAGATTGAGGAAGGAGACGGTGGACTCGCCCCGTAAATGGGCCGAGGCCCTACCATTGGTTTTGATGGGGGTCCGGGCCAGCCAGTCTAAAAGCACGGGGCACTCCCCGTACGAGCTGATGACCGGCAGGGTTATGCAGACCCCCACCCATGTACTAGCCCCGGTGCTCACGGAGGGTCAGCTCAGAGAGGTAAACCAGGACAGGTTCACCCGAAACCTCTTTGAGCACCTGAAGCAGGTCCATGAGCAGGTGGCTGGGAACATGGGAAGGCAGCATCCGAGTAACCGATTGCTGCTCGAACCGAGAAAGCACCACGAGTGGGAGGTAGGAGATCAGGTCATGGTGAGAAACTATGCCCGAGTAGGAAGTTTGGAACCATTATACATGGGGCCCTACAGCATTGTAGATAAAGCCAGCCACATGGTATACGCCGTTAAGAGCCTCGGCGTACAAAATGGTTTCATATTAACCAGTGCAAGCTGTTTAAAACTGAAAAGGGAAAACAGCCAGTTGGGGTAAGGTCTGAGGATAAAGATCCTCAGCCTGCAGAGGGAATGAGTTCATAAACTGCACAGGCAGGTGCTGTGGCTTGCTTGAAGGGAGGGGCCATCCCGCCCATCGATTGGGACACTCTCCCACTCTTCTGGGATCCAGACGAGGGGGAGGGACCTAAGAGCAAAAACCCCGCCCCATACCCAGGTGTAGAGGGGGAGGGACCTGAGGTCGAAAACCCTGCCCCATACCCAGCCATGGGACCTGGGGGCGGAGACGCTCAGCTTGCAGCAACAGGCTGCGAACAGCTACCTGCCCCTAGCCCAGGTTTGGGAGAGGTCAAGCCTGAGGGAGCGGCGGTTCGGGTTAAAGGCCCATCGGCCATGAAATCTCCACCCGCCAAGCCCCTAGAAGGTCCCCATGGACACCCCAGCCGAGAAAGCCATGGTAACCAGCTCTCCAGTTACAAAGGGCCGCCCCGCGAGTCAGGGGGAGGTCCAAGGACAGAGGTCCTCAGCCAGCAGCCACGAGCTGCAAGGGACCAACAGTGCAGGATGGTGCGGCCACGCCGGAGGTAGCGGTGTGCCGCAGTCCAACCAGGAGTTAGCCTGGCTGCCCAAAGATGGGCGGCGGATGTACATAGTTTAGGTAATGTAAGTTTATTGTTAAGTTTAGGTATTTAGCTTAAGTTTGGGTGTTTTAGTTTAAGTTAAGTAAGGTGATGGGCAGTTTTAATTAAGTATTAATCTGCTAAGAGTGTTTGTATTTGAGTCCAGGTCGCGGCACCCGACTATGCTTCACCAAGCCAGAGAATCTCTTGGGGATCTGGCTGCATGTTTTTGTATCTTTTTGCAGAGAGGATTTCAGGATGAAGGGGAGCATAATCCAATTCGCCCTGATAGGGATGAGTGTCGGAAGGCGCGGCGATGTGGAAGATTCCCACATCTAACGGTGCTCGGGAGAAAAGGCTGCAGTGGTGACAGCCGGGAGCAGCGAACAAGGCACGGAGGTACTTGCCGTCTACGCCCACGAGGGAAGATGGCCCGGGTGGTTGGGATCCAACTCCACCCAGTACTCCAGCCAGAACGGATTCACCTACGGGGAGGCCTCCGTCCCCTGCCCCAGCTTACAGGTTGTGGCCTCCCGGATCGGGGTCACTGAGGGGAAAAGCATGTGCCTGACTTGCACAGGACAGATTCCCCTGGGAAGATGCTGGTGGCTCAGGAAGCTGAGCACGGACATGGGAGATCGCACCGCCGACGGGGAACAGATGGGAAACGACACTCACCGAACGGTCACCGGGACCCAAGAAGGGACTAGCGTATGTTGGGACAAGTGGTGGGAATCGGAACAGGGGATCTATGTCTGTATGTGGGGGTCGAAAAGGGCCTGCCCTACGGGCGTATCTATCATCTCCTCTGCAACCTGGTAGGATAAGGGGAAGGGGGTAGAATGGGATTCCCACCTACACACATGCATAGTCCCGCGGTACCCAGCCCCAGTTAAAGCCAATGAGCTAGTGGCGCGCGCCCAAAAGCCCTTGCCCACGACTCAGGCAGCAAGGACACGCCGGGAGGGGTGCCCCACCACCACTAAGGGACCAGGGAATGGGCTGGTATTGGTGCCTGTGGATCAGGTACTGTACCAGGGCGTGCACTACGCGGTAGCCTCCGTGATTTTAAATCTCACCGAGGTACACTTACCGGAGTGGTGTCCCAAAAAAACAGAGCAGCTGTACCAGGCCATATTAAAGGACATGTTCAAGAAGTTTTATGAGTTAGATTTCGTCCATGTTGACAAAACTGAACTGTACACCACACACCGAGAGCTTTTGGGTAATGCAGGGAGACAAAGAAGGGGAGTATGGAATGATGTTTTTACTGCGTTTAACACTGGGTCCTCTGTCATCAACAGTTTGGATGACATAGAGCTACAGACCCAGGTAAACGGTTTAAAAACACAGTTAAGGAAGATATTAATGGATGAGAACAAGGTAGTGTGCTCGGAGTTGCATGAGGACCAGGCCATGACGGTCCATTTAAAAGAGACCATAGCGGAGTTGGAAAAACACGCAAAGACGGTGAATGCCCTCATAAGGGAGGACAGAAATGCTTCTGACCAGGCTGCGCAGAATGAGCTGTACGTGCTATACGGGGCGTGGTTTGCTGGGTGAGGGCCGCCGTAATCTGGAGGATTTAAAACAGGGTTTAGTCCCCTCCTGGATCAGCAACAAGCACCTCGCAGCCCTCCAGCCATTTGAGTTTGCATTAGGCCCGTACCAACTCCGGCTAGCTTCCGAAGCCTACCCAGTCCCAGTGGATTGTGGACGGTCCAACCACACGATCATGGGAGTAGTAGTTAGGAAGCCGGTCATGGGTAGGACAGCCCGACCCGCACCGGTATACAGGGTTGAGAACATTGGAGTCATTCAAGGGGGTGCACACATTCGTTTCACAGCGGTCCCGCCTTACGTCATTAAGTGGGAGCACGCTATGACAGGTACTGACCTCTCAGGGTGCCGGAGCCGGGGAGCACACATAATCCTGTGTTCCCAGCACTTGAATGCCTATTCAAAACCGCAGTGTGGGTTCAGAGCTGCCGGCGTGAAGCCTATAAATTGTACCATGGAGGCAATGGCACAAGGCCATGTTCCCCCCACAGGTAACATATATAGGAGGTGGGACATATTGTGTCACCACAGGCGTGTCCCACTACTAGCATGGACAGCATAGCTGGTGCCCGGTTAGTGACAGCAGTTTCTGCTTCAAACCTGAGGCAGAAGATCAAGTGGCCCAGGAGCGAATTGTCCCCATTCCTGAACCCTCCACTGTTCACCTCACTGTGAAGGAGAATGTTACGAATTTGCAGAAGTACGTAGCGCATTTTGGCTACACAATCCCCCCTCTCCCTGAACACCTTACCAAAATACTCAAAGCCGTTATAGTTTTGCAGAAACATTTTTACACTCTAGAGCAGAAAACAGTAGGGATAGGGGCTAAGATATTGGATATTGTGATTCCCTGGTGGGACATTTTCAGTAACATAGAGAACCCTTCGTGGATCAGACTGGCTTGCCACATTCTCGTGGTTTGCCAGTTAGGGATAGTGTTGTATCTAGTTTGCATTCAATGTAAGGGAAAAAGTCAGTTATTAGAATTCCGAAACCAGAGGATCTGGAAGGAACATTATGTGAAGGTGGAGGGAGATACGCCTGTTTGAGGCTTTTCCTTGTATTTTTGATTAAAGATTGTTGTTTTTATGTGTTTGTTGTTTTAATAAAGTTTTTTTTTGCGACATGTTTAATAAAGATGTATGAGTACCAAGTGGTGCAGGGGTGTTGTACCCCCTCCATGCTTTGATGTGTGTAAAAGACTGTAGTTATTCTATATATGCTTATGTACACTACATTTTCGTGGAATGGGAAGTGCATGTGTCGTGGGTGTATTAGATAGGTAATTACAGGGGAAGGTTGACTATGGAGGGTCAGAAAATTTTGCTCACCTTGTAAGAATGAAACTTCAAGCAAGTTTTAGTATCACAGGGGGAGTGTAAGATTTGCAAAATTCCCACATTTCCCCCAAGGTTATTAATAAAAGGGACCCTGCATGGACATTTTAAAAAGGGTACCCAAAAGATGGCGTCCGCACCTTGTGACCAAAAGCCAGCAAGATTTTTAAAAGCTTGGACTCTGTAGCAGCACAAGCAGCTTTGGGGAAATTGAAACAATGAATTAACCTGATTTGGCGCGCAGATAAGGGGCTATCGAAAGGAGTATAACTGTAGGCCCCCAGTAGCAATCGCTCTTTGCTCTCTCGACTCTAACCTCTTGTCGGGCCTTGGGCTGTCGTCGCCCGTACTCGTGCCCTGGCCTCGTGGCAGGTTCTCTGCTTGCTACCCACAGTAAATTTTCAGCAGTTAAGGACACCATACCAACTGCAGGGGAGGGGAACGAGACCCGAGTCCATAGTCATCTAGGACACCCAGGCTGCAAAAAGGGGGCGAGGCGAAACTGAGCTGGCAGCCCAGGACTTGTATAATAGCCAAACAAGACGAGATGAAAAGAGACGAAGAAGAAGGTAACAACTCGATAAGAGCAGAGCAGGGCAGCGAAAAACGTATCGATTAAGGCCAAGCGCCTAGTTATAAGCTGACGCTTGGGGAGGCGAACATCTTGTTGAGCACTGTGAAAACGCAGGTGTCCACGCCACAATGAATATACTGACGTTTGACGCTTGGGTAGGAAAATCTAGGCAGTGAAGACTGCCAACTGCCCTATAGGCACAACGTTACCGCCGACGACCGCCTGAGGGAGAAGAAGAGGAGAACCCATCACGACGAGACGACGATGGTAGCTGAGAAGAAGAAAGGTGTGTCGCAGCAGCAGCTCCAGCACCACGCCCTTGAGACCACGTGGCGACGGGGTACCTAAAAGGACAGAAGACCAAACCTCAAAACCTGCATCCGTTAAAACAGTTGGCTTTGCTTTGGATTGGTGAGCATGAATTCTGGCCCCTCATAACTTAATCTAGTTAGGTATAGGGGGTGGGATAAGGATAAGGGAATTGTTAATGTAGTTGTTTTTCCCTCGATGTGCCGTGTGTTCCCCATTCCCTGTATAAGTATAGTTATTTTGTATTTGCCTGTATTTTATACTAGTGACGTCTCATAAGACTGTTTTATTTTCTGTTTTAATAAAATCTTGGTTTTCTTACATCCAAACCACTTATCTACTCGAGTTTTCGGTATCGCCGCCTGTACCTAAGTCCAGTGTCTAGAACCAGGGGTGTGGGAGCGATTTGAACTGCTCACAAAACAGTCAGGGGCATAACTGACTGGGCGCACGCGCCAACCCGCCACCCCCTACGGAAAATGGTGACCGCGGCAGGACACCGGCAATAGGGTTATGATACAGTAGACAATGGTTCGGATGAGCAAACCATGATGGAGGAAAGGATTTCTGATTATGTGTTTAGCAAGGTGAATATCACTAAGAAGTGGATCACCACTCTGTTAAGGGCTGGGCGTCTGGTAGATGCAGCAGCTAAGTGGACAGAGGGAAAGGAACACAAGAAGTCCTTAGAGAAGGCAGTTTGGCTGATGTGTTGCAAAAAGCAGGTCCAGCTTTTGGACAGGCTTGTTGCAGCACAGGCAGTCGAGTTAAAGGGAGTCAGCCCTGGAAATCCAGGATAAGGCTCCAGTCGGGGAGAAGTTATTAGTAGCTTTGCAGGCCCTGAATCAGGAGAGAGTGCATTTAATGGGAGAACACAAGGCCCAGTTGGAATACCTACGGTGCCAAGTCACCGAGACCAAGGGAAATGAGTTAAGGTTGCAGGAGAAGAATGCCCGCTTGGCAAGGCAGATTAGGGAACAGGAAGAGAAAGTACAGGAGGTAAAGGCAGCTTACAAGCTAGCGAGCAAGCAGGGGTTTGAGAAGGCAGACCACGGCCCCTGTAAAGAGCGGATAGAAAATCTGAGCCAGGCCTTCCGGAAGGCAAAAGGCATGGTATGCCTCATAAGCCCAAAGGCAGGTCAAATGGATTTTATGGGGAACGAGTGGAGGACAGTTCCAACGTCACCGGTAATGCCCAGGGACGACCCGGTTGAGGGAAAGGAGATCTCACGACCACCACCCGTAGCGCCAAGATTCAGCGAGGTTTAACAGCAAGGGGGAGTGGAGCCAGAGGTGGAAGCGGAGGTAGAGCAACCCCCGTCAGAGAGGTCGGGGCAGGGACCGATGTGCCCAGCACGGCATCGGAGGCTCGGCCCACCCGTCGATGGCGACGATGAGGGACCCCTCCAAAACCAGTTCGTATTACCCTTTAACACCCAACAGCTTAGGGCTATGGTCAACCATATCCCGAAGCTCTCCGAAAAGGGAGACCCCTCGATCCACTTCAGGGACATAGAGCAGGCAGCCAGCGTCAATGACTGCGATGACGCTGAGCAGGCCAAGATGCTGCTATTCTCCCTGGAGAGTAGTCTCCTCCAATCCCTCTCTGACGTGTGTAAAAGGGGGCAGAGTGGGTACGAGGAGCTTAAAGATGCGGTTCTGGATGCCATGGGGATGAATGAGGGAAGTCCTTTCTCCCGTGTGGCGAAGACGGTCCAGCTCCCAGGGGAAACCCCGTAGGCTTTCGCGGACCGGCTGTGGCCGGTGTACCGGAGGGCCTGTCCGGGGATGCCGAACCGGGGGTTCCTGAACGGGTATCTCCTGGCCCATTGGCTCCGTTGCCTGGTGGCGAACAGCTTGCCACAGGTCTGGGCCAAGGCAGAAGTCTGGTTCGACCCCAAAAACCCCCAGACCACCGAACTTATGGTGATCAGGCAGCTAACTCTAGCCTATAAAAACGGTATGGGAACCGATGCACACCCACCCAAGAGGAAGGTGCATGAGGTAAAACCCGGACCGGGTAGGAAAGAGTGGCACCAGGAAGGGAGTAGCCCCCCCAACCCAAAGACGAATTGTTATGGGTGTGGGAAGGATGGTCACTGGCGGAAGGAGTGCAAAAACCCTTGGAAAGATAACAAGGGAAAGAATTCCACAGCCCCAGCCCAAAAGGCGGGGACAGGAATCCCTCCCGCAGAGGTCGAGTCACTTTTGGACACTGTGAGGTCCTTATTGACTGGCCAGGGGAGAGTAGCAGCCGCCACCGGTGCTCTGACCCCATCAGCCCCATTCAACCCACAGCCCTGACTAGAGCCAGCAAAGCCTGTTTACCTGTGTTCCCTCTGATACGATGAATGGATAAGACTCCTCTTGGAGATGGCGGTAGAAAGGTGACGGGGACCTATCTGTTAGACACGGGGGCATCATGCACTGTGGTCTACTCAGCTAACCCCACCACCTTGCCTCTCTCTAACGGAGTCCCATACAATCTGTGGGGGTTCACAGGTAAAGAACAGGTTGGCTCTTTTTCCATCTCACTCGCCATTCGGTTAGGACCGTTCCGCTCCAAGTGGACCTGTGTCCTGATGAAATGGGAAGTGGAGGGTGGAAGAGGGGTCTTGGGGGCTTACTTTATTGTAGGCCATGGGATCCTAGTAGATTTGAGGAATCATTGCCTATGGGGGGCAGGTAAAGGAGAGAACGGTGAGGTATTAGTGATCCCAGGAAAGGAAGGGAAGGGGACCCTGTGCACCATGAAGCCCAAAGAGGGTTATAACCTCGAGCTTATGGTCAGTAACACCCCACAGGAGTTCCAGGCATTTGTGCAGGCCCACCTGGCCACATTTGCCACTCACAAACACGGCTGCGGGAGGGTCAACGGGTTTGAAATCAGCGTAAACGGGGACCCCATGGCCTGACCACAGAAACAGTATAACTTCCCCAGGGATGCAGAGCCAGATGTGGAAGCAGCCATGTCCTCGTTAGTACAGCAGGGAGTTCTGAGACCGATAGCTACCCACGTGAATTCTCCATTGTGGCCGGTTAGAAAGCCGGACAATTCCTGGAGGGTCACGGTGGACTATCGAGTGCTCAATAGTAACATCCCAGCCTGTGCACCCACAGTAGCAGCAGTTGCCGACCTATTCCAGCATCCGCGACCACTTTCACGGTGCTGGATATTTCCAACGGGTTTTGGTCCATCCCTTTAAGGAGGGAGGATCAGTACAAGTTTGCCTTTACGTTTAAAGGGCAACAGTACACGTGGAACTGCCTGCCTCTGGGCTTCCACAACAGCCCCAGCATTTTCCATCAATTCATGGCAAACAGTTTAAAGGATTTTAGCCAGCCCAAACAGTTGGTCCAATATGTGGATGACCAGCTCCTGTTCACCGATTCGAAAGAGGAGCATGGCCCACTATTTGCCGAACTCCTGGAGCTGCTTGGGCAGAAGGGTTTCAAGGTAAACCCCAAGAAAGTGCAGATCGGCCAGCAGGAGGTGAAATTCCTAGGCCTGACCGTGCGCACTGGAGATAGGGCCATAGATAAGGCTAGGAGAGAAGCGGTACAAGAGTTACCGGTCCCCAACACAGCGACGGGTGTGAGGTCATTTCTAGGGCTAACCGGGTACTGTAGAGACTTTATTGAGGACTATGCAGCCACCGCAGCCCCTCTGCTCTGACTCCTACACAAGGGAGTGGAGTGGCTTTGGGATGAGGGTTGCCAGGCTGCATTTGTCAGGCTCAAGAAAGACTTGCAGAGCGCACCAGCTCTAGGGGCCATAGATGGGGTAAAGAGTTTTTCCTGGAGGTAGCAGTCAGCGGGGACAGCCTGAGTGCTGTGCTGCTCCAAGAGCGGCATGGCCAGCTGCGGCCGGTGGTCTACTCCTCCCGGATACTCGCGGATGTGGAGAGGAGCTACTCCAACTGTGAGCGGCACCTCTTGGCCACACATTGGGCTGTGAAAAGATCATTGATCTTCACAATCACCTCTCCCATCACCCTCCTCACCCATCACACACCCACCCAGATGCTTCTGGATGGGAGGATCAAGGATGGGACAGTGAGCAGTGCCCGCATTGCCCGCTGGACCTTGCTCCTCTCACAGATGGACCTTAGAGTGAAGAGTCTCTGCGAGCCAAAGCTCGCAACCAACCTGCTATATCCTGGAACAGCCCACCGGTGTTCCATAGAAGGGATTTGGGAAGTGAACATAGGTTTACGGGCCGGGATACATCCCACGGGCCGGGAGATCTATGTAGACGGTTCCAGCACGGTGTCTGCTGGCGAGTATAGCAGCAGGTGTACTTGAAAATGAAGTGCTAACCTGGTGAAGCTACAACAATGCGTGCTAAACAGCGGAAGCAGTATTATTTAGACAGGGCTAAGTGATCTCACAACCAACAGATCAGATCAAAGCTCTACAATCCTGCCACATCCAATCATGAATGGTGGTAGACCATTAAACAACTAATGGGAGGAGGAGGCTCCATGAACATCCCCATCCTCAATGATAGTGGAGCCCAGAACGTGAGTGCAAAATACAGGGCTGAAGCATTCGCAATCACCTTTAGCCAGAAGTGCCAAATGGATAATCCATCTGGCCCTACTCCTGTGGTCCCCATCATCACAGAAGCCAGTCTCAGCTAATTCAATTCACTCCACGTGATATTAAGAAAAGGTTGAGCGCACTGGATACAGCAAAGACTATGATTACATAGGATTACATAGGATTACACAGGATATACGGCACAGAAACAGGCCATTCGGCCTAACCAGTCCATGCTGGCGTTTATGCTCCACAGGAGCCTCCTCCCATCTTTCCTCATCTAAATCTATCAGCTTAACCCTCTATTCCCTTCTCCCTCATTTGTTTGTCTAGCCTCCCCTTAAATGTATCTATACTATTCACGTCAACCACTCCCTGTTGTAGCGAGTTCCACCTTCTCACCACTCTCTGGGTAAAGAAGTTTCTTCTGAATTCCCTGTTGTATTTCTTGGTGACTATGTTATATTGATGCTCTTCCCCACAAGTGGAAACATTCTCTCTGTATCCACTCTATCAAAAATTTTTATAATTTTAATGACCTCTATTAGGTCACCCCTCAGCCTTCTTTTTTCAAGAGAAAAGAGACCCAGCCTGTTCATCCTTTCCTGATATGTATACCCTCGCATTTTGGTATCATCCTTGTAAATCTTCTCTGCACCCTCTCCAGTGCCTCTCTATCATTTTTATAATATGGCGGCCAGAACTATACGCAGTACTGAGGACTCATTTCTCTTATCTTGAAGGAGGAGAGCATGCCAGGGGATCTCAGAGACGCCGTAATTGTGGCCATCTTCAAAAAAGGTGACAAGTCCGATTGCAGTAATTACAGAGGAGTTTCCCTGCTATCTGCCACAGGGAAAGTCATCACAAGAATCCTCCTCAATCGCCTTCTCCCAGTGGCCGAAGAGCTCCTCCCAGAGTCGCAATGCGGATTCCGCCCACTAAGAGGCACAACGGACATGATCTTCACTGCATGTCAATTATAAGAGAAATGCAGGGAACAGCACCAACCACTGTACATGGCCTTCTTTGATCTCACAAAGGCCTTCGACACTGTCAACCATGCGGGATTATGGAGTGTCCTCCTCAAATTTGGCTGCCCTCAAAAGCTTGTCACTATCCTCTGCCTGCTTCACAATGACATGCAAGCCGTGATCCTGACAAACGGTTCCACCACAGACCCAATTCACGTATGAACCAGGGTCAAGCAAGGCTGTGTCATCGCACCAACGCTCTTCTCAAACTTCCTTGCTGCACTGCTCCATCTCACCCTCAATAAGCTCCCCACTGGAGTGGAGCTAATTTACAGAACAAACGGGAAACTGTTCAACCTCCGTCGCCTCCAGTCCAGATCCAAGGTAACGTCCCATCCTCTGTCGTTGAATTACAGTATGCAGATGATGCTGTAAGGTTCACAAAATTTCGGCAGCCCCCGAAGATTATTTGATTAAAGAAAACCTGGTTGGAATGTACTTTAAAAACCCAGGACATCAAAGATGGCTGTAGCCAGCCCCATGGCAAAAGAGAAAGACAGCCTGTATGAGTATGAAAGGAGGATCTCCCAGCGCTGGCTGACGAAAGGATTGAAAAAAAAGCCCAGCTTCTGAGTACTTAAGTACTTGAAGCTGTCAATCAACTGCGGTTAGGAAGTTTCAACACGGAACAAAGGACTCTGTTTACACAAGCCCTCAGCAGTGTTGACTCAAGTGCTTAAGTGGTTGCTGTCAATCAAGTTGCGGTTGGGCTGTAACCACAGGACAAAGGATTGTTTACACTAGCACTCAAGTACTGTTTACCTAGCACTCAAGAAACCAGCGGGACATTTCAAACTGGGACAGCTCCATTCACAAACCAGTTAAATGAATGGGAAATGCATTATAGCCGCATTCAAACCCATTATGGTCAATGGAGCCAGATCAGTCCCTTTTGTGTAACCCAGATACGTCCAGATTTGGGCGCGAAGATAAGGGCTCCCAATGGGGTATAAAGGTAGCCCCTCAGGAAGCCATTCACTCTCTACCACCTCACCTCCGGTGCCCTGCCTTCAAGAGGATCATCACAGCCCGCCCAAAGAAGTGGAATACCCGCAGTTACTTTTGAATTACTGGGGTATCTCTACTTCGGGCGGTGAAAAATCCAAGGCAGACCGCAGGGCACGGAGCAGGTGTTTCAACATCGTAGACTGGTGAGCATAACCTATCTGGCCCATTACAAGGCAACCTAGATAGTTATAAGGGGTGGGAACTAAAGGGGAATTTTGTTAAATTGTCATTTTAGTCAATTTTCCCTCGATGTGTACGTCTTTTTTCTCCTCCCCATTAAGTAAAAGTATGCTGTATTCATAATTATTTTCACTGAATAGCAATTCATTCTTTATTTCAATAAAACATTGGTTTTCTTTGCACCAAACCACTGGTCTCGTTTTGTCTATATCGCTACTGAAGTAAGTCCGGCAGTCAGGACCAAAGGGGAAGCGATTCAAACCACACGGGGCTGGAACAGCTCAGACACATGGCTGACTGACCAGGCAAAAACCCCAAACCAAACCCCCCCCCTTACAATGCTTGCGTCTGCGCTCACTCGGAGGTCGAACTCCTAATCATTGTAAACACCTTCACCGAAGCATACGAGAGCATGGGCCTTACACTAAACATCTGTAAGACAAAGGTCCTCTACCAACCTGCCCCTGCCACAGAGTGCTGCCCCCCGATTATCAAAATCCATGACAAGGCCTTGGACAACGTGGAACACTTTCCATACCTCGGGAGCCTACTGTCAACAAGGGCAGACATCGACGACGAAGTCCAACACCGCCTTCAGTGTGCCAGTGCAGCCTTCGGTCACCTGAGGAAGAGAGTGTTTGAAGACCAGGACCTCAAACCCAGCACTAAGCTCATGGTCTACAGGGCAGCAGTGATACCTGCCCTGCTGTATGCCTCAGAGACATGGACCATGTACAGCAGGCACCTCAAAGCACTGGAGAAGTACCACCAACGCTGCCTCCGCAAATCCTGCAAATCCATTGGCAGGATAGGCGCACCGACGTCAGTGTTCTTGCTCAGGCCAACATCCCCAGCATCGAAGCTCTGACCACGCTCAATCGACGGGTCACATTGTCCGCATGCCCGATACGAGACTCCCAAAACAAGCGCTCTATTCGGAGCTCCGGCACGGCAAGAGAGCCCCAGGTGGGCAGAGGAAACACTTCAAGGACACCCTCAAAGCCTCCTTGAAAAAGTGCAACATCCCCACCGACACCTGGGAATCCCTGGCCCAAGACTACACAAAGTGGAGGCGAAGCATCTGGGAAGGCGCTGAACACCTCGAGTCTCTTCGCCGGGAGCAAGCGGAAGCCAAGCGCAGGCAGCGCAAGGAGCGCACGTCACCACAAGCACCCCACCCACCCGCCCCTTCAACCACCGTCTGCCCCACCTGTGACAGAGACTGTAGGTCACCTGCGAGCTCATTTTTAATGTGGAAGCAAGTCATCCTCGGTTGCCTAAGAAGAGAAGAAGATGCAGTACTGCAAGTATGGTCTAACCAAGGTTCGATACAGGTTTAGCATAACTTCCCTACTTTTCAATTCTATCCCTCTGGAAATAAACCCTAGTGCTTGGTTTGCTTTTTTATGGCCTCGCTAACCTGCATCGCTACTTTTAGTGATTTCTGTATTTGTAATCCTCGATCCCTTTGTTCCTCTATCCCACCTAGACTCACACACTCCAAGTGATAAGTGACCTCCCTATTCTTCCTACCAAAATGCAATACCTCACATTTATCTGTGGTGAACTTCATTTGCCAATTATATGCCCATTATGCAAGGTTATTAATGTCCTCCTGTAACTTGTTGCAGTCCTCCTCAGTATTGACTATCCCCCCCAATTTGGAATCATCCGCAAATTTAGAAATTGCCTCTTTGATTCCTAAGTCTAAATCGTTAATGTAAATTGTAAACAGCAGTGGTCCCAGCACTGATCCTTGTAGAACACCTCTACCTAACTTCTGCCACTGTGAATAGCTACCCTTTACTCCTACTCTCTGCTTTCTGTCCTGAAGCCAGCCAGCAATCCATTCTGCTACTTGTCCCCTGACTCCACATTCTCTGCGCTTGTTCATCAGTCTACTATGGGGTACCTTATTGAAGTCCTTTTGAAAATCCAGATAAATTACATCTACTGCATTACCATTGTCTACTCTCACTGTTACCTCTTCAAAAAATTCAATAACTTTGGTCAAGCAAGACTTTCCCTTTTGAAATACATGTTGACTATTCATTATTATATTTTTGGTTTCAAGATGTTCTTACATAAGAACATAAGAAATAGGAGCAGGAGTAGGCCATTCGGCCCTTCAAACCTGCTCCGCCATTCAATGAGATCATGGCTGATCTTCTGCCTCACCTCCATTCACCGGCCCTATCATCATACCCCTTGATGCCCTTACTAGTCAGAAATACATCGACTTCTGTTTTGAATATACCCAATGACTGAGCCTCCACAGCCCTCTTGGGTAGAGAATTCCAAAGATTCACCACCCTTTGTGTGAAGAAATGTCTTCTCATCTCAGTCCTGAATGGCCTACCCTTTATCCTGGGGCTGTGGCCCCTGGTTCTAGACTCTCCAGCCAAGGGAAACATTCTCCCCAGCATCCACCCTATCAAGCCCTGTAATAATTTTGTATGTGTGGCAAAGCCACTAAGAGACTCTCACAGCGACTTGTACAATTGCCTTTAATCATGTTTATTACCTTTTAATGTTGGCTCTGGTTAAACAGAGCTAGATCGACAAAATCGCGATCTGACGCAATGACGTCATCACGTGGGTCATGTGACGTCCCAACGGCGGGAAACGTGATGATGTCATGACGTCAGAGGTAGAGGGCGTTTCCACCCAGTCCTCGTGTGGAGTGATAGTGAATAGACCTGTTTAGAGCTTCTCCTGCATTTTCTTGTTTTGTAAAGTTTTAGTACATTAAACTCAGTTTGTTAACTACTAGTGAGTTTATAGATTCTTTGCTAGGAGTGCAGAGACTCCTACATATGCTTCAATGAGATTCCCTCTCATTCTTCTGAATTCAAGAGAATACAGGCCTAGTTTACTCAATCTCTTCTCATACGACAGTCCCGCCATCCCAGGAATCAATCTCGTGAACCTTCATTGCACTCCCTCTACTTCTTTTATTTATTTTTTCGTAGGGATTCCATTATTTTTCCTACTAGCGATGTTAAGCTGACTGGTCTATAATTCCCTGGACATATTTATCCCCCTTCTTAAATATCGGCATTACGTTAGCTATCTGTTAGTCCTCTGGCACTATACCTTTTTCTAATGAATTATTAAATATGCGTAGTAATGCCTTTGCTCTCTCTTCCCTAGATTCTTTTAAAATGTGTGGATGCAATCCATCCTGACCAGGGGTTTATTCCTCTTTGAGTTTGATTAATTTATTTAATATATCCCCAACAACATCCTAGCTGCAGTGTTAAAAACTTGTGCTCCAGAACTAACCGTGCCTTTAGACAAGCTGTTCCAGTACAGCTACAATACTGGCATCTACCCGACAATGTGGAAAATTGCCCAGGTATGTCTTATGCCCCATCAACCTACTCTCAATCATAGAATCATAGAAAGTTACAGCACGGAAGGAGGCCATTTCGGCCCCTCATGTCCACGCCGGTCAATCATCAGCAAAGTGATGGAAGGTGTTGTCGACAGTGCTATCAAGCAACACTTACTCACCAATAACCTGCTAACCGATGCTCAGTTTGGGTTCTGCCAGGACCACTTGGCTCCCGACCTCATTACAGCCTTGGTCCAAACATGGACATGAGAGCTGAATTCCAGAGGTGAGGTGAGAGTGACTGCCCTTGACATCAAGGCAGCATTTGACCGAGTGTGGCAACAAGGAGTCCCAGTAAAATTGAAGTCATTGGGTACCAGGGGGAAAACTCTTCACTGGCTGGAGTCTTTGGCAAATCCCCCACCATCAACATCCTGGGGGGTCACCATTGAACAAAAACTTAATTGTATCAGCCATATAAATACTGTGGCTACAAGAGCGGGTCACAGGCTGGGGTATTCTGCGGCAAGTGACTCACTTCCTGACTCCCCAAAGCCTTTCCACCATCTACAAGGCACAAGTCAGGAGTGTGATGGAATACTCTCCACTTGCCTGGATGAGTGCAGCTCCAACAACACTCAAGAAGCTCGACACCATCCAGGACAAAGTAGCCCGCTTGATTGTCACTCCATTCACCACCTTAAACATTCACTCCCTCCACCACCGGCGTACCGCGGCTGCAGTGTGTACCATCTGCAAGATGCACTGCAGTAACTCGCCAAGGCTTCTTCAGCAGCACCTCCAAAACCCGTGACATCTACTGCCTAGAAGGACAAGGGCAGCAGGCGCATGGGAACACCTCCAAGTTCCCCTCCAAGTTACACACCATCCTGACTTGGAAATGTATCGCCATTCCTTGATTGTCACTGGGTCAAAAATACTGGATCTCCCTCCCTAACAGCACTGTGGGAGAACCTTCACCGCAGGGACTGCAGTGGTTCAAGAAGGCGGCTCACCACCACCTTCTCAAGGCCAATTAAGGACGGGCAATAAATGCTGGCCTTGCCAGTGATGCCCACATCCCGTGAACTAACAAAAAATAACAATTATTGAATCCCCATTTGTGTAATTCTGCACGAGTTGTTAATGATGGGCCTTTAACAACTCCATAACAAGCACAAAAAAAGTTTCTCTTTTTCCTTTTAGCTAAACCCATTTTTGGACAGGAACAATTCTCAGAGCACTGAACTTTCTCCTTCTATTGATACCTCTATATGCACTTTTTCAAGAAATTGAATTAAAAAGAGAAGAAATTGTGGCACTAGTTTTGTGAAACTTTTTAGGAACATCAAGGGGGAAAAATTCAGTTGGTTTGCGCCTCCCATTAGCACCTTAAGGGGGCGCTAATGGGGCACAAAGCAACCAGCGCCCGGACACAGCGATGTTTGCGCCGCTCACAAAATTAACTAGACATTTTGCGGCGCCGCTAAACACTACCGCCACGATCTCCTGCGCCAGCAGATCGTGACATCAGTCAAGTGTGCAACGCCCCGGTAGCGCCCCGGACTAGATATTGAGAGGTGCCCCCTGCCTTACCGCCTGCTGCTAGCAACGACAAGTTGAGGGGAGCGTTTTGCAGTCAGGAAGGGACTGGGGGAGCGCTATTTAAAGGCAACCGCTTCCTGCCTTTTTTTGTTGGTGACATTTTTGCACCACGCATTCTCAGAGAGAGAGAGAGAGAGAGCGAAACACTTCTGGAGAGATTCAATGCTGTGTGAAGGAGTTTTGGGTACTGAGCCGCACTTTGCAGGTTCATTTTGATTTGCCCTTCCTTGTATCGATTTAGAAGAGACTGTGGGGGCTGCACTCTGAGCTCTTTCCCTTGTTCTCTCCATTGTTCTTTCCAGCAGATTTGATGTACAGGTCTCTCCAGGCTGAGATTCAAGGCTGCAATGAGCAGGATGTGGATGGAGAGCAAGATGAACCCTTCTCTTTAAGAACTGGCCGGCGCCATTGTGTCTGTGTTCCATTGCTGACTGACATCACATGAGCTTCGCCAGTGCTCTGAGGTAGCGCCTCGCTCCTCGGTCTTTCCGCCTTAAGACAGGTGTGAAGCGCCTGATTTAGCGCTCCAATCACCTCCAGGGGCAATAAAAGCCAAGTTTGCAGTCGGAGGCGATAATTAGCGCCAGGCGCTAATCTTTGCGCCCGGGCGATAATCGCGCCCCAAACGGGGCGCTACTGAATTTTCCCCCCCAAGTCACCACCAATTCCACTATCAACTGTATCATCTACAATACAGGTAGAAATAGGAAAGCTTGATAGAGGAAGTAGTTGGGTTGATGGTGGCGATGTTTTATTGGGTACCTTGTACTTCATTTTTGACTATACCACAATTTAGCGTGAGGGAAATACAGAAAGTGCATAGAGTAATACCAATCTTTTCAAATCCATCCTTTGGTGGGAATGTACTCACTTTTCTCACTTGTGATGTGGTATAAATGAGGTATAAAATCAACTCTATCACTCTTGTTTCCTATTTATCAAGTTGCTGAAGGAGGTTGTGATGCTTTTTTGTACATGGTGTATCATGGTATCAGTTTCTCTCTTTCTATCACAGTACATAAGGGATTAAAAGCCAGGTTGACTCACATTGGGGAAAGATGGGAAGTAAAACTGTTTCAAATTTTAAACTGGAACCCAATCCATCTCAAACCCACACACATCCGTTTTAAACGGAGATGAGACAAGAGGCGTGTATTGATTTCTTTGTGGGTTCAATGACGAGACATTTATGAAAGAGAATCTAAAGTTTGTTCAATCTATGTTAACAGCATTACAGGAGACACCATCTTAGAGATCCATCTAAAACGAAACTAAAACTAAACTGCTTGTCTCTCACATGCCCTCTGCTGGTCAGGCATAAATAATCAATCAGGCAAATATGCTGGTAAGGCATAAATAATCAAACAGGCAAATACCATCACTATTTGCTGATATCATTACATCTCCCTTTCTTAAAACAAAAGTATTTTACTTTTATCTAACAACATGTTTTCTTTGTATTACTCTGCATTTTAACTGTAACACTTAATGAACTTACATTATCATTATCTTTGTCAAGGTTTTTTAACCTTGTTTTGTGTGTTCACATGAAATATGAAAATACACTAGAACTTGAAGAGAGAATAAGATAACATTACTTCCTTCTATAACAAGAGTCCTTAAACTTGCTTAATGAGTCTCTCAGGAGGCTTCACGTGCCTTGAGGATTTTCTGATTGATTGTCCTTGAATCTGAGTTGTTGTTTCAGATGATGATTTCTCAGCTGTGTGATCCGGTTGTTCAACAGTATCAGTCTTTTGACCTGCTGTGTGATCAGGTTGTTCAACAGTATCAGTCTTTTGACCTGCTGTGGCTGGTCCCATGAGAAGATCCCGATGATTTCTTCTCAGAACAGCACCCTCATCTGTCTGAATGGTGTATGATCTTGGTTGAACTTCACTCAGGACAGTTCCCTTCTGAGTCCATATGTTTGTTTTGTCTTTGAACCTTACTTGGTCACCAGTGTGGAGTTCAGGTAGGTTTTGTGTTCCTCTGTCATAGTAGTACTTTTGCTTTTCTTTCTGTTGTTCTTTGAACTTCCTCACTTTCTCCCCCTCTTTAGTTTTCAGGAGGTTCTCCGGGATGGGTAGGTTTGACCTTAGCAGACGTCCCATAAGGAGTTGGGCTGGTGACATACCACACTCGAGCGGCGTTGTGCGGTATACAAGCATGCTCTGGTAGAAGTCAGTTCCACTGTCTTTTGCCTTGTACATCAGTCTTTTCACTGTCTGGACCGATTTTTCCACTAGTCCATTGGACTGTGGAAAGTGAGGGCTTGACGTTGTGTGGACAAAGTCCCACTCTTTGGCAAAGTGTCGGAAACTTGCATTGTAAAACTGGGGTCCATTGTCTGTGAAGACCTCGCTTGCCACGCCATGTCTGGAGAATATGGCTTTCATACATGTTATCACAGCATCTGCAGTGGTGGTGTACAGTCTACAAACCTCTGGATACAGGGAGTAATAGTCTGTGACTACAAGATAGTCCTTCCCTTGACATACGAATAGGTCAGCGCCTACCTTCTGGTAAGGTCTGTCTGGCACTGGGTGTGGCTTTAGTGGTTCTACCGGATTGCTTGCTCGATATTTCAGGCATATTGTGCAGTTTGACACCTCATTTGTCACATCTTGGTTGATTCGTGGCCAGTACATCACCTCTCGTGCTCTTTTCTTACACTTTTCGATTCTCAGATGTCCTCCATGGATCCTTTTTAGCATCTCTTTTCTCAGACTCTTTGGGATAACTATTTTACTTCCTTTGTAGATGATGTCTTCGACCACTGATAGTTCCGCCCTGCAGTTCCAGTACCCTGCCATGTCAGGTGAGCAGTCTTGCTTCATGTTGGGCCATCCATCCAAGATGCTTTTCCTCAGTCGTCTCATTGTTTCATCTTTGTTTGTCTCAGTCTTTATGAGCTCCATTTTTGCATCTGCTATGGGCAGTGCACTTGTGATCATGTCCACGTAGGCATTCACTTTTTCATCCATTTTGGTGATTGCGGGCTCTCCTGGGTCAACAGCTCTGGACAACGTGTCTGCTGTATACATCAGCTTACCCGGTGTGTACGCAACATTCAGTGTATAGCATTGCAGCCTGATCATCATTCTTTGTATTCTAAGCGGACAGCTATTTAGTGGCTTTTGGAACAATGCAATCAAGGGCTTATGGTCAGTCTCTACACTGATTGCTTGTCCTGCCACAAACTGGTGAAATCTTTCACAGGCGTATGTGATGCTGAGCAGCTCCTTTTCTATTTGAGCATATCGCGTCTCTGCGTCTGTCATTGAGCGCGATGCATATGCAATAGGTTGCCAGTAGTCATATTTTTGCAGAAGAATGGCACCGAGCCCACTCTGTGATGCATCTGATGATATCTTGATGGGTCTCGCTGGGTCATAAAACCTCAGAACTGGTTCCTCTGTGAGCAGTTTCTTTAGATCGCTCCATGACTTCTCATGCTCATGATTCCATTCCCATTCTATGTTCTTTTCAGTTAGTCTTCTCAGTGGCGCCATCTTTTCTGAGAGGTTGGATATGAATTTACCCATATAGTTGATCATTCCATTAAACCTCTGCACGTCCTTTTTGCATTGTGGCTTTGGCATATTCTCAATGGCGGACACCTTTCTGGGATCTGGTCTGATGCCCTCACTGCTAAGGATATCTCCCATGAATGTCAGTTCTGTCACCCCGAGCTGGCATTTCTCTCTATTCAGCTTCAGGTTTGTTTTCCTTGTTGCTTCCAGCACTTTTTTCAGTCTCTCGTCATGCTCAGTTCTCGTGGTTCCCCATACTATGATGTCATCCATTGATGTATCAACTCCCTCCAAGTGCTCATAGATCATATGGATAGTTTTGTGATATACTTCAGGAGCTGAGGCAATGCCAAATGGTAACCTTAGGAATCTGTATCTGCCAAATGGACTGTTGAACGTGCACAGTCTTGAACTTGCCTCGTCCAATTTCATCTGCCAAAATCCTGATGATGCATCTAACTTGCTGAAATACCTTGCATTTGCAAACTGTGACATGATTTCCTCACGTGTAGGAAGCTTGAAGTGCTCTCTCTTTATTGCTCTGTTTAGATCTCTTGGATCCAGGCAAATTCTGAGCTTTCCATTCTTTTTGTCCACAACGACGAGGGAACTCACCCACTCAGTTGGCTCATCTATCTTCTGAATCATGTTCAGGCTTTCCATCCTGTCCAATTCTGCCTTCAGTTGCTTTTGAAGAGCAAACGGAACTTTTCTGCATGGATGTATGACCGTTGGCATACTTTTATCTACTCTGATCGTGTGTTCTCCTGGAAGGCAGCCTAGACCCTGAAATAGGTCGTTGTACTCTTTCATGAGTTCATCATAGACTGTCTCTCCTTCGCTTTCCACAACGAGGACTCTCTTTACCAGGTTCAGTCTCTCACAGGCTATTAAACCTAGTATGGCTTGCACATCCTTTGGCACCATGATTAATGCTAGCGTGTGCTCTCTGTCCTTGTGTGTCACTTTGACAATGCATTTTCCTTTCACTGGTATATTAGTACCTGAGTATCCTGTCACTTTCACTTTTATTCCATGTATCTTTGGTCTGGGTCTAATTTTCATAAAATCAGTCTTTGATATCACATTAACTTGTGCTCCAGTATCCAATTTAAATGGAATGTGTATGTCATTCACTTTTAGTGTCAACATCCAGTCTCTTTTTTCTTTTTTGTTTTCAGACATGACATCTACATAGAACTCCTCTATCTCGCTTTCATCTACTGCATGGACCTTGCTTTGTTGCGCTTGGTTCTTACAGCAACGGGCATAATGGTTGTTTTTGTTGCAACTATTGCATGTTTTACCATATGCTGGACACTTTTTTGGTGGATGCTGTGTACCGCATCGACTACATGACTTTCGATTGCCCCTTTTATTTTTGTTCGCTGGCCACGCCTCTTTTTTCACATTGGCGCTCTTTTTGTTAAACGGTTTGTGTCCCTTCTTTCTCACTGCATCCATGTTGCAGCTACTGTCACTGAACAGCTCTTTTGCCTGTGACTTCACAGTCTCTGTAGCCCTACACAGTGCTATGGCTTTTCCCAGGTCTAGATTTTGCTCTCTTAGCAGTCTTTCCCTTAGACCATTATCTGGAATACCACACACCAGTCTGTCTTTTATCAGCGAGTCTGTCAGTCCCCCAAATTCACATCTTTTGCTTCGGTTTCTCAGTTCAGTCACATACTGATCAATAGTCTCTCCCGTTTTCTGTACACATGTGAAAAATCTGTGCCTCTCAAATGTCACATTATGTTTAGGTATGCAGTAGGCCTCAAACTGTTCCATTATTTTATCCAGCTTCATATTGTCTCCATCAGCAGCGAATGTGAAGTTATTATACACCTCCAGCGCTTCATCACCCATGACATGTAAGAACACTGACGCTTTCATTTTATCACTTTTCTCGTCAGCTCCGATTGCCGCTATATACAATTCCAAACGTTGTTTGAATCTCCTCCAATTTTCAGCCACATTACCTGTCAACTGAAGCTTCGCCGGTGGGTGTAAACCTTCCATTTTTCACTTCGTTAGCTAGTCTCCAATGGTAAGTAACGATGTTCTCTTTTGGCTTGGTAATATGTGGAGAGCTGATTTAACTTCAGATTTTTCCTCTTCATCTCTTTCAATCACTTCTGACACCATGTATTGATTTCTTTGTGGGTTCAATGACGAGACATTTATGAAAGAGAATGTCTTTTAATCTAAAGTTTGTTCAATCTATGTTAACAGCATTACAGGAGACACCATCTTAGAGATCCATCTAAAACGAAACTAAAACTAAACTGCTTGTCTCTCACATGCCCTCTGCTGGTCAGGCATAAATAATCAATCAGGCAAATATGCTGGTGAGGCATAAATAATCAAACAGGCAAATACCATCACTATTTGCTGATATCATTACAAGGCGGGCAACCAATCTGTTCTCAGGAAGCGGGTTGGTCATTGAAACCTTTTAAAAAGACTGTGTGCCTCCATTTTAACAAGGTTTCTATTTTTATCCCATGCTGGCCGGTATTCCTGGGCTACGGGAAGCCCGGCAGGTAAAAGGAGGTGAGAAGGGTGGGAATGCTTCCTCCCGGCCCACCAAGGTTACCCCATAAACGCCCCCGCCCCCTCCACGATCACTTCCCCTTACTCCCACAATCACTAACCCCCCAATCTCTCCCGACCCCCCACAATCTCCTCCGCGATCTGCCAGCTTTCCCAACGTCCCCGCGATCACCCATGATCACCCCCGACCCCCGAATCCCCACGATCACTCCTGACCACACTCTACCCACCCACACCCCAACACCACGAAACCCACCTGCTCCTCGGCTGCGACCTTTTCCAAAGTTTTCCTTGCTGGACAGCCAGCCAAGCCTATCAGTCAGGGTGGCTTTCAGGCGGGGAACCTGGTAAAAATACATCACGCACGTCAAGGAGCAAAACCCGCACTTCCGGGTTTCCCAAACAGAACCCCTCCCACCCCCGCTCCGAAACCTCGCCCAGTAAAAATCGGGTTCTTAAATAATGTTTTGAAACATAGTGACAATAGACTAGATGTTAGCTGAGATTTCCCAGTAACACAGCTGGAAGTATGCTGGTGCAGTTTTGCACCACCAAACCGACCCATGGCTGATGCTTGTTAGTTTGATTTACATTTTTTTGGATAGGTTCCTATTGCTATTTCTGCCTGTGCTTGGAAGCTCAGCACTGGAGGAGAAGGGAAATGACTATTGCCACAGCCATCTGCAGCAGCTTAAAGGGACAGACAGCCTTGAAGAACAGTGAAGCCTCTGACTGCTATAAAACAACTTCAGTGCTGGATCTGTGCATTGATTATCCTTGCATTGATTGCACTCACTGCTGTCCAGCATCCTCAAGGTGATAATGATGGAAAATGCAATGTATGATCTTGCTCTGTCATTATCACTTCACTTAATGCACCCATCTTACATTTAGGTGGATGCTTTTAGTGTCTGTTGGAAGAACAGAAAACCATAACTGACTTAAAAATGGGGGGAATCCAATGTAATGGGTCCATGTGAAATTATTGTACCCTTGTCCTCCCTAATATCACAGCAAAACTAATGCAAAGGCAGAAGAAAATCCTGCTTGTTATGTTTGTGTACGGTTCCTGTGGGAGGAACCAAAAAATTCGATTCACAGAATCATAGAATCTTCCAACACAGAAGGAGGCCATTTGGCTTTTTGAAAGAGCTGTTCAATTTAGTCCCACACCCCAGCTCTTTCCCCATAACCCTGCAAATTAGACCTCTGCAAGTACATGTCCAATCTGAATCCACCACCCTTTCAGTACCAGATCCTAACAGCCCTCTGTGTGAAGACATTTCTCCTCATTTCCCCTCTAGCTCTTTTGCCAATTATTTTAAATCTGTGACCTCTGTTTACAGACCCACTTGTCAGAGGAAATAGTTTCTCCCTACTGTTGTGTATGTAATATGTGTGCTACTTTGAACCTATGGACAGGACTGCACTACTTGTTGGGCGTAGTGATACGCAGTACCACTCCTGGCCATAGGGGTATAAATAGTACTGTGGGTACTGATCTCCCCTCAGTTCCCGCCTGTGGGCATGAAGTAAAGACCTATGTATAGTCCCTACCTCCAACCAGTAAAGACCTGTTTGAGTTATACGTTTAAGTCTTTGTGTTAATTGTTCAATACAATACACATACTTAACACTGGCGACGAGTCTGATTCGGACCCTGCGGCAGTCACTCCACGGCAGCTTCGTCCACAGCCAGGACGTTGCAGAGAGGTTTCCACCCTCTCCACCCCACTGGAAGACATCCTGACCTCGGAGCCTCCATCGGCGACCGTCAGCTTCTTCTCCAGCTTGGTGGTGGGTAAGCCGTTGTCTGAGCCGGGCAGCGACGCGACAGGCAGTCGACCGCGTTGGCCGCACGAACGGGGCTGGGGGAGCTGGAGGAATAGGGCGCGAGAGCCGCTTCGAGCGGGAGGCGTTTCAACAGAGCGATCACATCTCCTGATAAGAGCCGAGAGCCGCTTCGCGATCCAGCGATCGCATCCGCAGATAAGGGCCGCACTCGGGGGCTGAAGGGAGACAGCGTCGGGGGACGGGTGAAGACCGCCAAGCGCGGGAAAACCGCCATTTTGTGAGCGGAGGACGACGGCAAGAGCGGGAAGCCGCCATCTTTGATAACAAGTAAAGAAAAGAAAATCTGAGAAATTGCAAATCTACAATGCCTAAACACGGGAATATTAGCACCTTTGATAGTGACCTCGAAGATTGGGCCATATATGTTGAAAGAGTAAAAAATTATTGTAAGGCCAATAAAATTCGTGACCAAGATAAAGCTCTAACATTATTAAATTTAATGGGTGCGAAGACATACGGGCAATTGAAACACCTGTTATCACCAGATGAACCGGCGGATAAGACGTTCGATGAGATTGTTACTGTCCTGAAAGATCATCTAAACCCCACGCCGCTGATGCTAGCGGAACGATTTAAATTTTACGACAGAAGGCAGCTACAGCATGAAAGCAATGCTGATTATTTGCTGGAATTGCGTAAATTAGCGAAATATTGCCAGTTTGGAACGGGACTGGCAGAGGCACTTCGAGACAAATTTGTGTGTGGTTTATTTAAACAGGATACACAAAAGCGACTGCTCAAGGAGAATGAGCTGACGCTTGAGAAGGCGGTCACTATGGCAGCAGCACACGAAGCCGCAGCGAGAGGCACGGCAGTAATGCAGCTACGGTCACCGGAGCTCAGTGCACACAAATTGGGTGTGAGTTCTGGCAAATGTTATCGTTGTGGAAAGACAACGCATGATCAGAACCAGTGTTGGTTTAAAAACCAAGAATGTAGAACTTGTGGTAGGCTTGGACATATAGCTAGAGTATGCAGGTCAGGGAAGAAGACCAGCAACAAGAAGTCACCGCAAGGAAAATACGCAAAGGTACACAAGGTGACCGAACAGGAGTCCGATTCAGACGCTAGCAGTAATGAACTGGCTAGCTTAAGCTGTAATGAACTGGCTAGCTTAAGAGTACTCAACGCTGGTAAGGGTGCAGACCTCCAGACAATTTGGGTCACTCTTCAGATAGAAGGAGTCCAAGTAAAACTGGAATTGGACACTGGATCGGCATTGACGGTCATAAATAAGAAAGATTACGGAAAGTTATTCCAACATATTCCCCTACAGGATACGGGGATTATATTGAAAACATACACGGGGCAAAGAGTGTACCCCATCGGGAAAATAGAGGTTGCAGTGGTCCACAAGGGCGAAGACAGTCAAATAATGGACTTATATGTGATATCTGAAGGAGGTCCTCCACTACTAGGACGGGAGTGGATTAGGAAAATGAATATGGACTGGCATTTCCTACAAACAATAACGAGTGAGAACTCGGTGAAGATAGTCGGCCTAGACTCTGGAACGGATGATGGTAAGCCCAACTCAGGTGCAAAAGACAAAGTTTCAGCACAGAATTCCACTGAGCAACAACAACATAGTTTAACTGTGGATTCTGAGTCTGGCAAGTCTACTGATGTGCCCATTTCTGAGGGACACCGGGCTCGAACTCAACTCCATTTCAAACTACAACAGCAATTAGAACAAATGCTTCGCCGTTGTGAGCAAGAGTTGAATGCAACGAAAGAGTTCTTTGATATAGAGTTGGAGAATCTGGAAAGACAACAGAAGCAGCTGATGGAGAAAATGGAGCAGGAGCACACAAAACGTCTGATGTCAGAGGAGTTAACGGTCAGCCAACTCCTGCATATGCTGAAGGACAGGACTCTGAAATGGGAAAAACTTGAACACGAACTTCAATATTCAAACGAAAGGGGTTCGGAGCTCTCAAAGGTTATTGGAAGAGCTGAGGTGGCAACACAGACTGAGATGACTGCAACAGAGCAGCCCTTGGATGCCAAAAGTACGCTGACTCACGTCAACGTAGAACAACAGACCGCTGAAACAGCTGCTCCGGTAGAGGGATTGAATAGTCCGATCAATCAATCTCCAAAAGAAGTTGAAGTAGTAAAATCTCAAATGAGGTCATCAGTAAACGACTTGCTGAAAGCCCAGAAAAAGCTGGATGAAGAGGTACGCATGAAGAAGTCTCTTCAGGAAAGATGTCTGGACTTGGAACAAAAGCTGGCTAACGCCCAGCTGGGTATGGAGGAAATAGAAGACCCTCTCGCTGGCCTAGATCAGGACGACACCGAATATTACTATGTCCTGTCCTGCCCAACTTGTAACTTCGACTCCCACCATACAGAAATCATGGAGGAGCACCGAAAGTCTACGGAACATCGGGAGAAGGTGGCTCTACTACGGAAAAAGGAGGGAGAGAAGGAGGAACTGCGCATGCAGCTGGCAGCTGACAGTGGAGCCCAGAGAGTCTCCAAGAAGCAGAAAAGGAAAAGTCGAAACAGAAGATGACCCATCTGAACCATTATTACCTCTACCAGATCACACACGTGGTCCCTCCGAACGGAGCCAATTCAGTTCGGAAGTTCAAACTGTTAAATCCATGGAAGGACTATTGAATGAGTCACTCCAGCAACGTGAACCGACTCCACCACAGAGATTGAATCTGTGAACTGTTTTCCGCAGAGACTGAATCTGTGATCTGTTTTGACATGAAGTTATCTATGTATCTATGTTATTCTGTTATGTAAACCTGAAGTTATATATGTATATATGTTATTACGTTATGTTAAATGGGGAGATGACTGTAAAGCTAGGAAGGGAGGAATGTTGTGTATGTAATATGTGTGCTACTTTGAACCTATGGACAGGACTGCACTACTTGTTGGGCGTAGTGATACGCAGTACCACTCCTGGCCATAGGGGTATAAATAGTACTGTGGGTACTGATCTCCCCTCAGTTCCCGCCTGTGGGCATGAAGTAAAGACCTATGTATAGTCCCTACCTCCAACCAGTAAAGACCTGTTTGAGTTATACGTTTAAGTCTTTGTGTTAATTGTTCAATACAATACACATACTTAACACCTACTTGCTCTATCAAACCCCTCATAACTTTTTATATCTCTATTAGGTCTCCCCTTAGCTTTCTCTGCTTAATGAGAACAATCCCAACTTCTCCACTCTCTCCACATAACTGAACACCCTCATCCCTGGTATCATCCTGGTAAACCTCCTCTGTATCCTCTCCAAGGCCCTTGACATCCTTTCTAAAGCATGGTGCCCAGAATTGGACACAGTACTCCAGCTGAGGCCTCACCAGAGATTTGTAAAGGTTAGGCATGACTTCCTAGTTCTTGTATTCAATTATCCTATTTACAAAGCCAAGTATCCCATACGGTTTCTCAGCCGCCTGATCAACTTGCCCTGCTACCACCAAATTAATGAATATGCACCCAGGTCCCTCTGTTCTTACACCCCCTTCAAAATAGTTCCACTTCGATTATTCTGCCTCTCCAGGTTATTTCTCCCAAAGTACATTACTTTACACTTAGCCGCATTAAATTGCATCTGCCAAGTGTCTGCCTATTTCATCAGTCCTAGTATCATGCTCACTATTTACTATGCTGTCAAGATTTCTATTGTCCACAAACTTCAAAATTGTACTCCCTATACCCAAGTCCAGGTCATTTATATATAACAAGAAAAGCAATGGTTCTAATACTGACCTCTGGGGGACCCCACTGCATACTTCCATCCAGTCAGAACAACATCCACTCACCACTACTCTCTGCTTCCTATCCCTGAACCAATTACGGACCCAAGCTGCCACGGTCCCTTTAATACCATGTGCTTCTATTTTCCAAATAAGTCTGTTATCAAATGCCTTTGAATGTCCATATATACATCTACTGCACTACCTTCATCAATGCTCTCTGATACTTCATCAAAGATCTCAATCAGATTAGTCAGACACAATTTGCCATTAACAAATCAGTGCTGGCTGGCTGCGAAATTCAACTCCTTAGCGCCCGTTTTTTGGCGCTTCGGGTGCCATTTTGTGCCAAAAATGGTGTCTGCGCCTTGCACACACACTTCTGGTGAGGGCCACTGAGGCTCTGTATGCAAAGAGAGGTGAATACATTTCATTCTCTCTTGCCAGAGAGAAGCAGGCAGAGTGAGCACGCAGCTTCACCAGGATAGCAGGCGTCCCCACGGATCAGGGTCCCATTGACAGCACACATGTCGCTTTGCGGGCGCCGCATGTGAACACGAAGATGTACCGCAAATGGAAGGGATTCCACTCCCACAATGTCCAGCTGGTGTGCGACCATACTCAGCGTATCATGCAGGTCAATGCTCGGTTCTGTGACAGTCCGCTGTACCATCTGCATTTGAGCCACTACAACAAAGCAGAGGGTAGCTACTGGGCAACAAGGGCTATCCGCTGACCACCTGGCTCATGACTCCGATGTGCAACCCAAGCACACCTGAGCAGCATGCGTACAATGGAAGCCATGCTGCCACACGGAATAGAAACATAGAAGATAGGAGCAGGAGTAGGCCATTCGGCCCCTTGAGCCTGTTCCGCCATCTAATGAGATCATGGCTGATCATCCAAATTCAGTACCCTATCCCTGCTTTCTCTCCATATCCCTTGATCCCTTTAGCCTTAAGAAATATATCTAACTCCTTCTTGAATATATTTAATAAGATGGCCTCAACTGCCTTCTGTGGTAGAGAATTCCACAGGTTCATCACTCTCTGGGTGAAGAAATTCCTCCTCATCTCAGTCCTAAATGGCTTACCCCTCATCCTTAGACTGTGACCCCTGGTTCTGGACACCCCTGCCATCAGGAACATCCTTCCTGTATCTAGTCTGTCTAGTCCTGTTAGAATTTTATAAGGTTCAATGAGATCCCCTCTCATTCTTCTAAACACCAGTGAATATAAGCCTAATCGACCCAATCTCTGTTCATACGTCATTCCTGCCATCCCAGGTATCAGTCTGGTGAATCTTCGCTGCAGTCCCTCCATGGCAAGAACATCCTTCCTCAGATAAGGTGACCAAAACTGCACACAATACTCAAGGTGTGGTCTCAACAAGGCCCTGTTCAACTGCAGCAAGACATCCTTGCTCCTGTACTCGAATCATCTCGCTATGAAGGCCAACATACCATTTGCCTTCTTAACCGCCTGCTGCACCTGCATGCTTACCTTCAGCGACTGGAGCACAAGCACAACCAGGTCTCATTGCGCCTGTTTTTGCCACCAAAGTGGATAAACTCACATTTATCCACGTTATACTGCATCTCCCATGCATCTCCACAATCACCCAACCTGTCCAAATCATACTGGAGCTTCTCTGCATCCTCCTCACAGCACACACGCCCACCCAGCTTTGTGTCGTCTGCAAATTTGGAGATATTACATCTAGTTCCCTCGTCTAGATCATTAATATATAATGGCCCAGAAATTCGGGTCGGGGGCTTCCCGCGGGTGTAAGCCCCCGACCTGCACTTACCTAGCGCGCCGGCAGTTGAGCTGTAGGGCCCCGTGGAATTCCGCTCCGGGGCCTGGCTCAGCTGCAGGTGCGCTCTGCTTGCATGTCCCAGGGGCGTAGTTAGCACGATGCGTCCCCTGGGATCACGTGGGCCATGGGCAGCCAATCGGAGGAGGGAAAAGCCCATTCATAAGATTGACAGGTAAACCTGTCATAACTTATAAATACTAAGGGCCCAAAATAGCAGCAAACCTTCAAATAATTTTTTTTTAAAAATCACACATTTTAAATAAAGTATAAATTACATTAAATAACTAAACGGGAAAACCTGTAAAAAAAAACGTAAGTTCAAAGCGCACACGCAGACTCCCCTGCGCGTGCATTTGACCTCTGAACCTCTTCGTTCAGAGGATCGGAAGTGCCGGTTTCCCGCGCATGCGCAGTGCATGCAGGGAACCGGCAATTCCATTCGGCCTACGGGTGAGTACCCAGCGCGTACTCACCCGGGGAGAGACGAATTTCTGGGCCATTGTGAATAGCTGGGGTCCTAGCACCGTTCCCTGCGGTACCCCACTAGTCACTGCCTGCCACTCGGAAAAAGACCCGTTTATTCCAACTCTTTGCTTCCTGTCTGCCAACCAGTTCTCTATCCAAGTCAGTACCTTACCCCCAATCCCACCTGCTTTAACGTTGCACGCCAACCTCTTATGCGGGACCTTATCGAAAGCCTTCTGAAAGTCCAAATACACCACATCCACTGGTTCTCCCTTATCTATTCTACCAGTTACATCCTCAAAAAATTCCAGTAGATTAGTCAAGCATAATTTACCTTTTGTAAATCCATGTTGACTTTGTCCGATCCTGTCACTGTTTACCAAGTGCTCTGCTATTACATATTTTATAATGGACTCTAGCATTTTCCCGACTACCGATGTCAGGCTATAATTCCCTGTTTTCTCTCTACCACCTTTTTTAAATAGTGCGGTTACATTAGCTACCCTCCAATCCATGGGAACTATTCCAGAGTCTATTGAATTTTGGAAGCTGACCAGCAATGCATGTATTATTTCTAGGGCCACTTCCTTAAGTACCCTAGGATGTAGATTATCAGGCCCTGGGGATTTATTGGCCTTCAATGCTGCAAATTCCCGAACATCATTTCCCTACAAATACTGATTTCATTCAATTCCTCCCTCTCATTAGACCCTATATTCCCCGACATCTCTGGGAGCTTATTTGTGTCCTCCTTTGTGAAGACAGAACCAAAGTATGTATTTAATTGGGTTGCCATTTCTTTGTTCCCCATTATAAATTCCCCTGATTCTGACTGCAAGGGACCTACGCTTGATTTCACCAATCTTTTTCTCTTCACATATCTATATAAGCTTTTACAGTCAGTTTTTATGTTCCCTGCAAGCTTACTCTCATATTCTATTTTCCCCTTCTTAATTAATCCCTTTGTCCTCCTTTGTTGAATCCTAAACTGCTCCCAATCCTCAGGTTTACTGCTTTTTCTAGCCAATTTATATGTCCTCTCCTTGGATCTTATGCTAGCCCTAATTTCCCTTGTTAGCCACGGTTGAGTCACCTTTTTTGTTTTATTTTTATGCCAAACAGGGATGAACTAATTCTGTAGTTCATCCGTGCGATCTTTAAATGTTTGCCATTGCCTATCCACCATCAACCCTTTAAGAAACGTTCCCCAATCCATCCTAGCCTACTCATGCCTCATGTAGTGTATGTATCTTTAAGAGAGAACTACTTTTACAGCTCCTGTATACTGTAGTACCGGCAGTGACCACACCTGTATATAAGCCTTGAGCATGCCTCTGTACCCCCAGTCTTGAGACTACCCTACTCCAAAAAACACCTGTTGATTGTTAAGTTACAGCATCCGTGTAGTTATTGAAAAACATCATACTCCCAGAATCACGGATCTAACAGTGGCGACGAGTGTCGATTCGAATCTACCTGCAACTTTGCATTTCCCTTCGAGGATTCGCTCCGGGAGGGCGGTGGAAGAAAGTCGAGGCCAGAAGCACGGGCGTCGACCGCGAGCAACTGCCCAGTCGTCCGGCAGAGAGTGAACATCGCAGGGGAGGCTGTGGAGAGCCGGGCTTGGTTCCCCAGCCACGACGATCAGCAACAGACTGACAACAGGTACAGCGCAGACCCTTCCCAGACAGCGGCGGCTGGAGCCGACCGACGGCAGAGAAAAAGCCGAGCAGCGTCGACGGGGTAAGAGAGAGGGTGAAGCGCACAGGGCGCAGCCGGGGGTTGAAAACCGAGCGGCGTCGAGGAAAAACAAAATGGAGAGAGAGAGGGTAAAGCAGCAGCCGGGTTCAGGACCGAGCGGCGGAAACGGGAAAGGTACACAGAAGAAAGAAAAAAAAACGCGCAGAGCACAGCCAGGGCTCAAGGGCTGAACAGTGTCCGCAGGGAGAAGAAGGGAGAGCGCGGGAGACGCCATTGAGCCACGGAGAAGAAGGACGAGCATGGGAGACGCCATTTTTAGAAGCTGCAGCGGAGAAGAAGGGCGAGCGCGGGAAGAAAGGAAAGTGCGGGAGATGCTATTTTGTGCCAGCGGAGAAGAAGGGAGAGCGCGGGAGACGCCATTTTTGACAGTTAAACCACACCCAGGGATGCCAAAGAGTGGCAGTATCTCTACGTTCGACAATGAAGTCGAAGATTGGGCGACATTTGTGAAACGTATTGAGGTGTACTGCAGGGTGAATGAAGTGCCAGATGCTAGGAAAGCACTGGTTTTGTTAAATTCCATGGGTGCAAAAACTTATGGGTTACTGTGAAACCTAATAACCCCAGAGAAGCCCGTGGATAAGAACTTCGAAAGCATAGTAGAAATCCTACAGGACCACTTAAACCCCACACCGCTGCTCATAGCAGAAAGATTTAAGTTCCATAAAAGGAACCAACATAAAGACGAAAGCAATGCTGAGTACTTAACGGAACTGCGCAAGCTAGCGAAACACTGCCAGTTTGGAGTGGGACTAGTAGATACGTTAAGGGACAAGTTTGTGTGTGGGCTTCAAAGTGAAGGAACCCAGAAACGGCTTCTATCAGAAAAGGATCTTACGCTGGACAAGGCTTTCAGCATGGCAGTATCACATGAAGCAGCCACAAGGGGCGCTGCAGAGATACAACGGAGACCGCAAGAATATGGCACCAATGAAACGTCCTATGGAACAGGGAAGTGTTATCGCTGCGGCAGAACAACACACGACCAGAAGGATTGTTGGTTCAAGGACCAAGTGTGCAGACAGTGTGGAAAAGCAGGACACATAGCAAGAGTCTGCAGGTCTGGGAAGAAAACCAACAGCAAGAAATCTCCACAGGAGAAGTACAAAAAGGTACATAAGGTGATGGACAGTAGTTCAGACGAACAGAAAAGTGATACAGACTCCGGAAGCAAGGAGCTGGGTTGTCTGAAACTACATAAGGTAACCAAAATGGAGGATCACCAGAATATCTGGGTTACACTCAAGATAGACGGAGTCCAAGTGAAAATGGAATTGGACACAGGATCAGCCCTAACAGTCATAAACCAAAGGGACTACAAGTGGCTATTTCCACATATACCCTTGAAAGCTACAGAGATCGTCTTGAAGACGTACATGGGGCAAAAAGTCTACCCCAAAGGAAAAATAAGGGTGAAAGTGATATACAAAGGCCAGGAAATACCTAAAATGGACTTATATGCATTGCCAGATGGGGGACCACCACTACTAGGACGTGAGTGGATCGGAAGGTACAATTAGATTGGCATTCCATACAGGCACTGAAGGTTGAGGCCAAAAAGGATGACAACGTCACCTGGAGGACTGTCAAAAATGCTAACTGATGCAAAAGAAGTGTTCCAGGAGGGATTCGGAACACTAAAAGGCATAACAGCAATGATTAAAATAGAGGAAAATGCAAGCCCAAAGTTTCTTAAGGCCAGACCAGTGCCTTATGCGATCAGACCAGCCGTCGAAGCAGAGCTGGAAGGGTTGGAACGTTCAGGAGTACTGTCCAAAGTAGACTGGAGCGAGTGGGCTACACCCATCGTTCCTGTAATGAAGAGGTCGTTGAGTAATACGCCTGGGGAACGAAAGAAGGTCCGCATCTGTGGGGATTTTAAGGTGACAGTGAACCCAGTCCTTCACACGGTACAATATCCGCTTCCACGAATTGAGGATATTTTTGCCTCGCTATCTGGAGGTAAACGCTTCACCAAAATTGATCTAGCCAAGGCGTACTTGCAAATGGAGGTAGAAGAAGCCTCGAAACAATACCTCACGATCAACACTCATAAAGGTCTCTACCAATACAACCGGCTGGTTTTCGGGGTCGCATCAGCTCCAGCTATTTGGCAAAGGGCGATGGATCAAGTCCGGCAAGGGATTCCAGGGACCCAGTGTTATTTGGACGACATCCTGGTCATGGGCGAAAATGACAGTGATCACCTCGCCAACCTGGAGAAGGTGCTCACCAGATTAAAAGAATATGGGCTACGAGCTAATCGCCACAAGTGCGAGTTTTTCCAGAAGCAGATCTCGTATTGTGGCCACGTTATCGATGAAGAGGGGTTACATAAGTCCCCTGAAAAGATTGAGGCAGTAGTCAAGGCTCCAGCACCGGAAAATGTGTCACAACTGAGGTCGTTCCTCGGGCTGGTAAACTACTACCATAAGTTCTTACCAAATTTGTCTACGGTATTACACCCACTGAACACCCTACTGCAAACAGGGGTACCATGGAAGTGGAATGATGAACGTAAACGAGCTTTCCAGAAGTGCAAAGAATTGATCACATCAAAAGAGGTGTTGGCCCATTTCAACCCAGCACTACCAATTCGTTTGGCGTGTGATGCATCACCCTATGGTATTGGAGCGGTGCTGTCACACAAATTCCCAGACGGGTTGGAGAGGCCAGTAGCCTTTGCATCTCGATCACTAACCTCAGCCGAGCGCAACTACGCCCAGATTGACAGGGAGGCCCTCAGCCTAGTATGGGGAGTAAAAAAATTCAACCACTATCTGCATGGGCAGAAGTTCACCTTGCTGACTGACCACCAACCACTTGTCTCCATCTTTAATCCAAAGAAGGGCGTTGTGATGACTGCACAATGGTTACAAAGATGGTCCCTGTTTCTAGGGGCAAATCAATATGAAATAGAATATAAAGGCACGAAACAGCATGGAAACGCTGATGGGCTATCACGCCTGCCACTGCCTACTGTGGAGGAAGCACCAGCAGTGGACCCTATCGAGATATTTTATTTGTCAATAATTGAATGATTGCCAGTAACTAACGCGGATATAGAGAAGGAGACCCGCAATGATCCGACGCTGTCTTGGGTATATGATTTGACGGTGAGGGGATGGCCAACAAATGGTGACTCACTGTTGCCAGCATTCTCATCCAGAAGAGAACAGCTGTCAGTATGCCAGGGGACAGTGATGAGTGGATCCAGAGTGGTGATTCCACCCAAGTTAAGGGAGAGAGTGCTAAATGAGCTTCATGAAGGTCATCTGGGAGGGGTGAAAATGAAAAGCCTTGCTAGGGCTTATGTGTGGAGGCCGGGAATCGATCAACAAATCGAGGACCTAACCAAGAGCTGCTCAGGATGCCAGAAGGTCCAAAATGCACCACCACATGCCCCTCTACACCTATGGGAGTGGCCCGCCTCTCCATGGCAATGGGTGCATATAGATTTTGCTGGTCCATTCATGGACTCAATGTTCTGAATAGCAGTGGATGCTCACTCGAAATGGCCTGAGGTGATCAAAATGTCCTCAACCACTACAGAGAAAACGATTGCAGCCCTACGGACCATATTTGCCAGGAACGGCTTGCCAGAGCAGATTTGCTCTGATAATGGACCACAGTTTGTGTCCGAAGAGTTTCGGAAATTTATGAGAAGGAATGGGGTAAGGCATTACACATCCGCCCCGTATCATCCAGCCACAAATGGATTGGCTGAGAGGTTCGTACAAACCTTTAAAAAGGTGATAAAGGCCATGTGCGATGATGACATTCCACTACAGCACAAGGTGGACAATTTCTTATTAGCCTACAGAAATGCGACACATGCAGTTACCAACCAGACCCCGGCCATGATGTTCTTTAACCGAAGGTTGAGATCTCGTCTGGATTTGCTCAGACCAAATGTGCGAAGAAATGTTGAGGATAAACAATTCCAGCACATCAATGAGAAGCCGACAAGAAGCTTCAATGTTGGACAACCAGTCTTGGCCCGTGACTACCGAACAGAGAAATGGCAACCCGGAACGATATGCACAAGGCAGGGGCCATTAATGTACACAGTGGATGTCGGGGAGAAGATTGTGAGACGCCACGTCGATCAGATCTTAGCGTCACAGGAACGAGTCAACCCCATGACTCGCGTACCTGGGGATGAACCCGACATACCGGTAGCATCCACCTCAGAATGAGTAGCAGTGGAAACCGATGAACTAACCGACGAAAAGGGGCCAGAATCGCCTCCGCACCAAGAACAAGAACCGCAGGAAAGGCGCTATCCCGAAAGGATCAGGAAGCCGCCCCAAAGACTGAATCTATAAATGGACTATTGTTGTTTAATGTGCATGTTAAAGTGTTAATTGTTATTTGAATATTATGGGTACTACTAATCTAAAAGGGGAGGAATTGTAGTGTATGTATCTTTAAGAGAGAACTACTTTTACAGCTCCTATATACTGTAGTACCGGCAGTGACCACACCTGTATATAAGCCTTGAGCATGCCTCTGTACCCCCAGTTTTGAGACTACCCTACTCCAGTAAACACCTGTTGATTGTTAAGTTACAGCATCCGTGTAGTTATTGAAAAACATCATACTCTCAGAATCACGGATCTAGCACCTCATACCATCATAGTTTCCTTTATTTAAATTTAGAACCCTAGTCTCTGAGTCAGCTACGTCACTCTCCATCTTAATGAAGATTTCTATCATATTATGATCGCTCATCCCCAAGGGGCCTTGCACAACAAGATTGCTAATTAATCCTTTCTCATTACATAATACCCAATCTAAGATGGCTTGATCTCTAGTTGGTTCCTCCACATATTTGTCCAGGAAACCATACACTCTAGGAATTCCTCCTCCACAGTATTGTTACTAATTTGTTTCGCCCAATCTATATGTAGATTAAAGTCAGCCATTATAACTGCAGTGCCCTTATTACACGCGTCTCTAATTTCCCATTTAATGCCATCCCCAACCTCAGCATTACTGTTTGGGGGTCTGTATACAACTTCCACTAACATTTTCTGCCCATACAGATTCCACATCATCACAGCCAATATCCTTCCTTACTATGGTGTTAATCTCCTCTTTAACCAGCAATGCTACCCCGCCTCCTTTTCCTTTTTGCCTGTCCTTCCTGAATATTGAATACCCCTGGATGTTGAATTCCCTGCCTTGCTCACCCTGGAGCTATGTCTCCGTAATTCCAAGTACATCATATCCGTTTACATCTATTTGCACAACTAATTCATCCACCTTATTGCGAATGCTCCTCGCATTAAGACACAAAGCCTTCAGGCTTGTTTTTTTAACACTCTTAGTCCTTTTAGAATTATTATTTACTGTAGCCCTGTTTGATTTACACCCTTGATTTCTCTGCCTTCCACTTTTGATTTTCTCCTTCCTGTCCTTTGTTTCTATCCTTGCTTCCCTTCCTCTGTCTCCCTGCAAAGGTTCCCAAACCCCTGCCATTTTAGTTTAAACCCTCCTCAACAGCACTAGTAAACACACCCCCTAGGACATCGATTCTAGTCCCGCCCAGTTTGTACTGGTCCCACCTCCCCCAGAACCAGTTCCAATGTCCCAGGAATTTGAATCCCTCCCCCTTGCACCATTCCTCTAGCCACGTATTCATCTGAAATATCCTTCTATTTCTACTCTGACTAGCACGTGGCACTGGTAGCAATCCTGAGATTACTATCTTTAAATGTGATTGAGCAGACCAGTGGTGTCACTAACCAATGCTTCTGCTGCCTGGAACATGGTGGAGGAGCCCTGCAGTACTCAACAGAACACGTCTCAAGATTCGTCGTCTGCTGCATGCTGCACAATCTCGCCATCATGAGGGCACAGCACTTGCTACCAGACATTTGGAGACCAGCCGGGGAGGAGGAGAAGGAGAAGGAAGAGGAGAAGGAGGAGGAAGAAGAGGAGGATGAGAAAGGGGTGGAAGAGGATGAGGAAGATGAGGAATAGGAGGAGGAAGGGAGGAGGCAACCAACACAGCCTCAATCTGGCCGTTTTGTCCGTGATTGACTCATCCGACTGCGGTACCAGTGAATGAAACCCCAATTCCCCATTCACCAACAGTCCCACTCCTTACCTTCCCACTTTTACTGACCATCACAGCATCCTCATGGCCATAATGCTACAATAAAAGATTCCAAATCAAATTTATAAATCAAACCATCCAATATAACATACTTAAGTCAACTAATTACCCTTGTGCGTTCCCTTGGTGCCTGTCTTCCTTGTGCCTTTGCCTGTCCTAGTGCTCCTACGCAGTGCTACCCCAGTGGCTGCAGCATGGCTGGTGGAAGGCTGCTGACTTTCAGTGGGGAGACTGCAGATGGATTTGCAGGATGACTTCAAGCAGCTCTGGGCCTTAAAGGCTCAGCTGTAGACTGCACCACCTCGGCATGGGTGGCAGCAGTCTGGGCTGGCTGGCTGACAGGCAAATGCAAGGGCACTGGAGTGGCAGTGGTGGGAGGATGAATGCTGTCATCCTTAGAGAGGACAGTAGGTTCATGCTCCACGGAGCCACTGCCACTCCCCCGGGGTGGTGCCTCAGCAATCCTAGTAATCTGTTGGAGGACAGAATGCTGGACTGCTGTGACACCCTGCAAGCCCCTTTCAACACTGGTAACCGCAGCCATGATTGCAGCAGTTTGAGCCTGCATGACTTCAGTCTGAGCTTTTACTACAACAACCAGACATTGGGTGGCTTCTGCTGGTGCTGCAGTGGAAGCAGAGACATCAGCCATCAGACACTGTATCATGGTTGGGTCCACAAGTGCGCTAATGGAGTTGCCCACCACTTCCATCCTGGAAATCATGGGCTCCAAGTTCTGCACAATGCTCTCTGCTGGACTCCTCCATGCTCCTTGACATTGTGCGTAGGCTTTCTGGTAGGCCTGCCAATGCACCAAGCATTTCATTGTGCATACCCATTGACATAAGAAAACTACTAGGCACTTGGTCTGAGTATTAAACAAGGCTTTAATCAACTGTTTTTCAACATGGAGATCTAGTTGTGTCCTTCACTAGTTCCTGTTAAAGAATGTCCTGAGCAAGCTAGGCCCATATCCGAGTATTTATACTCTCCCTGGACAGCGCTACCAGCAGTATTATTTCAAATGTCATTCCACATGAATGACAAGATTCATGTCATTCTTCCCGCCTGAAAGATTGGTAGTCTGGCGGCTTCCTTCTACTGAATTAATCGGACTAAGAATAGACGCAGTTGTTTGGATCTCCATTGGAGGCCGGAAGGCACATCTCCTCGGACCATGTTTTGGTCCCTGGGTCACTTGGTTCGTACTGGCGGGCCGGCAGAGTCTGTGTCACCTTGATCGACCTGAGGGGGACTGGGGACATCGTGGCGCCGGGTGCGGGCCCCCACCGGTGCAGAGCTGGCTTCACCCTGCTCAGTAGTCAGTGACTGACCGGCGTTCTGGCTTCGGGTGGCCATCCCGCGGGGAGCGCTCTGTTCCCCGGGTTGATCCGGCGGAATAGCTGGCAGATCCCGTGACGTCCTGGGTAGGGCGTCATCCTCAGAGGAGCGCAGGGTATCGGCGTCATTAATACGGATCCCACTATCGATTGGGTCCATGGGACCAGTTGGGCAGGGAGCCAGATCCCAAAGTGACACTGTGGATTCCCGGCCATCAGGGTACCGCACGTGCGCGTACGTGGGATTGACATCCGTCAGTTCCACTTCGTCGACGAGGGGATCACTCTTAGAGGATCGGACAAATCTTCGGAGCAGCATGGGGCCAGGAGCTGCCAACCATGATGGTAGGGACGTCCCATGAGTGGAGCGGCGCTGGAACCCAAAGAATCGTTCGTGAGGAGTAACGTTGGTGGATGTAGAAAGAAGAGACCTGATGGAATGCAACGCGTCAGGGACCATAGTTTCCCACTGCTGGTCTGATAGGTTGTGTGACCTCAGTGCAAGATGAACAGCGTTCCAAACGATGGCGTTGTATCTCTCAACCTGTCCATTTCCAATAGGAGGATACAGTGTTGTTTTACTTGTGGCGATTCCCCATTGGGAAAGATAACTTTTGAGTTCGCTTGACATGAAGGAGGGACCCCGATCAGAGTGGATGAAATTGGCCATACCGCAAAGGGAAAAGACCTGATCGAGGCATTTGATCACTGTGGAAGTAAGCATATTTGGACAGGGGAAAGCAAAGGGAAAGTGTGAATATTCGTCCACCATAGTAAGCAAGTAGGTGTTTCGTGTTGAGGAAGGCAATGGCTCTTTAAATCAATGCTGAGTCGCTGCATAGGCTGTGTAGCGTGTATGAGCAAGCCAACCGACGGACGGTAGAATTGCGGTTTTAATTCTGCGCAAATTCTACAAGTGGAGCATGTTCTTTTCACGTCTTCTGTAGAAAATGGGAGATTTTTAGATCACACAAAGTGAAACATACGGGTAACGCAGGATGGCACAAGTCAGTATGAAGATCTGTAAGAGTCATAGAGTCATAGAGTTATACAACACAGAGAGAGGCCCTTCGGCCCATCGCGTCCACGCCAGCCATCAAGCCCTGTCTAATCTAATCCCATTTTCCAGCATTTGGTCCGTAGCTTTGTATGTCACGGCACCCCAAGTGCTCATCCAAATGCTTCTTGAATGTTGTGAGGGTTCCTGCCTCTACCACCCTTTCAGGCAGTGAGTTCCAGATTCCAACCACCCTCTGGTTGAAAAAGTTTTTCCTCCAATCCCCTCTAAACCTCCTGCCCCTTACCTTGAATCTATGCCCCCTTGTTATTGACCCCTCTACTAAGGGGAAAAGTTTATTTCTATCGACCCTATCTATGGCCCTCATAATTTTGTACACCTCAATCAGGTCCCCCCTCAGCCTTCTCTGCTCCAAGGAAAACAACCCCAGCCTGTCCAGTCTGTCTTCATAGCAGAAGCGCTCCAGCCCAGGTAACATCCTGGTGAATCTCCTCTGCACCCTCTCCAAAGCAATCACATCCTTCCTTTGTGTGGCGACCAGAACTGCACACAGTACTCCAGCTGTGGCCTTACCAGCGTTTTGTACAGCTCCATCATAACCTCCCTGCTCTTATACTCTATGCCTCGGCTAATGAAGGCAAGTATCCCATATGCCTTTTTAACCACCTTATCCACCTGTTCTGCTGCCTTCAGGGATCTATGTACATGCACACCAAGGTCCCTCTGATCCTCTGTCTTTCCTAGGGTCTTACCATTCATTGTGTATTCCCTTGCCTTGTTAGTCCGTCCAAAATGCATCACCTCACACTTTTCAGGGTTAAATTCCATTTGCCACTGTTCCGCCCATCGGACCAACCTATCTATATCGTCCTGTAGACTGAGGCTTCCCTCCTCGCTATTTACCACCCCACCAATTTTCGTGTCATCTGCGAACTTACTGATCATACCTTTTACATTCACATCCAAATCATTAATGTAGGCCACAAACAGCAAGGGACCCAGCACCGATCCCTGCGGTACCCCACTGGACACAGGCTTCCAGTCACAAAAACAACCTTCCACCATCACCCTCTGCCTTCTGCCACTAAGCTAGTTTTGGATCCAATGTGCCAAGGCACCCTGGATCCCATGGGCTCTTACCTTCCTGACCAGTCTCCTATGCGGGACTTTATCGAAAGCCTTACTGAAATCCATGTAAACCACATCCAGTGCACTACCCTCATCCACACACCTAGTCACCCCCTCGAAAAATTCAATCAAATTGGTCAGACATGATCTTCCCTTGACAAAGCCATGCTGGCTATCCCTAATTAATCCTTGCCTCTCCAAGTGGAGACTAATTCTGTCCCTCAGAATTTTTTCCAATAATTTCCCTACCACTGATGTTAGGCTCACTGGCCTGTAATTCCCTGGTTTATCCCTACTGCCCTTCTTGAATAATGGTACTATGTTAGCTGTTCTCCAATCCTCTGGCACATCCCCTATGGCCAGAGAGGTTCTGAAAATTTGTGTCAGAGCCCCTGCAATCTCCTCCTTTGCCTCACATAGTAGCCTGGGATACATCTCATCCGGGCCTGGGGATTTATCCACTTTTAAGCCTGCTAAAACCGTTAGTACCTCCTCCCCCTCGATGCTAATACGTTCAAGTATATCACAGTCCCCCTGCCTGATTTCTATGTGCACATCGTCCTTCTCCATAGTGAACACAGATGCAAAAAATTCATTTAAAACCCCACCTACATCTTCTGGCACTACACACAGCTTGCCACATTGGTCCCTAATGGGCCCTACTCTTTCCCTAGTTATCCTCTTGCCCTTAATATACTTATAAAACACCTTAGGATTTTCCTTTATATTGCTCACCAGTGTTATTTCATGGCCCCTCCTCGCTCTCCTAATTTCTTTTTTAAGTATCCCCCTGCACTTTTTATACTCCTCTAGGTCTTCCTCTGTCTTTAGTCCTTTGTATCTGCCAGAAGCCCCCCTTTTTTTCCTAATCCATTCTCGTATATCCCTTGACATCCAAGGTTCCCTGGGCTTGTTGGTCCCACCCTTGTAAGAGTCGAAGTTGACATGGAAGAGCAGAATGCATGTGTGAGGGTATCTGGGGCCACATTCTCTTTGCCGGGTCGATAATGTATGGTGTAGCCAAAGGTGGCCAATTCCATCCTCCAGAGCTGTATTTTGTTATTCTTGACCTCAGTGCGTTTCCGGTTATCCAGCATAAAGGCCACAGAGCGCTGATCAGTTATGAGCATGAAATGGCGACGAGCGAGACAGTGAGTCCATTTATGTACTGCTTCGATGATAGCCGTAGCCTCCTTTTCGGCAGGAGGATAATGGAGCTTGCTACCCTGCAAAGTTCTGGACAGAAATGCAACTGGTGAACCGCCTTGATTCAAGGTAGCCGAGATCGCCACCTCTGATGCATCGCACTCAACCACGAAAGGGAGATTTTCATCGATGGAATGAAGAATGGCTTTTTCCAGTTGTTGGAGTTGTTGGCGCTTTCCTGACCCTTTCGGGATAGCGCCTTTCCGGAGGTTTTTGTTCTTGGTGCAGAGGCGATTCTGACCCCTTTTCATCGGGTAGTTCATCGGGTTCCACTGCTACTGGGTCTGAGGTAGATGCTACCGGTATGTTGGGTTCATCTCCAGGTACTCGAGACATGGGGTTGACGCATTCCTGTGACGCTAAGACCTGATCGACGTGGCGTCTCACAATGTTCTCCCCAACATCCACTGTGTACATTAATGGCCCCTGCCTTGTACATATCGTTCCGGGTTGCCATTTCTCTGTTCGATAGTCACGGGCCAAGACTGGTTGCCCTACATTGAAGCTCCTTGTCGGCTTCTCATTGATGTGCTGGAATTGTTTGTCCTCAACATTTCTTCCCACATTTGGTCTGAGCAAGTCCAGACGAGATCTCAACCTTCGGTTAAAGAACATCATGGCCGGGGTCTGGTTGGTAACTGCATGTGTCGCGTTTCGGTAGGCTAATAAGAAATTGTCCATCTTATGCTGTAGTGGAATTTCATCGTCGCACATGGCCTTTATCGCCTTCTTAAAGGTTTGTACAAACCTCTCAGCCAATCCATTTGTGGCTGGATGATACGGGGCGGATGTGTAATGCCTTACCCAATTCATTCTCATAAATTTTTGGAACTCGTCGGACACAAACTGTGGTCCATTATCAGAGCAAATCTGCTCTGGCAAACCGTTTCTGGCAAATATGGTCTGTAGGACTGCAATCGTTTTCTCTGCAGTGGTTGAAGACATTTTTATCACCTCAGGCCAGTTTGAATGAGCATCCACTGCTATTAAGAACATTGAGTCCATGAATGGACCAGCAAAATCAATATGCACCCATTGCCATGGAGAGGAGGGCCACTCCCATGGGTGTAGAGGGGCATGTGGTGGTGCATTTTGGACCTTCTGGCATCCTAAGCAGCTCTTAGTTAGGTCTTCGATTTGTTGATCAATTCCCAGCCACCACACATAAGCCCTAGCAAGGCTTTTCATTTTGACTCCCCCCAGATGACCTTCATGTAGCTCATTTAGCATTCTCTCCCTTAACTTGGGTGGAATCACCACTCCGGATCCACACATCATTGTCCCCTGGCATACTGACAGCTGTTCTCTTCTGGATGAGAATGCTGGCAACATTGAGTCGCCATGAGTTGGCCATCCCCTCACCGTCAATTCATATACCCGAGAGAGCGTCGGATCACTGCGGGTCTCCTTCTCTATATCCGCGTTCGTTACTGGCAATCGTTCAATTATTAACGAATAAAATATCTCGATAGGGTCCACTGCTGGTGCTTCCCCCACAGTAGGCAGTGGCAGGCGCGATAGCCCATCAGCGTTCCCATGCTGTTTCGTGCCTTTATATTCTATTTCATATTGATTCGCCCCTAGAAACAGGGACCATCTTTGTAACCGCTGTGCAGTCATCACTGGAACGCCCTTCTTAGGATTAAAGATGGAGACAAGTCGTTGGTGGTCAGTCAGCAAGGTGAACTTCTGCCCATGCAGGTAGTGGTTGAATTTTTTTACTCCCCATACTAGGCTGAGGGCCCCCTGTCAATCTGGGCGTAGTTGCGCTCGGCTGAGGTTAGTGACCGAGACGCAAAGGCTACTGGCCTCTCCAACCCGTCTGGGAATTTGTGCGACAGCACCGCTCCAATACCATAGGGTGATGCATCACATGCCAAACGAATTGGTAGTGCTGGGTTGAAATGGGCCAACACCTCTTTTGATGTGATCAATTCTTTACACTTCTGGAAAGCTCGTCTATGTTCGTCATCCCACTTCCATGGTACCCCTGTTTGCAGTAGGGTGTTCAGTGGGTGTAATACCGTCGACAAATTTGGTAAGAACTTGTGGTAGTAGTTTACCAGCCCGAAGAACGACCTCAGTTGTGACACATTTTCCGGTGCTGGAGCCTTGACTATTGCCTCAATCTTGTCAGGGGACTTATGTAACCCCTCTTCATCGATGACGTGGCCACAATACGAGATCTGTTTCTGGAAAAACTCGCACTTGTGGCGATTAGCTCGTAGCCCATACTCCTTTAATCTGGTGAGCACCTTCTCCAAGTTGGCGAGGTGATCACCGTCATTTTCGCCCGTGACCTAGATGTCGTACAAATAACACTGGGTCCCTGGAATCCCTTGCAGGACCTGATCCATCGCCCTTTGCCAGATAGCCGGACCAGAGGCTACTCCAAACACCAGCCGATTGTATTGATAGAGACCTTTATGAGTGTTGATCGTAAGGTATTGTTTCGAAGCTTCTTCTACCTCCATTTGCAAGTACACCTGGGCTAGATCAATTTTGGTGAAGCGTTTACCTCCAGATAGCGAGGCGAAAATATCCTCAATTCGTGGAAGCGGATATTGTACTGTGTGAAGGACTGGGTTCACTGTCACCTTAAAATCCCCACAGATACGGACCTTCTTTGGTTCCCCAGGCGTATTACTCAACGACCTCTTCATTACAGGAACGATGGGTGTAGCCCACTCGCTCCAGTCCACTTTGGACAGTACTCCTGAACGTGCCAACCCTTCCAGCTCTGCTTCAACAGCTGGTCTGATCGCATAAGGCACTGGTCTGGCCTTCAGAAACTTTGGGCTTGCATTTTCCTCTATTTTAATCATTGCTGTTATTCCTTTTAGTGTTCCTAGTCCCTCCTGGAACACTTCTTTTGTGTCAGTTAGCATTTTTGACAGTCGTCCAGGTGTGACGTCGTCATCCTTTTTGGCCTCAACCTTCAGTGCCTGTATGGAATGCCAATCTAATTGTATCTTCTGGATCCATTCACGTCCTAGCAGTGGTGGTCCTCCATCTGACAATACATATATATCCATTTTAGGTATTTCCTGGCCTTTATATGTCACTTTCACCCTTATTTTTCCTTTGGGGTAGATTTTTTGCCCCGTATACTTCTTCAAGGCAATCTCTGTAGCTTTCAAGGGTATGTGTGAAAATAGCCGCTTGTAGTCTCTTTGATTTATGACTGTTAGCGCTGACCCTGTGTCCAATTCCATTTTCACTTGGACTCCGTCTATCTTGAGTGTAACCCAGATAGTCTGGTGATCCTCCATTTCTGTTACCTTATATAGTTTCAGACAACCCAGCTCCTTGATTCCGGAGTCTGTGTCACTTTTCTGTTCGTCTGAACCACTGTCCATCACCTGGTGTACCTTTTTGTACTTCTCCTGTGGAGATTTCTTACTGTTGGTTTTCTTCCTAGACCTGCAGACTCTTGCTATGTGTCCTGCTTTCCCACACTGTCTGCACACTTGGTCCTCGAACCAACAATCTTTCTGGTCATGTTTTGTTCTGCCGCAGCGATAGCACTTCCCTGTTCCATAGGACATTTCATTGGTGCCATATTCTTGCGGTCTCCGTTGTATCTCTGCAGCGCCCCTTGCGGCTGCTTCGTGTGATACTGCTATACTGAAAGCTTTGTCCAGCGTAACGTCCTTTTCTGATAGAAGCTGTTTCTGGGTTCCTTCACTTTGTAGCCCACACACAAACTTGTCCCTTAACGTATCTGCTAGTCCCGCTCCAAACTGGCAGTGTTTCGATAGCTTGCGCAGTTCCATTAGGTACTCAGCATTGCTTTCGTCTTTGTGTTGGTTCCTTTTATGGAACTTAAATCGTTCTGCTATCAGCAGCGGTGTGGGGTTTAAGTGGTCCTGTAGGATTTCTACTATGCTTTCAAAATTCTTGTTTACCAGCTTCTCTGGGGTTATTAGATTTCGCAGTAACCCATAAGTTTTTGCACCCGTGGAATTTAACAGAACCAGTGCTTTATTAGCATCTGGCACTTCATTCGCCCTGCAGTACACCTCAATATGTTCCACATATGTTGCCCAATCTTCGACTTCATTGTCGTACTGCCACTCTTCGGCATCTTTGGGTGTGAGTTAACTGTCAAAAATGGCGCCTCCCGTGCTTCCCCTTCTTCTCCGCTGGCACAAAATGGCATCTCCCGCACTTTACTTCCTTCCCGCGCTCGCCCTTCTTCACCCCGCGGACCCGGTTCAGCCCGTCAGCCCTGGCTGTGCTCTGCGCGTTCTTCTTTTTATATTTTTCGACGCCGCTCAGTCTAGAACCCGACTGTTTCTCTACCCTCTCTCTCTCTGGTTTGTTTTCTTTTCTCGACGCCGCTCGGTGTTCAACCCCCGGCAGCGCCCTGCGCTCTTCACCCTCTGTCTTACCCCGTCGACGCTTCTCGGCTTTCTCTCCGCCGTCGGTCGGCTCCAGCCACCGCTGCTCGGGAAGGGTCTGCGCTGGACCTGTCGTCGGTCTCTTGCTGCTCGTCGTGGCTGGGGAACCAAGCCTGGCTCTCAACAGCCTCCCCTGCAAAGCTCAATCTCTGCCTGACTGCTGGGTGGTTGCTCGTGGTCGACGCCCGTGTTCCTGGTCTCGACTATTTTTTTTTTTTATGTTGCAGGTAGATTCGAATCGACACTCGTCGCCACTGTTGGATCCGTGGTTCAGTGGATATGCTGTTATTAAATAATCACACGGATGCTGTACATTAACAATAAACAGGTCTTTACTAGAGGAGGGTAGTCTCAAAGACTGGGGGTACAGAGGCATGCGCAAAGCTTATATACAGGTGTGGTCACTGCCGGTACTACAGTATACAGGAGCTGTAAAAGTAGTTCTGACTTAAAGGCACATACACTACACTATCCATTGCCCATTGGAAAACGGGCACCCCATTGGTGACCCCAAATGGAAGGCCACAAAACTGGTAAAGCCGACCATTGGCCTCAAAGGCCATTACATTTGGTCAGAGTTTTTTAACGGTATTTGATAGTGTGCGCTCTTTGGCCTAGAAATTCAGTTGGTTGCGCCAGCCGCTAGCGCCTTAAGAGGGCGAGAAGCGGGGCGCTAAGCGGCTAGCGACCGGGCGTGGTGTGATCTGCGCCTCTCGCGAAATTCAGTAACGATTTAGCGGTGGTGCAAAACCTTTGCACACGCTCAGCTGCGCGCACAGATCCTGACGTCATTTCATGGTGCAACGCCCTTTGTGCGCCCCGAACCGGAAATTCAGTGGCGCCGGCCTATTGTGCGTCTGGTGCCCCCATCGACTGGTAAAGGGGAATGGTTCCCAGTCGCTGCGGGGCACAGGGGGCGCTAATTAAAGGGGCGGCAGATTCAAATCGGCGGCAGTGCGAGGTGAGGCCCGATCAGAGCATCGGACCTGTGAAGGGGCAGTGACCGGCGGCAGTTAAAAGCGGCGGCAGATTCAAATCGGCGGCAGTGCGAGGCGAGGCATACCAAATCAACAGCAGAGGAGAGAGGTAAAAAGTAATCAGAGTGTGACGTCACCAGGGAGCAGGTAAGTGATTGGTTGGTGAGTATTTCTCTTTTTTAAACTTTAACTCTGTAGTTTATAGTTACTAGGGTCTTTTCTGGTGTAGCAGGGACTGTTGGTAGACTATACAAGCGCCTTAGAGATATTTTTAATTGGTGGTAGTAAATTAATTTAAATTAAGTAAAGGGAAGGTCATGCCAGGTGAGCCCAGCCCCGTGATATGCTCCTCTTGCTCTATGTGGGAATTCAGGGACCCCGGTGCCCCTGATGACCACGTGTGCCAGAGATGCATCCATCTGCAGCTACTAGCAGACCGCATTGAGGCGCTGGAGCTGCGGGTGGATGGGTTGTTGAGCATTCACGATGCTGAGAGGGTCGTGGATAGCACGTTTAGTGAGTTGGTCACACCGCAGGGAAGGGCTGCACAGGAAGACAGGAAATGGGTGACCACCAGGCGGAGCAATAGAAGCAGGCAGGTAGTGCAGGAGACCCCTGTGACCATTCCCCTCTCAAACAAGTATACCGCTTTGGATACTGTTGGGGGGGATGACTCACCGGGGGAAGGCAGCAGCAGCCAACTTGCTGGCACTGGGGGTGCTCCTGCTGCCCAGGAAGGGGGGAAAAAGAGTGGGAGAGCAATAGTGGTAGGGGATTCTATAGTAAGGGGAACAGATAGGCGTTTCTGTGGCCGTAGACGTGAATCCAGGATGGCTTGTTGCCTCCCTGGTGCCAGGGTCAAGGATATCACTGAGCGGCTGCAGGGCATTCTGGAGGGGGAGGGTGAACAGCCAGAGGTCGTGGTCCACATTGGTACCAACGACATAGGTAAAAAGAGGGATGAGGTCCTGCAGCAAGAATTTAAGGAGCTAGGTGAAGGATTAAAGAGCAGGACCTCAAAGGTTGTAATCTCTGGATTACTCCCTGTGCCACGTGCTAGTGGGTATAGGAATAGGAAGATAGAACAGATGAATGCGTGGCTAAAGGGATGGTGCAGGGGGGAGGGCTTTAGTTTCCTGGATCACTGGGTCTGCTTCTGGGAAAGGTGGGACTTGTACAAGTCGGACGGTTTACACCTGAACCAGAGGGGAACCAATATCCTTGCGGGGAGGTTTGCTAGCACTGCTGGGGGGGGTTTAAACTAACTTGGCAGGGGGATGGGGTACAGGGTGGAGCTATAGTGGGGGGTGATTTACAGCCAAATACAGAGGAAAAAACAAGTCAGCTGGGAAGGCAGAGCAAATATGTGAAGGCAAAAGGGAATATGGCAGGGCTGGAAGGCATTTATTTTAATGCAAGGAGTCTTGCAAATAAGGTGGATGAACTGAAGTTGTTGTTGAACACATGGGAGTACGATATTGTTGCTATCACGGAGACATGGTTGAGGGAGGGTCAGGACTGGCAGCTCAATATTCCGGGGTATAGAATCTTCAGGCGAGACAGAGGGGGGTGTAAAAGGGGAGGGGGTGTTGCAATATTAATTAAGGAGTCAATTACTGCTGTAAGGAGGGACGATATATTAGCGGGTTCCTCTAATGAGGCCATATGGGTAGAACTTAAAAACAAAAAGGGAGCAAGCACTTTGCTGGGAGTGTACTATAGGCCCCCAAACAGTCAGGGGGAGATAGAGGAACAGATATGTAGGCAAATCTCAGAGAAGTGCAAAAATAATAGGGTAATAATAGTGGGGGATTTCAACTTCCCCAATATAAATTGGGATAGTCAGAGTGTGAAAGGCTTAGAGGGTGCAGAATTCTTAAAGTGCATCCAGGAGAGCTTTTTGAGCCAACATGTAGAAAGTCCTACAAGAGAGGGGGCGGTACTGGACCTAATCCTGGGGAATGTAGCCGGGCAAGTGGTGGAAGTATCAGTAGGAGAGCATTTTAGCGACAGTGACCATAATTCGGTGAGATTTAAGGTGGTCATGGAAAAAGGCAAAGACGGGCCGGAAATAAGGGTTCTAAATTGGGGGAAGGCCGATTTTAATATGATAAGGCAGGATCTGGCCAAAGTGGACTGGGAGCAGCTACTTATAGGAAAATCCACATCAAAACAGTGGGAGACTTTCAGAAGGGAAATAGAGAGAGTACAGCGCCAACATGTTCCTGTAAAGGTCAAGGGTGGGACCAACAAGCAAAGGGAACCTGGGATGACAAGGGATATACAAAAATGCATTAGAAATAAAAGGGGGGCTTTTGGCAGTTACAAAAGACTAAAGACGGAAGAAGCCCTAGAGGAGTATAAAAAGTGCAGGGGCATGCTTAAAAAAGAAATTAGGAGGGCGAGGAGGGGCCATGAAATAACACTGGCGAGCAAAATAAAGGAAAATCCTAAGATGTTTTATAAGTATATTAAGGGCAAGAGGATAACCAGGGAAAGGGTAGGGCCCATTAGGGACCAAAGTGGCAATCTGTGTGTAGAGCCAGATGATGTAGGCGGGGTTTTAAATGAATTTTTTGCATCTGTGTTCACTATGGAGAAAGACGATGCAGACATAGAAATCGGGCAAGGGGACTGTGACATACTTGAACATATTAGCATCGAGAGGGAGGAGGTGCTAGCGGTTTTAGCAGGCCAAAAAGTGGATAAATCCCCAGGCCCGGACGAGATGTATCCCAGGCTGCTGTGGGAGGCAAAGGAGGAGATTGCAGGGGCTCTGACACAAATTTTCAGAACCTCTCTGGCCACAGGGGATGTACCAGAGGACTGGAGAACAGCTAATGTAGTACCATTATTCAAGAAGGGTAGCAGGGATAAACCAGGGAATTACAGGCCAGTGAGCCTAACATCTGTGGTAGGGAAATTATTGGAAAGAATTCTGAGGGACAAAATTAGTCTCCACTTGGAGAGGCAAGGATTAATCGGGGATAGTCAGCATGGCTTTGTCAAGGGTAAATCATGTCTGACAAATCTGATTGAATTTTTCGAGGGGGTGACTAGGGGGGTGGATGAGGGAAATTCTGTGGATGTGGTTTACATGGACTTCAGTAAAGCCTTTGACAAAGTCCCGCATAGGAGACTGGTCAAGAAGGTAAGAGCCCATGGGATCCAGGGTGCCTTGGCGCGTTGGATCCTAAACTGGCTGAGTGGCAGGAGGCAGAGGGTGATGGTCGAAGGTTGCTTTTGTGACTGGAAGCCTGTGTCCAGTGGGGTACCTCAGGGATCGGTGCTGGGTCCCTTGTTGTTTGTGATCTACATAAATGATTTGGATGAGAATGTAAAAGGTATGATCAGCAAGTTCGCAGATGACACGAAAATTGGTGGGGTGTTCAATTGTGAGGAGGAAAGCCTCAGGCTACAGGACGATATAAACGGGTTGGTCAGATGGGCGGAAAAGTGGCAAATGGAATTTAACCCTGAAAAGTGCGAGGTGATGCATTTTGGACGGACAAATAAGGCAAGGGAATACACAATGAGTGGTAGGACCCTAGGAAGTACAGAGGGTCAGAGGGACCTTGGTGTACATGTACATAGATCCCTGAAGGCAGCGGAACAGGTAGATAAGGTGGTTAAAAAGGCATATGGGATACTTGCCTTCATTAGCCGAGGCATAGAATATAAGAGCAGGGAGGTTATGATAGAGCTGTACAAAATGCTGGTGAGGCCACAGCTGGAGTATTGTGTGCAGTTCTGGTCGCCTCACTATAGGAAGGATGTGATTGCTTTGGAGAGGGTGCAGAGAAGATTCACCAGGATGTTACCTGGGATGGAGCGCCTCAGCTATGAAGAAAGACTAAACAGGCTGGGGTTGTTTTCCTTGGAGCAAAGAAGGCTGAGGGGGGACCTGATTGAGGTATACAAAATGATGAGGGGCATAGATAGGGTAGACAAAGAGGAACTTTTCCCCTTAGTAGGGGGGTCAATAACAAGGGGGCATAGATTCAGGGTAAGGGGCAGGATGTGAGGGTGCCAGTCAGTTCCTTTTTGTAACCTCTAGATGGCACCTTCACTTGTTTGTTCCTTTTGTTAATTGTTTCTCGTTCTCTGGTGTTAGTTTTTAATCAGCCTGTTAGCTGTTTATGGGTGGCACCTGGTTTTCTTGGTATATAAGTTCTGTTGTTGTTTCACTCAGTGCTCAGTCCTCACTAGGGTGAACCAGGGAGTTAGTCTTGACAATGTGCCTTGTCTTGACTAGGTTCTCTGTGTGACTAGCCTTTCCTCTATGGCAGCTTGCCTTCACAAGCTGGCTGCCATAGTTCTCTTGAGCTATGTATCTAAGTCTGTGTTCTAGTTCTCTCGAGCTATGTATCTAAGTCTGTGTTCTAGTTCTCTCGAGTTATGTATCTAAGTTTGTGTTCTAGTTCTCTCGAGCTATGTATCTAAGTCTGTGTTCTTGTCTCTGGATTTAAGATGTATTTAAGTCTTGTTCTGTTGAGCTGCTTGTCTTGGTAAGGTGCTGTTTGGACTAGCGTGTTGCTATGTGGGAGCCGTTGGGATCTTGTCTTGAGCCTTGCATTGATAAGCCGATTACCCTCGGGGTAGCTTGTCTGGAGTTGTGCCTTGGCAAGCCGGTTGCCCCTTGTGGTAGCTTGTTGCAAGCTCAGTATAGACAAGTGGGCTTCCTCATGGAAGCTGTCCTGAGTTCCTATCTTGACTAGCTGTCTTGTAACTTGTCTCTAGTTCTCTTGTCTCTAGTTCTTATGTATATTGCTGTGTCCCTTGTGTTAATCTGGTTATGTGTGAATTTAGTAAAGTTCAAACAAAGTATTGTATATTTGTCTCTTGTCTGGTTTCTGCACTTGGGTCCAGAACCTACCTTTGCCCGGAGAGCACGGCCTCGTATTTATACGGCCCCGTGGCTCCCCAACCCTGACACAGGAGATTTAGAGGGGATTTGAGGAGGAACTTTTTCACCCAGAGGGTGGTTGGAATGTGGAACTCAATGCCCAAAAGGGTGGTAGAGGCAGGAACCCTCACAACATTCAAGAAGCATTTGGATGAGCACTTGGAATGCCAATGCATACAAGGCTATGGACCAAATGCTGGAAAATGGGAGTAGACTGGACAGGGATGGATGGGCGGCGCAGACACGATGGGCCGAAGGGCCTCTTTCTGTGCTGTAAAACTCTATGACTCTATGACTCCACCTGCAGTATAAATGTCAGCCATTTTGCTGCACTCCTTCTTTGTGAGACACTGATATTTAGAGAGAGACAAAGGGAGAGAGCTTTCTGGTTTGAATCAACACTCGCTCAGGTACTTCTGGCTTCAGGCCAGAGCTTTGCACTTGTAATTAACTTTCAGTGCCATAGCATTAATTCGATACATCTAATGGGGGCTGCAATGGGTGCAAACGTTGGCTTACTGCATTGCATTCAGAGGGCTCAGAGACGCCGTGAGAGACTGCCAGTCATGGCCAGATGGAGAAAGGCCAACAGGCATCGGCACAGGAGGCCTTACCCACCCAGGCTATGCCGCCAGCAGTTCTCATATCTGAACATGTCTGAGGAGCAGTGTGTTTGGAGGCTGCGATTCAGAAGGGAGTTGGTCACAGAGATCTGCCACCTGCTTCAGAGAGATCACAGAAATCACAGAAATCACAGAAACCCCACAGTGCAGATAGAGGCCATTTCGGCCCATCGAGCCTGCACCGACACATATCCCACCCGATCCCTGTAACCCCTACACCAACACATATCCCACCCTATCCCCATAGCCCCACGTATTTAATCCCCCTAACACTAAGGGTCAATTTATCATAGCCAATCATCCTAACCCGCACATCTTTGGACTGTGGGAGGAAACCGGAGCACCCGGAGGAAACACGGGGAGAATGTGCAAACTCCACACAGACAGTCACCTGAGGCCGGATTCGAACGCAGGTCCCTGGCGCTGTGAGGCAACAGTGCTAACCACTATGCCACCGTGCTGCAGCCACAGCTAAGGAGCAGGACGTCTCTGTCGGTGGCAGTGAAGGTGACGATGGCTCTCAACTTCTATGCCACCGGCTCCTTCCAATCCGCTACTGGGGACATTTCCAACATCTCCCAGTTCGCGGTACATTGCTGCATCTGCCAGGTGACCAATGCCCTTTTCAGAAGGAGACATCAGTTCATCTCCTTCCCCATGACCCTCGACAAGCAGCAAGAGCGTGCAATGGGATTTGCAGCATTAGCGGACTTCCCCATGGTGCAGGGCGCCATTGACTGCACGCATGTGGCTTTGCGGGCACCTCTGGAGAATGCCGAGGATTACCGCAACCGAAGGGGCTACCATTCGCTCAACGTGCAGTTGGTGTGTGACCACAGGCAGCTCATACTAGCTGTCAATGCCCGCTTTCCAGGCAGCAGCCGCAACGCCTTCATCCTGTGCCAGACTTCTGTGGCAGACCTTTTCCAGGCCCAGCCTCACCCACGAGGATGGCTTCTCGGGGACAAAGGCTATCCTTTGTGCACCTGGCTGATGACCCCACTCCGTGCGCCCAGCACCCTTGCAGAACAGCGATACAATGACAGCCATCAAGCAACCAGGAACATCATTGAGCACACAATCGGCGTGCTCAAGCAACGGTTCCGCTGTCTGGATCGTTCCGGGGGAGCCCTACAGTACTCGCCTGAGCGAGTCTCCCATTTCATTGTCGTGTGCTGCATGCTGCACAACCTGGCTATCCGCAGGACTCAGCCACTGCCAGAAGACATTGGAGGACCACCAGAGGAGGAGGAGGACCAGGATGGGAGGGAGGCAGAAAGTGCAAGGGCCGTCGTCTGCGGCTTATTGCAACTTTGTTCTAGGCCCCCTCTCAGGGAATGGCTTGTGCCAATGAAGGAAGATGAATGTAGCCGCTCCGCAAGCCCTCAGCCGATCAAGGCAACCAATACTTCCAAAAGCAAACATGGACAGTGCGATTAAAGAAAATGTTTTACTCTTATAACTCTGTACCCTACCCGCATGACAAACTAATTCAGAGAAACCCCCCAAACAAAAACACATCAGTCTCGGCCTTTATATAAAAAACAAATACACCAGTCTCGGCCTTTATATAAAAAACAAATACACCAGTCTCGGCCTTTATATAAAAAACAAATACACCAGTCTCGGCCTTTATATAAAAAACAAATACACCAGTCTCGGCCTTTATATAAAAATCAAATACACCAGTCTCAGCCTTCATCTAAAAAACAAAAACGCCAGTCTCGGCCTTCATGTAAAAAACAAATACACCAGTCTTGGTCTTTATATAAAAAACAAATACACCAGTCTCGGCCTTTATATAAAAAGCAAATACACCAGTCTCAGCCTTCATCTAAAAAACAAAAACGCCAGTCTCAGCCTTCATATAAAAAACAAATACAACAGTCTCGGCCTGTTTATAAAAAACAACAAAATTGGCCAGACCTTCTACTTTTTCACCTGCGAGGGTGATCCGTTTCGCTTCCGGGCATGGCCTCTACCCGCCCTGCAGCTCCTCCTCAATGGGACCCCAGTGGCTGCAGCAAGGCTGGGGGAAGGCTGCTGAGGGTTAGTTGGTGAGACAGCAGATGCCATTGGGGGTCGGCCTGGACCAGCTCTGGGCCTGGAGGGCCCAGCTGCGGACTGCTCCAACTCAGCTTGGGCGGCAGCAGTCTGTCCTATGGGTGGTGGCAGCTGCAGTGGAGGAGTGACAGTGTTGGCTGGAGGAATGCTGCCAACCTGACAGAGCACAGGCACTCCCTGGTCGGCTGATTCACTGGCACTCGCATGGGCCAGCACTGCAGCATGCGCAGCAATCTGCTGAAGCACAGACTGCTGGGCTGCTGCGGCACGGCGAGTGCCCCGGCGATGCCTGGCCGAGCCAGCGAGGGTGGCAGCAGTTAGAGCCCGTGTGGCCCTGGTCTGTGTCTGGATGACACCAGCCAGTGAATGCACGGCACGACTGACCACTTGGCTGGAGGCCGCCTGTACTGCCGCGAAGTCCTGCAGACTCCTGGCCTGTGCTGCACTGAATTCTTGCAGACTCCTGGCCTGTGCTGCCCCGAATTCCTGAACAGTCCTTGCCAGAGACTCTATGGAGTCCGGCATCCTTGCCACTGCAGCCATGAGCTCAGTGTGCCTGCGCTCAGCCTGGGCGCCCATTTCCACAAGGAGCCGCACCTCCTCTGCGCTCACTGTAGCAGGACTGGAGGCCACACTCTCCCTCCGGGGAGAAGGCCGCCGAGCTTCCCCACCCCTCCCGCGTTGCTGCAGCCCGCTGGTCCCCGGAGCATCACTCTCCTCTGACACTTCCCCCCTGCTCCCTTCCAGGGAAGACATGTCCCCAGCATGGCCATGGGCTGCCTCGGCCGAGGGTGTCCCTGATGGGGCGGCTTCCTCTTCCTCCTCCTCTAGGGCTGAGTCCGACACAGTGCCAGCTTAAGGGGCTGCCTCCTCACCTGGCGAGTCACCATCTGAAAGCAGGGAGGCACAAGAGCTGCTTTAGAGTGAGGACAGGACGGCAGCAAGGGAGGCACGAGTGCTGTTATGCACTGCATTGGTTCGATTGTGGCAAAGGATGCTGGCGTGCGGCGCAGGTGGAAAGAGAGAGGTCAAAAAGGTGAGGACCTTACCATTGGTGCCCAGAACAGGGTCGGCATCTCCAGTCGCGACGGGGCCAATCAGCCGGCCTGCCATGATCTGCTCCACTCGCAGCTCTAGGTCGCTGAGCTGCTTAATGTCAGGGCGGCCTCCCCCGGTCTGGTTCTGCTGTCTCCGGTTGTGCGCCAGCTTGCCCTGCAAGAGAGAGGACGGCCTCTAAGTACAGTGTGAAGCCCTGATCTTGCCTGAACAGCCTCCCATGGTGGAATAGCCCTGACAGTGTGAAGCCCTCATCTTGCCTGCACAGCCTCCCATGGTGGAATAGCCCTGACAGTGTGAAGCCCTCATCTTGCCTGCACAGCCTCCCATGGTGGAATAGCCCTGACAGTGTGAAGCCCTGATCTTGCCTGCACTGCCTCCCATGGTGGAATAGCCCTGACAGTGTGAAGCCCTCGCCTTGCCTGTACAGCCTCCCATGGTGGAATAGCCCTGACAGTGTGAAGCCCTCATCTTGCCTGCGCAGACTCCCATGGTGGAATAGCCCTGACAGTGTGAAGCTCTCACCTTGCCTGCACAGCCTCCCATGGTGGAATAGCCCTGACAGTGTGAAGCCCTCATCTTGCCTGCACAGCCTCCCATGGTGGAATAGCCCTGACAGTGTATAAACTCCTGAATATGCAAGTGCTTTTCATGACAGTCCCATAGCTGCTGGATGAGGGCTGGGCAGTAGGGCTTTCACGTCCCTTTGGCCATCAACTGAGGAGCACATGCAAGGATGAGGAGGATACTGGAAAGGGTACTCACCCTGACAACCCGAGTGAGGTCGTTGAATTATTTATGGCATTGGAGGGGAGTCCTGGCAACCACGCTGTTGGAGGCGACCCTGCTTGCAACCACCCTCCAGGCTTTCCGATATTCGGAGGGCAGCGGCCTCCTGCCACATTCAGGGAACAGAACATGGCGCCTGTGCTCAACTGTGCCAACCAGCACCCTCAGGTTACCCTCGCCGAAGCGCTGCGCTCTCTCCCTTGGCTTCTCCATTCTCCTGGGCGTGGAGCAGTTGAATTAGCACTGTTCAGGCCTTCCCTCAGGGCTGCAGTGTGCAGGGCGTGGCAGCCAAACAATTCCACCCTCCCCCTTTAAGAACTGACCGGCGCCTGACTGTCTGCCTTCAATCAATAACTCGCCGCACCTGCGCTGCGCCCGCCCTCGGTGGTAGCGCCCCGGATCACCGGCTTAGCGCCTTATGATACTCGTGCATCGCCTGCTTTAGTGCTGCAGCAACCTCTTGGGGCGATGCAACTGAATATCGGCGAAGGTGGCGCTAAGTTGCGTCGGGCGCAAAGTTTTGCGACCGCCTGGCTGTAGCGCCCCAAACGCGGCTATACTGATTTTCTAGGCCTTTAAGTCAAAAGTTGAAAATACCCTGTAGTTGGCAAGGTTATTGACCATGTCATCGATGCATGGTAGTGGGTAGGCATCCAGGTCAGTATACTGGTTAATAGTTTGTGAGTAATCGATGCAAAGACGTTTCTTGTGTTGCTTCAGAGGATTTTTAACAACAACGACTTGAGCCCACCAGGAACAGGAAGATGAACATGGCTCAATGATACCATCAGCTAGAAGGCAAGAGATTTCTGCCTCGATAAAGGACAGATCATCTTGGCTAAAACATCGTGATTTAATGACTATGGGCTTACATCGGGGGGAAAGATTGGCAAACAAGGAGGGCTCGGCGAGCGAAGCTGCCGAAAGTGCACAAAACAGTACTTTGAAAATAGTAAGCTCCGGCTTTTGCCCTCCAAACTCATAGAAACATAGAAACATAGAAACATAGAAGATAGGAGCAGGAGTAGGCCATTCGGCCCCTCGAGCCTGCTCCGCCATTCAATGCGATCATGGCTGATCATCCAAATTCAGTACCCGGTCCCTGCTTTCTCCCCATACCCCTTGATCCCTTTAGCCTTGAGAAATATATCCAACTCCTTCTTGAATATATTTAATGAATTGGCCTCTACTGCCTTCTGTGGTAGAGAATTCCATAGGTTCACCACTCTCTGGGTGAAGAAATTCCTCCTAATTTCTGTCCTAAATGGCCCACCCCTTATCCTTAGACTGTGACACCTGGTTCTGGACTCCCCAACCATTGGGAACATTCTTCCTGCATCTAGTCTGTCCAGTCCTGTCAGAATTTTGTAAGTATCAATGAGATCCCCTCTCATTCTTCTAAACTCCAGCGAGTACAAGCCCAATCGATCCAATCTCTCCTCATACGTCATTCCTACCATCCCAGGTATCAGCCTGGTGAATCTTCGCTGAACTCTTTCCATGGCAAGAACATCCTTCCTCAGATAAGGCGACCAAAACTGCACACAATACTCAAGATGTGGTCTCACCAAGGCCCTGTACAACTGCAGCAAGACATCCTTGTTCCTGTACTCAAACCCTCTCGCTACGAAGGCCAACATACCATTTGCCTTCTTAACCGCCTGCTGCACCTGCATGCTTACATTCAGTGACTGGTGCACAAGGACACCCAGGTCTCATTGCACTTCCCCTTCTCCCAATCTATTGCCAATCTGCCTTCCTGTTTTTGCTACCAAAGTGGATAACCTCACATTTATCCACGTTATATTGCATCTGCCATGCTTCCGCCCAATCACTCAACCTGTTCAAATCATCCTGGAGTTTCTCGGCATCCTCCTCACAGCACACACGCCCACCCAGCTATGTGTCGTCTGCAAATTTAGAGATATTACATCTAGTACCCTTGTCTAGATCATTTATATATATTGTGAATAGCTGGGGTCCAAGGACCGATCCCTGCAGTACCCCACTAGTCACTGCCTGCCACTCGGAAAAAGACCCGTTTATTCCAACTCTTTGCTTTCTGTCTGCCAACCAGTTCTCTATCCAAGTCAGTACCTTGCCCCCAATCCCATGTGCCTTAACTTTACATGCTAATCTCTTATGCGGGACCTTATCGAAAGCCTTTTGAAAGTCCAAATACACCACATCAACTGGTTCTCCCTTATTTATTTTACCAGTTACATCCTCAAAAAATTCCAGTAGATTAGTCAAGCACAATTTACCCTTTGTAAATCCATGTTGACTTTGTCTGATCCTGTCACTGTTTTCCAAGTGCTCTGCTATTACATCTTTTATAATGGACTCTAGCATTTTCCCCACTACCGATGTCAGGCTTACCGGCCTGTAATTCCCCGGTTTCTCTCTCCCACCTTTTTTGTATAGTGGGGTAACATTAGCTACCCTCCAATCCATGGGTACTGTTCCAGATTCCATTGAATATTGGATGATGATCAGCAATGCTTCTACTATTTCTAGGGCCACTTCCTTAAGTACCCTAGGATGTAGATTATCAGGCCCTGGGGATTTATCGGCCTTCAATCCCCTCAATTTCCTTAACGCCATTTCCCTACAAATACTGATTTCTTTCAGTTCCTCCCTTTCATCAGACCCTATGTTCCCCGACATCTCTGGGAGGTTATTTGTGTCCTCCTTTGTGAAGACAGAACCAAAATATGTATTTAATTGGTCTCTCATTTCTTTGTTCCCCATTATAAATTCCTCTGATTCTGACTGCAAGGGACCTACGCTTGACTTCACCAATCTTTTTCTCTTCACATATCTATAAAAGCTTTTACAGTCAGTTTTTATGTTCCCTGCAAGCTTACTCTCATATTCTATTTTCCCCTTCTTAATTAATCCCTTTGTCCTCCTTTGTTGAATCCTAAACTGCTCCCAATCCTCAGGTTTACTGCTTTTTCTGGCCAATTTATATGTCCTCTCCTTGGATCTTATGCTATCCCTAATTTCCCCTGTTAGCCACGGTTGAGTCACCATTTTTGTTTTATTTTTATGCCAAACTGAGTTGAACAAATTCTGTAGTTCATCCATGCGGTCTTTGAATGTTTGCCATTGCCTATCCACCGTCAACCCTTTGAGTGACATTCCCCAATCAATCCTACCCAACTCACGCCTCAGACCATTGTAGTTTCCTTTATTTAAATTCAGGACCCTAGTCTCTGAGTCAACAACTTCATTCTCCATCTTAATGAAGAATTCTATCATATTATGATCGCTCCGACCCAAGGGGCCTCGTACAACAAGATTGTTAATTAATCCTTTCTCGTTACTTAATACCCAGTCTAAGATGGCCTGATCTCTGGTTGGTTCCTCATCATATTGGTCCAGGAAACCATCCCGTAAACACTCCAGGAATTCCTCCTCCACAATATTGTTACTAATTTGGTTAGCCAAATTTATATGCAGATTAAACTCACCCATGATGACTGCTTGTGCCCTTATTGCACGCTTCTCTAATTTCCCTTTTAATGCCATCCCCAACCTCCGCATTACTGTTTGGAGGTCTATATACCACTCCCACTAACGTTTTCTGCCCCTTGCTATTTCTCAGTTCCACCCGTACAGATTCCACATCATCAGAGCTAATATCCTTCCTTACAATTGTGTTAATCCCTTCTTTAACCAACAATGCTACCCCACCTCCCTTTCCTTTTTGCCTATCTTTCCTGAATATTGAATACCCCTGGATGTTGAGTTCCCAGCCTTGGTCACCCTGGAGCCATGTTTCCATAATCCCAACCAAATCATAATCGTTTACCTCTATTTGCACAGCTAATTCATCCACCTTATTACGAATGCTCCTCGCATTAAGACACAAAGCCTTCAGGCTTGTTTTTATAACGCTCTTAGATGTATTAGAATTATTATTTACTGTGGCCATGTTTGATTTAAAATTGATTTCTCTGACTGCCCCTTTTGTTTTTCTCCTTCCTATCTTTTTCTTTTATCCTTGTTTCCCTGTCCTCTGTCCCCCTGCTCAAGTTACCAACCCCCTGTGAGTCTTTTGAGTTGTTTCTGGAAATCCTGTCCTAGGAGCACATCACTGCATATGTTTTTAAGTATCCCGAGCTGGGTGGAAAAATAAGTGCGGCCATTAAGAATAAGGTCAACAAGACAAAAGCCAGAAGAGTTGGTGGTCAGTGTCATCAGAGCCATTACAATTTCCCTGTCCAAGGGGTAAATACGCAGTTTTAACTTACTGCTAGCAGATTAATGCACTCAAAATGGGCAGCACGGTGGCATAGTGGTTAGCACTGTTGCCTTACAGCGCCAGGGACCCGGGTTCGAATCCGCCCTCGGGCGACTGTCTGTGTGGAGTTTGCACATTCTCTCCGTGTTTGCGTGGGTTTCCTCCGGGTGCTCCGGTTTCCTCCCACAGTCCAAAGATGTGCGAGTTAGGTTGATTGGCTATGATAAATTGACCCTTAGTGTTAGGGGGATTAAATACGTGGGGTTACGGGGATAGGGTGGGATATGTGTTGGTATAGGGGTTACGGGGATCGGGTGGGATATGTGTCGGTGCAGGCTCGATGGGCCGAAATGGCCTCTATCTGCACTGTGGGGTTTCTGTGATTCTGTGAAAATGTGTCCATTTACCGAAACTCTCGTGGCTGCATGGGACAGGCTTTGGGGAAAAACAGCTGTAACACTAGTAGTGCCTCTTGGGGGAGGAGCAGTTTTATAGATAGCAGCTGCAACACTAGTAGAGGCTCTTGACTGGCATACTTTAGAAAAGTGGCCTTTCTTACTGCAATGATTGCAGGTTTCATTACGAGCAGGACAAAATTTCCTATAATGGAATGCACCTCCACAGAAGAAACACTTCTTTTTAGATTGTCAAGATGCCGCTAGGGTAGGGTTGTCATCAGTGAGGGCTTCCGCCTGAGGCTTACCGAGGGAGTCGCTAAAAATGGTAGCAGCAGTTCATGCATATGGTAAAAAATAGGCATTTGAATTTTTTTGAGCTAGGTCCAGAGAATATGCCTGGTTATAGGCAGCTTGTAATCCAAGGATTTTATTCTCCAACAGACGCTGGCATATGAGGGAAGAAGCAATTCCATTAATAAAAGAGTCACAAATTAATTCCTCCCGGTAATGCTCAGCTGAGACAGCTTTGAGGTTACAATCTTTGCTGAGATGTGAAGCTCTTGAAGGAATTCATCAATTGATATCGAGTTGTTATCGAGTTGTGGCCAGTAGGTGCCGAGCAAAAATTTCATTTGGGGCCTTAACATATAGTTGCTGTAGTGTTTGGATAGCGGAGTCATAGTCTACACAGTCTTCGATATAGTCAAACACATGTGGGGATACATAATTAACTTCCTCGAGGAAGTTGCTGAAGGTACGATACCAGTGTTTCCATACCTTAGCAGCTGTAAGTGAATTCCGGCCCAGGTCGAGATGGGTGGGTCTGAGTAGTTTCTCCATGTTGGATTGAATACTACATCCGAGTTCCCTTCTACAGTTTGAATCGTAGCTGTCTGATCCCAAATCACTCAGAGCGTGGAGCGGGCTGCAGTTGATTAAATTGACGTAAGAAAACTACTAGGCACTTGGTCTGAGTATTAAACAAAGCTTTAATCAACTGTTTTTCAAAATAGAGATCTAGTTGTGTCCTTCACTAGTTCCTGTTAAAGAATGTCCTGAGCAAGCTGGGCCCATACCCAAGTATTTATACTCTCCCTGGACAGCGCCAACAGCAGGCCACCCAGTATTATTTCATGAGTCATTCTATATAAATAACAAGATTCATGTCACCAATCAGCATTCTTCTGTAGGCCGCCCCATCAAAGTCCTCAGCTGAGTCCTGTGCAGTGTAACCCATGTGCGACCTCACATTCTGGGATTTGGCACCTCGACTACCATTGCCCCCTGTAAGAATTCGCAATAATTTACAGTTCTGAAGATCAATTTTTTTGATTAAAGAATCCCTGGGCGTTGTGCTTTTAAATTTCCAGGGATAAAAATGGCTGCCACCACATGGCCGAAGACAAAGGACAATGCTTTGTTTACAAAGCAATTGAATGCTATCAGCATTTGTTTGTATATCGAGTGGATACATCTAAACTGCAGAAGAGACTTTTGTACCTTGAATGGGAAACGTTTAAGAATTGAATGGGTTTTAAATCACCCAGCACTGGACAATAGGGCTGTTGCATTCTTTTGTTTCAGCCCAGGGAGCTCCGGAAGACACATTAATCCAGTCCAACCACTCTGAGTTAGCCAATCACAGCTTTCTCTTGTGTATTGGACAATTTGGGCGGGGAATTTTGCACACAGCCCTTGCAAGGCAGAACGGCAGGGGCCTCACCAGGTATAAAGATAGCTGCTCAGAAGCTATCTCTCTCTTTACTTCCTGGGACCATAGGTGAGTCTCTCTCTCTCTCTCTCTCTCTCTCTTACTTCGCTGGACCACAGGTGAGCAGGGTGTTCTGACTCCTCAACAAGGCAAGCTAGCAGGGGTTAAGGGGTGCAGTCCGTTCAGTCCGTAAGGGTGACCCCGAGCTTCCGGTCGCCTGTCATTTTAATTCACCGCTCCATTCCCACTCGGACCTCACCGTCCTTGGCCTCTTGTATTGTTCCACGGAAGCTCAACGTAAACTCGAGGAACAGCACCTCATCTTCCGATTAGGCAGTCTGCAGCCTTCCGGACTCAATATCGAGTTCAACAATTTCAGATCATAAGCTCGGCCCCCATTTCATTTTCTCTTGTAATTGTTCCACTCCTTTTCCCCCCCCCCTTTCCTTTTGTTTCTCTCTCACACCTGGCAGCTATCTCTTGCCCTGCCAGTACACTTTACACCTAATCCCAGCCTATTACTATCTCGTCTAGCTTCTAATCTCTTTTACTTCTTTTGTTTCTTTTATTCTTTTGTCCGATCGCAGCCCTGCCTCCGATCTAGTTTCTTTTCTTTTCAGTTTTGAAGAAGGGTCCAACCCAAAACGTCAACTCAAATTTCTCTCCACGGATGTTGCCTGACCTGCTGAGTTTTTCCAGCATTTTCTGTTGTTATTTAGGAGTTAAGGGGTGGTGATTTAAGAGTATTGCTAAGATTGTTTAAATAACATTGTAGCCATTGTATCTCTCGTTTTAACCGTCTGCAACCCCCTGTTATATAGTTTTAATGTAATTACTGTGTTCGTGTGGTATAGTTTATTCTTTGGATTGTAGTTTATTTAGGTAATAAAACTGGATTTTTCTCTCATCCAAACTACGTGTCTGTTTTAATATCAATAATTATAAGCCCTGCAGTCAGAACTGGAAGGTGGGGTAGCGATTCGGAACCGCTGTTTTAAAATTGGTTTTATTGGAATTGGTCTGAGTGCAGGCAAAGGCTGCAAGACCAGGAAAATTACTTTAAACCAGTTTAAAGAAGCCCCCAAACCCTTACAAATGGTGAGCCAGCCAGGAGTGGAGGCAGTTTTTGATTTAATAAGTGGTCTGGATCTGGAGAAAGCATCAGCTGTAGTTTCTCTCGTTTTCAGTATGTGGGTAGCCCTGCGAATTTTAGCGGCAGTGTGTAGGCTGACCTATCGGGGTATAGGTGGCTGGTTTAGGAAGGATGAGGTGAGGGAGCAGGAGGAGGTTAAGGAGGCCAAGAATTGGGAGTCCCAGTTTGAAAAATGCCAGGCATTTGTGGAGCGCCTGGTGCAGGAAGTCACTGAGACCAGGAAAAGTGAGATGAGACTGCGGGAAGAGAATGTCCGCCTCATCTCAGAAGTAAAAGAGCAGGAGGAAAGGTTTGAGGAAGCAGATCATGGCCCCTGTAGGGCAGAGATAGAAAGCCTTAACATGGCTTTAAAGGCATCAAAGGGAATGATTTGCATGATCAGCCTGAAGGCAGGTTAGCCGGACTTTACTGGCAGCCCAAGTAGAACCATCCCACAGGCAACACCCGGAACGGTGCTGGATTGGGAATTAGAGACCCCAAGACCGTAGCCCACAGCTCCGAGTCTTGAGGAGCTCTGGCAGCGAGGAGGGGTAGACAATGTGGTGGTAGGAGAACACCAGCAGGTCCCGCTAGGCAGGCGGGGACCAGGACCAGTGTACCCCCTCCAACAACGGAGGTACGGTCCGCCCGTGAGGAGTGAGCCTGAGAATAGGAATCCTCAGCCCACAGCATGTTCGAGTTCACAGGCAAGCACTGTGGCTTGTGTGGGGGGAGGAGCCATTCATATTCAGAGTAAGCTGTTTAAGCCAGGGAACAGGAAAGGAGAGTTCTGGGACCCCTGTAGAGCAGGTCCAGTAGCAGAATTCCGGGACAAGGGAGGCACACAGGGGATAGTTTTGGCCCCAGGAAAAAGGCAGGTCCAAAATTCCCCAGTTAAAGCCACCTGGGTGAGGGAACATGAGTTTGCTGTCCATGCAAGTTCAAGTTCACAGCCTACGAAAACAGGAACTGTGACTTGTTTCCAGGGAAAAGCAGACAAACCCAGAGAGAGACTTGCACCGGCAGGCTGCCAGGTACATTATACAGTGCGGGCTATTTGGACATGGGGAGAAGGTTCCCAGCCAGCTGGGGCTGTGACCCAAGCTCAGGGTCTGCCAGCCAAAGTTTCCCCCATAGAGACACCCCTCAGAAGGTCTCAGCGGGTGCCCCAGCCTAAGAAAGCATGGTCACCCACTTTACAGTGGAGTAAGGCAGTCTCCCGAGCCGGGGAGAAGCCAGAGAACAGAAGCCCCCACTCAACAGCCATAAGCTGCGAGGGACCAGAGACAGGAGGCAGTCCAGCTTCGCTGCAGCCAGCAGCAATCTGCGACAGTGCCAGAAATTAGCCTGGCCGTCCGGAGACGGGCGGCACTTGTATTATAGCTTTGGTGTGAATATAGCGTGCGTTTAAGGTGTATTTTAAGTTTTGTTGACATAACTAGTTTTAAGTTTAAAGAGTTTAAGTTTACATGTGTGCCGAATTTTTGTATTTTGGTCCGAGGTCAAGGGACCCGACCATGTCTCCACCTAAGGCAGCAGGTCAGTGAGACCTGGCTGCATGTCCTTTTAAGTTTTTGCAGGAGGTTGGAAAATGAAGCAGCCATGTTCGTCCAACCCGAGCTGGGCATCGAATGAAGATACGGATACGGAATGTTGGGGATCACCTCGCCACTGGACGAATCCAGGAGACCCCGCAGCGATCTTCGGGAAAAACCGGACAGAGTCTGGAGGAACTTGCCTACTCCTCCTACGGGGAGGAGATGGCCCCAGCTGGGTGGGGCACGGCCCCCAACCCAGCACTATCCTGACCGAAGTTCACTTGCGGGAGACCTCGCTGTTGAGGAGTCACGATGGGGAAGTGCGGGCGCCTTGTGATAGGGACGCGTTCCCCGGGGGTGGGTGGTGATGGCCCGGGAATGATCGTATAGAGGAGGGGGAGACCCAAGAGTCGCGTGGGTGTGGTCGGGGGAGGGAGGAACTCACCCGGGGGGCCCACGGGCAAAGAGGATAAGTGTGGCTGGGAAGGATGAGTGGGTGGCCGGATCAGTGTGGGGCCAGGGAGAGCCGCCACACAGGCACCCATCATTTTCTGCAGCCAGTCGAGGGAAGATGGGAGGGGGAGGGACTGGTAGTCATGAGATCCCATACTCCCCGGTCTCAATCTGTGCCAAGGTAATTTTAAACGTGAGGGGTACCCCGCCTCCACAAAGGGACAAGGGAACGGTTCGGGGCTGGTGGAGCAGGCTGGTCGGTAAATCCATTCTGCCTGTTTTAAAGTTTAAGGCGATCAAAGGGAGGGTGGAAGGTACTTTTACTGCCCGAGTGGGAGGAGTAATGCCCACTCGAATTTCGCGACCCATCATCGGCACGTGATGATCGGGGTTCATTTAAGCATGTTGTTTAATGATTTTTTTGTATTTTGTGTTGCAACCCCAAGTTGAGCAGAGGCGTAGGATCCTCTCCGTGCTTGGGACCAGTTTGTGACAACTCCAAGTTGAGCAGAGGCGTAGGACCCTCTCCGTGCTTGCGATAATTTGATTACATTGTGTAACTAAGATTGCAACATTTTGTAATAACTTATGATGTAAAAAAATGATTGTAAATTTGGTTTACACTGTATAATTTTACAAGCGTGTAGGGGTATGAGACCCCTTATTGAGAACTGAAGTATCTGTAAGATGCCTACCGTACCATGGTTTTTTTCTTGAATTTAAGGGGAATAGACGGGACGGGGATCAGTGGCAGATAGCTATTAGGTAAATACAGGGGATGGTTGTTTGTGAGGGTTCAGAAATTATTGCTCATTTCTTCAAGAGGATACTACAAGCAAGCTGGAAGTATCCAAGGGCGGACTGTAAGAATTCGCAATAATTTACAGTTCTGAAGATCAATTTTTTTGATTAAAGAATCCCTGGGCGTTGTGCTTTTAAATTTCCAGGGATAAAAATGGCTGCCACCACATGGCCGAAGACAAAGGACAATGCTTTGTTTACAAAGCAATTGAATGCTATCAGCATTTGTTTGTATAACGAGTGGATACATCTAAACTGCAGAAGAGACTTTTGTACCTTGAATGGGAAACGTTTAAGAATTGAATGGGTTTTAAATCACCCAGCACTGGACAATAGGGCTGTTGCATTCTTTTGTTTCAGCCCAGGGAGCTCCGGAAGACACATTAATCCAGTCCAACCACTCTGAGTTAGCCAATCACAGCTTTCTCTTGTGTATTGGACCATTTGGGCGGGGAATTTTGCACACAGCCCTTGCAAGGCAGAACAGCAGGGGCCTCACCAGGTATAAAGATAGCTGCTCAGAAGCTATCTCTCTCTTTATTTCCTGGTACCATAGGTGAGTCTCTCTCTCTCTCTCTCTCTCTCTTACTTCGCTGGACCACAGGTGAGCAGAGTGTTCTGACTCCTCAACAAGGCAACCTAGCAGGAGTTAAGGGGTGGTGATTTAAGGGTATTGCTAAGATTGTTTAAATAACATTGTAGCCATTGTATCCCTCGTTTTAACCGTCTGCAACCCCTGTTATATAGTTTTAATATAATTACTGTGTTCGTGTGGTATAGTTTATTCTTTGGATTGTAGTTTATTTAGGTAATAAAACTGGATTTTTCTCTCATCCAAACTACGTGTCTGTTTTAATATCAATAATTATAAGCCCTGCAGTCAGAACTAAAGGAGGGGTAGCGATTCGGAACCACTGTTTTAAATTTGGTTTTATTGGAATTGGTCTGAGTACAGGCAAAGGCTGCAAGACCAGGAAAATTACTTTAAACCAGTTTAAAGAAGCCCCCAACCCTTACACCCCTGCCCTGGCTGCAGCCCACTCATGCCTGGTGATTCACCGTGTGCAGATGGAGACTTTGATGGGGCAGCCTTCAGAAGAAGAGCGATGGGCATGCACGCATAAATGCTTGGCGCAATGGTCGGCCTGCCAGAGAGGCTCTTTCACCAACGTTCTGTCTAAGGTGCGCGCATGCGCGGTCGCTCAGCAATCAGTAAGGTCCGGTGCACTGAAAGACACAAGCGGCGCACAACAGTGAGCATGGGCGGGGGGTAGAGCCAAGCAGCAAAACCTAATGGCAAAAGCTGGCCAGAGCACAGAAAAAGTGCACAGCTGTGATTGGAGGAGCAGCTCACTCATGCGGGTGGAGGGGAAATGTGTCCGGAAGTGAACAGCACGTGAGGAGAAGGGCAGGAGGCATGCAGCTGGAACGGGCCTCAGAGCCCCGGGAAAGACAGGGTCTCAGAAGGTCAGAGCGCCCCAGGTTAATCAGTCAAGGTTTGTGGGAAGAGTCTTGGGGAAAATTCCCCGGTAGCCGGTCGGCCTGTGAGGGGGAAGGGCTGAGCCGGGTGAAAGTGATTGGGCCCATGGAGCATCTGGTTGACAGCATGGAGGAGAGCGAGACCCGGGAGTGCTTCCCATTCAGCAGCTCAATGCCCCAGGACTCAACCTGGAGCCCAATGACCCAGAAAGGTCCACAGCAACTAAAGGTCACAAAAGCAGTGGGCACATCCCATCATGGCCAGGTAAAAACACACAGTCTGGGGTGAAACTGATCATTGGACTTAGTCTCAATGAGCACCTAATGCTTTCTGATGGGCAGGTTTATGATGCAGATTGTGTTATTGATCATATATATGGAGCACGGTCAATAAACACCTGTCTTTAGCATTGATTGAGCCAAATATACCAGTCTGGAAACCGCAGGTTAATTGAAGCTGTCTTTTTTTTATTCATTTGTGGGATGTGGGCGTCGCTGGCAAGGCCAGCATTTATTGCCCATCCCTAATTGCTCTTCAGAAGGTGGTTGTGAGTCACCTTCTTGAACCGCTGCAGTCCGTGTGGTGAACGTACTCCCACAGTGCTGTTAGGTAGGGAGTTCTAGGATTTTGACCCAGCGACGATGAAGGATCGGCAATATAATTCTAAGTCAGGATGGTGTGTGACTTGGAGGGGAACTTGGAGGTGGTGGTGTTCCCATGTGCCTGCTGCCCTTGTCCTTCTGGTTGGAAGAGGTCGTCGGTATGGGAGGTGCTGTCGAAGAAGCCTTGGCGAGTTGCTGCAGTGCATCTTGTAGATGGTACACACTGCAGCCACGGTACACCGGTGGTGGAGAGAGTGACTGTTTAAGGTGGTGGATGGGGTGCCAATCAAGTGGGCTGCTTTGTCCTGTATGGTGTCGAGCTTCTTGAGTGTTGTTGGAGCTGCACTCATCCAGGCAAGTGGAGTGTATTCCATCACACTCCTTACTTGTGCCTTGTAGATGGTGGAAAGGCTTTGGGGAGTCAGAAGGTGAGACACTTGCCACAGAATACCCAACCTCTGACCTGCTCTTGTTGCCACATTATTTATGTGGCTGGTTCAGTTAAGTTTCTGGTCAATGGTGACCCCCAGGATATTGATGGTGGGAGATTTGACGATGGTAATGCCATTGAATGTCAAGAGGTGGTGGTTAGACTCTCGCTTGTTGGAGATAGTCATTGCCTGGTACTTCTGTGACATGAATGTTACCTGCCAATTATCGACCCAAGCCTGAACGTCGTCCAGGTCTTGTTGCATACGGGCATGGACTGCTTCATTTTCTGAGGAGTTGTGAATGGCACTGAACACTGTGCAGTCATCAGCGAACACCCCCATTTCTGACCTTATGTTGGAGGGAAGTTCATTGATGAAGCAGCTGAAGATGTTAGGCCTAGGACACTGCCCTGAGGAACTCCTGCAGTGATGTCCTGGGGCTGTGATGATTGACTTTCTATCACCATAACCATCTTCCTTTGTGCTAGGTATGACTCCAGCCAGTGGAGAGTTGCCCCCACCTCCCCCGATTCCCATTGACTTTAGTTTTACTAGGGCTCCTTGATGCCACACTCGGTCAAATACTGCCTTGATGTCAAGAGCAGTCACTCTCACCTCACCTCTGGAATTCAGCTCCTTTGTCCATGTTTGGACTAAGGCTGTAATGAGGTCGGGAGCAGAGTGGACTCGGCGGAACCCAAACTAGGCATCATTGAGAAGGTTATTGGTGAGTAAGTGCTGTTTTATAGCACTGCCAATGACATCATCCATCACTTTGCTGATGATTGAGAGTAGACTGATGGGGCGGTAATTGGCCGGATTGGATTTGTCCTGCTTTTTGTGGTCTAGGTTAATGGATTATGTGATTTAATTTCACTGTTTGGCAAGATGAATGGATTTTTAAGATTATTTATGATCAAAGCCCAGATTTTCAAGCTGTGTGCACCCTCCCCTCTCCTACTGCATTTCATTTATTCAGCTGAAAGTGCAAGCTCTTCTGTCAGGAAAGGAGCGTTAATAGTCAAGGGGTGTGATCTGTGAGGAGAGGGAGAATGTGTGAGGAGAGGGAGAATGGGACATGGGAGGAGAGGGAGAATGGGACTTGAGAGGAGAGGGAGAATGGGACTTGGGAGAAGAGGTAGAATGGGACGTGTGAGGAGAGGGAAATGGGATGTGTGAGAAGAGGAAGAATGGGACATGGGAGGAGAGGGAGAATGGGATGTTTGAGGAGAGGTGGATTGGAACTTGAGAGGAGAGGGAGAATGGGATGTTTGAGGAGAGGTGGATTGGAACTTGAGAGGAGAGGGAGAATGGGACATGGGAGAAGAGGTAGAATAGGACATGGGAGGAGAGGGAGAATGGCACACGGGAGAACAGATAGAATGGGAATTGAGTGTAGAGGGAGAATGGGACATGGGAGGAGAGGGAGAATGGGACATGTGAGGAGAGGGAGAATGGGACATGGGAGGAGAGGGAGAATGGGACATGGGAGGAGAGGGAGAATGGGGCATGGGAGGAGAGGGAGAATGGGACATGTGAGGAGAGGGAGAATGGAACATGGGAGGAGAGGAAGAATGGGACGTGTGAGGAGAGGAAGAATGGGACGTGGGAGGAGAGGGTGAATGGGACGTGGGAGGAGAGGGAGAATGGGACATGGGAGGAGAGGGAGAATGGGACATGGGAGGAGAGGGAGAATGGGACGTGTGAGGAGAGGGTGAATGGGACATGGGAGGAGAGGGAGAATGGGACATGGGAGGAGAGGGAGAATGGGACATGGGAGGAGAGGGAGAATGGGACGTGTGAGGAGAGGGAGAATGGGCCATGGGAGGAGAGGGAGAATGGGACATGGGAGGAGAGGAAGAATGGGACATGGGAGGAGAGGGAGAATGGGACATGGGAGGAGAGGGAGAATGGGACATGGGAGGAGAGGGAGAATGGGACGTGTGAGGAGGGGGAGAATGGGACATGGGAGGAGAGGGAGAATGGGACATGGGAGGAGAGGGAGAATGGGACATGTGAGGAGAGGGAGAATGGGACATGGGAGGAGAGGGAGAATGGGACATGGGAGGAGAGGGAGAATGGGACATGGGAGGAGAGGGAGAATGGGACATGGGAGGAGAGGGAGAATGGGACGTGGGAGGAGAGGGAGAATGGGACGTGGGAGGAGAGGGAGACTGGGACATGGGAGGAGAGGGAGAATGGGACGTGTGAGGAGAGGGAGAATGGGACATGGGAGGAGAGGGAGAATGGGACGTGTGAGGAGAGGGAGAATGGGACATGGGAGGAGAGGAAGAATGGGACGTGTGAGGAGAGGGTGAATGGGACATGGGAGGAGAGGGAGAATGGGACATGGGTGGAGAGGGAGAATGGGACATGGGAGGAGAGGAAGAATGGGACATGGGAGGAGAGGGTGAATGGGACATGGGAGGAGAGGGAGAATGGGACATGGGAGGAGAGGGAGAATGGGACAAGGGAGGAGAGGGAGAATGGGACATGTGAGGAGAGGGAGAATGGGACGCGTGAGGAGAGGGAGAATGGGACATGGGAGGAGAGGGAGAATGGGACATGGGAGGAGAGGGAGAATGGGACATGGGAGGAGAGGGAGAATGGGACATGGGAGGAGAGGGAGAATGGGACATGGGAGGAGAGGGAGAATGGGACATGGGAGGAGAGGCAGAATGGGACATGGGAGGAGAGGGAGAATGGGACATGGGAGGAGAGGGAGAATGGGACATGGGAGGAGAGGGAGAATGGGACGTGGGAGGAGAGGGAGAATGGGACATGGAAGGAGAGGGAGAATGGGACGTGGGAGGAGAGGGAGAATGGGACGTGGGAGGAGAGGGAGAATGGGACATGTGAGGAGAGGGAGAATGGGACATGGGAGGAGAGGGAGAATGGGACATGGGCAGAGAGGGAGAATGGGACGTGGGAGGAGAGGGAGAATGGGACATGGGAGGAGAGGGAGAATGGGACGTGGGAGGAGAGGGAGAATGGGACATGGGACGAGAGGGAGAATGGGACATGGGAGGAGAGGGTGAATGGGACATGGGAGGAGAGGGAGAATGGGACATGGGAGGAGAGGGAGAATCGGACATGGGTGGAGAGGGTGAATGGGACATGGGAGGAGAGGGAGAATGGGACATGGGAGGAGAGGGAGAATGGGAAGTGTGAGGAGAGGGAGAATGGGACATGGGAGGAGAGGGAGAATGGGACATGGGAGGAGAGGGAGAATGGGGCATGGGAGGAGAGGGAGAATGGGACATGTGAGGAGGGGGAGAATGGGACGTGGGAGGAGAGGGAGAATGGGACATGGGAGGAGAGGGGCAATGGGACATGTGAGGAGAGGGAGAATGGGACATGGGAGGAGAGGGAGAATGGGACGTGGGAGGAGAGGGAGAATGGGACATGGGAGGAGAGGGGCAATGGGACATGTGAGGAGAGGGAGAATGGGACATGGGAGGAGAGGGAGAATGGGACGTGGGAGGAGAGGGAGAATGGGACTTGGGAGGAGAGGGAGAATGGGACGTGTGAGGACAGGGAGAATGGGATGTGGGAGGAGAGTGAGAATGGGACATGGGAGGAGAGGGAGAATGGGACGTGTGAGGAGAGGGAGAATGGGACATGGGAGGAGAGGCAGAATGGGACATGGGAGGAGAGGGAGAATGGGACGTGGGAGGAGAGGGAGAATGGGACATGGGAGGAGAGGGAGAATGGGACATGGGAGGAGAGGGAGAATGGGACGTGTGAGGAGAGGGAGAATGGGACATGGGAGGAGATGGAGAATGGGACATGGGAGGAGAGGGAGAATGGGACGTGTGAGGAGAGGGAGAATGGGACATGGGAGGAGAGGAAGAATGGAACATGGGAGGAGAGGGAGAATGGGACATGGGAGGAGAGGGAGAATGGGATGTGTGAGGAGAGGGAGAATGGGATGTGTGAGGAGAGGGAGAATGGGACATGGGAGGAGAGGGAGAATGGGACGTGTGAGGAGAGGGAGAATGGGACATGGGAGGAGAGGGAGAATGGGACATGGGAGGAGAGGGAGAATGGGACATGGGAGGAGAGGGAGAATGGGACATGGGAGGAGAGGGAGAATGGGACATGTGAGGAGAGGGAGAATGGGACATGGGAGGAGGGGGAGAATGGGACGTGTGAGGAGAGGGAGAATGGGACGTGTGAGGAGAGGGAGAATGGGACATGGGAGGAGGGGGAGAATGGGATGTGTGAGGAGAGGGAGAATGGGACGTGTGAGGAGAGGGAGAATGGGACATGGGAGGAGAGGGAGAATGGGACATGTGAGGAGAGGGAGAATGGGACATGGGAGGAGAGGGAGAATGGGACGTGGGAGGAGAGGGAGAATGGGACGTGTGAGGAGAGGGAGAATGGGACATGGGAGGAGAGGGAGAATGGGACGTGGGAGGAGAGGGAGAATGGGACATGGGAGGAGAGGGAGAATGGGACGTGTGAGGAGAGGGAGAATGGGACATGGGAGGAGAGGGAGAATGGGACTTGGGAGGAGAGGGAGAATGGGACATGTGAGGAGAGGGAGAATGGGACATGGGAGGAGAGGGAGTATGGGACATGGGAGGAGAGGGAGAATGGGACGTGTGAGGAGAGGGCGAATGGGACATGGGAGGAGAGGGAGAATGGGACATGTGAGGAGAGGGAGAATGGGACATGGGAGGAGAGGGAGAATGGGACATGGGAGGAGAGGGAGAATGGGACATGGGAGGAGAGGGAGAATGGGACGTGTGAGGAGAGGGAGAATGGGACATGGGAGGAGAGGGAGAATGGGACATGTGAGGAGAGGAAGAATGGGACATGGGAGGAGAGGGAGAATGGGACGTGGGAGGAGAGGGAGAATGGGACATGGGAGGAGAGGGTGACTGTGACGTGTGAGGAGAGGGAGAATGGGACGTGGGAGGAGAGGGAGAATGGGACATGTGAGGAGATGGAGAATGGGATGTGTGAGGAGAGGAAGAATGGGACTTGAGAGGAGAGAGTGAATGGGACATGGGAGGAGAGGGAGAATGGGACATGGGAGGAGAGGGTGAATGGGACGTGGGAGGAGAGGGAGAATGGGACATGGGAGGAGAGGGAGAATGGGACATGGGAGGAGAGGGAGAATGCGGCGTGGGAGGAGAGGGAGAATGGGACTTGTGAGGAGAGGGAGAATGGGATGTGTGAGGAGAGGGAGAATGGGACTTGAGAGGAGAGAGTGAATGGGACATGGGAGGAGAGGGTGAATGGGACATGGGAGGAGAGGGTGAATGGGACGTGTTGTAAGGGGTTTTTGATCACAGAGGTTTCTCTCTCTAGAGGCCTCTCTCTCTTGCACAGGAAAACCGTGAGTGGTTCGACCCAATCGCTCCTTAGATTCTGTCCTCTGGACTTTAGGGCAGGAACTACAATGTAGAGAAAACTCTTAAAGACCAAGTTTGATGAAACGAAATGGAATTTTATTGCATAATGTAAAACAAATCAAAATGCAGGCAAATAAGAGGATACGTGGGAGGGGAAAACACAAACAAATCATAATGACACAATACTAACTAAGGCAAATACAGGCATATTATACTCTACAAAGATCATCATGAAATGGGGAAAACACACAGAACATCGAGGGACAACAACTCATGTTAATTATACCCTTAAATGTCCACCCCCTTAAACCTATCTAGATCTGATTATGAAGGGCCAGAAATATGCTCACCAATCCAACTAGGAAGTGCAAGGTTTTGAAACAGGTCTGTGATGTAATAAAAAGTCTCACACATCAAGGAACTTTAAAGTAAGCTTTAAGCAACTTATAATTATACTATATAGGAGAAGCCCTTTTACATACTGAGCAGTTCAGTATTTATACTCGTCCAAACACAGGAAGTGAGGTATGCACAGAGTTCACAGTTCACAGTTCACTGGAAATGATGTGCACATAACTTCAACCGGAAGTTATTTATTATTATTACATTCTTCCCTCCTGCGAGATTAGAAGGCTGTGGTCTTCCTTTTATTCCGCAGCTGCCGAACGAGGAAGAGTCGCACCCGTTTGGGTTCCCATCGTAGAGGGTCACTGGTCCGCTTACATGCTGTTGGCCATTGGTCAGAGTCTGTGTGGCCTGGATTACCCTGTGAAGGGTCGGGGAGATCATGGCTTCGTGTACGAGCCCCAATAGGTGCAGAGTCAGTCTGTCTCTGTTCAGAGGGAGGTGCAGAGCTGGTCTGTGGCACATCAGTACTTTGGTGCGCGGTACTGGGAGGGTCGCAACTTTGAGTACGGGGTTCTACCGGCACCAAGCTAGTTGGTGTCAGATCAGGATCCTGGAGAGGGGTACCCGGTAGGTTCCAAGATGCTCCTGGTAAAATACCATCACTCGATGTCCCACTAGGTCCTGGTGGGCAGGGAGCCAGATCCCATAATGATACGGTAGATTCTCGGCCGTTGGAATATCGTATGTATGCATAGGTGGGGTTGGCATCGGTTAGTTCGACCTCGTCTACGAGAGGGTCATTTTTAGACGTCCGAACGTATCTTCGGAGTAGTACAGGTCCAGGAGTAGTTAGCCATGACGGGAGGGATGTCCCATAAGATGAGCGACGCTGGAATCCAAAGAACCGCTCATGAGGTGTAGTATTTGTGGCTGTAGAAAGAAGGGACCGTATAGAGTGCAATGCATCCAGAAGCACTGCTTCCCATTGCTGGTTTGGTAGGCCCCGAGATCTTAAAGCAAGATGTACGGAATTCCAGATGATACCGTTATACCTCTCTACCTGCCCATTTCCGATGGGATGATATGGCGTTGTTTTGCTTGTAGCAATTCCCCGTTCTGAGAGGTAGTCCTTGAGTTCCCTTGACATAAAGGATGGACCCCGATCCGAGTGAATGTAAGCCGCCATGCCACAGAGAGAAAATACCCGCTCAAGGCAGCAGATTACTGTGGACGCCAGCATACTGGAGCAGGGGAAGGCAAACGGAAAACGTGAATATTCATCAATCATGGTGAGCAAATATGTGTTCCGAGTTGAAGAGGGCATTGGGCCCTTAAAATCGATGCTAAGTCGTTGCATCGGTTGGGTTGCGTGTATGAGCATACCATCTGAGGGGCGGAAGAACTGAGGTTTTAATTCTGCACAAAGCCGGCATTTTGAGCACATTTTCTTTACATCTCCAGTAGAAAAAGGGAGATTCCGTGATCGTACGAAATGTAGCATGCGCGTAACGCCAGGATGACACAATCCATTATGGACATCTATGAGAGTAGAGGACGACATAGTGGAGCAGAATGCTCATGTGAGGGTATCCAGGGCCACATTCTCCTTGCCAGGTCGATAGTGAATGGTGTAACCAAAAGAGGCCAGTTCCATCCTCCAAAGCTGTATTTTATTATTCTTAATTTTGGTCCGTTTCCAATTATCGAGCATGAAAGCGACTGATCGCTGGTCCGTGATTAATGTAAAGTGCTGGCAAGCAAGGAAATGGTTCCACTTCCGTACCGCCTCTATGATGGCTGTGGCTTCCTTCTCAACCGGAGGATAATGTAACTCGGCACCTTGTAAGGTCCTGGACATAAATGCTACAGGACGACCTTCCTGATTTAGAGTAGCCGAGATTGCCACCTCTGAGGCATCACATTCGACTATGAAAGGGAGATTCTCATCGATGGAGTGAAGAGCTGCTTTCTCCAACTGTTTTTTGAGAAGGTTAAAGGCTGCAACAGCCGCTGTTTCCAATGGAAATGATCTAGCATGCAGCAAGGGTTGGATTTTGTCTGAAAAATGAGGAATCCATTTAGCGTAGTATGCAAACAGTCCGAGAGCCCGACGTAAAGAAGCCGGATTCTTAGGTGACGGGAGCTCTTGGAGCGGGCGAAGTCTTTCTGGGTCTGGCTTAATGATACCATTGCCTACACAGTAGCCAAGGATGTTGATGGTTGGTTGCGACTCAACAGATTTAGATTCATTCAAAGTTAAGTTATGGTGATGGAGAGCATCCCGAAATTTTTGGAGGTTGGCATCGTGTTCCTGTTGATCGTGACCTGCAATAGTAATGTTATCAAGATAGGGAAAAGTGTCCCTTAAGTTTTCCTGCTTAACCAGGCCATCCATTGCCCGTTGGAAGACAGCCACTCCATTAGTAACCCCGAATGGGAGGCGACGAAATTGGTACAGCCGTCCATTAGCCTCAAAGGCCGTGTACTGCTTATCTGAGACCTTCAAGGGTACCTGATGATAGGCACTTTTTAAATCGTAAGTTGAGAACACTTTGTATTCGGCCAGTTTATTAACCATATCATCAATGCGTGGCAATGGGTAGGCGTCCAAGTCAGTATATTGATTGATGGTTTGCGAATAATCAATGCATAGTCATTGTTTGTGAGGTTTTAGAGGGTTCTTGACGATGACGATTTGAGCCCGCCAGGGCGACGAACATGGTTCGATGATATCCTCTGCTAAAAGTCGAGAGATTTCAGCCTCAATAAAAGATTGATCTTCCTGACTAAAGTGCCGCGATTTCGTTATTATTGGTTTGCATCGAGGAGGAATACTGGCAAATAATGAGGGTTCATCAAGTGAAGCTGCTGATAATGCACAAAATGGTAATTTAGACAATATATTAGAAATAGTAAGTCCAGGTTTGGATCCGCCGAACTCAATGGTGAGTTTCTTATGCTGTTTTTGAAAATCCAGCCCTAAGTTGAGATCACTACATAAGTCCTTGAGCACCGAAAGTCGGGTGGAGGGATACATGCAACCATTAAGTGTCATATCAATAATACAAAAGCCGGAGATTCTGATATTAAGTGATGACTGAGCCATCGCAATTGCCTGGTCCGATGGGAAGATATGTAGTTTCAATTTCGCAACAATCTGTTCTCTAATGAAACTATCAGTACTTCCTGAGTCAATTAAGGCATCTAAGGTATGCCCATTAATTGAAACTTTTGTAGCTGCATGAAACAGGTTCTGTGGGCAAGCAGCTGTAATTGGTGTGGTTGCACAGAGAGTGGCTGAAACTCTAGGTGTGCTTCTTCGGGAGAGAGCTCGAGAGGAAGCTTGATAGGTCCTAGCCAGAGCATCTTGATAGGCCCTAATTGGGGCAGTTCGGTAGGCCTTAGCTGGATAGGCCCTCGTAGAGGCTCTTGATTGGCAAACTTTTGCAAAGTGTCCCTTTTTATCGCAATGACTGCAGATCGCATTGCGAGCAGGGCAGCATTTCCTAGGGTGAAAAGAATCTCCACAAAAGAAGCATTCCTTCCTAGATTGCCAAGAGGCTGCTAAAGTGGGGTCATCCTCCTCTTCTTCATCAGAATTATCACAGGATTAGATTCCTCCATGATAGGGTTCACCTGAGGCCACTTGAATCGTCTGGTTGCAGTTACAGCAGCAGATCGAGATCTGGGCAGCTGATAGAGGTCTGCATTTTTCTTTGCCAAATCCAGAGAACAAGCCAGGTCAAAAGCCTTTTGTAGCTCAAGTGTTTTACTTTCTAGTAGACGCTGGCGTATAAATGGAGAGGCAATCCCGCAGATGAAAGCATCACGAATCATTTCTTCGCGGTACAGCTCAGCCGAGGCTGCCTGAAAGTTACAATCTACGCTGAGCCTGCGAAGTTCTTGAAGGAATTCGTTAATCGATTCCCCTGGCCCTTGTCGGGCTGTGGCCAGTAGATGTCTAGCATAGACCTCATTTGCGGTCTTGGCATATAGTTTTTTAAGTGCCCGGATCACCTCATCATAATTATCCCATTCATCAACATATTCAAACACTGTTGGGGTCACATAGTTGATAAGTATCCTCAGTTTAGTAGAAGCATTCGCTTTACATTCATCAAGAAAATTCTCAAAAGTACGGTACCAATGCTTCCATACCCTGCCAGCTGCTGGTGCATTTGGGTCCAAGTCCAGATGAGTAGGTTTAAGGATGTTTTCCATGATGGGTGGTTCCCTGGATCCTTAACTCCGAGTTTGTCCGAAGGTCTAGTATTTGTGAGTGTAAATACTAAGTTGCTTAAATTGATGTAATAAAAAGTCTCACACATCAAGGAACTTTAAAGTAAGCTTTAAGCAACTTATAATTATACTATATAGGAGAGAAGCCCTTTTACATACTGAGCAGTTCAGTATTTATACTAGTCCAAACACAGGAAGTGAGGTATGCACAGAGTTCAAAGTTCACGGTTCACAGTTCACAGGAAATGATGTGCACATAACTTCAACCGGAAGTTATTTATTATTATTACAGTCTGCATTTGATCCTTTCAGGCGTCCCGTCTCCACGTGGTCAGTGGAGCCCCAGCGAACTGCGCCACACCTCTCTCCTGAGGTGGGGGTCGGGGATGGCTGGAAACCGGCTGGTCTGGATGTCGGCAGGGTCGGGGATCGTTTGCTCGACCCCGGTCAGAGGAGCCTTGGGCTGGCCCCCATCATTTCTTCAGTTTTTTAAATTGTCTCTTCTCCCGAGCCGGAGTGGGTCGATGGCCTCTCGTTTCGTCAACGGCCCGGGGTTGGTCGATGATCTCCCGATGTTTTACCCTGGGGCGGGACGCCGGCTCGAACCATCTTCTTCTTCTTCCTCTCCGATGATGGCCACTCCGTTTATGGCTTCCTCACGTTTTCCACGACGCATTCTTTCAACCTCTGGGTTCCCAGATATACTTCTCATCAGAAGCCCTTATCTCGTGCCAAATCAGGTTAGTCTTTTGTTTTAATTTTGGCGGGCTGGGAGCACAACGGGGTAGTTATTATATTTTAAACTGTTCTTGGATGGCCGGTAACAGGCCATCTCTGGTCTGGAATGACCTTCATTGTTTTTAATGTCCTGGTGATGTCCTTAACGGGTCCTTGATGCTCTTCTCATGAATATGAAACTGTTCCCTTTTGTCTGGTTAAACATTTAGATGGCTTTTATCTACAGGCCGATCTTGACTGGATCTGCATCCAATCTATATGTATATGTGGGTGTCTGGTTTTGTTCTCTTAGAAACGGCTTCCAGAACTTACTGTGGGCTGAATCCACAAAGCTGTCTGAGGACTGCAGGAACCATTTTAAAGTGTCCCAATAAGTTGGTCACGGGGTCTGCGGCCATTTTGAATGCCCCTTTTTCCCAGGCTTCTTTTAAAACAGTCTTTAAAATCATGGCCTCTTCTGCCATTCGACCCTTTATAATAAAAAACTCAATTTTGCAAATCCTACAGTGTTTGGAGAGGAAGAATGGGACATGTGAGGAGAGGGAGAATGGGATGTGTGAGGAGTGGGAGAATGGGACATCGGAGAAGAGGTAAAATGGCATGTGGGAGCAGAGGTAGAATGGGACTTGAGAGGAGAAGAAGAATGGGATGTGTGATGAGAGGGAGAATGGGGCATGGGAGGAGAGGGAGAATGGGGCGTGGGAGGAGAGGGAGAATGAGAGGGAGGAGAGGAAGAATGAGGTGAGGGAGGAGAGGGAGAATGGGACGTGCGAGGAGAGGGAGAACGAGGAGAGGGAGAACGAGGAGAGGGAGGAGAGGGAGAACGAGGAGAGGGAGGAGAGGGAGAACAAGGCGTGCGAGGAGATGCAGAATGAGGAGAGGGAAGAGAGGGAGAGCGAGGAGATGGAGATTGAGGAGAAGGAGAATGGGATGTGCGAGGAGATGGAGAATGAGGACAGGGAGAATGAGGCATGCGAGGGTAGTGAGAATGAGGTGTGGGAATAGAGGGAGAATGAGGCATGGGAGGAGCGGGAGAACGAGGCATGCGAGGAGAGTGAGAACAAGGCGTGGGAGGAGAGGGAGAATGAGGCGTGAGGAGGGGGAGAATGGGTCGTGGGAGGAGAGGGAGAACGAGGTGTGGGAGGAGAGGGAGAACGAGGTGTGCGAGGAGAGGAAAAGCGAGGAGAGGATGATTGAGATGTGCGAGGAGAGAAAGAATGGGACGTGGGAGGACAGGAATAATGGGACTTGAGAGGAGAGGAATAGCGAGGAGAGGGAGAATGAGACATTTGAGGAGAGGGAGAATGAGAAATGCGAGGAGAGGGAGAACGAGGCGTGCGAGGAGAGGAAGAGCGATAGACTGTCTGTACCAACATCAAAAATTCTTAATCGATAGACTGTCTGCACCAACATCGACGATTCTTAATCGATAGACTGTCTGCACCAACATCAATGATTCTTAATCGATAGACTGTCTACACCAACATCGACGATTCTTAAACATAATACTGTTTGCACCAACATCGACAATTCTTAATCGATAGACTCCCTGCACCAACATCGACGATTCTTAATCGATAGACAGTCAGCACCAACATCGACGATTCTTAAACATAATACTGTTTGCACCAACATCGACGATTCTTAATCGATAGTCTGTCTGCACCAACATCGATAATTCTTAATCGATAGACTGTCTGCAGTAACATTGATGATTCTTAATTGATAGACTGTCTGCACCAACATCGAAGATTTTTAATCGACAGACACCCTGCACCAACATCGACGATTCTTAATCGATAGACTGTCTGCACCAACATTGATGATTCTTTATCAATAGACACCCTGCACCAACATCGACAATTCTTAATCGATAGAATCCCTGCACCAACATTGATGATTGTTAATCGATAGACTCCCTGCATCAATATCGATGATTCTTAATCAATAGACTGTCTGCACTAACATCGCCGATTCTTAATCAAAAGACTGTCTGCACCAACATCGATGATTCTTAATCAATTGACTGTCTGCAACAACATCGATAATTGTTCATCGTTAGACTCCCAGCACCAACATCGACGATTGTTAATTGATAGACTGTTTGCACCAACATTGACGATTCTTAATCGATAGACTCCCTGCACCAAATTCGATTATTCTTAATCGATAGACTCCCTGCACCAACTTTGACGATTCTTAATCGATAAACTGTCTGCACAAATATCAATGATTCTTAATCGATAAACTGTCTGCACCAACATCGACGATTCTTAATCGATAGACTGTCTGCACCAACATCGACGATTCTTAATCGATAAACTGTCTGCACAAATATCAATGATTCTTAATCGATAGACTGTCTGCACCAACATCGATGATTCTTAATCGATAAACTGTCTGCACAAATATCAATGATTCTTAATCGATAGACTGTCTTCACAAACATTGAAGATTCTTAATCAATAGACTCCCTGCACCAACATCGACAATTCTTAATCGATAGACTCCCTGCTCCAACATCGACAATTCTTAATCGATAGTTCCCCTACACCAACATCGACGATTCTTAATCGATAGACTCCCTGCACCAAATTCGATTATTCTTAATCGATTGGCAGTCTGCACCAACATTGACTATTCTTAATCGATAGATTGTCTGCAACAACATCGATGATTCTTAATCAATAGACTCTCTGCACCAACGTCGATGATTCTTATTCGATTGACTCCCTGCACCAACATCGGCGATTCTTAATCGATAGATTGTCTGCACCAACATCAACGATTCCTAATCGATAGACTGACTGCCTCAACTTCGACAATTCTTAAGCGATAGACTACCTGCACCAACATCAAAGATTCTTAATCAATAGACTCCCTGAACCAACATCGACGATTTAAATCGAAAGATTGTCTGAACCATCATTGACGATTCTTAATCGATAGACTGTCTGCAACAACATCGAAGATTCTTAATCGATAGACTGTCTGCAGCAACATCAACGATTCTTAATTGATAGACTGCACCAACATCCAAGATTCTTAATCGATAGACTCTCTGCACCAACAATTCAATTCATTTCAATTTTATTTGTCATATATGCAGCAGACGTGTGTACTGCAGAATGAAATGTTGATTTTTACGGGTCCTCCCAACATTGGAATAAATATGGCATAACAATGATAAAAATACTAATAGAAATACAGTAATAATAAATAAAACAACAGTAATAAATAATAATAAATTATACGTTCATGAGTCTTATGGCCTGGGGGTAGAAGCTGTTTCGAAACCTGCTGGTACGAGACCGTATGCTTCAGTGTCTCTTACCGGACGGGAGCAGGGCGAAGAGGTTGTGGCTGGGGTGGCTCGCATCTTTAATGATTCTCAGGGCCTTCCCCCGGCACCTCTCGGGGTAGATATCCTGGACAGCAGGTAGTTTAATTCCTATAGTGTGTTGTGCAGCTTTCACCACCATCTGTAGAGCCTTGCGGTCTGTGGCGGTGCAGCTGCCATACCAGGTAGTGATGCAGCCGGACAGGATACTCTCGATGGTGCATCGGTAGAAGTTGGTGAGAATCTGGGGGGCCATTCCAAATTTCTTCAGTCTCCTGAGGAAGAACAGGTGTTGGCATGCCTTCTTCGTTACGACGTCGATGTGATGTGACCACGTTAAGTCCTCCGTAATGAATACACCCAGGAATTTGAAGCTGCTGACCCTCTCCACCTCAGCCCCTTCGATGTAGATTGGGGTGTGTCCCGCCCCCCGCCGCTTCCTGTAGTCCACGATCATCTCCTTTGTTTTGTTGATGTTGAGGGAGAGGTTGCACCATTCTGCTAGAGCTCTTATCTCCTCCCTGTAGCCTGTCTCGTCGCCATCTGCGATCAGGCCTACAACAGTAGTGTCATCAGCAAACTTGATGATGGAGTTGGAGTTGTGCGTGGCCACGCAATCGTGAGTAAACAGGGAGTACAGAAGGGGGCTGAGCACACAACCCTGGGGAGCTCCCGTGTTCAGGGTCAGTGCTGAGGAGGTGTTACTGCCTATTTTCACCACCTGGGGTCTGCCCGTCAGGAAGTCCAGGATCCAGTTGCATAGGGAGGAGTTAAGTCCTAGCTCACTGAGCTTGTTGACAAGCTTGGAGGGGATAATGGTATTGAATGCTGAACTATAATCAATGAACAACATTCTCACATAGGTGTTCCTCTTATCCAGGTGTGATAAGGCAGTGTGCAGTACAGTGGCGATGGCATCATCCCTAGATCTTTATGGGCGGTAAGCAAATTGGAGTGGGTCCAGTGTGTCAGTTAGTAAGGAGTTGATGTGGGTTTTGACCAGCCTCTCAAAGCACTTCATGATGACAGAAGTGAGTGCTATGGGGCGGTAGTCGTTTAAACAGGTTACTTTTGTTTTTTTGGGGACTGGAATAACCAATGTCATCTTGAAGCAGGTGGGGACTACAGACTGGTAAAGTGAACGGTTGAATATATCCGTAAACACAGCTGCCAGCTGGTCAGCGCATGCTCTAAGGACACGCCCAGGGATTCCATCTGGACCGGGTGCTTTGTGGGTGTTCACTCTCTTAAAAGTCTTGCTCACGTCAGCCACGGAGATTGAGAAGACCCGGTCGTCCTGAGCCGCGGGCGCCCTTGTAACAGGCCAGTTGTTGTTGGCCTCAAACCGGGCGTAAAAAGTGTTAAGCTCATCCAGGAGAGAGGCATTGCTGGGCATGACACAGCTGGGTTTCCCTTTGTAGTCCGTAATAGATTGTAGTCCACTCCACATCCTTCGCGAATCTGAGCTATGATAGTGTGACTCCACTTTATCCGTGTATTGTCTTTTTGCATTTTTGATGGTTTTTCTTAGCTCGTACCTTGATTTCTTGTACTCATCTGTGTCCCCAGAGTTGAATGCGATGGACCGTGTTTTTAGCATAGCACGGATATCGCCATTTACCCATGGTTTCTGGTTGGGAAATGTTCGTACAACAATCCTCGGAACAACGTCATCTATGCACTTGTTTATGAAACTAATGACTGAATCTGTATATGTGTTGATGTCATTGTCCGAGGCATTCCGGAACATATCCCAGTCAGTGGAATCAAAACAGTCTTGTAACATAGCGTCTGATTGATCCGACCACCGTTGTAGAGATCTCATCACAGGCTTTTCCTGTTTCAGTTGTAGGATTCGCAAAATTGGATTTTATATTAATAAGGGTCAAATGGCAGAAGAGGCCGTGATTTTAAAGACTGTTTTAAAAGAAGCCCAGAAAAAGGGGCATACAAAATGGCCACCATACCATGTGACCAGCTTATTGGGACACTTTAAAATGGTTCCTGCGCAACCTCAGACAGATTTGTGGATTCAACCCACAGTAAGTTCTGGAAGCCATTTCAGAGAGAGCGAAACCAGACCCACACGTATGCATATGGATTAGATGCAGATCTAGTCAAGATCGGCCTGGAGACAGAGGCCATCAAGATGTTGCCCCAGACAAAAGGGGACAATTTCATATTCATGAGAACAGCACCCAGGACTAGATAACAAGATCAGCAGGCCATTAAAAACAATGGAGGTCATTCCAAACAAGAGATGGGCCTGTTACCAGCCGTTTAAGACATTTTAAAATATAATGGCTACCCCACTGTGCTCGCAGCCCGCCAGAAATAAAACAAAGACTAACCTGATTTTGGGCGGGAAGTGAAACCTCTGGAAGAAAGGTATATCTGGAGAGACTTTTCGGCAGTTGGGGCAAGCTTGGAGAGGTACACACAGCAGCAAGCTCTCAGGACAGTCAGACACGCCGGGTTGGAGAGCTGGAAAAACGCAGCTTGAATCCGAACACCCAGAAGAAGAAGCAGTCAATTGCAGGAGGAAGAAGAAAGCCAACATCGAGAAGGCCGCCTCGAAACCGGCGTTCCGCCCCGGGGAAGCACATCGGGAGATCATCGACCATCCCCGGGCCGTTGCCGGAACGAGAGGCCATCGACCCAACTTGGGAGAAGAAACAAAAAAATAAAGGTCCCAAGCGAAGAAACCTTCCAGCCACCCCGGCTCGGGAGAAGAGAGGAAAGGAACCTGAAGAAGTGATGGGAGCCAGCCCAAGGCTCCTCTAACCAGGGTCAAGCCGACAATCCTCGACCCCACCGACATCCAGGCCCACCGGTGTCCAGCCGCCCCCGACCCCCACCTCAGGAGAGAGGTGTGGCGCAGCTCGCAGGAGCTCCACGATCCACGTGGAGACGAAACGCCTGAAAGGACCAAACACAGACTCGATTTCAAAACCTTGCACTTCCTAGTGGGATTGGTGAGCATGTTTCTGGCCCTTCACAATCAGATCTAGATAGGTTTAATAAGGGGGTGGATTTAAGGGTACAATTAACATGAGTTGTTGTCCCTCGATGTTCCGTGTGTTTCCTTATTTCATAATGATCTTTGCAGAGCACAAGATGCCTGTATTTGCTTTAGTTAGTACTGTGTCGTTATGATTTATTTGTGTGTTTTTCCCTCCCATGTACTCCCTCATCTGCTTGCATTTGATTTGATATTTTCCTTATGCAATAAAATTTCATTTTGTTTCACCAAACTTGGTCTACAAGAGTTTTCTCTACATTGTAGTTCCTGCGCCTAAGTCCAGAGTATAGAATCTAAGGGGTGAGTGGGTCGAACCACTCAAGGTTTACTGTGCAAGAGAGAGAGGCCTCTAGTGTCACGGGGCCGTGCATTCACGGGGCCGTTTTGCTAAGGTTTCGGTAGTGGACCCAAGTGCAGGAAACCTATCCAAGGACTCGAGACCGGGTAGAACTCGAAAGATGCTTCCTTGAGACTCAAGAACATAGAAACAGGGTAACACTCGAAAGGAGATTCACTTGAGACTCGAAAACACAGAGACACAGCAAGAGCTGTTACTTGCAGGCAGGCGAACCCAGGACTGAGCAAAGAGGACAGGAAACAGGAAGCTTAAATACAGGCCAGAGTGGTCACGTGACATAATTATTCAAATGAGACAGGAAACAAATACTTTAACAACACACAGGTGAGGCCAGAGGCACAGAGGACAAGACAAGAACAAAACCGAACAACTTTATTAACTAGCCTAATTACTCTGATGAGATCAATTACTCGAGAAACAGGTGAGGTGAGGGGCCCAGAAGGCACGGCAGCAGTGCACCGAGGCCTCAAAAACCGCCCTCAGGCGGCGAGCAGAGGGAAGTGCCGCTGAAGCCGTTACATCTAGAGAGAGAAACCTCAGGGAAATCTCTTGAGGAAAACCCCTTACACAGTTTCTGCCTATAAGTGGGTAGCAGCAGGATGGAGTCGTGATCTGATTTGCCGAAGGGAAATCCCGGAATGGAGTGTAAACGTGATCTAGTGTGTTCTTGGCTCGCGTTTGGCAGGTGATATGCTGATGGTATTTAGGCAGTACTTTCTTCAGATTGGCTTTGTTGAAATCACCAGCCACGATGAATGCAACCTCTGGATGGGAAGTTTCAAGCCTGCTAATGGTCCCATACAGCTCGTTTAGTGCCCTATTTGCGTTGGCCTGTGGTGGAATATACACCGCTGTAATGATCACGGATGAGAACTCTCTCGGGAGGTAGAAGGGTCGGCATTTGATCATCAGGTGTTCAAGATCGGGTGAAGAAGAAGATGTAAGTAGTTCCATGTCAGAACACCAAGCATACTCCACCCCCTCTATTCTTCCCCGAGTCCTTTGTTCGGTCTAGCCGGTGAATGTTGAATCCCTCTGGTTGAATGGCTGAAGCTTGTATTGATGGATCAAGCCAAGTCTCAGTGAAAATCAAGACGTTGCAGTTCTTAATGTCTTGCTGGAATGTGAGCCTCCCCCTGAGTTCATCCAGCTTATTGTCCAGTGACTGCACATTCGCCAGGAGAATACTCGGAAGGGGGGGTTGGTGTTCATGTCGCCTCAGCTTCACTAATGCATCTGCTCGCCTGCCCCGCTTGCGCCATCGGCGCTTCCTGATCACAGGAATGAAGTCAGGTAAGCAGGTGGGAGGGTAGATGGTAGTAGCAGCAGAATCCCAGTTCAAAAAATCGGGGGTAGGTCCTATATCTCCGGACGATCTTATGTCCAGAAGTGATTGACGGTCGCAGCGGATAAGCGAAGAAACAGTACTTACAAAATTGTTTAATAATAACAATAAAATAATAAATAAAGTGGAAAGTCGTGGACGAGCTCGTAAAACAGCGGCTACCCTCATGAGCCATACAGGTCGGTTAAACAGTAGAATATTTTTTTAAAAACAACTAAACTACTAATACTAAAACTAGAATGCTAAATACTAAACAGTAGAATACTAAAAAACTAACAGTACGATATATTAAAATACAACATTAAATACATTAAATACCTTTAAATACAACATTAAAATACCAGTTGGGGAGGAGAAATACCAGTTGGGGAGGAGAACTCGTAAAACAGCAGCCATACAGGTCGGTTAAACAGTAGAATATTTTTTTTTAAACAACTAAATTACTAATACTAAAACTAGAGTGCTAAATGCTAAACAGTAGAATACTAAAAACTAACAGTACGATATATTAAAATACAATATTAAATACGTTAAATACATTAAATACAACGTTAAAATGCCAGTTGGGGAGGAGCTCGTAAAAATTGACAATTGACAATTCTTAAGCGATAGACTCCCTGCGCCAAAATCGACAATTCTTAATCGATAGACTATCTGCACCAACATCAACGATTCTTAATCGATAGACAGTCAGCACCAACATCTACAATTCTTAATTGATAGTCTGTCTGCACCAATAACAACAATTCTCAATCGATAGACTGTCTGCGCCAACATCTAAGATTCTTAATCGATAGTCTGTCTGCACCAACATCGACAATTCTTAATCGATAGGTTCTCTGCACCAACATCAACGATTCTTAATCAATAGACTGTCTGCATCAACATCAAAAATTGTTAATCGATAGACTGTCTGTCCCAACATCAAAAATTCTTAATCGATAGACTCCCTGAACCAACATCGACGATTTTTAATCGATAGACTGTCTGCACCAACATTGACGATTCTTAATCGATAGACTATCTGCAACAACATTGAAGATTCTTAATCGATAGACTGTCTGCACCAACATCTAAGATTCTTAATCGATAGACTGTCTGCACCAACATCTAAGATTCATAATCGATAGACTGTCTGCACCAACATCTAAGATTCTTAATCGATTGATTCCCTGCACCAATATCGGCGATTCATAATCGATAGACTATCTGCATCAACATCGAAAATTGTTAATAGATAGACTGTCTGTGCCAACATCAAAAATTCTTAATCGATAGACTCCCTGAACCAACATCGACGATTTTTAATCGATAGACTGTCTGCACCAACATTGACGATTCTTAATCGATAGACTATCTGCAACAACATTGAAGATTATTAATCGATAGACTATCTGCACCAACATCGATGATTCTTAATCGATATACTGTCTGCACCAATATCGAAGATTCTTAATCGATAGACTCCCTGCACCAACATCGATGATTCTTAATTGATAGATTGTCTGCACCAACATCAACAATTCCTAATCGATAGACTGTCTGCCTCAACTTCGACAATTCTTAAGCGATAGACCACCTGCACCAACATCAAAGATTCTTAATCAATAGACTCCCTGAACCAACATCGACAATTTAAATCGATAGACTGTCTGAACCATCATTGACGATTCTTAATCGAAAGACTGTCTGCAACAACATCGAAGATTCTTAATCGATAGACTGTCTGCACCAACATTGACGATTCTTAATCGATAGACTATCTGCAACAACATTGAAGATTCTTAATCGATAGACTGTCTGCACCAACATCTAAGATTCTTAATCGATAGACTGTCTGCACCAACATCTAAGATTCATAATCGATAGACTGTCTGCACCAACATCTAAGATTCTTAATCGATTGACTCCCTGCACCAATATCGGCGATTCATAATCGATAGATTATCTGCATCAACATCGAAAATTGTTAATAGATAGACTGTCTGTGCCAACATCAAAAATTCTTAATCGATAGACTCCCTGAACCAACATCGACGATTTTTAATCGATAGACTGTCTGCACCAACATTGACGATTCTTAATCGATAGACTATCTGCAACAACATTGAAGATTCTTAATCGATAGACTATCTGCACCAACATCGATGATTCTTAATTGATAGATTGTCTGCACCAACATCAACAATTCCTAATCGATAGACTGTCTGCCTCAACTTCGACAATTCTTAAGCGATAGACTACCTGCACCAACATCAAAGATTCTTAATCAATAGACTCCCTGAACCAACATCGACAATTTAAATCGATAGACTGTCTGAACCATCATTGACGATTCTTAATCGAAAGACTGCCTGCAACAACATCGAAGATTCTTAATCGATAGACTGTCTGCACCAACATCGACGATTCTTAATCGATAGATTGCACCAACATCGAAGATTCTTAATCGATAGACTCTCTGCACCAACATTGACAATTCTTAAGCGATAGACTCCCTGCACCAAAATCGACAATTCTTAATCGATAGACTACCTGCACCAACATCTACGATTCTTAATCGATAGTCTGTCTGCACCAATATCAACAATTCTCAATTGATAGACTGTCTGCACCAACATCTAAGATTCTTAATCGATAGGCCACCTGCACCAACATCGACGATTCTTATTCGATAGACTGTCTGCACCAACATCGACGATTCTTAATCAATAGACTGTCTGCACCAACATCGACGATTCTTAATTGATAGACTCCCTGCACCAACATCGATGATTCTTAATCGATAGAATGTCTGCACCAACATTGATGATTCTTAATCGATAGACTCCCTGCTCCAACAGCGATAGAATCCCTGCCCGAACATCGACGATTCTTAATCGATAGACTGTCTGCACCAACATCGATGATTCTTAATCGATATGCTGTCTGCGCCAACATCGATGATTCTTAATCGATAGACTGTCTGCATCAACATCGACAATTCTTAATTGATAGACTCTCTGCAACAACATCGACGATTCTTAATCGATAGACTGTTTGCGCCAACATTGAAGATTCTTAATCGATATACTGTCTGCACCAACATCGTCAATTGTTAATCGATAGACTGTCTGCAGCAACATTGATGATTGTAATCAATAGACTGTCTGCCCCAACATCGATAATTCTTAATCGATAGACTCCCTGCACCAACATAGCCGATTCTTAATCGATAGACTCCCTGCACCAACATCGATGATTCTTAATCGATAGACTCCCTGCACCAACATCGATGATTCTTAATCGATAGGATCCCTGCACGAACATTGACGATTCTTAATCGATAGACTTTGACTTGAATCTTGCCATTCATGTAGGAATGACTTATAAATTAAGAATGGGCAGCCTGCTAGTGGTGCTGTCCTGGGAGTGTATAAATACTTGGGCATGGGCCCAGATTGCTTAGGACATTTTGTAAACAGGATCTAGTGAAGGACAACTAGACCTCCATGTTGTGAAACAGTTGATTAAAGGCTTGTTTAATATTCAGACCAAGTGCCTAGTCATTTTCTTACATCAATTTAATCAACTGCTTGCTGCTCCACGCTCTGAGCGATTTTTTGAACAGACGGCTATGACTCAAACGGTAGAAGGGAACCAGAGGTATTAATCAATCTATCATGGAGAAACTACTCCAACCCGCCCATCTTGACCTGGACCCGAATTCACCTACATACCTAAGGTATGGAAACACTGGTATAGTACCTTCAGCAACTTCCTCAGGGAGTGTGGTGAGAATGTTCCTGATAAGTTAGAGATGCTTGCCAATTATGTATCCCCTCATGTGTTTGACTATATAGAAGACTGTGTAGACTATGACTCCTCTATCCAAATACTACAGCAACTATATGTTAAGGCCCCAACCGAAATTTTTGCTCGGCATCTACTGGCCACAACTCAACAACAACCCAGGGTATCACTTGACGAATTCCTTCAAAAGCTTCGCAGGCTCAGCAAGGATTGTAATCTCAAAGCAGTCTCAGCTGAGCAGTGCCAGGAGAAGTTAATTTGTGATTCCTTTATTAATGTCTCCCTTCATACACCAGCCTCTGTTGGAGAATAAAACCCTCAATTTACAAGCTGCCTATGACCAGGCATGTTCTCTGGACTTAGCAAAAAGATGCAGATGCCTATCTTTTACTGCATGCATGGACTGCTGCTATCACTTTTGGTGACTCCTCCAATGGACCTCGGGGGGAAGCCCTCACTGATGATGACTCTATCCTAGCTGATGATGGCCCTACCCTAGAAGCCCTCACTGATGACAACCCTGCCCTAGCGGCATCTTGGCAATCTGGAAGGAAGTGTTTCTTCTGTGGAGATGCATTCCACTATAGGAAATTTTGTCCTGCTCGTAACGCAACCTGCAATCATTGCAGTAAGAAAGGTCACTTTTCTAAGGTATACCAGTCAAGAGCCCCTGTTAGTTTTGCAGCTGCTATCTATAAAACTGCTCCTCCCCCAAGAGCCACTACTAAGGTTACAGCTGCTATCTATAAAACTGCTCCTCCTCCCATCACAGCTGTTTTTCCCCAAAGCCTATCCCATGCAGCCATGAAGGTTTCAGTAAATGGACACATTTTGAGTGCACTAATCGACTCATGCAGCTCTGACAGCTTCATCAGTGAACAGGCTGTCAGTAAGTTAAAACTGCGTATTTACCCCTCAGACAGGGAAATTGCAATGGCTCTGATGACACTGACCACCAACTCTTCCAGCTTTTGTCTTGTTCACCTTATTCTCAATGGCCACACTTATTTCTCCACCCGGCTTGGGGTGCTCAAAAACCTATGCAGTGATGTGCTCCTGGGACAGGATTTCCAGAAACAACACAAAAGACTCACTTTCGAGTTTGGAGGGTCAAAGCCGGAGCTTACTATTTCCAAAGTAACATTTTGTGCGCTTTCGGCAGCTTCGCTCGACGAGCCCTCCTTGTTTGCCAATCTTTCCCCCAGATGTAAGCCCATAGTCATTAAATCATGACATTTCAGCCAAGATGCTCTATCCTTTATTGAGGCAGAGATCTCTCGCCTTCTAGCTGACGGTATCACTGAGCCATGTTCATCTTCCTGGCGGGCTCAAGCCATCATTGTTAAAAATCCTCTGAAGCAATACAAGGAACGTCTTTGCATCGATTACTCACAAACTATTAACCAGCATACCGACCTGGCTGCCAACCCACTACCACGCATCGATGACATGGTCAATAACCTTGCCAACTACAAGGTATTTTCAACTTTTGACTTAAAGAGCACATACCATCAAGTACCTTTAAAGGACTCTGACAAAAAGTATACGGCTTTTGAGGCCAATGGTTGGCTTTACCAGTTTTGTCGCCTTCCATTTGGGGTCACCAATGGGGTGGCCATCTTCCAATGGGCAATGGATAGCCTAGTTAAACAGGAGAACTTAATGGATACTTTTCCATATCTGGATAATATCACGATTGCTGGTCATGACCAGAAGGAGCATGATGCCAACCTGCAGAAATTTCTTGACGTTCTCTGTTGTCACAACTTAACCTTAAGTTAGTCCAAATCTGTGAAATCAGTACCATCAGTCAACATCCTTGGCTACTGGGTGGGCAATGGTGTCATCAAACCGGATCTGGAGCGACTTCGTCCGCTTCAGGAGCTCCCTCCTCCTACAAATCTCAGCTCTCTTTGTCAGGCCCTCAGCATGTTCGCCTATTATGCAAAGTGGATACCCCACTTTTCCGACACGATCCAGCCCCTGCTTCACGCGAAGTCATTTCCATTGGAGGCAATGGCTATTTCAGCTTTCGACCTCCTCAAGCAAAAACTGGAAAAAGCCACACTTCGTTCGATCGATGAAAATCTCCCTTTTGTGGTCAAGTGTGATGCATTGGAGGTGGCGATCTCGGCTACCTTGAATCAAGGTGGTCGGAGAGTGATGCAGGGAGAGCGGTGCAGAGAGAGCAGCGCAGGGAGAGCGGTGCAGAGAGCGGTGCAGAGAGAGAGGTGCAGAGAGCGGTGCAGAGAGAGCGGTGAAAAGAGAGCGGTGCAGAGAGAGTGCTGCAGAGAGAGTGGTGCAGAGAGAGTGGTGAAGAGTGCGGCACAGAGAGAGCGGTGCAGAGAGCAGTGAAGAGAGAGTGGAGCAGAGAGAGCGGTGAAGAGAGAGCGGTGCAGAGAGAGCGGTGAAGAGAGAGTGGTGCAGAGAGAGCAGTGCAGAGAGTGCGGTGAAGAGAGAGCGGTGAAGAGAGAGCGGTGCAGAGAGAGCGGTGCAGAGAGAGTGGTGAAGAGAGAGCGGTGAAGAGAGAGCGGTGCAGAGAGAGCGGTGAAGAGAGAGCGGAGAAGAGAGAGCGGTGAAGAGAGAGTGGAGAAGAGAGAGCGGTGAAGAGAGCACGGTGCAGAGAGAGCAGTGAAGAGAGAGCGGTGAAGAGGGAGCGCTGCAGAGAGAGCGGTGAAGAGAGAGTGGTGAAGAGAGAGCGGTGAAGAGAGAGCGGTGCAGAGAGAGCGGTGAAGAGAGAGCGGTGAAGAGAGAGCGGTGCAGAGAGAGCGAAGAAGAGAGAGCGGTGAAGGGAGAGCGGAGAAGAGAGAGATGTGCAGAGAGAGCGGTGAAGAGAGAGCGGTGTAGAGAGAGCGGTGCAGAGAGAGCGGTGAAGAGAGGGCGGTGAAGAGAGAGCGGTGAAGAGAGAGCGGTGTAGAGACAGCGGTGAAGAGAGAGTGGTGAAGAGAGAGCAGTGTAGAGAGAGCGGTGAAGAGAGCGGTGAAGAGAGAGCGGTGAAGAGAGAGTGGTGAAGAGAGCGGTGAAGAGAGAGCGGTGAAGAGAGAGCGGTGCAGAGAGAGCGGTGCAGAGAGAGCGGTGAAGAGAGAGCGGCGCAGAGAGAGCGGGGAAGAGAGGGCGGTGAAGAGAGGGCGGTGCAGAGAGAGCGGTGCAGAGAGAGCGGAGCGGAGAGAGCGGTGAAGAGAGAGCAGTGAAGAGAGAGCGGTGCAGAGAGAGCGGTGAAGAGGGAGCGGTGAAGAGAGAGCGGTGAAGAGAGAGCGCTGCAGAGAGAGCGGTGAAGTGAGAGCGGTGAAGAGAGAGCGGTGAAGAGAGAGCGGTGAAGAGAGAGCGGTGCAGAGAGAGCGGTGCAGAGAGAGCGGTGAAGCGAGAGCGGTCAAGAGAGAGCAGTCAAGAGAGAGCGGTGAAGAGAGGGCGGTGAAGAGAGAGCGGTGAAGAGAGAGCGGTGAAGAGAGAGCGGTGCAGAGAGAGCGGTGAAGAGAGAGCGGTGCAGAAGGAGCGTTGAAGAGAGAGCGGTGCAGAGAGAGCGGTGAAGAGAGAGCGGTGAAGAGGGAGCGGTGCAGAGAGAGCGGTGCAGAGAGAGCGGTGAAGCGAGAGCGGTCAAGAGAGAGCGGTCAAGAGAGAGCGGTGAAGAGAGAGCGGTGCAGAGAGAGCGGTGCAGAGAGAGCGGTGAAGAGAGAGCGGTGAAGAGAGAGCGGTGCAGAGAGAGCGGTGAAGAGAGAGCGGTGCAGAAGGAGCGTTGAAGAGAGAGCGGTGCAGAGAGAGCGTTGAAGAGAGAGCGGTGAAGAGAGAGCGGTGAAGAGAGAGCGGTGAAAAGAGAGCAGTGAAGAGAGAGCGGTGCAGAGAGAGCTGCGAAGAGAGAGCGGTGAAGAGAGAGCGGTGAAGAGAGAGCGGTGAAGAGAGAGCGGTGCAGAGAGCGGTGAAGAGAGAGCGGTGCAGAAGGAGCGTTGAAGAGAGAGCGGTGCAGAGAGAGCGGTGAAGAGAGAGCGGTGAAGAGGGAGCGGTGCAGAGAGAGCGGTGCAGAGAGAGCGGTGAAGCGAGAGCGGTCAAGAGAGAGCGGTCAAGAGAGAGCGGTGAAGAGAGAGCGGTGCAGAGAGAGCGGTGCAGAGAGAGCGGTGAAGAGAGAGCGATGAAGAGAGGGCAGTGAAGAGAGAGCGGTGAAGAGAGAGCGGTGAAGAGAGAGCGGTGCAGAGAGCACGGTGAAGAGAGAGCGATGAAGAGAGAGCGGTGAAGAGAGAGCGGTTAAGAGAGAGCGGTGAAGAGAGAGCGGTGAAGAGAGAGCGGTTAAGAGAGAGTGGTGAAGAGAGAGCGGTGATGAGAGAGCGGTGCAGAGAGCACGGTGAAGAGAGAGCGATGAAGAGAGAGCGGTGAAGAGAGAGCGGTGCAGAGAGAGCCGTGCAGAGAGCTCGGTGAAGAGAGAGCGGTGAAGAGAGAGCGGTGAAGAGAGAGCAGTGAAGAGAGAGCGGTGAAGAGAGAGCGGTGAAGAGAGAGCGGTGAAGAGAGTGCGGTGCAGAGAGTGCGGTGCAGAAAGTGCGGTGCAGAGAGTTGGGTTGCAGAGGGAGCGGTGAAGAGTGAGCGGTGAAGAGAGAGCGATGAATAGAGCGGTGCAGAGAGAGCGGTGCAGAGAGAGCAGTGCAGAGAGAGTGGTGCAGAGAGAACGGTGCAGAGAGAGTGGTGCAGAGAGCACGGTGAAGAGAGAGCGGTGAAGAGAGAGCGGTGAAGAGAGAGCGGTTAAGAGAGAGCGGTTAAGAGAGAGCGGTGAAGAGAGCGCGGTGAAGAGAGAGCGGTTAAGAGAGAGTGGTGAAGAGAGAGCGGTGATGAGAGAGCGGTGCAGAGAGCACGGTGAAGAGAGAGCGATGAAGAGAGAGCGGTGAAGAGAGAGCGGTGCAGAGAGAGCCGTGCAGAGAGCTCGGTGAAGAGAGAGCGGTGAAGAGAGAGCGGTGAAGAGAGAGCAGTGAAGAGAGAGCGGTGAAGAGAGAGCGGTGAAGAGAGAGCGGTGAAGAGAGTGCGGTGCAGAGAGTGCGGTGCAGAGAGTGCGGTGCAGAGAGTTGGGTTGCACAGGGAGCGGTGAAGAGTGAGCGGTGAAGAGAGAGCGATGAATAGAGCGGTGCAGAGAGAGCGATGCAGAGAGAGCAGTGAAGAGAGAGTGGTGCAGAGAGAATGGTGCAGAGAGAGCGGTGAAGAGAGAGCGGTGAAGAGAGAGCGGTGAAGAGAGAGCGGTGAAGAGAGAGCAGTGAAGAGAGAGCGGTGTAGAGAGAGCGGTGATGAGAGAGCGGTGAAGAGAGAGCGGTGTTGAGAGCGCGGTGCAGAGAGAGCGGTGAAGAGAGAGCGGTGAAGAGAGAGCGGTGCAGAGAGAGCGGTGAAGAGAGAACGGTGAAGAGAGAGCGGTGAAGAGAGAGCGGTGAAGAGAGAGCGGTGCAGAGGGAGCGGTGAAGAGAGAGCGGTGCAGAGAGATAGCGGTGAAGAGAGAGTGGTGCAGAGAGTGCAGTGAGAGAGAGCGGTGAATAGAGAGCGGTGCAGAGAGAGCGGTGAAGAGAGAGCGGTGCAGAGAGAGTGGTGAAGAGAGAGCGGTGAAGAGAAAGCGGTGAAGAGAGAGCGGTGAAGAGAGAGCGGTGCAGAGAGAGCGGTGAAGAGAGCGGTGCAGAGCGAGCGGTGCAGAGAGAGCGGTGAAGAGAGCGGTGAAGACGGAGCGGTGAAGAGAGAGCGGTGAAGAGAGAGCGGTGAAGAGAAAGCGGTGAAGAGAGAGCGGTGAAGAGAGAGCGGTGCAGAGAGAGAGGTGAAGAGAGAGCGGTGCAGAGAGAGCGATGAAGAGAGAGCAGTGCAGAGAGAGCGGTGAAGAGAGAGCGGTGAAGAGAGCGGTGCAGAGCGAGCGGTGCAGAGAGAGCGGTGAAGAGAGCGGTGAAGAGGGAGCGGTGAAGAGAGAGCGGTGCAGAGAGAGCGGTGAAGAGAGAGCGATGAAGAGAGGGCAGTGAAGAGAGAGCGGTGAAGAGAGAGCGGTGAAGAGAGAGCGGTGCAGAGAGCACGGTGAAGAGAGAGCGATGAAGAGAGAGCGGTGAAGAGAGATCGGTGCAAAGAGAGCGGTGCAGAGAGCACGGTGAAGAGAGAGCGGTTAAGAGAGAGTGGTGAAGAGAGAGCGGTGATGAGAGAGCGGTGCAGAGAGCACGGTGAAGAGAGAGCGATGAAGAGAGAGCGGTGAAGAGAGAGCGGTGCAGAGAGAGCCGTGCAGAGAGCTCAGTGAAGAGAGAGCGGTGAAGAGAGAGCGGTGAAGAGAGAGCGGTGAAGAGAGATCGGTGAAGAGAGAGCAGTGCAGAGAGAGCGGTGAAGAGAGAGCGCTGCAGAGAGAGCGGTGCAGAGAGGGCGGTGAAGAGAGAGCGGTGAAGAGAGAGCAGTGCAGACAGAGCGGTGAAGAGAGAGCGGTGAAGAGAGAGCGGTGAAGAGAGTGCGGTGCAGAGAGAGCGGTGCAGAGAGAGCGTTGCAGAGAGAGCGGTGAAGAGAGAGCGGTGAAGAGAGAGCGATGAAGAGAGCGGTGCAGAGAGAACGGTGCAGAGAGAGTGGTGCAGAGAGGGCGGTGAAGGGAGAGTGGTGAAGAGAGAGTGGTGCAGAGAGAGCGGTGAAGAGAGAGCGGTGCAGAGAGAACGGTGCAGAGAGAGTGGTGCAGAGAGAGCGGTGAAGGGAGAGTGGTGAAGAGAGAGTGGTGCAGAGAGAGCGGTGAAGAGAGAGCGGAGCAGAGAGAGCGGTGAAGAGAGATCGGTGAAGAGAGAGCGGTGAAGAGAGAGCGGTGCAGAGAGAGTGGTGCAGAGAGTGCGGTGAAGAGAGAGCGGTGAAGAGAAAGCGGTGAAGAGAGATCGGTGAAGAGACAGCAGTGAAGAGAGAGCGGTGCAGAGAGATCGGTTAAGAGAGCGGTGAAGAGAGAGCGGTGAAGATAGAGCGGTGCAGAGAGAAGGGTGAAGAGAGAGCGGTGAAGAGAGAGCGGTGAACAGAGAGCGGTGCAGAGAGAGCGGTGAAGAGAGAGCGGTGAGCAGAGAGCTGTGCAGAGAGAGTGGTGAAGAGAAAGCGGTGAAGTGAGAGCGATGCAGAGAGAGCGGTGCAGAGAGATCAGTGAAGAGAGAGCGGTGAAGAGAGTGGTGAAGAGAACGCGGTGAAGAGAGAGCGGAGCAGAGGGATCGGTGAAGAGAGCGGTGAAGAGAGGGCGGTGAGGAGAGAGCGGTGCAGAGAGAGCGGTGCAGAGAGCGCGGTGAACAGAGAGCGGTGAAGAGAGTGCGGTGAAGACAGAGCGGTGAAGAGAGAGCGGTGCAGAGAGAGCGGTGAAGAGAGAGCGGTGCAGAGATTGCGCTGAAGAGAGAGCGGTGCAGAGAGAGCGGTGAAGAGAAAATGGTGCAGAGAGAGCGTTGCAGAGAGAACGGTGAAGAGAGAGCGGTGAAGAGAGAGCGGTGCAGAGAGAGCTGTGCAGAGAGTGCGGTGAAGAAAGAGGGGTGAAGAGAGTGCGGTGAAGAGAGAGCGGTGCAGAGAGAGCGGTGAAGAGAGAGCGGTGAAGAGAGAGCGGTGTAGAGAGTGCGGCGAAGAGAGAGCGGTGAAGAGAGAGCGGTGAAGAGAGAGCGGTGAAGAGAGAGTGGTGAAGAGAGCGGTGAAGAGAGAGCGGTGAAGCAAGAGCGGTGAAGAGAGAGCGTTGCAGAGAGAGCGGTGAAGAGAGAGCGGTGAAGAGAGAGCGGTGAAGAGAGGGCGGTGCAGAGAGAGCGGTGAAGAGAGGGCGGTGCAGAGAGAGCGGTGAAGAGAGAGCGGTGAAGAGAGAGCGGAGAAGAGAGAGTGGTGAAGAGAGCGGTGAAGAGAGAGCGGTGAAGCGAGAGCGGTGAAGAGAGAGCGGTGCAGAGAGAGCGGTGAAGAGAGAGCGGTGAAGAGAGAGCGGTGAAGAGAGAGCGGTGCAGAAAGAGCAGTGAAGAGAGTGCGGTGAAGAGAGAGCGGTGAAGAGATAGCGGTGCAGAGAGTGCGGTGAAGAGAGAGCGGTGAAGAGAGAGCGGTGAACAGAGAGCGGTGAAGAGAGAGCGATGAAGAGAGAGCGGTGTAGAGAGTGCGGTGAAGAGAGAGCGGTGAAGAGAGAGCGGTGAAGAGAGAGCGGTGCAGAGAGAGTGGTGCAGAGAGTGCGGTGAAGAGAGAGCGGTGAAGAGAGCGCGGTGAAGAGAGCGCGGTGAAGAGAGAGTGGTGCAGAGAGAGCGGTGAAGAGAGAGCGGTGCAGAGAGAACGGTGCAGAGAGTGCGCTGAAGAGAGGGCGGTGCAGAGAGTGCGGTGCAGAGAGTGCGGTGAAGAGTGAGCGGTGCAGAGAGAGTGGTGCAGAGAGTGCGGTGAAGAGAGAGCGGTGAAGAGAGCGCGGTGAAGAGAGAGTGGTGCAGAGAGTGCGGTGAAGAGAGAGCGGTGAAGAGAGAGCTGTGCAGAGAGAGTGGTGCAGAGAGTGCGGTGAAGAGAGAGCGGTGAAGAGAGAGCAGTGAAGAGAGGGCGGTGAAGAGAGAGTGGTGCAGAGAGTGCGGTGCAGAGAGAGCGGTGAAGAGAGAGCGGTGAAGAGATAGCGGTGCAGAGAGTGCGGTGAAGAGAGAGCGGTGAAGAGAGAGCGGTGAACAGAGAGCGGTGAAGAGAGAGCGATGAAGAGAGAGCGGTGTAGAGAGTGCGGTGAAGAGAGAGCGGTGAAGAGAGAGCGGTGAAGAGAGAGCGGTGCAGAGAGAGTGGTGCAGAGAGTGCGGTGAAGAGAGAGCGGTGAAGAGAGCGCGGTGAAGAGAGCGCGGTGAAGAGAGAGTGGTGCAGAGAGAGCGGTGAAGAGAGAGCGGTGCAGAGAGAACGGTGCAGAGAGAGCGCTGAAGAGAGGGCGGTGCAGAGAGTGCGGTGCAGAGAGTGCGGTGAAGAGTGAGCGGTGCAGAGAGAGTGGTGCAGAGAGTGCGGTGAAGAGAGAGCGGTGAAGAGAGCGCGGTGAAGAGAGAGTGGTGCAGAGAGTGCGGTGAAGAGAGAGCGGTGAAGAGAGAGCTGTGCAGAGAGAGTGGTGCAGAGAGTGCGGTGAAGAGAGAGCGGTGAAGAGAGAGCAGTGAAGAGAGGGCGGTGAAGAGAGAGTGGTGCAGAGAGTGCGGTGAAGAGAGAGCGGTGAAGAGAGAGCGGTGAAGAGAGCGCGGTGAAGAGAGAGTGGTGCAGAGAGTGCGGTGAAGAGAGAGCGGTTAAGAGAGAGCGGTGAAGAGAGAGCGGTGAAGAGAGAGCGGTTAAGAGAGAGTGGTGAAGAGAGAGCGGTGATGAGAGAGCGGTGCAGAGAGCACGGTGAAGAGAGAGCGATGAAGAGAGAGCGGTGAAGAGAGATCGGTGCAAAGAGAGCGGTGCAGAGAGCACGGTGAAGAGAGAGCGGTTAAGAGAGAGTGGTGAAGAGAGAGCGGTGATGAGAGAGCGGTGCAGAGAGCACGGTGAAGAGAGAGCGATGAAGAGAGAGCGGTGAAGAGAGAGCGGTGCAGAGAGAGCCGTGCAGAGAGCTCAGTGAAGAGAGAGCGGTGATGAGAGAGCGGTGAAGAGAGAGCGGTGAAGAGAGATCGGTGAAGAGAGAGCAGTGCAGAGAGAGCGGTGAAGAGAGAGCGCTGCAGAGAGAGCGGTGCAGAGAGGGCGGTGAAGAGAGAGCGGTGAAGAGAGAGCAGTGCAGACAGAGCGGTGAAGAGAGAGCGGTGAAGAGAGAGCGGTGAAGAGAGTGCGGTGCAGAGAGAGCGGTGCAGAGAGAGCGTTGCAGAGAGAGCGGTGAAGAGAGAGCGGTGAAGAGGGAGCGATGAAGAGAGCGGTGCAGAGAGAACGGTGCAGAGAGAGTGGTGCAGAGAGGGCGGTGAAGGGAGAGTGGTGAAGAGAGAGTGGTGCAGAGAGAGCGGTGAAGAGAGAGCGGTGCAGAGAGAACGGTGCAGAGAGAGTGGTGCAGAGAGAGCGGTGAAGGGAGAGTGGTGAAGAGAGAGTGGTGCAGAGAGAGCGGTGAAGAGAGAGCGGAGCAGAGAGAGCGGTGAAGAGAGATCGGTGAAGAGAGAGCGGTGAAGAGAGAGCGGTGCAGAGAGAGTGGTGCAGAGAGTGCGGTGAAGAGAGAGCGGTGAAGAGAAAGCGGTGAAGAGAGATCGGTGAAGAGACAGCAGTGAAGAGAGAGCGGTGCAGAGAGATCGGTTAAGAGAGCGGTGAAGAGAGAGCGGTGAAGATAGAGCGGTGCAGAGAGAAGGGTGAAGAGAGAGCGGTGAAGAGAGAGCGGTGAACAGAGAGCGGTGCAGAGAGAGCGGTGAAGAGAGAGCGGTGAGCAGAGAGCTGTGCAGAGAGAGTGGTGAAGAGAAAGCGGTGAAGTGAGAGCGATGCAGAGAGAGCGGTGCAGAGAGATCAGTGAAGAGAGAGCGGTGAAGAGAGTGGTGAAGAGAACGCGGTGAAGAGAGAGCGGAGCAGAGGGATCGGTGAAGAGAGCGGTGAAGAGAGGGCGGTGAGGAGAGAGCGGTGCAGAGAGAGCGGTGCAGAGAGCGCGGTGAACAGAGAGCGGTGAAGAGAGTGCGGTGAAGACAGAGCGGTGAAGAGAGAGCGGTGCAGAGAGAGCGGTGAAGAGAGAGCGGTGCAGAGATTGCGCTGAAGAGAGAGCGGTGCAGAGAGAGCGGTGAAGAGAAAATGGTGCAGAGAGAGCGTTGCAGAGAGAACGGTGAAGAGAGAGCGGTGAAGAGAGAGCGGTGCAGAGAGAGCTGTGCAGAGAGTCCGGTGAAGAAAGAGGGGTGAAGAGAGTGCGGTGAAGAGAGAGCGGTGCAGAGAGAGCGGTGAAGAGAGAGCGGTGAAGAGAGAGCGGTGTAGAGAGTGCGGCGAAGAGAGAGCGGTGAAGAGAGAGCGGTGAAGAGAGAGCGGTGAAGAGAGAGTGGTGAAGAGAGCGGTGAAGAGAGAGCGGTGAAGCGAGAGCGGTGAAGAGAGAGCGTTGCAGAGAGAGCGGTGAAGAGAGAGCGGTGAAGAGAGAGCGGTGAAGAGAGGGCGGTGCAGAGAGAGCGGTGAAGAGAGGGCGGTGCAGAGAGAGCGGTGAAGAGAGAGCGGTGAAGAGAGAGCGGAGAAGAGAGAGTGGTGAAGAGAGCGGTGAAGAGAGAGCGGTGCAGAGAGAGCGGTGAAGAGAGAGCGGTGAAGAGAGAGCGGTGAAGAGAGAGCGGTGCAGAAAGAGCAGTGAAGAGAGAGCGGTGAAGAGAGAGCGGTGAAGAGATAGCGGTGCAGAGAGTGCGGTGAAGAGAGAGCGGTGAAGAGAGAGCGGTGAACAGAGAGCGGTGAAGAGAGAGCGATGAAGAGAGAGCGGTGTAGAGAGTGCGGTGAAGAGAGAGCGGTGAAGAGAGAGCGGTGAAGAGAGAGCGGTGCAGAGAGAGTGGTGCAGAGAGTGCGGTGAAGAGAGAGCGGTGAAGAGAGCGCGGTGAAGAGAGCGCGGTGAAGAGAGAGTGGTGCAGAGAGAGCGGTGAAGAGAGAGCGGTGCAGAGAGAACGGTGCAGAGAGTGCGCTGAAGAGAGGGCGGTGCAGAGAGTGCGGTGCAGAGAGTGCGGTGAAGAGTGAGCGGTGCAGAGAGAGTGGTGCAGAGAGTGCGGTGAAGAGAGAGCGGTGAAGAGAGCGCGGTGAAGAGAGAGTGGTGCAGAGAGTGCGGTGAAGAGAGAGCGGTGAAGAGACAGCTGTGCAGAGAGAGTGGTGCAGAGAGTGCGGTGAAGAGAGAGCGGTGAAGAGAGAGCAGTGAAGAGAGGGCGGTGAAGAGAGAGTGGTGCAGAGAGTGCGGTGAAGAGAGAGCGGTGAAGAGAGAGCGGTGAAGAGATAGCGGTGCAGAGAGTGCGGTGAAGAGAGAGCGGTGAAGAGAGAGCGGTGAACAGAGAGCGGTGAAGAGAGAGCGATGAAGAGAGAGCGGTGTAGAGAGTGCGGTGAAGAGAGAACGGTGAAGAGAGAGCGGTGAAGAGAGAGCGGTGCAGAGAGAGTGGTGCAGAGAGTGCGGTGAAGAGAGAGCGGTGAAGAGAGCGCGGTGAAGAGAGCGCGGTGAAGAGAGAGTGGTGCAGAGAGAGCGGTGAAGAGAGAGCGGTGCAGAGAGAACGGTGCAGAGAGAGCGCTGAAGAGAGGGCGGTGCAGAGAGTGCGGTGCAGAGAGTGCGGTGAAGAGTGAGCGGTGCAGAGAGAGTGGTGCAGAGAGTGCGGTGAAGAGAGAGCGGTGAAGAGAGCGCGGTGAAGAGAGAGTGGTGCAGAGAGTGCGGTGAAGAGAGAGCGGTGAAGAGAGAGCTGTGCAGAGAGAGTGGTGCAGAGAGTGCGGTGAAGAGAGAGCGGTGAAGAGAGAGCAGTGAAGAGAGGGCGGTGAAGAGAGAGTGGTGCAGAGAGTGCGGTGAAGAGAGAGCGGTGAAGAGAGAGCGGTGAAGAGAGCGCGGTGAAGAGAGAGTGGTGCAGAGAGTGCGGTGAAGAGAGAGCGGTTAAGAGAGAGCGGTGAAGAGAGAGCGGTGAAGAGAGAGCGGTTAAGAGAGAGTGGTGAAGAGAGAGCGGTGATGAGAGAGCGGTGCAGAGAGAGCGGTGCAGAGAGAGCCGTGCAGAGAGCTCGGTGAAGAGAGAGCGGTGAAGAGAGAGCGGTGAAGAGAGAGCAGTGAAGAGAGAGCGGTGAAGAGAGAGCGGTGAAGAGAGAGCGGTGAAGAGAGTGCGGTGCAGAGAGTGCGGTGCAGAAAGTGCGGTGCAGAGAGTTGGGTTGCAGAGGGAGCGGTGAAGAGTGAGCGGTGAAGAGAGAGCGATGAATAGAGCGGTGCAGAGAGAGCGGTGCAGAGAGAGCAGTGAAGAGAGAGTGGTGCAGAGAGAACGGTGCAGAGAGAGTGGTGCAGAGAGCACGGTGAAGAGAGAGCGGTGAAGAGAGAGCGGTGAAGAGAGAGCGGTTAAGAGAGAGCGGTTAAGAGAGAGCGGTGAAGAGAGAGCGGTGAAGAGAGAGCGGTTAAGAGAGAGTGGTGAAGAGAGAGCGGTGATGAGAGAGCGGTGCAGAGAGCACGGTGAAGAGAGAGCGATGAAGAGAGAGCGGTGAAGAGAGAGCGGTGCAGAGAGAGCCGTGCAGAGAGCTCGGTGAAGAGAGAGCGGTGAAGAGAGAGCGGTGAAGAGAGAGCAGTGAAGAGAGAGCGGTGAAGAGAGAGCGGTGAAGAGAGAGCGGTGAAGAGAGTGCGGTGCAGAGAGTGCGGTGCAGAGAGTGCGGTGCAGAGAGTTGGGTTGCACAGGGAGCGGTGAAGAGTGAGCGGTGAAGAGAGAGCGATGAATAGAGCGGTGCAGAGAGAGCGATGCAGAGAGAGCAGTGAAGAGAGAGTGGTGCAGAGAGAACGGTGCAGAGAGAGTGGTGCAGAGAGAGCGGTGAAGAGAGAGCGGTGAAGAGAGAGCGGTGAAGAGAGAGCAGTGAAGAGAGAGCGGTGTAGAGAGAGCGGTGATGAGAGAGCGGTGAAGAGAGAGCGGTGTTGAGAGCGCGGTGCAGAGAGAGCGGTGAAGAGAGAGCGGTGAAGAGAGAGCGGTGCAGAGAGAGCGGTGAAGAGAGAACGGTGAAGAGAGAGCGGTGAAGAGAGAGCGGTGAAGAGAGAGCGGTGCAGAGGGAGCGGTGAAGAGAGAGCGGTGCAGAGAGATAGCGGTGAAGAGAGAGTGGTGCAGAGAGTGCAGTGAGAGAGAGCGGTGAATAGAGAGCGGTGCAGAGAGAGCGGTGAAGAGAGAGCGGTGCAGAGAGAGCGGTGAAGAGAGAGCGGTGAAGAGAAAGCGGTGAAGAGAGAGCGGTGAAGAGAGAGCGGTGCAGAGAGAGAGGTGAAGAGAGAGCGGTGCAGAGAGAGCGATGAAGAGAGAGCAGTGCAGAGAGAGCGGTGAAGAGAGAGCGGTGAAGAGAGCGGTGCAGAGCGAGCGGTGCAGAGAGAGCGGTGAAGAGAGCGGTGAAGAGGGAGCGGTGAAGAGAGAGCGGTGCAGAGAGAGCGGTGAAGAGAGAGCGATGAAGAGAGGGCAGTGAAGAGAGAGCGGTGAAGAGAGAGCGGTGAAGAGAGAGCGGTGCAGAGAGCACGGTGAAGAGAGAGCGATGAAGAGAGAGCGGTGAAGAGAGATCGGTGCAAAGAGAGCGGTGCAGAGAGCACGGTGAAGAGAGAGCGGTTAAGAGAGAGTGGTGAAGAGAGAGCGGTGATGAGAGAGCGGTGCAGAGAGCACGGTGAAGAGAGAGCGATGAAGAGAGAGCGGTGAAGAGAGAGCGGTGCAGAGAGAGCCGTGCAGAGAGCTCGGTGAAGAGAGAGCGGTGAAGAGAGAGCGGTGAAGAGAGAGCGGTGAAGAGAGATCGGTGAAGAGAGAGCAGTGCAGAGAGAGCGGTGAAGAGAGAGCGCTGCAGAGAGAGCGGTGCAGAGAGGGCGGTGAAGAGAGAGCGGTGAAGAGAGAGCAGTGCAGACAGAGCGGTGAAGAGAGAGCGGTGAAGAGAGAGCGGTGAAGAGAGTGCGGTGCAGAGAGAGCGGTGCAGAGAGAGCGTTGCAGAGAGAGCGGTGAAGAGAGAGCGGTGAAGAGAGAGCGATGAAGAGAGCGGTGCAGAGAGAACGGTGCAGAGAGAGTGGTGCAGAGAGAGCGGTGAAGGGAGAGTGGTGAAGAGAGAGTGGTGCAGAGAGAGCGGTGAAGAGAGAGCGGAGCAGAGAGAGCGGTGAAGAGAGATCGGTGAAGAGAGAGCGGTGAAGAGAGAGCGGTGAAGAGAGAGCGGTGCAGAGAGAGTGGTGCAGAGAGTGCGGTGAAGAGAGAGCGGTGAAGAGAAAGCGGTGAAGAGAGATCGGTGAAGAGACAGCAGTGAAGAGAGAGCGGTGCAGAGAGATCGGTTAAGAGAGCGGTGAAGAGAGAGCGGTGAAGATAGAGCGGTGCAGAGAGAAGGGTGAAGAGAGAGCGGTGAAGAGAGAGCGGTGAACAGAGAGCGGTGCAGAGAGAGCGGTGAAGAGAGAGCAGTGAGCAGAGAGCTGTGCAGAGAGAGTGGTGAAGAGAAAGCGGTGAAGTGAGAGCGATGCAGAGAGAGCGGTGCAGAGAGATCAGTGAAGAGAGAGCGGTGAAGAGAGTGGTGAAGAGAACGCGGTGAAGAGAGAGCGGAGCAGAGGGATCGGTGAAGAGAGCGGTGAAGAGAGGGCGGTGAGGAGAGAGCGGTGCAGAGAGAGCGGTGCAGAGAGCGCGGTGAACAGAGAGCGGTGAAGAGAGTGCGGTGAAGACAGAGCGGTGAAGAGAGAGCGGTGCAGAGAGAGCGGTGAAGAGAGAGCGGTGCAGAGATTGCGCTGAAGAGAGAGCGGTGCAGAGAGAGCGGTGAAGAGAAAACGGTGCAGAGAGAGCGTTGCAGAGAGAACGGTGAAGAGAGAGCGGTGAAGGGAGAGCGGTGCAGAGAGAGCTGTGCAGAGAGTGCGGTGAAGAAAGAGGGGTGAAGAGAGTGCGGTGAAGAGAGAGCGGTGCAGAGAGAGCGGTGAAGAGAGAGCGGTGAAGAGAGAGCGGTGTAGAGAGTGCGGCGAAGAGAGAGCGGTGAAGAGAGAGCGGTGAAGAGAGAGCGGTGAAGAGAGAGTGGTGAAGAGAGCGGTGAAGAGAGAGCGGTGAAGCGAGAGCGGTGAAGAGAGAGCGTTGCAGAGAGAGCGGTGAAGAGAGAGCGGTGAAGAGAGAGTGGTGAAGAGAGGGCGGTGCAGAGAGAGCGGTGAAGAGAGGGCGGTGCAGAGAGAGCGGTGAAGAGAGAGCGGTGAAGAGAGAGCGGAGAAGAGAGAGTGGTGAAGAGAGCGGTGAAGAGAGAGCGGTGAAGCGAGAGCGGTGAAGAGAGAGCGGTGCAGAGAGAGCGGTGAAGAGAGAGCGGTGAAGAGAGAGCGGTGAAGAGAGAGCGGTGCAGAAAGAGCAGTGAAGAGAGAGCGGTGAAGAGAGAGCGGTGAAGAGATAGCGGTGCAGAGAGTGCGGTGAAGAGAGAGCGGTGAAGAGAGAGCGGTGAACAGAGAGCGGTGAAGAGAGAGCGATGAAGAGAGAGCGGTGTAGAGAGTGCGGTGAAGAGAGAGCGGTGAAGAGAGAGCGGTGAAGAGAGAGCGGTGCAGAGAGAGTGGTGCAGAGAGTGCGGTGAAGAGAGAGCGGTGAAGAGAGCGCGGTGAAGAGAGCGCGGTGAAGAGAGAGTGGTGCAGAGAGAGCGGTGAAGAGAGAGCGGTGCAGAGAGAACGGTGCAGAGAGAGCGCTGAAGAGAGGGCGGTGCAGAGAGTGCGGTGCAGAGAGTGCGGTGAAGAGTGAGCGGTGCAGAGAGAGTGGTGCAGAGAGTGCGGTGAAGAGAGAGCGGTGAAGAGAGCGCGGTGAAGAGAGAGTGGTGCAGAGAGTGCGGTGAAGAGAGAGCGGTGAAGAGAGAGCTGTGCAGAGAGAGTGGTGCAGAGAGTGCGGTGAAGAGAGAGCGGTGAAGAGAGAGCAGTGAAGAGAGGGCGGTGAAGAGAGAGTGGTGCAGAGAGTGCGGTGAAGAGAGAGCGGTGAAGAGAGAGCGGTGAAGAGAGCGCGGTGAAGAGAGAGTGGTGCAGAGAGTGCGGTGAAGAGAGAGCGGTGAAGAGAGAGCTGTGCAGAGAGAGTGGTGCAGAGAGTGCGGTGAAGAGAGAGTGGTGCAGAGAGAGCAGTGAAGAGAGGGCGGTGAAGAGAGAGCGGTGCAGAGAGAGCGGTGCAGAGAGTGCGGTGAAGAGAGGGCGGTGCAGAGAGTGCAGTGCAGAGAGTGCGGTGAAGAGAGGGCGGTGAAGAGAGATCGGTGAAGTGAGCGGTGAAGAGAGTGCGGTGAAGAGAGAGCGGTGAAGAGAGAGCGGTGAGGAGAGAGCGGTGAAGAGAGAGCAGTGCAGAGAGAGCGGTGAAGAGAGAGTGGTGAAGAGAGAGCGATGAAGAGAGAATGGTGCAGAGAGAGCAGTGAAGAGAGAGCGGTGAAGAGAGAGCGGTGAAGAGAGCGGTGAAGAGAGAGCGGTGCAGAGTGAGCGGTGAAGAGGGAGCGGTGCAGAGAGAGCGGTGAAGAGAGAGCGGTGCAGAGAGCACGGTGAAGAGAGAGCGGTGAAGAGAGAGCGGTGATGAGATAGCTGTGCAGAGAGAGCGGTACAGAGAGAGCGGTGAAGAGAGCGGTGAAGAGAGAACGGTGCAGAGAGAGCGGTGCAGAGAGAGCGGTGAAGAGAGCGGTTCAGAGAGAGCGATGCCGAGAGAGCGATGCAGAGAGAGCGGTGAAGAGAGCGGTACAGAGAGAGCGGTGAAGAGAGCGGTGAAGGGAGCGGTGCAGAGAGAGCGGTACAGATAAAGCGGTGAAGAGAGCGTTGAAGAGAGAACGGTGCAGAGAGATCGGTGAAGAGAGAGCGGTGAAGAGAGAGCGGTGAAGAGACTGCGGTGAAGAGAGTGTGGTGCAGAGAGATCGGTGAAGACAGCGGTGAAGATAGAGCGGTGCAGAGAGAGCGGTGAAGAGAGAGCGGTGTAGAGAGAGCGGTGAAGAGAGAGCGGTGAAGAGAGGGCGGTGCAGAGAGAGCGGTGCAGAGAGTGCGGTGAAGAGAAAGCGGTGAAGAGAGAGCGGTGAAGAGACAGCAGTGAAGAGAGAGCGGTGCAGAGAGATCGGTTAAGAGAGCGGTGAAGAGAGAGCGGTGAAGAGAGAGCGGTGATGATAGAGCGGTGCAGAGAGAAGGGTGAAGAGAGAGCGGTGAAGAGAGAGCGGTGAACAGAGAGCGGTGCAGAGAGTGCGGTGAAGAGAGAGCGGTGAACAGAGAGCTGTGCAGAGAGAGCGGTGAAGAGAAAGCGGTGAAGTGAGAGCGATGCAGAGAGAGCGGTGCAGAGAGATCAGTGAAGAGAGAGTGGTGAACAGAGATCAGTGAAGAGAGAGCGGTGAAGAGAGCGGTGAAGAGAGAGCGGTGAAGAGAGAGCGGTGCAGAGGGGTCGGTGAAGAGAGCGGTGAAGAGAGGGCGGTGAGGAGAGAGCGGTGAAGATAGAGCGGTGCAGAGAGTGCGGTGAAGAGAGCGGTGCAGAGAGAGCGGTGCAGAGATTGCGGTGCAGAGAGCGCGGTGAAGAGAGAGCAGTGAAGAGAGTGCGGTGAAGAGAGAGCGGTGAAGAGAGAGCGGTGCAGAGAGGGCGGTGAAGAGAGAGCGGTGAAGAGAGATCAGTGAAGAGAGAGCGGTGAAGAGAGATCAGTGAAGAGAGAGCGGTGAAGAGAGCGGTGAAGAGAGAGCGGTACAGAGAGAGCGGTGAAGAGAGAGCGGTGAAGAGAGAGCGGTGAAGAGAGAGCGGTGAAGAGAGAGCGGTGCAGAGAGAGCGGTGAAGAGAGAGCGGTGCAGAGAGAGCGGTGAAGAGAGAGCGGTGAAGAGAGAGCGGTGCAGAGAGAGCGGTGAAGAGAGAGCGGTGAAGCGAGAGCGGTGAAGAGAGAGCGGTGCAGAGAGTGCGGTGAAGAGAGAGCGGTGCAGAGAGAGCGGTGAAGAGAGAGCGGTGAAGAGAGAGCGGTGAACAAAGAGCAGTGCAGAGAGAGCGGTGAAGAGAGAGCGGTGAAGAGAGAGCGGTGAAGAGAAAGCGGTGCAGAGAGTGCGGTGAAGTGAGAGTGGTGAAGAGAGAGCGGTGAAGAGAGAGCGGTGCAGAGTGTGCGGTAAAGAGAGCGGTACAGAGAGAGCGTTGAAGAGAGAACGGTGAAGAGAGAGCGGTGAAGAGAAAGCGGTGAAGAGATAGCGGTGAAGTGAGAGGAATGAAGAAAGAGCGTTGAAGAGAGAGCGGTGAAGAGAGAGCGATGAAGAGAGAGCGGTGAAGAGAGAGCGGTGAAGAGAGAGCGGTGAAAAGAGAGCGGTGAAGAGAGAGCGGTGCAGAGAGAGCGGTGAAGTGAGAGTGGTGAAGGGAGAGCGGTGAAGAGAAAGCAGTGAAGAGAGAGCGGTGCAGAGAGAGCGGTGAAGAGAGAGCGGTGCAGAGAGAGCGGTGAAGAGTGAGCGGTGCAGAGAGAGCGGTGCAGAGAGTGCGGTGAAGAGAGAGTGGTGAAGAGGGAGTGGTGAAGAGAGAGCGGTGAAGAGAAAGTGGTGAAGAGAGAGCGGTGCAGAGAGATCGCTGAAGTGAGAGTGGTGAAGAGAGAGCGGTGAAGAGAAAGCGGTGAAGAGAGAGCGGTGAAGTGAGAGCGGTGAAGTGAGAGTGGAGAAGAGAGAGCAGTGAAGAGAGAGCAGTGAAGAGAGGGCGGTGAAGAGAAAGCGGTGCAGTGAGTGCGGTGAAGAGAGAGTGGTGAAGAGAGAGCGGTGAAGAGAAAGCGGTGAAGTGAGAGCGGTGCAGAGAGAGCGGTGAAGAGAGAGCGGTGAAGAGAGTGCGGTGAAATGAAAGCGGTGCAGAGAGTGCGGTGAAGAGAGAGCGGTGAAGAGAGAGCGGTGCAGAGAGAGTGGTGAAGAGAGCGGTGAAGAGAGAGTGGTGAAGAGAGAGCGGTGCAGAGAGCGCGGTGAAGAGAGAGCGATGCAGAGAGCGGTGCAGAAAGAGCGGTGAAGAGAGAGCAGTGCAGAGAGATCGGTGAAGAGAGAGCGGTGAAGAGAGTGTGGTGCAGAGAGATCGGTGAAGAGAGCGATGAAGAGAGAGCGGTGAGGAGAGAGCGCTGAAGATAGAGCGGTGCAGAGAGAGTGGTGAAGAGAGAGCGGAGCAGAGAGAGCGGTGAAGAGAGATTGGTGAAGAGAGAGCGGTGAAGAGAGAGCGGTGCAGAGAGAGTGGTGCAGAGAGTGCGGTGAAGAGAGAGCGGTGAAGAGAAAGCGGTGAAGAGAGATCGGTGAAGAGACAGCAGTGAAGAGAGAGCGGTGCAGAGAGATCGGTTAAGAGAGCGGTGAAGAGAGAGCGGTGAAGATAGAGCGGTGCAGAGAGAAGGGTGAAGAGAGAGCGGTGAAGAGAGAGCGGTGAACAGAGAGCGGTGCAGAGAGAGCGGTGAAGAGAGAGCGGTGAGCAGAGAGCTGTGCAGAGAGAGTGGTGAAGAGAAAGCGGTGAAGTGAGAGCGATGCAGAGAGAGCGGTGCAGAGAGATCAGGGAAGAGAGAGCGGTGAAGAGAGCGGTGAAGAGAACACGGTGAAGAGAGAGCGGAGCAGAGGGATCGGTGAAGAGAGCGGTGAAGAGAGGGCGGTGAGGAGAGAGCGGTGCAGAGAGAGCGGTGCAGAGAGCGCGGTGAACAGAGAGCGGTGAAGAGAGTGCGGTGAAGACAGAGCGGTGAAGAGAGAGCGGTGCAGAGAGAGCGGTGAAGAGAGAGCGGTGCAGAGATTGCGCTGAAGAGAGAGCGGTGCAGAGAGAGCGGTGAAGAGAAAACGGTGCAGAGAGAGCGTTGCAGAGAGAACGGTGAAGAGAGAGCGGTGAAGAGAGAGCGGTGCAGAGAGAGCTGTGCAGAGAGTGCGGTGAAGAAAGAGGGGTGAAGAGAGTGCGGTGAAGAGAGAGCGGTGCAGAGAGAGCGGTGAAGAGAGAGCGGTGAAGAGAGAGTGGTGTAGAGAGTGCGGTGAAGAGAGAGCGGTGAAGAGAGAGCGGTGAAGAGAGAGTGGTGAAGAGAGCGGTGAAGAGAGAGCGGTGAAGCGAGAGCGGTGAAGAGAGAGCGTTGCAGAGAGAGCGGTGAAGAGAGAGCGGTGAAGAGAGAGCGGTGAAGAGAGGGCGGTGCAGAGAGAGCGGTGAAGAGAGGGCGGTGCAGAGAGAGCGGTGAAGAGAGAGCGGTGAAGAGAGAGCGGAGAAGAGAGAGTGGTGAAGAGAGCGGTGAAGAGAGAGCGGTGAAGCGAGAGCGGTGAAGAGAGAGCGGTGCAGAGAGAGCGGTGAAGAGAGAGCGGTGAAGAGAGAGCGGTGAAGAGAGAGCGGTGCAGAAAGAGCAGTGAAGAGAGAGCGGTGAAGAGAGAGCGGTGAAGAGATAGCGGTGCAGAGAGTGCGGTGAAGAGAGAGCGGTGAAGAGAGAGCGGTGAACAGAGAGCGGTGAAGAGAGAGCGATGAAGAGAGAGCGGTGCAGAGAGTGCGGTGAAGAGAGAGCGGTGAAGAGAGAGCGGTGCAGAGAGAGTGGTGCAGAGAGTGCGGTGAAGAGAGAGCGGTGAAGAGAGCGCGGTGAAGAGAGCGCGGTGAAGAGAGAGTGGTGCAGAGAGAGCGGTGAAGAGAGAGCGGTGCAGAGAGAACGGTGCAGAGAGTGCGCTGAAGAGAGGGCGGTGCAGAGAGTGCAGTGCAGAGAGTGCGGTGAAGAGTGAGCGGTGCAGTGAGAGTGGTGCAGAGAGTGCGGTGAAGAGAGAGTGGTGAAGAGAGCGCGGTGAAGAGAGAGTGGTGCAGAGAGTGCGGTGAAGAGAGAGCGGTGAAGAGAGAGCGGTGCAGAGAGAGTGGTGCAGAGAGTGCGGTGAAGAGAGAGCGGTGAAGAGAGCGCGGTGAAGGGAGAGTGGTGCAGAGAGAGCGGTGAAGAGAGAGCGGTGTAGAGAGAGCAGTGAAGAGAGAGCGGTGAAGAGTGAGCGGTGAAGAGAGAGCGGTGCAAAGAGAGCGGTGAAGAGAGAGCGGTACAGACAGAGCGGTGAAGAGAGAGCGGTGAAGAGGGAGCGGTGAAGAGAGAGCGGTGAAGAGAGAGCTGTGAAGAGAGAGCGGTGAAGAGAGCGGTGAAGAGAGAGCGGTGAAGAGATAGCGGTGCAGAGAGAGCGGTGAAGAGAGTGCGGTGAAGAGAGAGCGGTGAAGAGAGAGCGGTGCAGAGAGAGCGGTGAAGAGAGAGCGGTGAAGAGAGAGCGGTGAAGAGAGCGGTGAAGAGAGAGCGGCGAAGAGATAGCGGTGCAGAGAGAGCGGTGAAGAGAGAGCGGTGAAGAGAGAGCGGTGCAGAGAGAGCAGTAAAGAGGGAGCGGTGAAGAGAGAGCGGTGAACAGAGAGCGGTGAAGAGAGAGCGGTGAAGAGAGAGCGGTGCAGAGAGTGCGGTGAAGAGAGAGCGGTGAAGAGAGAGCTGTGAAGAGAGAGCGGTGCAGAGAGAGTGGTGCAGAGAGTGCGGTGAAGAGAGAGCGGTGAAGAGAGAGCGGTGAAGAGAGAGTAGTGCAGAGAGAGCAGTGAAGAGAGAGCGGTGAAGAGAGAGCGGTGCAGAGAGAGCGGTGCAGAGAGTGCGGTGAAGAGAGGGCGGTGCAGAGAGTGCAGTGCAGAGAGTGCGGTGAAGAGAGGGCGGTGAAGAGAGATCGGTGAAGTGAGCGGTGAAGAGAGTGCGGTGAAGAGAGAGCGGTGAAGAGAGAGCGGTGAGGAGAGAGCGGTGAAGAGAGAGCAGTGCAGAGAGAGCGGTGAAGAGAGAGTGGTGAAGAGAGAGCGATGAAGAGAGAATGGTGCAGAGAGAGCAGTTAAGAGAGAGCGGTGAAGAGAGAGCGGTGAAGAGAGCGGTGAAGAGAGAGCGGTGCAGAGTGAGCGGTGAAGAGGGAGCGGTGCAGAGAGAGCGGTGAAGAGAGAGCGGTGCAGAGAGCACGGTGAAGAGAGAGCGGTGAAGAGAGAGCGGTGATGAGATAGCTGTGCAGAGAGAGCGGTACAGAGAGAGCGGTGAAGAGAGCGGTGAAGAGAGAACGGTGCAGAGAGAGCGGTGCAGAGAGTGCGGTTCAGAGAGCGGTTCAGAGAGAGCGATGCCGAGAGAGCGATGCAGAGAGAGCGGTGAAGAGAGCGGTACAGAGAGAGCGGTGAAGAGAGCGGTGAAGGGAGCGGTGCAGAGAGAGCGGTACAGATAAAGCGGTGAAGAGAGCGTTGAAGAGAGAACGGTGCAGAGAGATCGTTGAAGAGAGAGCGGTGAAGAGAGAGCGGTGAAGAGACTGCGGTGAAGAGAGTGTGGTGCAGAGATATCGGTGAAGACAGCGGTGAAGATAGAGCGGTGCAGAGAGAGCGGTGAAGAGAGAGCGGTGCAGAGAGAGCGGTGAAGAGAGAGCGGTGAAGAGAGGGCGGTGCAGAGAGAGCGGTGCAGAGAGTGCGGTGAAGAGAAAGCGGTGAAGAGAGAGCGGTGAAGAGACAGCAGTGAAGAGAGAGCGGTGCAGAGAGATCGGTTAAGAGAGCGGTGAAGAGAGAGCGGTGAAGAGAGAGCGGTGATGATAGAGCGGTGCAGAGAGAAGGGTGAAGAGAGAGCGGTGAAGAGAGAGCGGTGAACAGAGAGCGGTGCAGAGAGTGCGGTGAAGAGAGAGCGGTGAACAGAGAGCTGTGCAGAGAGAGCGGTGAAGAGAAAGCGGTGAAGTGAGAGCGATGCAGAGAGAGCGGTGCAGAGAGATCAGTGAAGAGAGAGCGGTGAAGAGAGATCAGTGAAGAGAGAGCGGTGAAGAGAGCGGTGAAGAGAGAGCGGTGAAGAGAGAGCGGTGCAGAGGGGTCGGTGAAGAGAGCGGTGAAGAGAGGGCGGTGAGGAGAGAGCGGTGAAGATAGAGCAGTGCAGAGAGAGCGGTGAAGAGAGCGGTGCAGAGAGAGCGGTGCAGAGATTGCGGTGCAGAGAGCGCGGTGAAGAGAGAGCGGTGAAGACAGAGCGGTGAAGAGAGCGGTGAAGAGAGAGCGGTGAAGAGATAGCGGTGCATGAGAGCGGTGAAGAGAGAGCGGTGAAGAGAGAGCGGTGAAGAGAGAGCGGTGCAGAGAGAGCGGTGAAGTGAGAGCGGTGAAGAGAGAGCGGTGACGAGAGCAGTGAAGAGAGAGCAGTGAAGACATAGCGGTGCAGAGAGAGTGGTGAAGAGAGAGCGGTGAAGAGAGAGCGGTGCAGAAAGAGCGGTGAAGAGAGAGCGGTGAAGAGAGAGCGGTGAAGAGAGAGCGATGCAGAGAGAGTGGTGCAGAGAGTGCGGTGAAGAGAGAGCGGTGAAGAGTGAGCGGTGAAGAGAGAGCGGTGCAAAGAGAGTGGTGAAGAGCGAGCGGTGAAGAGAGAGCGGTACAGACAGAGCGGTGAAGAGAGAGCGGTGAAGAGGGAGCGGTGAAGAGAGAGCGGTGAAGAGAGAGCGGTGAAGACAGAGCAGTGAAGAGAGCGGTGAAGAGAGAGCGGTGAAGAGATAGCGGTGCAGAGGGAGCGGTGAAGAGAGAGCGGTGAAGAGAGAGCGGTGCAGAAAGAGCGGTGAAGAGAGAGCGTTGAAGAGAGAGCGGTGCAGAGAGTGCGGTGAAGAGAGAGCGGTGAAGAGAGAGCGGTGAAGAGAGAGCGGTGCAGAGAGAGTGGTGCAGAGAGTGCGGTGAAGAGAGAGCGGTGAAGAGAGCGCGGTGAAGAGAGAGTGGTGCAGAGAGAGCGGTGAAGAGAGAGCGGTGAAGAGAGAGCGGTGCAGAGAGAACGGTGCAGAGAGAGCGCCGAAGAGAGGGCGGTGCAGAGAGTGCGGTGAAGAGAGAGCGGTGCAGAGAGAGCGGTGAAGAGAGAGCGGTGTAGAGAGTGCGGTGAAGAGAGAGCGGTGACGAGAGAGCGGTGAAGAGAGAGCGGTGAAGAGAGGGCGGTGTAGAGAGTGCGGTGAAGAGAGAGCGGTGAAGAGAGCGGTGAAGAGAGAGCGGTGAAGAGAGAGTGGTGAAGGGAGAGCGGTGAAGAGAGAGCGGTGAAGAGAGCGGTGAAGAGAGAGCGGTGAAGAGAGCGTGGTGAAGGGAGAGCGGTGAAGAGAGAGCGGTGAAGAGAGAGCGGTGAAGAGAGAGCGGTGCAGAGAGTGCGGTGAAGAGAGGGCGGTGAAGAGAGAGCGGTGAAGAGAGAGCGGTGCAGAGAGAGTGGTGCAGAGAGTGCGGTGAAGAGAGAGCGGTGAGGAGAGAGCGGTGCAGAGAGAGCAGTGAAGAGAGAGCGGTGAAGAGAGAGCGGTGCAGAGAGAGTGGTGCAGAGAGAGCGGTGAAGAGAGAGCGGTGAAGAGAGAGTGGTGCAGAGAGAGCAGTGAAGAGAGAGCGGTGAAGAGAGAGCGGTGCAGAGAGAGCGGTGCAGAGAGTGCGGTGAAGAGAGGGCGGTGAAGAGAGAGCGGTGAAGAGAGAGCGGTGCAGAGAGAGTGGTGCAGAGAGTGCGGTGAAGAGAGAGCGGTGAAGAGAGAGCGGTGAAGAGAGAGTGGTGCAGAGAGTGCGGTGAAGAGAGAGCGGTGAAGAGAGAGCGGTGAAGAGAGAGTGGTGCAGAGAGAGCAGTGAAGAGAGTGCGGTGAAGAGAGAGCGGTGCAGAGAGTGCGATGAAGAGAGGGCGGTGAAGAGAGAGCGGTGAAGAGAGAGCGGTGCAGAGAGAGTGGTGCAGAGAGTGCGGTGAAGAGAGAGCGGTGAAGAGAGAGCGGTGAAGAGAGAGTGGTGCAGAGAGAGCAGTGAAGAGAGGGCGGTGAAGAGAAAGCGGTGCAGAGAGAGCGGTGCAGAGAGTGCGGTGAAGAGAGGGCGGTGCAGGGAGTGCAGTGCAGAGAGTGCGGTGAAGAGAGAGCGGTGAAGAGAGAGCGGTGAAGTGAGCGGTGAAGAGAGTGCGGTGAAGAGAGAGCGGTGAAGAGAGAGCGGTGAGGAGAGAGCGGTGAAGAGAGAGCAGTGCAGAGAGAGCGGTGAAGAGAGAGTGGTGAAGAGAGAGCGATGAAGAGAGAGTGGTGCAGAGAGAGCGGTGAAGAGAGAGTGGTGAAGAGAGAGCGGTGAAGCGAGAGTGGTGAAGAGAGAGTGGTGCAGGGAGAACGGTGTAGAGAGAGCGGTGCAGAGACAGCAGTGAAGAGAGAGCGGTGAAGAGAGAGCGGTGAAGAGAGCGGTGAAGAGAGAGCGGTGCAGAGTGAGCGGTGAAGAGGGAGCGGTGCAGAGAGAGCGGTGAAGAGAGAGCGGTGCAGAGAGCGCGGTGAAGAGAGAGCGGTGAAGAGAGAGCGGTGATGAGGTAGCGTGCAGAGAGAGTGGTACAGAGAGAGCGGTGAAGAGAGCGGTGAACAGAGAGCGGTGCAGAGAGTGCGGTGAAGAGAGAGCGGTGAACAGAGAGCTGTGCAGAGAGAGCGGTGAAGAGAAAGCGGTGAAGTGAGAGCGATGCAGAGAGAGCGGTGCAGAGAGATCAGTGAAGAGAGAGCGGTGAAGAGAGATCAGTGAAGAGAGAGCGGTGAAGAGAGCGGTGAAGAGAGAGCGGTGAAGAGAGAGCGGTGCAGAGGGGTCGGTGAAGAGAGCGGTGAAGAGAGGGCGGTGAGGAGAGAGCGGTGAAGATAGAGCAGTGCAGAGAGAGCGGTGAAGAGAGCGGTGCAGAGAGAGCGGTGCAGAGATTGCGGTGCAGAGAGCGCGGTGAAGAGAGAGCGGTGAAGAGAGAGCGGTGAAGAGAGAGCGGTGCAGAGAGAGCGGTGAAGTGAGAGCGGTGAAGAGAGAGCGGTGACGAGAGCAGTGAAGAGAGAGCAGTGAAGACATAGCGGTGCAGAGAGAGTGGTGAAGAGAGCGCGGTGAAGAGAGAGCGGTGCAGAAAGAGCGGTGAAGTGAGAGCGGTGAAGAGAGAGCGGTGAAGAGAGAGCGATGCAGAGAGAGTGGTGCAGAGAGTGCGGTGAAGAGAGAGCGGTGAAGAGTGAGCGGTGAAGAGAGAGCGGTGCAAAGAGAGTGGTGAAGAGAGAGCGGTGAAGACAGAGCGGTGAAGAGAGCGGTGAAGAGAGAGCGGTGAAGAGATAGCGGTGCATGAGAGCGGTGAAGAGAGAGCGGTGAAGAGAGAGCGGTGAAGAGAGAGCGGTGCAGAGAGAGCGGTGAAGTGAGAGCGGTGAAGAGAGAGCGGTGACGAGAGCAGTGAAGAGAGAGCAGTGAAGACATAGCGGTGCAGAGAGAGTGGTGAAGAGAGCGCGGTGAAGAGAGAGCGGTGCAGAAAGAGCGGTGAAGAGAGAGCGGTGAAGAGAGAGCGGTGAAGAGAGAGCGATGCAGAGAGAGTGGTGCAGAGAGTGCGGTGAAGAGAGAGCGGTGAAGAGTGAGCGGTGAAGAGAGAGCGGTGCAAAGAGAGTGGTGAAGAGCGAGCGGTGAAGAGAGAGCGGTACAGACAGAGCGGTGAAGAGAGAGCGGTGAAGAGGGAGCGGTGAAGAGAGAGCGGTGAAGAGAGAGCGGTGAAGACAGAGCAGTGAAGAGAGCGGTGAAGAGAGAGCGGTGAAGAGATAGCGGTGCAGAGAGAGCGGTGAAGAGAGAGCGGTGAAGAGAGAGCGGTGCAGAAAGAGCGGTGAAGAGAGAGCGGTGAAGAGAGAGCGGTGCAGAGAGTGCGGTGAAGAGAGAGCGGTGAAGAGAGAGCGGTGAAGAGAGAGCGGTGCAGAGAGAGTGGTGCAGAGAGTGCGGTGAAGAGAGAGCGGTGAAGAGAGCGCGGTGAAGAGAGAGTGGTGCAGAGAGAGCGGTGAAGAGAGAGCGGTGAAGAGAGAGCGGTGCAGAGAGAACGGTGCAGAGAGAGCGCCGAAGAGAGGGCGGTGCAGAGAGTGCGGTGAAGAGAGAGCGGTGCAGAGAGAGCGGTGAAGAGAGAGCGGTGTAGAGAGTGCGGTGAAGAGAGAGCGGTGACGAGAGAGCGGTGAAGAGAGAGCGGTGAAGAGAGGGCGGTGTAGAGAGTGCGGTGAAGAGAGAGCGGTGAAGAGAGCGGTGAAGAGAGAGCGGTGAAGAGAGAGTGGTGAAGGGAGAGCGGTGAAGAGAGAGCGGTGAAGAGAACGGTGAAGAGAGAGCGGTGAAGAGAGCGTGGTGAAGGGAGAGCGGTGAAGAGAGAGCGGTGAAGAGAGAGCGGTGAAGAGAGAGCGGTGCAGAGAGTGCGGTGAAGAGAGGGCGGTGAAGAGAGAGCGGTGAAGAGAGAGCGGTGCAGAGAGAGTGGTGCAGAGAGTGCGGTGAAGAGAGAGCGGTGAGGAGAGAGCGGTGCAGAGAGAGCAGTGAAGAGAGAGCGGTGAAGAGAGAGCGGTGCAGAGAGAGTGGTGCAGAGAGAGCGGTGAAGAGAGAGCGGTGAAGAGAGAGTGGTGCAGAGAGAGCAGTGAAGAGAGAGCGGTGAAGAGAGAGCGGTGCAGAGAGAGCGGTGCAGAGAGTGCGGTGAAGAGAGGGCGGTGAAGAGAGAGCGGTGAAGAGAGAGCGGTGCAGAGAGAGTGGTGCAGAGAGTGCGGTGAAGAGAGAGCGGTGAAGAGAGAGCGGTGAAGAGAGAGTGGTGCAGAGAGTGCGGTGAAGAGAGAGCGGTGAAGAGAGAGCGGTGAAGAGAGAGTGGTGCAGAGAGAGCAGTGAAGAGAGTGCGGTGAAGAGAGAGCGGTGCAGAGAGTGCGATGAAGAGAGGGCGGTGAAGAGAGAGCGGTGAAGAGAGAGCGGTGCAGAGAGAGTGGTGCAGAGAGTGCGGTGAAGAGAGAGCGGTGAAGAGAGAGCGGTGAAGAGAGAGTGGTGCAGAGAGAGCAGTGAAGAGAGGGCGGTGAAGAGAAAGCGGTGCAGAGAGAGCGGTGCAGAGAGTGCGGTGAAGAGAGGGCGGTGCAGGGAGTGCAGTGCAGAGAGTGCGGTGAAGAGAGAGCGGTGAAGAGAGAGCGGTGAAGTGAGCGGTGAAGAGAGTGCGGTGAAGAGAGAGCGGTGAAGAGAGAGCGGTGAGGAGAGAGCGGTGAAGAGAGAGCAGTGCAGAGAGAGCGGTGAAGAGAGAGTGGTGAAGAGAGAGCGATGAAGAGAGAGTGGTGCAGAGAGAGCGGTGAAGAGAGAGTGGTGAAGAGAGAGCGGTGAAGAGAGAGTGGTGAAGAGAGAGTGGTGCAGGGAGAACGGTGTAGAGAGAGCGGTGCAGAGACAGCAGTGAAGAGAGAGCGGTGAAGAGAGAGCGGTGAAGAGAGCGGTGAAGAGAGAGCGGTGCAGAGTGAGCGGTGAAGAGGGAGCGGTGCAGAGAGAGCGGTGAAGAGAGAGCGGTGCAGAGAGCGCGGTGAAGAGAGAGCGGTGAAGAGAGAGCGGTGATGAGGTAGCGTGCAGAGAGAGTGGTACAGAGAGAGCGGTGAAGAGAGCGGTGAAGAGAGAACGGTGCAGAGAGAGCCGTGAAGAGAGGGCGGTGAAGAGAAAGCGGTGCAGAGAGAGAGGTGCAGAGAGGGCGGTGAAGAGAGAGCGGTGAAGTGAGAGTGGTGCAGAGAGAGCAGTGAAGAGAGGGCGGTGAAGAGAAAGCGGTGCAGAGAGAGCAGTGCAGAGAGTGCGGTGAAGAGAGGGCGGTGCAGGGAGTGCCGTGCAGAGAGTGCGGTGAAGAGAGAGCGGTGAAGAGAGAGCGGTGAAGTGAGCGGTGAAGAGAGTGCGGTGAAGAGAGAGCGGTGAAGAGAGAGCGGTGAGGAGAGAGCGGTGAAGAGAGAGCAGTGCAGAGAGAGCGGTGAAGAGAGAGTGGTGAAGAGAGAGCGATGAAGAGAGAGTGGTGCAGAGAGAGCGGTGAAGAGAGAGTGGTGAAGAGAGAGCGGTGAAGAGAGAGCGGTGAAGAGAGAGTGGTGCAGGGAGAGCGGTGTAGAGAGAGCGGTGCAGAGACAGCAGTGAAGAGAGAGCGGTGAAGAGAGAGCGGTGAAGAGAGCGGTGAAGAGAGAGCGGTGCAGAGTGAGCGGTGAAGAGGGAGCGGTGCAGAGAGAGCGGTGAAGAGAGAGCGGTGCAGAGAGCGCGGTGAAGAGAGAGCGGTGAAGAGAGAGCGGTGATGAGGTAGCTGTGCAGAGAGAGCGGTACAGAGAGAGCGGTGAAGAGAGCGGTGAAGAGAGAACGGTGCAGAGAGAGCGGTGCAGAGAGGGCGGTGAAGAGAGCGGTTCAGAGAGAGCGATGCCGAGAGAGCGATGCAGAGAGAGCGGTGAAGAGAGCGGTACAGAGAGAGCGGTGAAGAGAGCGGTGAAGGGAGCGGTGCAGAGAGAGCGGTACAGATAAAGCGGTGAAGAGAGCGTTGAAGAGAGAACGGTGCAGAGAGAGCGGTGCAGAGAGGGCGGTGAAGAGAGAGCGGTGAAGAGAGAGCGGTGCAGAGAGAGCGGTGAAGAGAGCGGTGCAGAGAGAGCGGTACAGAGAGAGCGGTGAAGAGAGCGGTGAAGAGAGAACGGTGCAGAGAGAGCGGTGAAGAGAGAGCGGTGCAGAGAGCGGTGAAGAGAGAGCGGTGTAGAGAGTGCGGTGAAGAGAGAGCGGTGACGAGAGAGCGGTGAAGAGAGAGCGGTGAAGAGAGGGCGGTGTAGAGAGTGCGGTGAAGAGAGAGCGGTGAAGAGAGCGGTGAAGAGAGAGCGGTGAAGAGAGAGTGGTGAAGGGAGAGCGGTGAAGAGAGAGCGGTGAAGAGAGCGGTGAAGAGAGAGCGGTGAAGAGAGCGTGGTGAAGGGAGAGCGGTGAAGAGAGAGCGGTGAAGAGAGAGCGGTGAAGAGAGAGCGGTGCAGAGAGTGCGGTGAAGAGAGGGCGGTGAAGAGAGAGCGGTGAAGAGAGAGCGGTGCAGAGAGAGTGGTGCAGAGAGTGCGGTGAAGAGAGAGCGGTGAGGAGAGAGCGGTGCAGAGAGAGCAGTGAAGAGAGAGCGGTGAAGAGAGAGCGGTGCAGAGAGAGTGGTGCAGAGAGAGCGGTGAAGAGAGAGCGGTGAAGAGAGAGTGGTGCAGAGAGAGCAGTGAAGAGAGAGCGGTGAAGAGAGAGCGGTGCAGAGAGAGCGGTGCAGAGAGTGCGGTGAAGAGAGGGCGGTGAAGAGAGAGCGGTGAAGAGAGAGCGGTGCAGAGAGAGTGGTGCAGAGAGTGCGGTGAAGAGAGAGCGGTGAAGAGAGAGCGGTGAAGAGAGAGTGGTGCAGAGAGTGCGGTGAAGAGAGAGCGGTGAAGAGAGAGCGGTGAAGAGAGAGTGGTGCAGAGAGAGCAGTGAAGAGAGTGCGGTGAAGAGAGAGCGGTGCAGAGAGTGCGATGAAGAGAGGGCGGTGAAGAGAGAGCGGTGAAGAGAGAGCGGTGCAGAGAGAGTGGTGCAGAGAGTGCGGTGAAGAGAGAGCGGTGAAGAGAGAGCGGTGAAGAGAGAGTGGTGCAGAGAGAGCAGTGAAGAGAGGGCGGTGAAGAGAAAGCGGTGCAGAGAGAGCGGTGCAGAGAGTGCGGTGAAGAGAGGGCGGTGCAGGGAGTGCAGTGCAGAGAGTGCGGTGAAGAGAGAGCGGTGAAGAGAGAGCGGTGAAGTGAGCGGTGAAGAGAGTGCGGTGAAGAGAGAGCGGTGAAGAGAGAGCGGTGAGGAGAGGGCGGTGAAGAGAGAGCAGTGCAGAGAGAGTGGTGAAGAGAGAGTGGTGAAGAGAGAGCGATGAAGAGAGAGTGGTGCAGAGAGAGCGGTGAAGAGAGAGTGGTGAAGAGAGAGCGGTGAAGAGAGAGTGGTGAAGAGAGAGTGGTGCAGGGAGAACGGTGTAGAGAGAGCGGTGCAGAGACAGCAGTGAAGAGAGAGCGGTGAAGAGAGAGCGGTGAAGAGAGCGGTGAAGAGAGAGCGGTGCAGAGTGAGCGGTGAAGAGGGAGCGGTGCAGAGAGAGCGGTGAAGAGAGAGCGGTGCAGAGAGCGCGGTGAAGAGAGAGCGGTGAAGAGAGAGCGGTGATGAGGTAGCGTGCAGAGAGAGTGGTACAGAGAGAGCGGTGAAGAGAGCGGTGAAGAGAGAACGGTGCAGAGAGAGCCGTGAAGAGAGAGCGGTGAAGAGAAAGCGGTGCAGAGAGAGCGGTGCAGAGAGGGCGGTGAAGAGAGAGCGGTGAAGAGAGAGTGGTGCAGAGAGAGCAGTGAAGAGAGGGCGGTGAAGAGAAAGCGGTGCAGAGAGAGCAGTGCAGAGAGTGCGGTGAAGAGAGGGCGGTGCAGGGAGTGCCGTGCAGAGAGTGCGGTGAAGAGAGAGCGGTGAAGAGAGAGCGGTGAAGTGAGCGGTGAAGAGAGTGCGGTGAAGAGAGAGCGGTGAAGAGAGAGCGGTGAGGAGAGAGCGGTGAAGAGAGAGCAGTGCAGAGAGAGCGGTGAAGAGAGAGTGGTGAAGAGAGAGCGATGAAGAGAGAGTGGTGCAGAGAGAGCGGTGAAGAGAGAGTGGTGAAGAGAGAGCGGTGAAGAGAGAGCGGTGAAGAGAGAGTGGTGCAGGGAGAGCGGTGTAGAGAGAGCGGTGCAGAGACAGCAGTGAAGAGAGAGCGGTGAAGAGAGAGCGGTGAAGAGAGCGGTGAAGAGAGAGCGGTGCAGAGTGAGCGGTGAAGAGGGAGCGGTGCAGAGAGAGCGGTGAAGAGAGAGCGGTGCAGAGAGCGCGGTGAAGAGAGAGCGGTGAAGAGAGAGCGGTGATGAGGTAGCTGTGCAGAGAGAGCGGTACAGAGAGAGCGGTGAAGAGAGCGGTGAAGAGAGAACGGTGCAGAGAGAGCGGTGCAGAGAGGGCGGTGAAGAGAGCGGTTCAGAGAGAGCGATGCCGAGAGAGCGATGCAGAGAGAGCGGTGAAGAGAGCGGTACAGAGAGAGCGGTGAAGAGAGCGGTGAAGGGAGCGGTGCAGAGAGAGCGGTACAGATAAAGCGGTGAAGAGAGCGTTGAAGAGAGAACGGTGCAGAGAGAGCGGTGCAGAGAGGGCGGTGAAGAGAGAGCGGTGAAGAGAGAGCGGTGCAGAGAGAGCGGTGAAGAGAGAGCGGTGCAGAGAGCGCGGTGAAAAGAGAGGGGTGAAGAGAGAGGGATGAAGAGAGAGTGGTGAAGAGAAAGCGGTGAAGAGAGAGTGGTGAAGAGAGAGCGGTGAAGAAAGTGCGCTGAAGAGAGAGCGGTGCAGAGAGAGCGGTGAAGAGAGAGCGGTGAAGAGAGAGCGGTGCAGAGAGAGCGGTGAAGAGAGAGCGGTGCAGAGAGAGCGGTGAAGAGAGCGGTGAAGAGAGAGCGGTGAAGAGAGAGCGGTGAAGAGAGAGCGGTGAAGAAAGAGCAGTGCAGAGAGATCGGTGAAGAGAGAGCGGTGAAGAGAGAGCGGTGAAGAGTGTGCGGTGAAGAGAGTGTGATGCAGAGAGATCGGTGAAGAGAGCGGTGAAGATAGAGCGGTGCAGAGAGAGCGGTGAAGAGTGAGCGGTGCAGAGAGAGCGGTGAAGAGAGAGCGGTGAATAGAGAGCGGTGCAGAGAGAGCGGTGCAGAGAGGGTGGTGAAGAGAGAACGGTGAAGAGAAAGCGGTGAAGAGAGAGCGGTGAAGAGACAGCAGTGAAGAGAGAGCGGTGCAGAGAGATCGGTTAAGAGAGCGGTGAAGAGAGAGCGGTGAAGAGAGAGCGGTGAAGATAGAGCGGTGCAGAGAGAAGGGTGAAGAGTGAGCGCTGAAGAGAGAGCGGTGAACAGAGAGCGGTGCAGAGAGAGCGGTGAAGAGAGAGCGGTGAACAGAGAGCTGTGCAGAGAGAGCGGTGAAGAGAAAGCGGTGAAGTGAGAGCGATGCAGAGAGAGCGGTGCAGAGAGATCAGTGAAGAGAGAGCGGTGAAGAGAGCGGTGAAGAGAGAGTGGTGAAGAGAGAGCGGTGCAGAGGGGTCGGTGAAGAGAGCGGTGAAGAGAGGGCGGTGAGGAGAGAGCGGTGAAGATAGAGCGGTGCAGAGAGAGCAGTGAAGAGAGCGGTGCAGAGAGAGTTGTGCAGAGAGCGCGGTGCAGAGAGCGCGGTGAAGAGAGAGCTGCGAAGAGAGTGCGGTGAAGAGAGAGCGGTGAAGAGAGAGCGGTGCAGTGAGAGCGGTGAAGAGAGAGCGGTGCAGAGATTGCGCTAAGGAGAGAGCGGTGCAGAGAGAGCGGTGAAGAGAGAACGGTGCAGAGAGAGCGGTGCAGAGAGAACGGTGAAGAGAGAGCGGTGAAGAGAGAGCGGTGCAGAGAGAGCTGTGCAGAGAGTGCGGTGAAGAGAGAGCGGTGAAGAGAGAGCGGTGAAGAGAGAGCGGTGCAGAGAGAGCGGTGAAGTGAGAGCGGTGAAGAGAGAGCGGTAAAGAGAGAGTGGTGAAGAGAGCGATGAAGAGAGAGCGGTGTACCGAGAGCGGTGAAGAGAGAGCGGTGAAGAGGGAGCGGTGAAGACAGAGCAGTGAAGAGAGCGGTGAAGAGAGAGCGGTGAAGAGATAGCGGTGCAGAGAGAGCGGTGAAGAGAGAGCGGTGAAGAGAGAGCGGTGCAGAAAGAGCGGTGAAGAGAGAGCGGTGAAGAGAGAGCGGTGCAGAGAGTGCGGTGAAGAGAGAGCGGTGAAGAGAGAGCGGTGAAGAGAGAGCGGTGCAGAGAGAGTGGTGCAGAGAGTGCGGTGAAGAGAGAGCGGTGAAGAGAGCGCGGTGAAGAGAGAGTGGTGCAGAGAGAGCGGTGAAGAGAGAGCGGTGAAGAGAGAGCGGTGCAGAGAGAACGGTGCAGAGAGAGCGCCGAAGAGAGGGCGGTGCAGAGAGTGCGGTGAAGAGAGAGCGGTGCAGAGAGAGCGGTGAAGAGAGAGCGGTGTAGAGAGTGCGGTGAAGAGAGAGCGGTGACGAGAGAGCGGTGAAGAGAGAGCGGTGAAGAGAGGGCGGTGTAGAGAGTGCGGTGAAGAGAGAGCGGTGAAGAGAGCGGTGAAGAGAGAGCGGTGAAGAGAGAGTGGTGAAGGGAGAGCGGTGAAGAGAGAGCGGTGAAGAGAGCGGTGAAGAGAGAGCGGTGAAGAGAGCGTGGTGAAGGGAGAGCGGTGAAGAGAGAGCGGTGAAGAGAGAGCGGTGAAGAGAGAGCGGTGCAGAGAGTGCGGTGAAGAGAGGGCGGTGAAGAGAGAGCGGTGAAGAGAGAGCGGTGCAGAGAGAGTGGTGCAGAGAGTGCGGTGAAGAGAGAGCGGTGAGGAGAGAGCGGTGCAGAGAGAGCAGTGAAGAGAGAGCGGTGAAGAGAGAGCGGTGCAGAGAGAGTGGTGCAGAGAGAGCGGTGAAGAGAGAGCGGTGAAGAGAGAGTGGTGCAGAGAGAGCAGTGAAGAGAGAGCGGTGAAGAGAGAGCGGTGCAGAGAGAGCGGTGCAGAGAGTGCGGTGAAGAGAGGGCGGTGAAGAGAGAGCGGTGAAGAGAGAGCGGTGCAGAGAGAGTGGTGCAGAGAGTGCGGTGAAGAGAGAGCGGTGAAGAGAGAGCGGTGAAGAGAGAGTGGTGCAGAGAGTGCGGTGAAGAGAGAGCGGTGAAGAGAGAGCGGTGAAGAGAGAGTGGTGCAGAGAGAGCAGTGAAGAGAGTGCGGTGAAGAGAGAGCGGTGCAGAGAGTGCGATGAAGAGAGGGCGGTGAAGAGAGAGCGGTGAAGAGAGAGCGGTGCAGAGAGAGTGGTGCAGAGAGTGCGGTGAAGAGAGAGCGGTGAAGAGAGAGCGGTGAAGAGAGAGTGGTGCAGAGAGAGCAGTGAAGAGAGGGCGGTGAAGAGAAAGCGGTGCAGAGAGAGCGGTGCAGAGAGTGCGGTGAAGAGAGGGCGGTGCAGGGAGTGCAGTGCAGAGAGTGCGGTGAAGAGAGAGCGGTGAAGAGAGAGCGGTGAAGTGAGCGGTGAAGAGAGTGCGGTGAAGAGAGAGCGGTGAAGAGAGAGCGGTGAGGAGAGAGCGGTGAAGAGAGAGCAGTGCAGAGAGAGCGGTGAAGAGAGAGTGGTGAAGAGAGAGCGATGAAGAGAGAGTGGTGCAGAGAGAGCGGTGAAGAGAGAGTGGTGAAGAGAGAGCGGTGAAGAGAGAGTGGTGAAGAGAGAGTGGTGCAGGGAGAACGGTGTAGAGAGAGCGGTGCAGAGACAGCAGTGAAGAGAGAGCGGTGAAGAGAGAGCGGTGAAGAGAGCGGTGAAGAGAGAGCGGTGCAGAGTGAGCGGTGAAGAGGGAGCGGTGCAGAGAGAGCGGTGAAGAGAGAGCGGTGCAGAGAGCGCGGTGAAGAGAGAGCGGTGAAGAGAGAGCGGTGATGAGGTAGCGTGCAGAGAGAGTGGTACAGAGAGAGCGGTGAAGAGAGCGGTGAAGAGAGAACGGTGCAGAGAGAGCCGTGAAGAGAGGGCGGTGAAGAGAAAGCGGTGCAGAGAGAGAGGTGCAGAGAGGGCGGTGAAGAGAGAGCGGTGAAGTGAGAGTGGTGCAGAGAGAGCAGTGAAGAGAGGGCGGTGAAGAGAAAGCGGTGCAGAGAGAGCAGTGCAGAGAGTGCGGTGAAGAGAGGGCGGTGCAGGGAGTGCCGTGCAGAGAGTGCGGTGAAGAGAGAGCGGTGAAGAGAGAGCGGTGAAGTGAGCGGTGAAGAGAGTGCGGTGAAGAGAGAGCGGTGAAGAGAGAGCGGTGAGGAGAGAGCGGTGAAGAGAGAGCAGTGCAGAGAGAGCGGTGAAGAGAGAGTGGTGAAGAGAGAGCGATGAAGAGAGAGTGGTGCAGAGAGAGCGGTGAAGAGAGAGTGGTGAAGAGAGAGCGGTGAAGAGAGAGCGGTGAAGAGAGAGTGGTGCAGGGAGAGCGGTGTAGAGAGAGCGGTGCAGAGACAGCAGTGAAGAGAGAGCGGTGAAGAGAGAGCGGTGAAGAGAGCGGTGAAGAGAGAGCGGTGCAGAGTGAGCGGTGAAGAGGGAGCGGTGCAGAGAGAGCGGTGAAGAGAGAGCGGTGCAGAGAGCGCGGTGAAGAGAGAGCGGTGAAGAGAGAGCGGTGATGAGGTAGCTGTGCAGAGAGAGCGGTACAGAGAGAGCGGTGAAGAGAGCGGTGAAGAGAGAACGGTGCAGAGAGAGCGGTGCAGAGAGGGCGGTGAAGAGAGCGGTTCAGAGAGAGCGATGCCGAGAGAGCGATGCAGAGAGAGCGGTGAAGAGAGCGGTACAGAGAGAGCGGTGAAGAGAGCGGTGAAGGGAGCGGTGCAGAGAGAGCGGTACAGATAAAGCGGTGAAGAGAGCGTTGAAGAGAGAACGGTGCAGAGAGAGCGGTGCAGAGAGGGCGGTGAAGAGAGAGCGGTGAAGAGAGAGCGGTGCAGAGAGAGCGGTGAAGAGAGCGGTGCAGAGAGAGCGGTACAGAGAGAGCGGTGAAGAGAGCGGTGAAGAGAGAACGGTGCAGAGAGAGCGGTGAAGAGAGAGCGGTGCAGAGAGCGGTGAAGAGAGAGCGGTGTAGAGAGTGCGGTGAAGAGAGAGCGGTGACGAGAGAGCGGTGAAGAGAGAGCGGTGAAGAGAGGGCGGTGTAGAGAGTGCGGTGAAGAGAGAGCGGTGAAGAGAGCGGTGAAGAGAGAGCGGTGAAGAGAGAGTGGTGAAGGGAGAGCGGTGAAGAGAGAGCGGTGAAGAGAGCGGTGAAGAGAGAGCGGTGAAGAGAGCGTGGTGAAGGGAGAGCGGTGAAGAGAGAGCGGTGAAGAGAGAGCGGTGAAGAGAGAGCGGTGCAGAGAGTGCGGTGAAGAGAGGGCGGTGAAGAGAGAGCGGTGAAGAGAGAGCGGTGCAGAGAGAGTGGTGCAGAGAGTGCGGTGAAGAGAGAGCGGTGAGGAGAGAGCGGTGCAGAGAGAGCAGTGAAGAGAGAGCGGTGAAGAGAGAGCGGTGCAGAGAGAGTGGTGCAGAGAGAGCGGTGAAGAGAGAGCGGTGAAGAGAGAGTGGTGCAGAGAGAGCAGTGAAGAGAGAGCGGTGAAGAGAGAGCGGTGCAGAGAGAGCGGTGCAGAGAGTGCGGTGAAGAGAGGGCGGTGAAGAGAGAGCGGTGAAGAGAGAGCGGTGCAGAGAGAGTGGTGCAGAGAGTGCGGTGAAGAGAGAGCGGTGAAGAGAGAGCGGTGAAGAGAGAGTGGTGCAGAGAGTGCGGTGAAGAGAGAGCGGTGAAGAGAGAGCGGTGAAGAGAGAGTGGTGCAGAGAGAGCAGTGAAGAGAGTGCGGTGAAGAGAGAGCGGTGCAGAGAGTGCGATGAAGAGAGGGCGGTGAAGAGAGAGCGGTGAAGAGAGAGCGGTGCAGAGAGAGTGGTGCAGAGAGTGCGGTGAAGAGAGAGCGGTGAAGAGAGAGCGGTGAAGAGAGAGTGGTGCAGAGAGAGCAGTGAAGAGAGGGCGGTGAAGAGAAAGCGGTGCAGAGAGAGCGGTGCAGAGAGTGCGGTGAAGAGAGGGCGGTGCAGGGAGTGCAGTGCAGAGAGTGCGGTGAAGAGAGAGCGGTGAAGAGAGAGCGGTGAAGTGAGCGGTGAAGAGAGTGCGGTGAAGAGAGAGCGGTGAAGAGAGAGCGGTGAGGAGAGGGCGGTGAAGAGAGAGCAGTGCAGAGAGAGCGGTGAAGAGAGAGTGGTGAAGAGAGAGCGATGAAGAGAGAGTGGTGCAGAGAGAGCGGTGAAGAGAGAGTGGTGAAGAGAGAGCGGTGAAGAGAGAGTGGTGAAGAGAGAGTGGTGCAGGGAGAACGGTGTAGAGAGAGCGGTGCAGAGACAGCAGTGAAGAGAGAGCGGTGAAGAGAGAGCGGTGAAGAGAGCGGTGAAGAGAGAGCGGTGCAGAGTGAGCGGTGAAGAGGGAGCGGTGCAGAGAGAGCGGTGAAGAGAGAGCGGTGCAGAGAGCGCGGTGAAGAGAGAGCGGTGAAGAGAGAGCGGTGATGAGGTAGCGTGCAGAGAGAGTGGTACAGAGAGAGCGGTGAAGAGAGCGGTGAAGAGAGAACGGTGCAGAGAGAGCCGTGAAGAGAGAGCGGTGAAGAGAAAGCGGTGCAGAGAGAGCGGTGCAGAGAGGGCGGTGAAGAGAGAGCGGTGAAGAGAGAGTGGTGCAGAGAGAGCAGTGAAGAGAGGGCGGTGAAGAGAAAGCGGTGCAGAGAGAGCAGTGCAGAGAGTGCGGTGAAGAGAGGGCGGTGCAGGGAGTGCCGTGCAGAGAGTGCGGTGAAGAGAGAGCGGTGAAGAGAGAGCGGTGAAGTGAGCGGTGAAGAGAGTGCGGTGAAGAGAGAGCGGTGAAGAGAGAGCGGTGAGGAGAGAGCGGTGAAGAGAGAGCAGTGCAGAGAGAGCGGTGAAGAGAGAGTGGTGAAGAGAGAGCGATGAAGAGAGAGTGGTGCAGAGAGAGCGGTGAAGAGAGAGTGGTGAAGAGAGAGCGGTGAAGAGAGAGCGGTGAAGAGAGAGTGGTGCAGGGAGAGCGGTGTAGAGAGAGCGGTGCAGAGACAGCAGTGAAGAGAGAGCGGTGAAGAGAGAGCGGTGAAGAGAGCGGTGAAGAGAGAGCGGTGCAGAGTGAGCGGTGAAGAGGGAGCGGTGCAGAGAGAGCGGTGAAGAGAGAGCGGTGCAGAGAGCGCGGTGAAGAGAGAGCGGTGAAGAGAGAGCGGTGATGAGGTAGCTGTGCAGAGAGAGCGGTACAGAGAGAGCGGTGAAGAGAGCGGTGAAGAGAGAACGGTGCAGAGAGAGCGGTGCAGAGAGGGCGGTGAAGAGAGCGGTTCAGAGAGAGCGATGCCGAGAGAGCGATGCAGAGAGAGCGGTGAAGAGAGCGGTACAGAGAGAGCGGTGAAGAGAGCGGTGAAGGGAGCGGTGCAGAGAGAGCGGTACAGATAAAGCGGTGAAGAGAGCGTTGAAGAGAGAACGGTGCAGAGAGAGCGGTGCAGAGAGGGCGGTGAAGAGAGAGCGGTGAAGAGAGAGCGGTGCAGAGAGAGCGGTGAAGAGAGAGCGGTGCAGAGAGCGCGGTGAAAAGAGAGGGGTGAAGAGAGAGGGATGAAGAGAGAGTGGTGAAGAGAAAGCGGTGAAGAGAGAGTGGTGAAGAGAGAGCGGTGAAGAAAGTGCGCTGAAGAGAGAGCGGTGCAGAGGGAGCGGTGAAGAGAGAGCGGTGAAGAGAGAGCGGTGCAGAGAGAGCGGTGAAGAGAGAGCGGTGCAGAGAGAGCGGTGAAGAGAGCGGTGAAGAGAGAGCGGTGAAGAGAGAGCGGTGAAGAGAGAGCGGTGAAGAAAGAGCAGTGCAGAGAGATCGGTGAAGAGAGAGCGGTGAAGAGAGAGCGGTGAAGAGTGTGCGGTGAAGAGAGTGTGATGCAGAGAGATCGGTGAAGAGAGCGGTGAAGATAGAGCGGTGCAGAGAGAGCGGTGAAGAGTGAGCGGTGCAGAGAGAGCGGTGAAGAGAGAGCGGTGAATAGAGAGCGGTGCAGAGAGAGCGGTGCAGAGAGGGTGGTGAAGAGAGAACGGTGAAGAGAAAGCGGTGAAGAGAGAGCGGTGAAGAGACAGCAGTGAAGAGAGAGCGGTGCAGAGAGATCGGTTAAGAGAGCGGTGAAGAGAGAGCGGTGAAGAGAGAGCGGTGAAGATAGAGCGGTGCAGAGAGAAGGGTGAAGAGTGAGCGCTGAAGAGAGAGCGGTGAACAGAGAGCGGTGCAGAGAGAGCGGTGAAGAGAGAGCGGTGAACAGAGAGCTGTGCAGAGAGAGCGGTGAAGAGAAAGCGGTGAAGTGAGAGCGATGCAGAGAGAGCGGTGCAGAGAGATCAGTGAAGAGAGAGCGGTGAAGAGAGCGGTGAAGAGAGAGTGGTGAAGAGAGAGCGGTGCAGAGGGGTCGGTGAAGAGAGCGGTGAAGAGAGGGCGGTGAGGAGAGAGCGGTGAAGATAGAGCGGTGCAGAGAGAGCAGTGAAGAGAGCGGTGCAGAGAGAGTTGTGCAGAGAGCGCGGTGCAGAGAGCGCGGTGAAGAGAGAGCTGCGAAGAGAGTGCGGTGAAGAGAGAGCGGTGAAGAGAGAGCGGTGCAGTGAGAGCGGTGAAGAGAGAGCGGTGCAGAGATTGCGCTAAGGAGAGAGCGGTGCAGAGAGAGCGGTGAAGAGAGAACGGTGCAGAGAGAGCGGTGCAGAGAGAACGGTGAAGAGAGAGCGGTGAAGAGAGAGCGGTGCAGAGAGAGCTGTGCAGAGAGTGCGGTGAAGAGAGAGCGGTGAAGAGAGAGCGGTGAAGAGAGAGCGGTGCAGAGAGAGCGGTGAAGTGAGAGCGGTGAAGAGAGAGCGGTAAAGAGAGAGTGGTGAAGAGAGCGATGAAGAGAGAGCGGTGTACCGAGAGCGGTGAAGAGAGAGCGGGGCAGAGAGAGCGGTGAAGAGATAGCGGTGAAGAGAGAGCGGTGAAGAGAGAGCGGTGCAGAGAGAGCGGTGATGAGAGAGCGGTGAAGAGAGAGCGGTGCAGAGAGAGCGGTGAAGAGAGAGCGGTGAAGAGAGAGCGGTACAGAGAGAGCAGTGTAGAGAGAGCAGTGAAGAGAGAGCGGTGAAGAGTGAGAGGTGAAGAGAGAGCGGTGCAAAGAGAGCGGTGAAGAGCGAGCGGTGAAGAGAGAGCGGTACAGACAGAGCGGTGAAGAGAGAGCGGTGAAGAGGGAGTGGTGAAGAGAGAGCGGTGAAGAGAGAGCGGTGAAGACAGAGCGGTGAAGAGAGCGGTGAAGAGAGAGCGGTGAAGAGATAGCGGTGCAGAGAGAGCGGTGAAGAGAGAGCGGTGAAGAGAGAGCAGTGAAGAGAGAGCGGTGCAGAGAGAGCGGTGAAGAGAGAGCGGTGAAGAGAGCGGTGAAGAGAGAGCAGTGAAGACATAGCGGTGCAGAGAGAGCGGTGAAGAGAGAGCGGTGAAGAGAGAGCGGTGCGGAAAGAGCGGTGAAGAGAGAGCGGTGAAGAGAGAGCGGTGAAGAGATAGCGGTGCAGAGAGTGCGGTGAAGAGAGAGCAGTGAAGAGAGAGCGGTGAACAGAGAGCGGTGAAGAGAGAGCGGAGAAGAGAGAGCGGTGCAGAGAGTGCGGTGAAGAGAGAGCGGTGAAGAGAGAGCGGTGAAGAGAGAGCGGTGCAGAGAGAGTGGTGCAGAGAGTGCGGTGAAGAGAGTGCGGTGAAGAGAGCGCGGTGAAGAGAGAGTGGTGCAGAGCGAGCGGTGAAGAGAGAGCGGTGAAGAGAGAGCAGTGAAGAGAGAGCGGTGCAGAGAGAGCGGTGAAGAGAGAGCGGTGAAGAGAGCGGTGAAGAGAGAGCAGTGAAGACATAGCGGTGCAGAGAGAGCGGTGAAGAGAGAGCGGTGAAGAGAGAGCGGTGCGGAAAGAGCGGTGAAGAGAGAGCGGTGAAGAGAGAGCGGTGAAGAGAGCGGTGAAGAGAGAGCAGTGAAGACATAGCGGTGCAGAGAGAGCGGTGAAGAGAGAGCGGTGAAGAGAGAGCGGTGCGGAAAGAGCGGTGAAGAGAGAGCGGTGAAGAGAGAGCGGTGAAGAGATAGCGGTGCAGAGAGTGCGGTGAAGAGAGAGCGGTGAAGAGAGAGCGGTGAACAGAGAGCGGTGAAGAGAGAGCGGAGAAGAGAGAGCGGTGCAGAGAGTGCGGTGAAGAGAGAGCGGTGAAGAGACAGCGGTGAAGAGAGAGCGGTGCAGAGAGAGTGGTGCAGAGAGTGCGGTGAAGAGAGTGCGGTGAAGAGAGCGCGGTGAAGAGAGAGTGGTGCAGAGAGAGCGGTGAAGAGAGAGCGGTGAAGAGAGAGCGGTGCAGAGAGAACGGTGCAGAGAGTGCGCTGAAGAGAGGGCGGTGAAGAGAGAGCGGTGAAGAGAGAGTGGTGCTGAGAGAGTGGTGAAGAGAGAGCGGTGAAGAGAGAGCGGTACAGAGAGAGCGGTGTAGAGAGAGCAGTGAAGAGAGAGCGGTGAAGAGAGAGCGGTGCAAGGAGAGCGGTGAAGAGCAAGCGGTGAAGAGAGAGCGGTACAGACAGAGCGGTGAAGAGAGAGCGGTACAGAGAGAGCGGTGCAGAGAGAGCGGTGAAGAGTGAGCGGTGAAGAGAGAGCGGTGCAAGGAGAGCGGTGAAGAGCAAGCGGTGAAGAGAGAGCGGTACAGACAGAGCGGTGAAGAGAGAGCGGTGAAGAGGGAGCGGTGAAGAGAGAGCGGTGAAGAGAGAGCGGTGAAGACAGAGCGGTGAAGAGAGCGGTGAAGAGAGAGCGGTGAAGAGATAGCGGTGCAGAGAGAGCGGTGAAGAGAGAGCGGTGAAGAGAGAGCGGTGAAGAGAGAGCGGTGACGAGAGCGGTGAAGAGAGAGCAGTGAAGACATAGCGGTGCAGAGAGAGCGGTGAAGAGAGAGCGGTGAAGAGAGAGCGGTGCAGAAAGAGCTGTGAGAGAGAGCGGTGAAGAGAGAGCGGTGAAGAGAGAGCGGTGCAGAGAGAGTGGTGCAGAGAGTGCGGTGAAGAGAGAGCGGTGAATAATGAGCGGTGAAGAGAGAGCAGTGCAAAGAGAGCGGTGAAGAGCGAGCGGTGAAGAGAGAGCGGTACAGACAGAGCGGTGAAGAGAGAGCGGTGAAGAGGGAGCGGTGAAGATAGAGCGGTGAAGAGAGAGCGGTGAAGACAGAGCGGTGAAGAGAGCGGTGAAGAGAGAGCGGTGAAGAGATAGCGGTGCAGAGAGAGCGGTGAAGAGAGAGCGGTGAAGAGAGAGCGGTGACGAGAGCGGTGAAGAGAGAGCGGTGAAGACAGAGCGGTGAAGAGAGCGGTGCAGAGAGAGCGGTGAAGAGAGAGCGGTGAAGAGAGAGCGGTGCAGAGAGAGCGGTGAAGAGAGAGCGGTGAAGAGAGAGCGGTGACGAGAGCGGTGAAGAGAGAGCAGTGAAGACATAGCGGTGCAGAGAGAGCGGTGAAGAGAGAGCGGTGAAGAGAGAGCGGTGAAGAGAGAGCGGTGAACAGAGAGCGGTGAAGAGAGAGCGGTGAAGAGAGAGCGGTGCAGAGAGTGCGGTGAAGAGAGAGCGGTGAAGAGAGAGCGGTGAAGAGAGAGCGGTGCAGAGAGAGTGGTGCAGAGAGTGCGGTGAAGAGAGAGCGGTGAAGAGAGCGCGGTGAAGAGAGAGTGGTGCAGAGAGAGCGGTGAAGAGAGAGCGGTGAAGAGAGAGCGGTGCAGAGAGAAAGGTGCAGAGAGTGCGCTGAAGAGAGGGCGGTGCAGAGAGTGCGGTGCAGAGAGGGCGGTGAAGAGTGAGCGGTGCAGAGAGAGTGGTGCAGAGAGTGCGGTGAAGAGAGAGCGGTGAAGAGACAGCGGTGAAGAGAGAGTGGTGCAGAGAGAGCGGTGAAGAGAGAGCGATGAAGAGAGAGCGGTGCAGAGAGAACGGTGCAGAGAGGGCGGTGAAGAGAGGGCGGTGCAGAGAGTGCGGTGCAGAGAGTGCGGTGAAGAGAGAGCGGTGAAGAGAGAGCGGTGAAGTGAGCGGTGAAGAGAGTGCGGTGAAGAGAGAGCGGTGAAGAGAGAGCGGTGAAGAGAGAGCAGTGAGGAGAGAGCGGTGAAGAGAGAGCAGTGCAGAGAGAGCGGTGAAGAGAGAGTGGTGAAGAGAGAGCGGTGAAGAGAGAGTGGTGCAGAGAGAGCGGTGAAGAGAGAGTGGTGAAGAGAGAGCGGTGAAGAGAGAGCGGTGAAGAGAGAGTGGTGCAGAGAGAGCGGTGAGGAGAGAGCGGTGAAGAGAGAGCGGTGAAGAGAGAGCGGTAAAGAGAGAGCGGTAAAGAGAGAGCGGTGAAGAGAGCGGTGAAGAGAGAGCGGTGCAGAGTGAGCGGTGAAGAGGGAGCGGTGCAGAGAGAGCGGTGAAGAGAGAGCGGTGCAGAGAGCGCGGTGAAGAGAGAGCGGTGAAGAGAGAGCAGTGAAGAGATAGCTGTGCAGAGAGAGCGGTACAGACAGAGCGGTGAAGAGAGCGGTGAAGAGAGAACGGTGCAGAGAGAGCGGTGCAGAGAGGGCGGTGAAGAGAGCGGTACAGAGAGAGCGATGCCGAGAGAGCGATGCAGAGAGAGCGGTGAAGAGAGCGGTACAGAGAGAGCGGTGAAGAGAGCGGTGAAGAGAGCGGTGCAGAGAGAGCGGTACAGAGAGAGCGTTGAAGAGAGCGTTGAAGAGAGAACGGTGCAGAGAGAGCGGTGCAGAGAAAGCGGTGAAGAGAGAGCAGTGAACAGAGAGCGGTGCAGAGAGAGCGGTGAAGAGAGCGGTGCAGAGAGAGCGGTACAGAGAGAGCGGTGAAGAGAGCGGTGAAGAGAGAACGGTGCAGAGAGAGCGATGCAGGGAGAGCGGTGAAGAGAGAGCGGTGAAGAGAGAGTGGTGAAGAGAGCGCGGTGAAGAGAGAGTGGTGGAGAGAGAGCGGTGAAGAGAGAGCGGTGAAGAGAGAACGGTGATGAGAGAGCGGTGAATAGAGAGCGGTGAAGAGAGCGCGGTGAAGAGAGAGCGGTGAAAGGAGAGTGGTGAGGAGAGAGGGGTGAAGAGAGAACAGTGAAGAGAAAGCGGTGAAGAGAGAGCGGTGAAGAGAGAGCGGTGCAGAAAGTGCGGTGAAGAGAGAGCGGTGCAGAGAGAGCGGTGAAGAGAGCGGTGAAGAGAGAGCGGTGAAGAGAGAGCGGTGCAGAGAGAGCGGTGAAGAGAGAGCGGTGCAGAGAGAGCGGTGAAAAGAGAGGGGTGAAGAGAGAGGGATGAAGAGAGAGCGGTGAAGAGAAAGCAGTGAAGAGAGAGCGGTGAAGAGAGAGCTGTGAAGAAAGTGCGGTGAAGAGAGAGCGGTGCAGAGAGAGCGGTGAAGAGAGCGGTGAAGAGAGAGCGGTGAAGAGAGAGCGGTGCAGAGAGAGCGGTGAAGAGAAAGCAGTGCAGAGAGAGCGGTGAAGAGAGCGGTGAAGAGAGAGCGGTGAAGAGAGAGCGGTGCAGAGAGAGCGGTGAAGAGAGAGCGGTGAAGAGAGAGTGGTGAAGAGAGCGGTGAAGAGAGAGCGGTGAAGAGAGAGCAGTGAAGAGAGAGTGGTGAAGTGAGCTGTGAAGAGAGAGCGGTGAAGAGAGAGCGGTGCAGGGAGGGCGGTGAAGAGAGAGCGGTGCAGAGAGAGCGTTGAAGAGAGAGCGGTGAAGAGAGTGCGGTGACGAGAGAGCGGGGCAGAGAAAGCGGTGAAGAGAGAGCGGTGAAGAGAGAGCGGTGCAGAGAGAGCGGTGAAGAGAGAGCGGTGAAGAGAGAGCGGTGAAGAGCGATCGGTGCAGAGAGAGCGGTGAAGAGCGAGCGGTGAAGAGAGAGCGCTGAAGAGAGAGCTGTGCAGAGAGTGCGGTGAAGAGAGAGTGGTGCAGACAGAGCGGTGAAGAGAGAGCGGTGTAGAGAGTGCGGTGAAGAGAGAGCGGTGACGAGAGAGCGGTGAAGAGAGAGCGGTGAAGAGAGAGCGGTGTAGAGAGTGCGGTGACGAGAGAGCGATGCAGAGAAAGCGGTGACGAGAGAGTGGTGAAGAGAGAGCGGTGCAGAGAGCGGTGCAGAATGAGCGGTGAAGAGAGAGCGGTGCAGAGAGATCGGTGAAGAGAGAGCGGTGAAGAGAGAGCGGTGAAGAGAGAGCGGTGAAGAGAGAGCAGTGCAGAGAGATCGGTGAAGAGAGAGCGGTGAAGAGAGAGCGGTGAAGAGAGTGCGGTGAAGAGAGTGTGATGCAGAGAGATCGGTGAAGAGAGCGGTGAAGATAGAGCGGTGCAGAGAGAGAGGTGAAGAGTGAGCGGTGCAGAGAGAGCGGTGAAGTGAGAGCGGTGAATAGAGAGCGGTGCAGAGAGAGCGGTGCAGAGAGGGTGGTGAAGAGAGAATGGTGAAGAGAAAGCGGTGAAGAGAGAGCGGTGAAGAGACAGCAGTGAAGAGAGAGCGGTGCAGAGAGATCGGTTAAGAGAGCGGTGAAGAGAGAGCGGTGAAGAGAGAGCGGTGAAGATAGAGCGGTGCAGAGAGAAGGTGAAGAGTGAGCGCTGAAGAGAGAGCGGTGAACAGAGAGCGGTGCAGAGAGAGCGGTGAAGAGAGAGCGGTGAACAGAGAGCTGTGCAGAGAGAGCGGTGAAGAGAAAGCGTTGAAGTGAGAGCGATGCAGAGAGAGCGGTGCAGAGAGATCAGTGAAGAGAGAGCGGTGAAGAGAGCGGTGAAGAGAGAGCGGTGTCGAGAGAGCGGTGAAGAGAGAATGGTGAAGAGAGAGCGGTGCAGAGAGAGTGGTGAAGAGAGAGCGGTGAAGAGAGAGCGGTGTAGAGAGTGCGGCGAAGAGAGAGCGGTGAAGAGAGAGCGGTGAAGAGAGAGCGGTGAAGAGAGAGTGGTGAAGAGAGCGATGAAGAGAGAGCGGTGTACCGAGAGCAGTGAAGAGAGAGCGGGGCAGAGAGAGCGGTGAAGAGAGAGCGGTGAAGAGAGAGCGGTGAAGAGAGAGTGGTGCAGAGAGAGCGGTGAAGAGAGAGTGGTGAAGAGAGAGCGGTGAAGAGAGAGCGGTGAAGAGAGAGTGGTGCAGAGAGAGCGGTGAGGAGAGAGCGGTGAAGAGAGAGCGGTGAAGAGAGAGCGGTAAAGAGAGAGCGGTAAAGAGAGAGCGGTGAAGAGAGCGGTGAAGAGAGAGCGGTGCAGAGTGAGCGGTGAAGAGGGAGCGGTGCAGAGAGAGCGGTGAAGAGAGAGCGGTGCAGAGAGCGCGGTGAAGAGAGAGCGGTGAAGAGAGAGCAGTGAAGAGATAGCTGTGCAGAGAGAGCGGTACAGACAGAGCGGTGAAGAGAGCGGTGAAGAGAGAACGGTGCAGAGAGAGCGGTGCAGAGAGGGCGGTGAAGAGAGCGGTACAGAGAGAGCGATGCCGAGAGAGCGATGCAGAGAGAGCGGTGAAGAGAGCGGTACAGAGAGAGCGGTGAAGAGAGCGGTGAAGAGAGCGGTGCAGAGAGAGCGGTACAGAGAGAGCGTTGAAGAGAGCGTTGAAGAGAGAACGGTGCAGAGAGAGCGGTGCAGAGAAAGCGGTGAAGAGAGAGCAGTGAACAGAGAGCGGTGCAGAGAGAGCGGTGAAGAGAGCGGTGCAGAGAGAGCGGTACAGAGAGAGCGGTGAAGAGAGCGGTGAAGAGAGAACGGTGCAGAGAGAGCGATGCAGGGAGAGCGGTGAAGAGAGAGCGGTGAAGAGAGAGTGGTGAAGAGAGCGCGGTGAAGAGAGAGTGGTGGAGAGAGAGCGGTGAAGAGAGAGCGGTGAAGAGAGAACGGTGATGAGAGAGCGGTGAATAGAGAGCGGTGAAGAGAGCGCGGTGAAGAGAGAGCGGTGAAAGGAGAGTGGTGAGGAGAGAGGGGTGAAGAGAGAACAGTGAAGAGAAAGCGGTGAAGAGAGAGCGGTGAAGAGAGGGCGGTGCAGAAAGTGCGGTGAAGAGAGAGCGGTGCAGAGAGAGCGGTGAAGAGAGCGGTGAAGAGAGAGCGGTGAAGAGAGAGCGGTGCAGAGAGAGCGGTGAAGAGAGAGCGGTGCAGAGAGAGTGGTGAAAAGAGAGGGGTGAAGAGAGAGGGATGAAGAGAGAGCGGTGAAGAGAAAGCAGTGAAGAGAGAGCGGTGAAGAGAGAGCTGTGAAGAAAGTGCGGTGAAGAGAGAGCGGTGCAGAGAGAGCGGTGAAGAGAGCGGTGAAGAGAGAGCGGTGAAGAGAGAGCGGTGCAGAGAGAGCGGTGAAGAGAAAGCAGTGCAGAGAGAGCGGTGAAGAGAGCGGTGAAGAGAGAGCGGTGAAGAGAGAGCGGTGCAGAGAGAGCGGTGAAGAGAGAGCGGTGAAGAGAGAGTGGTGAAGAGAGCGGTGAAGAGAGAGCGGTGAAGAGAGAGCAGTGAAGAGAGAGTGGTGAAGTGAGCTGTGAAGAGAGAGCGGTGAAGAGAGAGCGGTGCAGGGAGGGCGGTGAAGAGAGAGCGGTGCAGAGAGAGCGTTGAAGAGAGAGCGGTGAAGAGAGTGCGGTGACGAGAGAGCGGGGCAGAGAAAGCGGTGAAGAGAGAGCGGTGAAGAGAGAGCGGTGCAGAGAGAGCGGTGAAGAGAGAGCGGTGAAGAGAGAGCGGTGAAGAGCGATCGGTGCAGAGAGAGCGGTGAAGAGCGAGCGGTGAAGAGAGAGCGCTGAAGAGAGAGCTGTGCAGAGAGTGCGGTGAAGAGAGAGTGGTGCAGACAGAGCGGTGAAGAGAGAGCGGTGTAGAGAGTGCGGTGAAGAGAGAGCGGTGACGAGAGAGCGGTGAAGAGAGAGCGGTGAAGAGAGAGCGGTGTAGAGAGTGCGGTGACGAGAGAGCGATGCAGAGAAAGCGGTGACGAGAGAGTGGTGAAGAGAGAGCGGTGCAGAGAGCGGTGCAGAATGAGCGGTGAAGAGAGAGCGGTGCAGAGAGATCGGTGAAGAGAGAGCGGTGAAGAGAGAGCGGTGAAGAGAGAGCGGTGAAGAGAGAGCAGTGCAGAGAGATCGGTGAAGAGAGAGCGGTGAAGAGAGAGCGGTGAAGAGAGTGCGGTGAAGAGAGTGTGATGCAGAGAGATCGGTGAAGAGAGCGGTGAAGATAGAGCGGTGCAGAGAGAGAGGTGAAGAGTGAGCGGTGCAGAGAGAGCGGTGAAGTGAGAGCGGTGAATAGAGAGCGGTGCAGAGAGAGCGGTGCAGAGAGGGTGGTGAAGAGAGAACGGTGAAGAGAAAGCGGTGAAGAGAGAGCGGTGAAGAGACAGCAGTGAAGAGAGAGCGGTGCAGAGAGATCGGTTAAGAGAGCGGTGAAGAGAGAGCGGTGAAGAGAGAGCGGTGAAGATAGAGCGGTGCAGAGAGAAGGTGAAGAGTGAGCGCTGAAGAGAGAGCGGTGAACAGAGAGCGGTGCAGAGAGAGCGGTGAAGAGAGAGCGGTGAACAGAGAGCTGTGCAGAGAGAGCGGTGAAGAGAAAGCGTTGAAGTGAGAGCGATGCAGAGAGAGCGGTGCAGAGAGATCAGTGAAGAGAGAGCGGTGAAGAGAGCGGTGAAGAGAGAGCGGTGAAGAGAGAGCGGTGCAGAGGGGTCGGTGAAGAGAGCGGTGAAGAGAGGGCGGTGAGGAGAGAGCGGTGAAGATAGAGCGGTGCAGAGAGAGCAGTGAAGAGAGCGGTGCAGAGAGAGTTGTGCAGAGAGCGCGGTGCAGAGAGCGCGGTGAAGAGAGGGCTGTGAAGAGAGTGCGGTAAAGAGAGAGCGGTGAAGAGAGAGCGGTGCAGTGAGAGCGGTGAAGAGAGAGCGGTGCAGAGATTGCGCTAAAGAGAGAGCGGTGCAGAGAGAGCGGTGAAGAGAGAACGGTGCAGAGAGAGCGGTGCAGAGAGAACGGTGAAGAGAGAGCGGTGAAGGGAGAGCGGTGCAGAGAGAGCTGTGCAGAGAGTGCGGTGTAGAGAGAGCGGTGAAGAGAGAATGGTGAAGAGAGAGCGGTGCAGAGAGAGTGGTGAAGAGAGAGCGGTGAAGAGAGAGCGGTGTAGAGAGTGCGGCGAAGAGAGAGCGGTGAAGAGAGAGCGGTGAAGAGAGAGCGGTGAAGAGAGAGTGGTGAAGAGAGCGATGAAGAGAGAGCGGTGTACCGAGAGCAGTGAAGAGAGAGCGGGGCAGAGAGAGCGGTGAAGAGAGAGCGGTGAAGAGAGAGCGGTGAAGAGAGAGCGGTGCAGAGAGAGCGGTGATGAGAGAGCGGTGAAGAGAGAGTGGTGCAGAGAGAGCGGTGAAGAGAGAGCGGTGAAGAGAGAGCGGTACAGAGAGAGCAGTGTAGAGAGAGCAGTGAAGAGAGAGCGGTGAAGAGTGAGAGGTGAAGAGAGAGCGGTGCAAAGAGAGTGGTGAAGAGCGAGCGGTGAAGAGAGAGCGGTACAGACAGAGCGGTGAAGAGAGAGCGGTGAAGAGGGAGCTGTGAAGAGAGAGCGGTGAAGAGAGAGCGGTGAAGACAGAGCGGTGAAGAGAGCGGTGAAGAGAGAGCGGTGAAGAGATAGCGGTGCAGAGAGAGCGGTGAAGAGAGAGCGGTGAAGAGAGAGCAGTGAAGAGAGAGCGGTGCAGAGAGAGCGGTGAAGAGAGAGCGGTGAAGAGAGTGGTGAAGAGAGAGCAGTGAAGACATAGAGGTGCAGAGAGAGCGGTGAAGAGAGAGCGGTGAAGAGAGAGCGGTGCGGAAAGAGCGGTGAAGAGAGAGCGGTGAAGAGAGAGCGGTGAAGAGATAGCGGTGCAGAGAGTGCGGTGAAGAGAGAGCGGTGAAGAGAGAGCGGTGAACAGAGAGCGGTGAAGAGAGAGCGGAGAAGAGAGAGCGGTGCAGAGAGTGCGGTGAAGAGAGAGCGGTGAAGAGAGAGCGGTGAAGAGAGAGCGGTGCAGAGAGAGTGGTGCAGAGAGCGCGGTGAAGAGAGAGCGGTGAAGAGAGAGCGGTGCAGAGAGAACGGTGCAGAGAGTGCGCTGAAGAGAGGGCGGTGAAGAGAGAGCGGTGCAGAGAGTGCGATGAAGAGTGGGCGGTGAAGAGAGAGCGGTGAAGAGAGAGCGGTGCAGAGAGAGTGGTGCAGAGAGAGCGGTGAAGAGAGAGCGGTGAAGAGAGAGCGGTGAAGAGAGAGTGGTGCACAGAGAGCAGTGAAGAGAGGGCGGTGAAGAGAGAGCGGTGCAGAGAGAGCGGTGCAGAGAGAGCGGTGAAGAGAAGGCGGTGAAGAGAGGGCGGTGCAGGGAGTGCAGTGCAGAGAGTGCGGTGAAGAGAGAGCGGTGAAGAGAGAGCGGTGAAGTGAGCGGTGAAGAGAGTGCGGTGAAGAGAGAGCGGTGAAGAGAGAGCGGTGCCGAGAGAGCGGTGCAGAGAAAGCGGTGACGAGAGAGTGGTGAATAGAGAGCGGTGCAGAGAGCGGTGCAGAATGAGCGGTGAAGAGAGAGCGGTGCAGAGAGATCGGTGAAGAGAGAGCGGTGAAGAGAGAGCGGTGAAGAGAGAGTGGTGAAGAGAGAGCAGTGCAGAGAGATCGGTGAAGAGAGAGCGGTGAAGAGAGAGCGGTGAAGAGAGTGCGGTGAAGAGAGTGTGATGCAGAGAGATCGGTGAAGAGAGCGGTGAAGATAGAGCGGTGCAGAGAGAGCGGTGAAGAGAGAGCGGTGCAGAGAGAGCGGTGAAGAGAGAGCGGTGAAGAGAGAGCGGTGCAGAGAGAGCGGTGCAGAGAGAGTGGTGAAGAGAGAACGGTGAAGAGAAAGCGGTGAAGAGAGAGCGGTGAAGAGACAGCAGTGAAGAGAGAGCGGTGCAGAGAGATCGGTTAAGAGAGTGGAGAAGAGAGAGCGGTGAAGATAGAGCGGTGCAGAGAGAAGGGTGAAGAGTGAGCGCTGAAGAGAGAGCGGTGAACAGAGAGCGGTGCAGAGAGAGCGGTGAAGAGAGAGCAGTGAACAGAGAGCTGTGCAGAGAGAGCGGTGAAGAGAAAGCGGTGAAGTGAGAGCGATGCAGAGAGAGCGGTGCAGAGAGAAGGGTGAAGAGTGAGCGCTGAAGAGAGAGCGGTGAACAGAGAGCGGTGCAGAGAGAGCGGTGAAGAGAGAGCAGTGAACAGAGAGCTGTGCAGAGAGAGCGGTGAAGAGAGCGGTGAAGAGAGAGCGGTGAAGAGAGAGCGGTGCAGAGGGGTCGGTGAAGAGAGCGGTGAAGAGAGGGCGGTGAGGAGAGAGCGGTGAAGATAGAGCGGTGCAGAGAGAGCGGTGAAGAGAGCGGTGCAGAGAGAGTTGTGCAGAGAGGGCGGTGCAGAGAGCGCGGTGAAGAGAGAGCAGTGAAGAGAGTGCGGTGAAGAGAGAGCGGTGAAGAGAGAGCGGTGCAGAGAGAGCGGTGAAGAGAGAACGGTGCAGAGATTGCGCTGAAGAGAGAGCGGTGCAGAGAGAGCGGTGAAGAGAGAACGGTGCAGAGTGAGCGGTGCAGAGAGAACGGTGAAGAGAGAGCGTTGAAGAGAGAGCAGTGCAGAGAGAGCTGTGCAGAGAGAACGGTGAAGAGAGAGCGGTGAAGAGAGAGCGGTGCAGAGAGAGCGGTGAAGAGAGAGTGGTGAAGAGAGAGCGGTGTAGAGAGTGCGGCGAAGAGAGAGCGGTGAAGAGAGAGCGGTGAAGAGAGAGCGGTGAAGAGAGAGTGGTGAAGAGAGCGATGAAGAGAGAGCGGTGAAACGAGAGCGGTGAAGAGAGAGCGGTGCAGAGAGAGCGGTGAAGAGAGAGCAGTGAAGAGAGAGCGGTGAAGAGAGAGCGGTGCAGAGAGAGCGGTGATGAGAGAGCGGTGAAGAGAGAGCGGTGCAGAGAGTGCGGTGAAGAGAGAGCGGTGAAGAGAGAGCGGTACAGAGAGAGCAGTGTAGAGAGAGCAGTGAAGAGAGAGCGGTGAAGAGTGAGCGGTGAAGAGAGAGCGGTGCAAAGAGAGCGGTGAAGAGCAAGCGGTGAAGAGAGAGCGGTACAGACAGAGCGGTGAAGAGAGAGCGGTGAAGAGGGAGCGGTGAAGAGAGAGCGGTGAAGAGAGAGCGGTGAAGACAGAGCGGTGAAGAGAGCGGTGAAGAGAGAGCGGTGAAGAGATAGCGGTGCAGAGAGAGCGGTGAAGAGAGAGCGGTGAAGAGAGAGCGGTGAAGAGAGAGCGGTGCAGAGAGAGCGGTGAAGAGAGAGCGGTGAAGAGAGAGCGGTGAAGAGAGCGGTGAAGAGAGAGCAGTGAAGACATAGCGGTGCAGAGAGAGCGGTGAAGAGAGAGCGGTGAAGAGAGAGCGGTGCAGAAAGAGCGGTGAAGAGAGAGCGGTGAAGAGAGAGCGGTGAAGAGATAGCGGTGCAGAGAGTGCGGTGAAGAGAGAGCGGTGAAGAGAGAGCGGTGAACAGAGAGCGGTGAAGAGAGAGCGGAGAAGAGAGAGCGGTGCAGAGAGTGCGGTGAAGAGAGAGCGGTGAAGAGAGAGCGGTGAAGAGAGAGCGGTGCAGAGAGAGTGGTGCAGAGAGTGCGGTGAAGAGAGTGCGGTGAAGAGAGCGCGGTGAAGGGAGAGTGGTGCAGAGAGAGCGGTGAAGAGAGAGCGGTGAAGAGAGAGCGGTGCAGAGAGAACGGTGCAGAGAGAGCGCTGAAGAGAGGGCGGTGCAGAGAGTGCGGTGCAGAGAGTGCGGTGAAGAGTGAGCGGTGCAGAGAGAGTGGTGCAGAGAGTGCGGTGAAGAGAGAGAGGTGAAGAGAGAGCGGTGAAGAGAGAGTGGTGCAGAGAGAGTGGTGAAGAGAGAGCGGTGAAGAGAGAGCGGTGCAGAGAGAACGGTGCAGAGAGTGCGGTGAAGAGAGGGCGGTGCAGAGAGTGCGGTGCAGAGGGAGCGGTGAAGAGAGAGCGGTGAAGAGAGAGCGGTGAAGTGAGCGGTGAAGAGAGAGCGGTGAAGAGAGAGCGGTGTAGAGAGTGCGGTGAAGAGAGAGCGGTGAAGAGAGAGCGGTGAAGAGAGAGTGGTGAAGAGAGAGCGGTGAAGAGAGCGGTGAAGAGAGAGCGGTGAAGAGAGAGTGGTGAAGGGAGAGCGGTGAAGAGAGAGCGGTGAAGAGAGCGCGTTGCTAAGAGAGCGGTGAAGAAAGAGCGGTGAAGAGAGAGCGGTGAAGAGAAAGCGGTGCAGAGAGTGCGGTGAAGTGAGTGTGGTGAAGAGAGAGCGGTGCAGAGTGTGCGGTAAAGAGAGCGGTACAGAGAGAGCGGTGAAGAGAGAGCGTTGAAGAGAGAGCGGTGAAGAGAAAGCGGTGAAGAGAGAGCGGTGAAGTGAGAGGAATGAAGAGAGAGCGGTGAAGAGAGAGCGGTGAAAAGAAAGCGGTGAAGAGAGAGCGGTGCAGAGAGAGCGGTGAAGTGAGAGTGGTGAAGAGAGAGCGGTGAAGAGAAAGCGGTGAAGAGAGAGCGGTGCAGAGAGAGCGGTGAAGTGAGAGTGGTGAAGAGAGAGCGGTGAAAGAGAGCGGTGAAGAGAGAGCGGTGAAGAGAACGCGGTGCAGAAAATGCGGTGAAGAGAGAGTGGTGAAGAGAGAGCGGTGAAAAGAAAGCGGTGAAGAGAGAGTGGTGAAGAGAGAGCGGTGAAGAGAGAGCGGTGAAGAGAAAGCGGTGAAGAGAGAGCGGTGCAGAGAGAGCGGTGAAGTGAGAGTGGTGAAGAGAGAGCGGTGAAAGAGAGCGGTGAAGAGAGAGCGGTGAAGAGAGAGTGGTGCAGACAGAGCGGTGAAGAGAGAGTGGTGAAGAGGGAGCGGTGAAGAGAGAGCGGTGAAGAGAGAGCGGTGAAGAGAGAGCGGTGAAGAGAGCGGTGAAGAGAGAGCGGTGAAGAGATAGCGGTGCAGAGAGAGCGGTGAAGAGAGAGCAGTGAAGAGAGAGCGGTGCAGAGAGAGCGGTGAAGAGAGAGCGGTGAAGGGAGAGCGGTGAAGAGAGAGCGGTGCAGAGAGTGCGGTGAAGAGAGAGCGGTGAAGAGAGAGCGGTAAAGAGAGAGCGGTGAAGATAGAGCGGTGCAGAGAGTGCGGTGAAGAGAGAGCGGTGAAGAGAGGGCGGTGAAGAGAGAGCGGTGCAGAGAGAGCGGTGAAGAGAGAGCGGTGATGAGAGAGCGGTGCAGAGAGAGTGGTGCAGAGAGTGCGGTGAAGAGAGAGCGGTGAAAAGAGAGCGGTGAAGAGAGAATGGTGAAGGGAGAGCGGTGAAGAGAGAGCGGTGAAGAGAGCGCGTTGCAAAGAGAGCGGTGAAGAGAGAGCGGTGAAGAGAGAGCGGTGAAGAGAAAGCGGTGCAGAGAGTGCGGTGAAGTGAGAGTGGTGAAGAGAGAGCGGTGCAGAGTGTGCGGTAAAGAGAGCGGTACAGAGAGAGCGGTGAAGAGAGAGCGTTGAAGAGAGAGCGGTGAAGAGAGAGCGGTGAAGTGAGAGGAATGAAGAGAGAGCGGTGAAGAGAGAGCGGTGAAAAGAAAGCGGTGAAGAGAGAGCGGTGCAGAGCGAGTGGTGAAGTGAGAGTGGTGAAGAGAGAGCGGTGAAGAGAAAGCAGTGAAGAGAGAGCGGTGCAGAGAGAGCGGTGAAGTGAGAGTGGTGAAGAGAGAGCGGTGAAAGAGAGCGGTGAAGAGAGAGCGGTGAAGAGAAAGCGGTGCAGAGAATGCGGTGAAGAGAGAGTGGTGAAGAGAGAGCGGTGTAGAGAGAGCGGTGAAGAGAAAGCGGTGAAGAGAGAGCAGTGCAGAGAGAGCGGTGAAGAGAGAGTGGTGAAGAGAGAGCGGTGCAGAGAGAGCGGTGAAAAGACAGCGGTGATGTGAGAGTGGTGAAGAGAGAGCGGTGAAGAGAGAGCGGTGAAGAGAGAGCGGTGAAGAGAAAGCGGTGCAGAGAGTGCGGTGCAGAGAGGGCGGTGAAGAGAGAGCGGTGAAGAGAGAGCGGTGCAGAGAGAGCGGTGAAGAGAGAGCGGTGAAGAGAGAGCGGTGCAGAGAGAGCGGTGAAGAGAGAGCGGTGAAGAGAGAGCGGTGCAGAGAGAGCGGTGAAGAGAGAGCGGTGAAGAGAGAGCGGTGCAGAGAGAGCGGTGTAGAGAGAGCAGTGAAGAGAGAGCGGTGAAGAGTGAGCGGCGAAGAGAGAGCGGTGCAAAGAGAGCGGTGAAGAGAGAGCGGTGAAGAGAGAGTGGTGCAGACAGAGCGGTGAAGAGAGAGTGTTGAAGAGGGAGCGGTGAAGAGAGAGCGGTGAAGAGAGAGCGGTGAAGAGAGCGGTGAAGAGAGAGTGGTGAAGAGATAGCGGTGCAGAGAGAGCGGTGAAGAGAGAGCGGTGAAGAGAGAGCGGTGCAGAGAGAGCGGTGAAGAGAGAGCGGTGAAGGGAGAGCGGTGAAGAGAGAGCGGTGCAGAGAGTGCGGTGAAGAGAGAGCGATGAAGAGAGAGCGGTAAAGAGAGAGCGGTGAAGAGAGAGCGGTGCAGAGAGTGCGGTGAAGAGAGAGCGGTGACGAGAGAGCGGTGAAGAGAGAGCGGTGCAGAGAGAGCGGTGAAGAGAGAGCGGTGATGAGAGAGCGGTGCAGAGAGAGTGGTGCAGAGAGTGCGGTGAAGAGAGAGCGGTGAAGAGAGAGCGGTGAAGAGAGAGTGGTGCAGAGAGAGCGGTGAAGAGAGAGCGGTGAAGATAGAGCGGTGCAGAGAGAGCGGTGCAGAGAGCGCGGTGAAGAGAGGGCGGTGAAGAGTGAGCGGTGCAGAGAGAACGGTGAAGAGAGCGGTACAGAGAGTGCGGTGCAGAGAGAGCGATGCAGAGAGAGCGGTGAAGAGAGCGGTATAGAGAGAGCGGTGAAGAGAGCGGTGAAGAGAGCGGTGCAGAGAGAGCGGTGCAGAGAGAGCGGTGAAGAGAGAGCGGTGAAGAGAGAGCGGTGCAGAGAGAGCGGTGAAGAGAGCGGTGCAGAGAGAGCGGTACACAGAGAGCGGTGAAGAGAGCGGTGAAGAGAGAACGGTGCAGAGAGAGCGATGCAGGGAGAGCGGCGAAGAGAGAGCGATGAAGAGAGAGCGGTGCAGAGAGAGTGGTGCAGAGAGAGTGGTGAAGAGAGCGGTACAGAGAGAGCGGTGCAGAGAGAGCGGTGAAGAGAGAGCGGTGCAGAGATACCGGTACAGAGAGAGCGGTGAAGAGAGCGGTGAAGAGAGAGCGGTGAAGAGATAGCGGCGCAGAGAGAGCCGTACAGAGAGAGTGGTGAAGAGAGCGGTGAGGAGAGAGCAGTGCAGAGAGAGCGGTGCAGAGAGACTGGTGAAGATAGCGGTAGAGAGAGAGCGGTGCAGAGATAGCGATAGAGAGAGAGCGGTGCAGAGAGCGGTGCAGAGAGAGCGGTGCAGAGAGAGCGGTGCAGAGAGAGCGGTGAAGAGAGAGCGGTGCAGAGAGAGCGATGAAGAGGAGAGCTGTGCAGAGCAGAGTGGAGACGAACAGATTGGTTGAGTTCGTAGGAGGCACTACCCACCTAACAAGGTATACAGACAGAGGCTCAGCTTTCTTGACCTCTCGGATGATCAATGCTTGAGATACCAAGGATACCCCAATAGCTTGAAGATTCAGTTAGCCACTCACACTGGACCAGAGTAAGTCTAACATCTGCTGCCCCCCTTCCCCCGCCCTTTCCTTCTACAAGCAGTTCTGTAACCAACCATCCACTCGTTCCACATCCACCAATTGGTCTCAGTCAATTCCCTGTCTTCACATTCAGCTGCAAATAATTGAAAAGCAGAAATGGCACTTGCCACTCAAGGATAGGGAACACAGGAAAGTAGTGAAAAGTAATAAATTTAATGCGACTTATTCATCAAATATAATAACAATTTTTTAAGAACAGCCATGTGCATACCCTTGGCGAACTATAACACTTTTCTCTTTCTCTCTCTAGCACTTCTTCGTGATGCTACCCCTGCGAATTCAGCAGCAGTAGTGGGAGGCTGCTCTGATCCTTGCTCTGATTTCTGAGGTGCCTGCGGCTGACAACCTTTGGGTGTTGGAGCCTGTGAGGGCCCCGCCAAAGACTGCTCCACCTGCACTTGTGCAGGGGCAGACTGGGGCAGCGGGAGAGGAGGCAGCATATTGGGTACTAGTTGGGGGGGGGGGGCGTTGGGTGGGCAACAGGTGAGATGTGCAAATGCTTTGAGAGGTGTTTGTACTTTAACTCCCCTATCGCAATCATCCCTTTCCTGGGCAAGCGGCACATCACTCTGCGAGAGAGCAGTTTGGGGGAGATCAGTGATGCCTTGGAAGGCCACGTCAATCTATCTGCCAACATGTGTAAACCAGCAGACATGTTGGCGTTCAGAGTTTGCAAGGCCATGCAACCCCTCAACCAGTACCCGACATGCTGCCCCAGTGTGGCATGCAGAGACCCAGTAGTGCACTGTGATCCAAGTCCCGGAGTGGAGGCCACTCTCTCAATTGTATCTTCGCGAGGGCCTGTGACATCACTCCACAAATGTTTGAGCTGGACTCCTCCATCCTCTATGCCATTGTTGAGACTGTGCCTGGCAGGACAGCCACTAGCTCACACAGTTGCTGTGACCCTCGTTTTCATTAATGGCCCCCTGGGTTCCGCATCTCTGTCCAGCTGAGCAGAGCTTGGAGAGGATTGCGCCCTTCGACACGGACTCTCCCCAGCTGTCCCACCACTGCCCTCTGCTTGTGCTGACTTGTGTTGTGCGATTCATCAGGTGAGATCCCACCTCTCTAAGGGGACCCAGCGAAGCGCTCATATCTGCGTTGGTGCCTGCCACGCATGTGTCCTGTGACGGTGAGCCCTCAACCGGAATGACAGGAAGGGACAGAATGTTTATAAATAAGAGTGCAACAGAAAATGGGGCCAAAACAAGGAGAAATGGTAAAAAGACAAAGTTAAAAGCTTTTTATCTGAATGCACGCAGCATTCATAACAAGATAGATGAGTTGACGGCACAAACACATGCAAATGGGTATGATCTGATTGCCATTACAGAGAAGTGGTTGCAAGGTGACCAGGGCTGAGAACTGAATAATCCAGGGTATTTGACAATTCAGAAGGATAGGCAGAAAGGAAAGGGAGGTGGGGTGGCTTTGTTGGTAAAGGATGGGATCGGTGCAGTGGTGAGAAGTGATATTGGCTCAGAAGATCAAGATGTAGAATTGGGTTGGGTGGAGATAAAAAATAATAAGGGGAAAAGGTCTCTGGTGGGCGTACTCTACAGGCCCCCGAACAGTAGCAATGCTGTTGGACAGAGTATAAATCAACAAATAATGGACGCCTGTAAAAAAGGCACGGTAATAATCATGGGTGATTTTAATCTCCATATTGATTGGACAAATCAAATTGGCCATGGTAGCCTTGAGGAGGAGTTCATAGAGTGCATCCGGGAGGGTTTCCTAGAATAGTATGTAATGGAACCAACCAGGGAGCAGACTATTTTGGATCTGGTACGGTGTAATGAGACAGAATTAATAAATTATCTCATAGTAAAGGATCTTCTAGGAAAGAGTGATCATAGCATGGTTGATTTTCAAATTCATTTGGAGGGTGAGAAAGTTGTATCTCAAACCAGTGTCCTGATCTTAAACAAAGGCAATTACAATGGCATGATGGCAGAACTGGCTAAAGTGGACTGGAAAAATAAACTAAAGGGTAAGACAGTTGAAATGCAGTGGCGGACATTTAAAAAGATATTTCATAACTGTCAACAAAAATATATTCCAGTGAGAAAGAAAGATTTTAAGAGAAGGGAGCACCATCCGTAGCTAACTAAGGAAGTAAAGGATGGTATCAAATTGAAAACGAAGGCATACAATGTTGCCAAGATTGGTGGGAGACCAGAGGATTGGGAAATTTTTAAAAAGCAGCAAAGGATGACTAAAAATATAATAGAGAGAGAGAAGATGAATTATGAGAATAAACTGGCAAGAAATATTAAAACAGATAGTAAGAGCTTCTACAGGTATATAAAAAGGAAGAGAGTAGCTAAAGTAAACATTGGTCCCTTAGAGGATGAGTCTGGGGAATTACTAATAGGGAACGGGGAAATGGCAGAGACTCTGAACAAATATTTTGTATCTGTCTTCACAGTAGAAGACACTAACAACATCCCAATAATGGATAATCAAGGGGCCACAGGGAGGGGCAACTAAAGAAAATCATTATCACTAAGGAAATAGTATTTGGTAAAATAATGGGACTAAATGAAGACAAGTCCCCTGGACCAGATGGCCTGCATCCCAGGGTCTTAAAACAAGTGACTGCAGAGATAGTGGATGCATTGGTTGCAATATACCAAAATTCCCTGTATTCTGGAGAGGTCCCAGCAGATTGGAAAACCGTAAATGTAACACCCCTATTTAAGAAAGGAGGGAGACAGAAAGATTGAAACTATAGACCAGTTAGCCTAACATCTGTCATTGGGAAAATGCTGGAGTCCTTCATTAAGGAAGTAGTAGCAGGGCTTTTGGAAAATCATAATGCAGTCAAGCAGAGTCAGAATGGTTTTATGAAAGGGAAATCATGTTTAACAAATTTGCTGGAGTTCTTTGAGGGTGTAACAAGCAGGGTGGACAAAGGTGTTATGAATTTGGATTTCCAGAAGGCATTTGATAAGGTGACACGTAAAAGGTTACTGCATAAGATAAGAGCTCACGGAAATGGGGGTAATATATTAGCATGGATAGAGAATTGACTAACTAACAGAAAGCAGAGTCGGGATAAATGGGTCATTTTCTGGCTGGCAAACGGTAACTAGTGGGGTGCCACAGGGATCGGTGCTGGGGCCTCAAATATTTACAATCCACATAAATGACTTGGATGAAGGGACGAGTGTATTGTAGCCAAGTTTGCAGATGATACAAAGATGGGTGAGAAAGCAAGTTGTGCAGAGGACTCAAAGAATCTGCAAAGGGATATAGACAGGCTAAGTGAGTGGGCAAACATTTGGCAGATGGAGTATAATGTGGGAAAGTGCGAGGTTATCCACTTTGGCAGGAAAAATAAAGAAGCAAACTATTATTTAAATGGAGAGAGAATACAAAATGCTACAGTTCAGAGGCACCTGGGGGTCCTTGTGCATGAAACACAAAAAGTTAGCATGCAGGTAATCAAAAAGGCAAATGGAATGTTGGCCTTTATTTCAAGGGGGTTAGAGTATAAAAACAGGGAAGTCCTGCTACAACTGTACAAGTTATTGGTGAGACCACACCTTGAGTACTGCATACAGTTTTGGTCTCCTTATTTAAGGAGGGATAAACTTGCATTGGAGGCAGTTCAGAGACGATTCACTAGTGTTAGGGAATATATATATATATTTTAATAACATAGATTTTAATATGATTAAACTAATGACTGAAAGTGCTGATTATGCTTAAACTGAGAACAAGACCACGTGTGAGACTGTAGAATAAAGGATGGTGTGATGTACCAGAGATCCAATCACAGTGTGGTAACGTCAGGTCGGCAGATTTAGCTGAACTAACCATAGCTCTGCATGCATGCTGCTGAGCCAATGGTAGTAAAGGGGCGGGTGCATTTGCTGTAATCTGATGCTGAATAAAAAGCCAGCCATTTTAACATGCTGTTCAGTTCAACAAAGGAAGTCAAACACTGTAAGTCAGTGCTGCAATAAATCGACTATTTAAAAACTACCACCGGACTCAAAATCTTTTATTTTAGTGCGTTGACCTCAGGTTAGTGTGGTCCACTGAAATTAACTGATCTAACAATTTGGCATAGCCGGCAGGGTTGCTGAAGGAAGAGATTGGATCTGGGACACCGGATCTATTTTCGGAGGTAAGGACTCCTCTTTATAAAAGTCCTCGGTCGGTTGTCTAGTCATCTCCCCTCCACGCGATTCCGCAAACCTCCGGGTAGCAAACCCTCCGGGTGGTAGATGGCTCAAGGTCCCATATAGTGCTCTAACTACGGCGGTGTTATTTGATTAATTATCGACCTGGCTGAAAAGCCTATGACTCGAGACCCCCAAGTAAAGAAATCGATATTATGGCATCACTCAATAAACCTACGACTATTAAGCGTGGGCGGGCTCCACCTGAGATTTCGGAAAACGAAATTCTCCAGCAGTTGAAAGACTATAAAGAATTACAGTTTGACTTACGTAAAACCTATTCCGAAATCGAAGAAAAGTACAGTACCTCCTCCGGACAGTGGTCTTTGGATGACATAAAGAGGGTCTGGGGAAAAACGACCCGTATGAAAGATAAAAGACGGATCAGATGGTCCTTGGCAGTTATGGGCCAGATCCGACACCGAAATGAAATTAAGACACACTCCCAACATAACCACAATTTGACCAATGCAAAAGAGCAGAAAGATGCAATTTATGAACAATTGAAAAAGAAAACAACTGAGCTTGAAAAGTTAGAAGTGGAAGTTAAAAAACTTAAAGGTGAAGTTAAGAAATGTAAAAAACAATTGGATAAACAACCGGTAGTCCAAGAAAAGGGAAAATGTGTCGGGACCTGGAAGGGATACCCAGATCTAAATGAAATAAAGGAGGAAGGTCGTGGGAGACAAAGACAAGAAGCAGGTCAAGAGACCGAATTGGGATCCTCTAGTAATGTCAGTGAAAGTGAAGAAGAGAAAACAGGACCCCATTTGGCCCCGTTGAGACAGAAAAGGAAAAGAGTAGAAAAGGAGTATGAGAAGAAAGAAGATGGGGAAGAAAAGACGAAGTACAAATACAAGTACATCCAGCAGTATGACCTGGCAGATCCAGAAAAAATAGATAAATGGTCTAAAGAATTGCCTCACCCAAAGAGAGAGGGAAATAAGTTACACAGCAAAGTAAAGACTGGCCTGGGAAATGATGAGCAAGAATTAGATGCCGGATGGGATGCGATTAAACTGTGGTTGCAAGCGTTTAGCCCTGCAAAAACGGATTGGGGAAAGATCATAGCCTGTCAACAGAAAGGGACGGAGGAAGTGTTAGAGTACGACGAGCGATTTAAAACTAACTGGTTGGAACACTCGGGGCTGAACACAGGAGAGATAAAGAAGGAAAAAGATTTAATTTGCAGGCTAACCAATCTGAAAACTCAGCAGAGGAAGGAAAAAAACAGGGATTTAGAAAGCTAGGAAAAGCTGCTGAGACACTGATGGAAAAAGAGGGAAAAAAAAGAGAAACTTAAAGTTTTACTGACATGGAAGTTATTAACATCTGTGCTGAGACAAATAAAACACAAGATTTGCTGAGTGAAAGGAACCTTAAAAAATGCTGGAATTTCAGTTTGTGTGAAAGTGTGTGTTAAAGTGTGAAAGTTTTCCTGACTATGAATGTTTAAGAAGTTACAGTATTTCTTTTGTCTGATTAGATGTTCTTTAAAAGAAAGATTCTGTTATGTGTGTTTTAGCTCCACCCACTTCTCTGTGTTAAAAGCATTTGAATCTTTTGTCTTGTCTTGGATTTTGGAAGTTTTAAGAATGTGCGAATAAGATTGTGCCCCAAGAATTTTAAAAAAACGTTGAAATAATTTAAGCTGGTGTGTAAAAACTGAGAAGAGCAACAAAACGTTTGGTTAACAAAAAATTAGGGGGGAGAAATTGGGTGGAGCCGCAAAAGGGCCACCAAGCTCGCCTGGGCGTCGGATTTAGCGCAGCGTTCGGAGCAGCTGCGACCGCCGGAAATTCAGCTTGAGCACCCCAAGAGGGACACGGGGCGAGGCTCGAGGCACTCCGCGTCCCTCTTAGGGCGCTGAAACTGAATATCGCAGCGCAACGTGCCGCAGCGCCACACACTGCGGCACAGCGCGCTGCGGTACTGCAGGCCTTCCTCCCATTCTTAAAGGGGCCTGCACCAGTGCGGTCTCCGATCGCGAGTGTCGGCAAAAGAGCCCGGCACCGAGGAGAAATGCTGGGCTCTCGGAAAACAGCCGGCAATGCCATGGGGGGTGATCAGGAGGCCGGGGACGGAGGTGCTGGCAGGCGGCCGCCAAAAAAATGGCCGCCCCGCACCTCCACCATAATTTGCACCACTGCCGCCACAGGTAGGCCCTGTGAACCGGGCGCCATTTGCGAATATGTCGCCAAATATCGAGATCGGGGCAGTAGCGGGGCGCTGCACACACCGATGACATCATCGGAGGCGGCGCAGCGCAACAGGTTAATGCCGCCATTAGCGCCCCAGCTAAATATCGCGGGAGGCGTAGCCAGTGGCGCTAAAGCCACTGAGTGCCCTCTTTAGGTGCTAACTGGTGGCGCAGCCCACCAAATTTCTAGCCCTAGGTTTCAGTCTAAGATTTAACCTTGAAGTCGCGGTTGCTATGGTGAAATCTTCTAAAGCACTTTGATTTGTTTAAATGTGAAAAACTAATTTTTCTCTAGTTCTATTCAATGTTTTTACAGTATTTTGGAAAGGCATCTGAAGAAAGGACAATAAGAAACATGACGTAATTTACTGTTTTCTGCAAGAATGTGCTATTTTGTTTTGTTTTATCTGTTCTGTTCATGTTTAGTTAAAGTGTGAAAACACAACTGTCTTTTCCGATCAGGAAAGTTTTTTTTAAATTTACGTGAAGTGACGCAATGGCACCTGATAATGTTTTGCTCCACCTTCTTAAAAACCTGCAAAGGAGTTAACCCTTCCCACTGACAGCTGTTTAAGTTCACCAAGCAATAACTTTAGTAATGAAATTTAAAGACATTATTAAATTTAAGTTTCTTAATTTTAAGTTAATATTTCCCAGTAGGAAAATTATGATTTGATAACTTAACCCCTTGGGCTCTAAGTAGAGTCACAATGGAGTCTCTTCTTTCTTTTGTTATATGGAAGTTACCTTGTAAACTAATTGCAGCACTTCTGTCTCTAATGTTAAAACACTGTGTAAGCCATCTAGCCTGAGAATCACTTGTTTCTGAAATTGCGAATGGAGATACGTCTCTCCCAGAAGGTTTATTATAACCTACAACCGAACAACAAAAACATTAAGCATGACATTGATCAAATTAAAGTCACCACTTGGTGGGATGACCTTTGGAGTTGGGGACTGAATATACAGATCCACCCTTGGATTAGATTAATTTCACATGTATTAGTAGTAGTGCAGTTTGTTGTGATGTGCTTTTTGATTTTCATGGCCTGTAATAAATGTCGTAAGCAGAGGATGAAAAGGTTGGCCAAGGCAGTAAAGCAGGGACTGGGTGAGAATGTCCCCAGTGCCTCTTTGACCTCAACAAAGGACACGTCTGAGTGGTACCGGGAGTTGTATATACCAGGGTAAGGTGCATATAAAAGGGGAGATATAAAGGGGTCCTCAATATTTGACCGGTATAAAACTATCTGAAAGGTACCATTTAGTCTTGTTAGCTGGAAAACAAACGCAAAGCACCATGGGATACTTGGCTATATTAACTCTTTTAGACTAACATAAGTAGAAATCAGCTGACATTCTGAAATGTTGCTTGTAATTACAACCTGGTAACTATTTAGAAAGAGCCTGTTCTTGGAAGAGATAAGAGTACAAAGGCACGATTAAGAAATAGCAGCAAGTGAGACCTTGAAGAAGTAGTTAGCCAGCTGCACAATTCAATGTGGCTTTGTCCAGCTAGCCATGTCTCTGCTGGAAAATACTTTCCCACACCGATAACAAAAGTAAGAGATAGCTCATAATACTGCTGTTTGGATTTTGGGATAATTTTGAAATGACAAAATGGACTCAGGCACTATATATTTGGTTACTTTTGGGAAAATAAAAGATCCTCTAAAATAATGATAAATAAAAAAGTGTTAATAACTTGGATCAAGTGAGAACGTTTGATCTATGTTTTCTATCTTAAATATTGTACTGGACAGTAAAGTTTCTCCAGGACTCATGAATGAGATATGAATGGTAATTAAAGGTAATTAAAGGGCAGCACGGTGGCATAGTGGTTAGCACTGTTGCCTCACAGCGCCAGGGACCCGGGTTCGAATCCGGCCTCGGGTGACTGTCTGTGTGGAGTTTGCACATTCTCCCTGTGTTTGCGTGGGTTTCCTCCGGGTGCTCCGGTTTCCTCCCACAGTCCAAAGATGTGCGGGTTAGGTTGATTGGCTATGATAAATTGACCCTTAGTGTTAGGGGGATTAAATACGTGGGGTTACGGGGATAGGGTGGGATATGTGTTGGTGTAGGGGTTACGGGGATTGGGTGGGATATGTGTCGGTGCAGGCTTGATGGGCCGAAATGGCCTCTATCTGCACTGTGGGGTTTCTGTGATTTCTGTGATTTCTGTGAAAGTGATTGAGGGTGTAAGATTGAAACAGGAGAATTACACTACTGAATGGGAATTTTCAAAATTTTCTAGTGAAAGTCAGGAAAGTGTAGTTAAGAATAGTAAATTGATAGCTTTCTCTTGGAGACATTTGTGTCCCTGCCTTTAATGAACTTTTAAGAAAACCGAATTTGATAGTCTGGCCATTACTCAAGACATCGGGACCATGCAGAGGAAGATGAGCAAAGATCTCCAGATGACTACAATCTTTTGATAAGATACCTGAAAGCCTGAGATACCGGTATGAGTTCGCAAATGTGATTCAGTACATATGAGGCAATTATCATCCAGGAATGTATGGTGAATCTGCACTGAAGAACGGGTCTCACGGTGGCATAGTGGTTAGCACTGTTGCCTCACAGCACCAGGGACCCGGGTTCAAATCCGGCCTCGGGTGACTGTCTGTGTGGAGTTTGCACATTCTCCCCGTGTTTGCGTGGGTTTCCTCCGGGTGCTCCGGTTTCCTCCCACAGTCCAAAGATGTGCGGGTTAGGTTGATTGGCTATGATAAATTGACCCTTAGTGTTAGGGGAGGATTAAATACGTGGGGTTACGGTGATAGGGTGGGGTATGTGTTGGTGTAGGGGTTACGGGGATCGGGTGGGATATGTGTCGGTGCAGGCTCGATGGGCTGAAATGGCCTCTATCTGCACTGTGGGGTTTCTGTGATTCTGTGATGCTCAGTTACTTGACAACAGCAAAACATGAAATGGTTAATGTGGCTCAGGAGAGCAAGACAACTTTTAAAGCAATGACACATACTCCATTGAGAAACTATCTAATTTATGAAACAATCAGAATAGAGTTAAACACACTGGTACCTGTTAGAGGGATTGAAATTAAAGTTGAAGTTACATGGAATCTGGATTGGGACAATTGAGGGCCAAGGAGAAGTCATGTTTAGTAAGAATTATCCACAAGATGGATATAAGTAAAAGAGATCTGGAGAATCTTTTAAATCCATGATTTGTTGATTAGATGTTAAACTGTAATATATTTGATATGATTGTAAGACTGAATTTAACTGTGACTGTAATAATTGTGTTTTGTAGGTAACAGAGCGTGGGAAAAACCAGTACGAATCCAGTATGAGGTGATTTTGGTGGTGCCTCCTGTGTCACTACTACTGCAATTACCATGCTTTACGGGTCTAACAGGACCTGTCCCATCAACCAACACGTTTTTAAGTATGAGCTACACCATTATGTGGCACAATTCGGATACTCGGATATGACATTCCCCTGTTGTTTGTGGGTTTCAGTGAGCTCATGATGCGACTGAACTCCTCCCTAAAACATTTTTATGTTTTGGAGCAAGACAACTCGAGAATAGATATTGAAATTGACAGCATAGGGGACAACTCACATTGGTGGGATATTGGGCTTAATACATCAGCACACCCTTAGGTTTGTATTATTTCACATGCTCTGGTAATTATCCAACTTGTAATGATAGTGTATTTGATATATGTAACGTGTGTAGTAAGACTTTGATACATAAGTACTCATGCCCATGACTGACAAGCACTAACAAATTAATTGAGCTCACCGAAAGAGAAGATCCGAAGCAATGTAGAGGAGACATCAGGAAAGATAGAAGAAACAGAGGACACCCCAGGCGGGGCAGAATTGGAACACCGGAACAGTGAATTGAATTTGAGTAAGGGGTCAGAGGTTGCTCCTTCCCCTCAAAGGAATGGACTGTAAGGAAGGGAGAAATCTTCAAGACTCCCTACTGACTAACGCCCAAGTTGAGAGAGCAATAAGAGCTAGCTAGATTAGTCAAGAGCTGATTGTGAGAAGTCAATAAGGATATTTCCTTCTCAAAAAAGGGAATTGTAAGAAATAGCTGTTAGATTCAAAGATGGGTTTTAATTCTTAGACCAGGGACTGACAACAGGCAAGCAGAAAAAGATAGCATAAATGCCAGCAAGGTCGAATATCAAGCATCAAAAGACAAATAGAAATGATAAGGGAATGGTAAAATGCAAGGAAACAGGGAGGATAGCACCTGCTAGATAACAAGGAGCCACGAAGCCATAAAATGCCCTTGAAGAAACTTGACAAAACATTCCTCAGAAAGATAAGAGGGAGGCCTTGTACAATAGGATGGGGATCAAATTGTGTGTTTCTGTTGATTAAATGTGCTTGCCACCAGGCGGCTGCTGCCCCGCGGGCAAGACGCCTTGCAGGTTGCCGCAGACTGTTTTTACATCTTAAAGGGGCATGTTATATTTAGCTGCTAGATCATTTTGTACCTTTTCTACTTTTTATAATTTTTCTACCTTTTTACTTTTTAATTTTTACCTGAATGTATTTTTCAAAGCCGAAGCCATAAGCTGAGGGGAGCTCCTCCCCCTTTTAAGATGCACTAAATAATTTAAGATCATGAAATCAACTAACCTGTTAAAACCAGGCTTTTACTGTGGCCACGGTAAAATCCTGGTTGGTGTCAATTTGTGCAGAGCCACTGATCCGGACAGTGGCGAAACACAGCAATGATTGATTATATTTTTATCTGACTTTTTATTTTTATGATTCAATTTTTGAAAGAATCAAAGGGAGGAGTGTTAGGGAATATATATATATATATTTTAATAACATAGATTTTAATATGATTAAACTAATGACTGAAAGTGCTGATTATGCTTAAACTGAAAACAAGACCATGTGTAAGACTGCTTGCTGGAGAGAACAAAGGATGGTGTGATGTACCAGAGATCCAATCACATTGTGGTAACGTCAGGTTGGCAGATTTAGCTGAACTAACCATAGCTCTGCACGCATGCTGCTGAGCCAATGGTAGTAAAGGGGCGGGTGCATTTGCTGTAATCTGATGCTGTATAAAAAGCCAGCCATTTTAACATGCTGTTCAGTTCAACAAAGGAAGTCAAACACTGTAAGTTAGTGCTGCAATAAATTGACTATTTAAAAACTACCACTGGACTCGAAATCTTTTATTTTAGTGCGTTGACCTCAGGTTAGTGTGGTCCACTGAAATTAACTGATCTAACAACTAGGTTAATTCCAGAGATGAGGGGGTTGACTTGTGAGGAAAGGTTGAGCAGGCTGGGCCTATACTCATTGGAATTTAGATGAATGAGAGGTGATCTTATTGAAACATATAAGATACTGAGGGGACTCAACAAAGTAGATGTAAAGATGATGTTCCCCCTCGTGGGGGAATCTAGAACTCGGGGGCATAGTTTCAGAATAAATGGTCGTCTTTTTAGAACTGAGATGAGGAGGAACTTCTTCTCTCAGAGGGTCGTAAATTTGTGGAATTCTCTGCCCCAGAGAGCTGTGAAGGCTGGGTCATTAAATACATTTAAGGTGGAGATAGACAGATTTTTGCAAGATAAGGGAGTGAAGGGTTATGGGGAGCAGACGGAGAAGTGGCTTTGAGCCCAAGATCAGCCATGATGTTATTGAATGGCGGAGCAGGCCTGAGGGGCCAAGTGGCCTATTGCTGCTCTTATTTCTTATGTTCTTATGTTCTTATGAGCTCCTCTGGTGAAGCCTTGTCAACTCTGTTCTTCACGTGGTGGCCCTGGAGGAGAGAAGAGACCGATATAATTTAGTCCTGGCACTGTACAAATGTTGAAGGTGATCATATTTCATTAAGTGCTGAAGTCAACTCAAGATGACTTAGTCTTGAAGGAGATGTGGGTCTGAAAGATTAATCCTGTCACCCTGCTGCAACGCACTGTCAATCTCGCCATCTCAGATGCTGACGGAGACAGAGAGGTCGTTTATCTCCAATGCCTCCTGTTCTGCTGGGTTAAGTTCCATGATATGTGGGGGCCTGCATCTGGTCCTCGCCCTCTCCCTGGCATTCTGTGTTTTTTCTCTTGAAAAGGTGGCATGCCAGACCCATGAGTGGCTCTAAGGCAGGTGTGCATCTGATGGATGCAGTGCATTCGGTGAGGGTGACAATCAGGCACATGCAGCACTGGCACTGCCATGTATTTGAGGAACATGTTGACAGTGCCATTTGAGGGCGTGTGCTGTGAATTGGGGGAGCTGATTACATGAGGATTGAGGCGACTGGCAGTGGTTGATGGTGGAAGGTGAGGGTGTGCATTGAAACAGAATGATGGGTGCCGCTGAAAGTTAAATGGGTGTGAAGGGTGATGTAAATGGAGATATAAATTGACAAGGAGGGTGCACTACAGGATGTAAGTGTATCTGACTTTCCAGACCTGGTTAGTTAATTCCTGCACTGGATCCATGTCCCCTTGATGTGGGACCTGCTATTGGCTTCTTGCGGCACTTCAAGGCACGCCTTAATTTACTGGCTGCAGGTTTCTTTTTCCCATTGGTGGGAAAGATGACCTCTCTCCGTCCTTACTGCATCCAGCAGGACATCCCTCATTAAACCTGGGCACAGCCGTTGCTCTCCTATATATAATTCTTAATTTTGTGCCTCAAAACCAACATAACAAACTCCAAACCTCCTCGTCCATTGCATCTGTGAGCTGATCTTTTAAATAGTCGAGGTGAGATTGCTTCATGTGGGTCCGCGTCACGCCCACTTACGCGGAGCGGAGATGCAAAACCCGGCAGTAAAATGATAATGAGGCTTCCCTGTTAAAATCAGACATTCCCACGCATCCCACAATGTTGCACATTCGTCAATGCTCTCATCACCCCACCCCGCCCGCTCCGTTCCCCCCACCTGCCCCGTTCCCATCTTTGTGTTAATATCGGGGCTACAGAGTCCAATCCAGGGAATGTGCTGCCAAAGATGCAGAACTTCACACCTTTGGCAGGATCTTTCAAAGGGGCACCTCTGATTTATTTTATGTAAGCCGGGAATCTAGTAAAACGGAGACAGATATTCATCAGCCACAGGGGCAGGTGCTGGGCTTTGCCATCCCACGTCCTCAGGAGGAGAATTCAACAGCCAGATATATGTGAGGCCATTTGAAATATCAGTGAAAGTATATCATCTTGTTTCATTGAATGAACAGTGACCTAGTCTGTAGAAGGTTACAGCAAAGAAGGAGGCCACTTGACCCATTGTATCCATGCTGACTGATTGCTAGAGCAATTCAACACTAATCCCATTACCCTGCTCTCACCATAGCTCTGTATGTTTCATTGCTTCAGATATTTAATTTTACTTATTCATAGTCCTATCACAGAGCTTAATTTTAATGGGTAGAAAATCACTCTAACATCAGTAGTAGGGAAAATGCTAGAATCTATTATTAAGGACGTGGTAACAGGGCACTTAGAAAATAATAATAGGATTGGGCAGAGTCAACATGGATTTATGAAAGTGAAATTGTATTTGACGGATCTGTTAGAGTTTTTTGAGGTTGTAACTAGCAGAATAGATAAGGGGGAACCAGTGGATGTGGTGTATTTGGATTTTCAGAAGGCATTCGATAAGGTGCCATACAAGAGGTTATAAAACAAAATGAGGGCTCATGGGATTGGGGATAATATACCAGCATGGATTGAGGATTGGTTAATGGACAGAAAACAGAGAGTAGGAATAAATGGGTCATTGCTGGGTTGGCGGGCTGCAACTAGTGGGGTACCACAAGGATCAGTGTTTGGGCCTCAGCTATTCACAATCTATATCAATGATTTGGATGAGGGGACCAAATGTAATATATCCAAGTTTGCTGATGATACAAAGGTAGGTGGGAATGTAAGTTGTAAGGAGGATGCAAAAAGGCTTCAAGGGGATATAGACAGGCTAAGTGAATGGGCAAGAACGAGGCAAATGGAATATAATGTGGAGAAATGTGAAGTTATCCACTTTGGTAAGAAAAATGGAAAAGTAGACTATTTTTTAAATGGTGAGAGATTGGGAAATGTTGGTGTTCAGAGGGACCTGGGTGTCCTTGTACACGAACCACTTAAAGTTAACATGCACGTACAGCAAGCAATTTGGAAAGCAAATGTTATTCTGGCCTTTATTACAAGAGGATTTGAGTATAAGAGTAAAGTCGTCTTACTGTAATTATATAGGTTCCTGGTAAGACCACACCTGGAGTATTGTGTACAGTTTTGGCCTCCTTACCTAAGGAAGGATATGCTTGCCATAGAGGGAGAGCAATGAAGGTTCACCAAACTGATTCCTGGGATGGGGGACTTGTCCTATGAGGAGAGATTGAGCAGACTAGGCCTATATTCTCTAGAGTTTAGAAGAATGAGAGGCGATCTCATTGAAACATACAAAATCCTTACAGGGCTTGACAGGGTAGATGCAGGGAGGATTTTTCTCCTGGCTGGGGAGTCTAGAACCAGGGGTCATAGTCTCAGATTAAGGGGTCGGCCATTTAGGACTGAGATGAGGAGAAATGTCTTCACTCAGAGGGTGGTGAATTTTTGGAATTCTCTACCCCAAAGGAGACTCAGTCGTTGAGTATATTCAAGACACGGAGCGATAGATTTTTGGATATTAAGGGAATCAAGGGATATGTGGATAGTGCAGGAGTTGAGTTGAGGTCGAAGATCAGCCATGATCTTACTGAATGGCGGAGCAGGCTCGAGGGGCCAAATGGCCTACTCCTGCTCCCATTTCTTATGTTCTTAGGACCTCTGTGCCTGTACTCCTGATACACGCTCCCAGCAGGTGAAGCTGTGCACTGGGAGCAGGAATTCATGACATTTACCTCAAATGTCTGCTCCTAGGCTGCCTTTACTAGAAATTCTGAAGCATAAAACAACAATAAAAAGTATACTTTCTCTGTTGTAGCTGATGGTGGCACTAAATATTGGTTCCAATATGATTTAATGGACTGGTGGTGTAAGTGATCTAAAAAAGTTGAATATAGTAGAAACTGGGAATGTTAGTATTGGAGACTTGATTGCTCAGTAGAGCCCATATTGAAATATTCAAGATTCTGTAGGGTGCAGATAAATCGACCCCTAATAATTGGGTTGATTTTCTGCCAGTGGGAGATGAGCAGAAACCCCAGATGTTGTTTACACCATTTCTCTGGGGTTTCTGCAGTGGTCCACTGATGTTAGGGTGGAGATGGGAGAGCCCTGCCAATATCGAGGCAAATGTTTTTACCATAATCATAACCTCTGCAAAAGCATGGACTCAGAAGAGGAAAGGTGGACGAATATTCATATTTGACTATTTTACACAAGAGGTTTGGTAAATCTATGGAGCAGAGTGCCCAGAGGGCAGTGGAGGCAGATCGTATTCAGCAAATGTAAGAGCGAATACTTGTTAACTAAAAGTGATAATTTACCTCTGTGTTAAACCGCTATTTGTACATGAGGCATGATGGTACCACTAAAAGTACCTGTAAATGTTTCTACTCAGCGGTCATTGGATGGGAAAGTTAATGGCAGTCTGAATATAAGCATTGAAAAGCCTGGGAAGGTATAAAAAAGTCAACAAAATATTCCATTAATCAGGGATACAGAAGGATGAGTTTTTAAAAAGTGTCATATAATCAGCAATGAGAAAAAGTGTCATGATGGAGCTGTCTCTAAAAGGTTCCCAGATGACTACTGGAAAAAGGATGACCATCAAGATGCACATTTTTAGGGAGGAGGTGACAGCACTGTTTCTGGTAAATTAATTTTCAGTATATACATAGTACCATGTCAATCACTTAAGGGTATCACTCCTCTTCTCACTTGTTGTTCAACAATATCTATTTGTGAGAGACAAAGACTAGTCAGAGATGGAATGAGAAAGGGAGAGAGAAATTCATGTCATTCACCCTCTACTTTCAGTTTCTGGATTGTTCTGACACATGTAACATTCTTTTATATTGCAGATTTCTCGATGTACACAAGCAGGATATAACGTAGCTAGTATCATTCTTTACAAAAGCTTTTCATAAGGTACCACATAAAAGACTTCTCTACATGATAGATTCTTGTGGAATTAGTGGTAATCTGCTCCAGTGGATTGAGAATTGGCTCAATGCTTATAAGCAGAAAATGGTTGTCAATACATTTGGATCTGTCTGGAGATCAGTGGTGTCCAGCAGGGATTGGTGTTAGGACCATTGCTGTTTACTATTTTCATTAATAATCTGAATGTCGGTGTTGGGGGAATGATCTGCAAGGTTGCAGACAATACCAAGGTATGTATGAGAGTTAGGACTGTGGAGGATGCTCAACTACTACAAGCAGATGTAGATGCACTGGGGGATTGGGCTCATGATTGGCAGATGACTTTTAACTTAGAGAAGTGCAGTGTTTATGTACATTGAAAAGGAAAATGCTGAACATAGATACATCCTTCAGGGAAAAGAACTAAAGCCTGTGATGAAAGTAAGAGATCTGGGCATTCTAGTGCATAGACCTCTAAAGGTTCATGACCAATGCTGTGAAGCAGTAGCTAGAGTGAATAGAGTGCTGGAGTGTATTTATGAGACAATTCATTATAAAACAAAGCATACCACTTTGTCCTTGTACAAGACCTTAGTTAGGCCTCAGTTAAAATACTGTGATCAGTTTTGGTCTCCTCACATAGTGACTGACAAAGGGTGCAGAGGAGGGCCACAAGATTAATTCCCAGTTTAAAGTATCTTAGATACCCAGATAGGCTCAAAGAGAAGCGTAAACTTAGGGGTGATTTGATTGAGATTTATAAGATGCTGAAGGGACAAGATTGTGCTTGTGTAGACCAATTGTTTCAACTGAATAGGTCAAGAAGGACCAGGGGTCACTCTTACAAGTTACATAAAGGCAGAACTAGGTTAGATGCTAGGAGGTTCATCTTTTCCCAGAGAATAGTGGACCTGTGGATAATGCGATAAACGCTGATTCGTTGAATTCCTTTAAGTGAGAACTGGACCTGTTTCTGGCTGGAGCAAAGATCTCCTCGTGTAAGAGGTACCTTGTAATGTTAATCAGGGCCAAAATTCTCTCCAGGACTAGTTCTCAATCACCTAAAGGGGTTGGAGAGGGATTTTCCAGTTCTTTTCCCACTAATTGGCCTGAGTTTGTATCTGTTTTTTTGCCTCTCCCAGGAGATTACATGGCTCCGGGTGGGGTGGAAGTGTATGTATTGTGATGAATAAGGAATCAAAGCTGTTAGGGAAAGGCTGGATGGGCCAACCCATCATTTCTTGTAGGTTCATATGTAACTGCTGCTGTTCAATATTATGTAGATATTCCAGAGTTGTTGGAATTTCTTGAAATGGTGTGTTACCACAATTGGCAGGAAATATTATGGTACCACATTAACTCAACTGGACGATATAACTGCTTGAAGTAAAGCAGTTCTACTTTATGTCGAAGCCCTTTGGAGTCACACATGTTATAATGATGTTGCATAGAAAGGACTTACATTTAAATAGTATGGCACTGAGGTGAACAGAAACCAACCCAAGGCTCGATCCTTGGTTTGTACTGAGTTAGCTAATCTCCACTGAAGTGGTGGTAGGGATACGACAATTGATATGAGTTTTCTGCAGATGGGAAATGTAAAAATACAGAAATTGCTGGAAAGATAATGGCCCAGAATTTCGGGTCCCAACGCGTGAGTACGCACGGGGTACTCACGCGTAGGCCCAACGAAAGTGCCGGTTTCGTGCATGCACTGCACATGCGCGGGAAACCGGCACTTCCGTTCCCCTGAAAGAAGGGGGTAAGAGGTGGAACGCGTGCGCAGGAGAGGCTGCGCGTGCGCATTGAACTTACGTTTTTTTTGCAGGTTTTCCCGGGAAGGTAAGTCTCCAGAAGTTAGACATGTAAAAAGCAGTCGCAAGGCCTACTTTTAACAAGGTAAGTGGTGAATTAATTAAAATTAAAACATTTTGTCCACAGGTTTATTATTTTTAAATACTTTCAAGAAAGGTAAGTTTATTTTTAGCCCTGTTAGAAAATGTAATTATTTTTTTCAGAAATTTAAATGATTGTTTAAAATAGTTATTTCATGTAATTTATAGTTTACTTTAAAAATGTGATTTAAAAAAAAAAATTATTTGAGGTTTTAGTGATGTTTTGGGGCTTATAGTATTTATAGGTTTGACAGACCTTCCTGTCAAACTTATGAATGAAGCATTCCCTGCTACCATTGGCTCTCCATGGCCCACGTGATCCCAGGGGACGCATTGAACTAACTGCGCCCCTGTGATACGCAAGCACTGCACGCCGGCAGTTGGAGGAGGCCCAGGATCGCAATACCACGGGGGCCCACAGCTCAACGGCCTGCGCACAAGGTAAGTGCAGGTCGGAGGCTTGCACCCGCGGGAAGCCTCCGACCCGAATTTCTGGGCCAATGCCAAATAAATGGTAATGCTGAATGAATGGTGCACGCCATTATTAGTTTGTAAAAAATCCAGCCATTTGCGGCGAAGAAGAGAAATGCGATGAGTTCCAATTCTCCACAAATTATCATTAGCCTCGACAAAACTGAAAAAATTGCAACATTACCGTGAGCCTCCACATTGAAATAAATTGCGTGACATGAAATTGCTGCATTTACGTCGTTAATGCAAATTAATCTCGCCGCAGCCATTTAGGGGTGGTAATTCATGTCGTAAGGACCCTGTTAATGATGTGATTTATGGCCCTAACTTGACACTTTGGCCTAGAAATTCAGTTGGGCCCCGTTTGGGGCGCCAAGCTCGCCTGGGCGCCGGAATTACCGCTGCGAGCGGAGCCACTAGCGCCATCCCGATATTCAGTTTCAGTGCCCCAAACGGAAGCGGGCCGCTAATCGAGGCTCCCCGCGTCCCGCTTGGGGCGCTGAAACTGATTATCGCAGCGCAACGTGCTGCAGCGCCACACGCTGCGGCACGGCACGCTGCGGTACTGCAGGCCTTCCTCCCACTGTTAAGGGGGAGGTGCCTGCAACAGCGCGAGCCCCGCTCGCGAGTGCCGGCAAATGAGCCCGGCACCAAGGAGAAGTGCCGGGCTCTCGGGAAACAGTCGGCAATGCCGCGGGGGGGGGTGGTTTAGAAGGCCGGGGACAGAGGTGCTGGCAGGCAGCCACCGAAAAAGCGACCGCCCCGCACCTCCACCTTAATTTGCGCCACTACCACCACAGGTAGGCCCTGTGAACCGGTCGCGTTTTGCGACCAGCGTTAAAGAGGCGGGCGCGACCAAATATGGTGATCGGGGCGGGAGCGGGGCGCTGCGCACACCGATGACATCATCGGTGGTGGTGCAGTGCTACAGGCTAACGCCGCTATTAGCGCCCCGCTAAATATCACGGGAGGTGTGGCCAGTGGCGCTAAAGCCACTGAGTGCCCTCTTTGGGCGCTAATTGGTGGCGCAGCCCACTGAATTTCTAGGCCTTTATCTCAGAGGCTCAGAAAAGGAACAATGAAGCTGTGGAGTCTCACTCCAGCAGGTAGTAAATTGTTCCTATAGGTTTTTAAAACCTTTTATTTGTCTTGACAAATTAGATAGATTTCTTTCAGAAATTAATTTTGGGATACAACACATGAGTAATTTGAGACATGGGCATAGAAATTTGTTTGCCCTCGAAAACCGGCGTGGGGATCGCGATGCGCTAGCAACCCACACCCGTTCGGAGGATTACGGGCTGCACGTGAACTTCATGCTGCCTGCTGATTAGCATGATTGTAGCCTTCAGCCCAGCACCGAACGTGCTGCTGCATGTCTGAACACTCAGCAGGAGGCCCAAGTCCGTGCGAGGCTAGCTCCAATTAAAGCTAGCCTGCACTGCTTAAAGGCAGTCTGCACCTTTTAAAGGGTAGGTGCATTCTGCCTGCAGCAGATCATTGAACTAGCTGGGGAAGGCAGTGGAAAGGAAATATTCATGATGGCACAACAGGGGAGAGAGCGTGCACCAAGGTTCTCTGATGCAGCACTGGAGGCCTTGGTGCAGGAGGTCAGGAGCCAGGAGCAATGTTCCCTTTAATATTTTTTTGGGTGCATGGCCCATTTAAGACCTGCGTGGCCCATTAAAAGTAACACGCATGCACAGTTTTTCCTATTTAAAAACCAGTGAGCCGGCCGTGCAGCTTAAAGGGAACATTGGCCAGGAGGCCTCCTGAAAACAGTGCACAGTGTAGTGGGCACAGATAGCCACTGTGGTGAATGCCAGCAGTGTAGCCCCGAGGACATGGACGCAGTGCAGAAAGAAGTTTAGTGACCTCACATGATTGGTCAAGGTCAATGAAATCATCTTCAAATGCTATATCCCACAAACTGCACCACTAGCCTCAGAAACTGCTCAATTCACCTACCAACAATCTCTATCAATCATGATTCACACCTCACATTCACATACTTCATCTCACCCTCACACACTTATCACTGCTGAAAGCCTCACACCCACATCTCACAGCTTGCACACACTGTCAGCTATTCAACCATGACAGACACATCACCCAAACACATTGCATGACACTCAAGGCACAGAATGAAAGCCGGGCATTCACCCTCATGATATACTGAGCATGGTCGCATACCAATTGCACATTCAGCGACTGGAAACCTTTGCCATTGCGGTACATCTCAGCATTTAGGTGCATTGCCCGCAAAGCCACGTGCGTGTAGCCGATGGCACCCTGCACCATGGGTAGGACCGCTATCCTGACAAAGCCACGTGCATGCTCCGCCTGCTCCTCTCTGATCAGAGAGAAGACAATGAAGACCCCTCTCCTGGCATAAAGAGTGTCTGTCACCTCTGTTATGTAGCAGTGGACAGCAAACTGGGAGATGTTACAGATGTCGCCTGCTCCAGCCTGGAAGGATCCCAACGCGAGGAAATTCAGGACCATGGTCACCTTCACAAGCACCGACAGCGCGGTCCTTGCCCTGGAGTGAAGCTGCAGGTCTGGTTGCAAAGGTTGCAAAAGATGGCAGAGTTCTGTGAGCATCTCCTTCATAAAGCGCAGATGCCTCACACACTGCTCCTGGCTCAGGCTGAGGTAAGAGAATAGCTCTCGGAAGACCCTAGCTGGGTAAGGCCTCCTGCTGAGAACCCTTCTTCCCCTCCTCCTGCTCCCTCTGTGAGCAGCTTGTCCTCTTCTTCGCTGCCTCTGCTCCATCTCCCTGTCATGTTGCAGGCCAAGGAGGATGACAACTAGAGCTCCCATGACTGGGAGCAAGTGGTCTGACCAGAAGCCAAAAGCAAGTCATTTGCAGCACCACTCTCTGTCACGTCACCAACTTTAAACTCTAGAAAGCTCCAAACATTTCCACAAAATTACACAGAACCAGCAGAAATTAATCAGCAACTGACCTCAGAGTGGTTATTGATCACTTTATCGCTGGCGGGGGTCCTTGCAGCTGCTGAACACATATTCAGTTGTGCGAGGTTAACACGGCGGTAGTTCCAGCATTGAGGATGAAAATGGCAGCGCTGGTGTCAAATCAGTGTTGCACGCTGCTTGATGTCACGATCTGCCTACTCTACATAGTTCTGATACACGCTCCCAGTGCCGATGCTACCACCCTCACCAAGGTAACGTTCGGCACAGGCCGCACCAGAATTCTACGCATGCTGTTCAGAAGCAAGCTTTGACTCAAAACAATACCCATAGTGCCCAAACAACGGGCACTACGCAATCGAATCTTTAGCCCATGACGTGGTAAGTGTAGCATTCATGGGAGGAAAAGGTGACTTTGTACCTATGGTTTCAAAAGCTCTCCACCACTGGGGTTTCCCTCATGTCATGTCTGGGTCTGTTGTAGACTAATTGATAGAGATTGGTTGCTAGGATTAGTCAACAACTGCATTATCGTTGTATCATGTGACTACCAGGATGTTAGAAAGCAATCTAGAGAGTCTAACATCCTCCTCATGACATTCAATGGCATTACATAGAAACAGAAAAATAGGAGTAGCAGTAGGCCATTCGGCCCTTCGAGCCTGCTCCGCCATTCAATATGATCATGGCTGATCCTCTATCTCAATACCATATTCCCGCTCTCTCTCCATACCCCTTGATGCCTTTTGTGTCTAGAAATGTATCTAGCTCCTTCTTAAGTATATTCAGTGACTTGGCCTCCACAGCCTTCACCACCCTCTGAGTGAAGAAATTTCTCCTCATTTCAGTCCTAAATGTCCTACCCCGTATCCTGAGACTGTGACCCCTCGTTCTAGATGCCCCAGCCAGGGGAAACATCCTCCCTGCATCCAGTCTATCTAGCCCTGTCAGAATTTTATACGTTTCAATGAGATCCTCTCTCATTCTTCTAAACTCTAGTGAATACAGGCATAGTTGACCCAATCTCTCCTCACACGACAGTCCTGCCATCCCAGGAATCAGTCTGGTTAACCTTCGCTGCACTCCCTCTATGGCAAGTATATTCTTTCTTAGGTAAGGAGGCCAAAACTGCACACAGTACTACAGGGCTTCGACCTGAAACATTGACTCTATTTCTCTCTTCACGGATGTTGCCTGGCCTGCTGAGTTTTTCCAGCATTTTCTGTTGTTATTTCGGATTGCCAGCATCTGCAGTATTTTGCTATTGCACAGTACTACAGGTGTGGTCTCACCAAGGCCCTGTACAACTGTAGTAAGACATCCTTGCTCCTGTACTCAAATCCTCTTGCAATGAAGGCCAACATACCATTTGCCTTCCCAACTGCTTGCTGCACCTGCATGTTTGCTTTCAGTGACTGGTGTACAAGGACACCCAGGTCCTTTTGTACATCAACATTTCCCAATCTATCACCATTTAAATAATACTCTGCCTTTCTGTTTTTCCTTCTGAAGTGGATAACTTCACATTTATCTACGTTATACTGCATCTGCCATGTATTTGCCCACTCACTCAACTTGTCTAAACCGCCTTGAAGCCTCTTTGCATCCTCCTCACAACTCACAATCCCACCTAGTTTTGTGTCGTCAGCAAACTTGGAAATATTACATTTGGTTCCCTCATCCAAATCATTGATATATATTATGAATAGCTGGGGCCCAAGCACTGATCCATGCAGTACACCACTAGTCACCACCTGCTACTCTGAAAAAGACCCATTTATTCCTACTCTCTGTTTCCGGTCTGTTAACCAATTTTCAATCCAGGCCTAGTCAACCCAGTATATTGTAAGAATTCGCAATAATTTACAGTTCTGAAGATTCATGTCTCGCTCTCTTGGCTCTTGGCTCTTGACTCTCTTGACTTCCTGGGACGATAGGTGAGCTCTCTCTCTCTCTCTCTCTCTCTCTCTCTCTCTTCGCTGGACCACATGTCGGCAGAGTTTCTGACTCCACACAAAGCAACCTAGCAGGAGTTAAGGGGGGGATGGTGATTTAAGGGAATTGCTAAGATTGTTTAAATACATTGTAGCCATTGTATCCCTTGTTTTTGCCATGTGTACCCCCTTGATATATAGTTTTACAATTTTACTGTGTTCGTGTGGGATAGTTTGATATTGTGATTGTAGTTTCTTTTAGTTAATAAAGCTTGATTTTTGTTCTCTCATCCAAATCACTTGTTCCGTTTTAATATCATTAATTATAAGTTCCTCCACTCAGAACTAAAGGAGGGGTAGCGATTCGAAACCGCTGTTTGTAAATTGGTTTAGAGTGCAGCAGCAAAAAGACTGCTGGCCAGGTAGATTACCTTAAACCAGTTTAAAAGAAGCCCCCGTAATCCTTACAATATTACCCCAATCCCATGTGCTTTAATTTTGCACACTAACCTCTTATGTGGGACTTTATCAAAGGCCTTCTGAAAATCCAAATATACCACATCCACTGGTTCTCCCTTGTCTATTCTACCAGTTACATCCTCAGAAAACTCCAGTAGGTTTGTCAAACACAATTCCCCTTTCATAAATCCATGTTGACTTTGTTGAATCCCGTTGATATTTTCTAAGTGTCCTGTTATCACATCCTTTATAATAAACTCTAACATTTTCCCTGCTACTGATGTTAGGCTAACATGTAGTTCCATGTTTTCTCTCTCCCTCCTTTTTTAAATAGTGGGGTTACATTTGACACCCTCCAATCTGCAGGAACTGAGCCATAATCTATAGAATTTTGGAAGATGACAACCAAATTTCCATGGCTACCTCTTTAGTACTCTGGGATGCAGATTATCAGGCCCTGGGGATTTATCGGCTTTCAGTCCCATTAATTTCGCCAGCACTATTTTTTTTACTAATACTAATTTCCTTTAATTCTTCCTTCTCACTAGACCCTTGGTTCCCTAGCATTTCTGGGAAGTTATTTGTGTCCTCTTCCATGAAGACAGGACCAAAGTATTTGTTCAATTGCTCAGCCATTTCCTTGTTCCCCATTATAAATTCTCCTATTTCTGATTGTAAGGGACCTATATTTGTCTTCACTAATCTTTTTCTTTTTACATACCATCATTAAATTCCCCACCATCAACATTCTGGGGGTTACCATTTACCAGAAACTTAACTGGACCAGCCACATAAATACTGTGGCAACAAGAGCAGGTCAGAGGCTGGGTATTCTGTGGTGAGTGTCTCACCTCCTGACTCCCCAAAGCCTTTCCACCATCTACAAGGCACAAGTCAGGAGTGTGATGGAATACTCTCCACTTGCCTGGATGAGTGCAGCTCCAACAACACTCAAGAAGCTCGACACCATCCATCTTTCACTATCCTTTTCTTTCATTGGCTAAGGAGATAGACCATTTGGCACACGTTCATGTTTTCCCAGATGTGACATTAACATCTCTGCGCCATTATCGTTTCAACTTTCGAGCAAATATAGTGCAATCTGAACGGTGAGGTGAAAGGTCCAAGATGCGCCATTGCAACAATTTCTGCCCCTGGTAAGATTCGCTCTCCTGATTTTTATTCAGTGGCCTGTACTGCTTATGTTCTTGTGTGGATGTCAGATCAGGCTCATCTGTGATCCCCTTCATGATCAGACATTCACGTGAATCTGGTTCACAAGCAACATTGGCAGAGGCCTGAGAACAGGTTGCTCGCCCACTGTTTTGGAGAGAAAATGATTTGTGCAGGGGGGTCTTCAATATTGGCATGTAAACTTTCACTGGTTTAATGCAGTATAACTGTTGCGTTTGGAAAGATAATCCAGAGGCCGTAAGCAGAGTTCAGTTCATGTTGCTTTTTAATGGCTGCTCCACACACACACTCCCAGGACAAAGCAATCGAATACCTATACACAATACAATGATAATAGCACTATCAAACTCCATGTGCTCAGGCCAAGGCAATCGAGTACCTATCACCAATGTCAGACATAACATTTCCTCCCACCTCACAGAATTTCAAACATGAAATGTAGTGACAAAGTCCTGTAGGTGGCCAGGGCGAGAACGTGTACGAACAGGCCGAGGTGTGGACTGGTGAAGAGCAGGCTGAAGTGGGGACTGGTGAGGAGCAGGCTGAGGCACAATATCTGCTTGATGGTTGGCTGGCTGAGCCACATGTGCATCCCGCCACTCTGGGGGCAAGGCTTGGGGATTAGGTCCATATAATCCCGCATCAGGGGGTGCTGGCACCTTCCGAAGGTGGCTGGCATGCCACCGAGAGCCGTCAGTGAGGCAGAAAGTGGCTGGTCCAAGTTGGTGGCTGATTTGGAGAGGGGAGGACCAGAATGACGCCATCTTATTGTTGCGGTGAGGCCTGCGGACTCTGACCCAATCGGAGACTGAGATGTTGGGCGCCTTGGCCCTCTTCGACTGGTCGAAGCGGAGTTTCATCTTCTCCTGCTGTCTAGCGACTGTAGCTTGAGCTGGTGGAGCAGGGCTCTGAGCTAGCGAGGGGCGGAGCCTGCCAAGGGGCAGCATGAGGGATGCGGGTGAGATCCCTGTAGTGGAATGCTGGGAGGCTCTGTAGTGTGTGGAGGAGGGCCTTGTCAAACGCACACCCCTGGGATAGGTGTGCTCTGAGGCCATTTTTCAGTGTCTGGTTAAAATGCTCCACCACCCCATTTGACTCGGGGTGCGTATGTGACGGATGTCCTTGCTCTCAAGGTAAGAGGAGAGTTCCGAAGAGACCATTTGAGGGCCATTGTCTGTGGTGATGGCCTTTGGATGCCCCCAGCGGGAGAAGAGGGACTCAAGGATATCAATGATGACCCGAGAGGTGACGGAGCCCACGGCAGTGACCTCTGGCCATTTTGAGTGCAGGTCATAGGTCACCACTAGGAACCGTTGATGGTGGGGGACACCATGGATCTCCCCGCAGACGTCCAGCTGCAAGTGCTCCCAGGGCTGAGAGGGCCAGGCAAGGGGTTGCAGGGGTGGAGGAGCTTGGTGGCCAGTCTTGCTACTTACAAGGCAGGCTGCACAGTCCTTGACCAGGGCCTCGATTTCCCTGTCGATACCCGGCCACCACACTAGGTCTCGGCATCGTTGCTTGAGCTTCACTATGCCCAAGTGGCCCTCATGCGCCATGGATAAAACACGTGCACGAAGGGCACTTGGGACCACAGTGCAGAGCCCACGTGCAACACAGGAGTCATTCCAGCATAACTCTGGAGTAGGCAGACAGTTCCTCAGGCACCTTGCGAGGCCAGCCATCTCTGATGAAGGTGCGCAGCTGGGAGAGGGCCAGATCCTGTTCAGAGGCCTCTTTGAGCTCCTGGAGAGAGACTGTGGTTTGGAGAGGCGTGTGCAGCATCTGGACGATATCCTGTTCCACATGGTCAGACCCGACGAGTGGGGCTGGGGCAGAGACAGTGCGGGAGAGCAGATCTGCAACAACTTTGTCACGTCCTGGTGTGAACTGGAGACTGAAATTGTATTGGCGGAGGTGGTCAGACCAGCGGTGTAGACGCAGTGGTCTGTGGCCCATGCCGGATATCGACAGCAGGGCAGTGAGAGCCTGGTGATTGGTTCGCAGAGTGAAGGCACAGCCATACGTGTACAGGTGCCACCGTTCACATGCCCAGACACACGCCAGCGCCTCACGCTCGCCTACTGAGTACTTCTGTTCGGTGGGGCTAAGGGCTCGGGAAGCAAAGGCGATTGGTTTCTCCACTCCATTCTGTATCTGCGATAACACCGCCCCCACAGCTGCAGCGGACGCGTCGCAGGTGACGAGGGTGGGGCTGGCGACGTCAAAGTGAGCCAACACTGGAGGCGACGTGAGCTGCGATTTGAGGAGGCGAACAGCTTCCGTACAGGCTTTTGACCACACCCAGGGCTCATCCTTTTGCAGGAGCTGGCGCAGTGGGGCTGTGGTGGCTGAGTACTGGGGCAAAAACTTCAGGTAGTACCCAGTCATGCCAAGGAAGGAGGCAACCTATGCTGCAGAGCTGGGTTCTGGGATGCTGTGAATGGCATCCACGTTTGACTGGAGTGGGGATATACCATCAGCCGACAACTGAAACTCCACAAATTCAATCTCTGAAACAGCAAAGGCACACTTTTCGCCATTCAGTGTGAGCTTGTGTTTTGCTAGAGCCGTGAAAACTCTGTGAAGGCGTTCGTCGTGAGTGGAGGTCGAAGACCCATGCATGACATGTCATCCAGGTAGATGGCCACACCAGGAATGCCCGCGAGCACAGAGGACATCACCTTTTGGAAGCAGCTGGGTGCAGAGCTAAGTCCAAATGGTATCCTGGTGTACCGAAAGATGCCAGCATGTGTCACAAAAGCAGTGAGGTCCCTGCTGCTGGGGTGGAGGGGAACCTGTAGATAGCCCTGTCGAAGGTCCAGTTTCAAGAACAGGATGGAACCATAGAACTGCGCTGTGAGTTCCTCTGACGTGGGCAGTGGATATTTGTCAGGGATTGCGGCCTTATTCACTGCTCGAAGATCGACACAGACACGTAGACCACCTGACTTTTTCGTTGCGACCACCCATTGGAGACCCATGGGGAGGCATCAACTGGTTCGATGATGCCAGCTTCCAGTAGCTGCTTTAGTTCAGCTGTGACCCCGTCACGGAGAGCAAGTGGGATGCGGCGCAGTGGCTGAATGACGGGGGTAATGGTGGAGTCAACCATGGGCTGGTGGGTGAAGGCAGTCAGGCAGCCCAGACCCTCGAAGAGTGCTGGCCATGTTTGGCGCCACGGTGAGGCGACGTGCAGAATCGCAGACCCGCCGGTGTCCAAGAGAGAAAAACCCAGGTCAGTGAAAAGATCCAGTCCCATCAGGTTAGCTCCTTGGTGTGCCACATGAAAACAAAAATCTGGCAAAACTTTTGTTCCATAATGTACAGTGAGGTTGACTGAGCCCACTAGTCCAATTTTCGAATTACCATACCCGCAAAGGGCAGTGGAGGGCGCAGAGAGTGGCAGGGAGCAGAAAAAGCATTTGAATGTGTCCACATTCAGCAGTGAGACGCTGGCACCGGTATCCAACAACAGCGGAATGCACACATCATTCAGGTTAATTTTGCAGGACTTGAAAGCCACTACTGGCCCAGAGCTCACGTTGTGAATTATAGTGCTTGAGGACTGAGAGTGTTCATTTGTAGCAACCGGGGCAGAGCGGCAGACATTGGCAAAGTGATTCTGTTTTCCACAATTGCGACAGGCTTGGCCGCGCGCGGGGCAATTCTGCACTCTGGTAGCATGTGAACGAGATCCGCAGTTTCCACACTGTTGCCGCGGTAGTGCGCGTTGCTGCCGTCGCGCGAGCATTGCCGTGTCAGGGCTGTCGGGGCCAAGGGCGCCGTCACTGGGTGTGTGTGCTAGTTTTGCTGCACATTCGACTGCAGACTCCAGTTGAAAGGCAATGTTGACTGCCTGTGACAACGACAGATCGTCGGACTCGAGTAACAGTCTTTCACGCACTCTCACGTTGTTGGTGTGCTCTATTAGTTGATCACGCACCATCTCGTCTTGTAGTGCACTGAACTTGCACGAGCTAGCTAACCCCCTCAAATTAGCCACGTATTGATGCACAGACTCACCGGGGAGTTGGTGACGCTGTCTAAAAATGAATCGCCGCAGGAGGGCACTTTGTGGGGCAGGGAAGTGTGTGCTTAACAGAGCCACAGCCTCATCATATGTTTGAATTGAGTCTGCTGTGCATAATGTCCCAAGAACACGCTGACCCTCCGCTCCCAAGCAATAGGATAACAGTGCCTTTTTCCGTGATGTACTCACATTTTCTAGTCCAAGAGCAATGAGATAGGTTTCAAAGGACTGTAACCAGCGAACCCATGGGATCAGCGGCTCACAGGGTAGCGCAAGGAAGGGAGGAGGTGGTGGAAGAGAGATTTCAGCCATCCTCATCGCCAAATGTTGCATTTTCAAAGATAATCCAGAGGCCGTAAGCAGAGTTCAGTTCATGTTGCTTTTTAATGGCTGCTCCACACACACACTCCCAGGCAAAAGCAATCGAATACCTATACACAATACAATGATAATAGCACTATCAAACTCCATCTGCTCAGGCCAAGGCAATCGAGTACCTATCACCAATGTCAGACATAACAATTACATCTTGTGTGTAAATAATAACTTAACTATTGCAGCATAGAATTGGACAGAAATGGAAGAGCTCTCCGGGAGCCAGTGTTCATATGAACATTCGTCTCAACATAAATTGTTCCCGAAGTACATTATAGAACATTTTTTACAGACAATCTAGCACTCAATTCAAAAGTGCTGAATAAATCATAAAAGGTCAACACTACGTCTATGGGCCAGACCCAAGTTGCATCAAAGTAATTGAAGTTATGTATTAGACAGTACAGGAAAGATATATCTGAGAACTGATTAAGTTCCTTTCCACCAACTGTGTCCTTCTGATTCTGGCACTAACATCTTATAAACTCAAATTACAGAATCCTTTCCATCTTTACTTGTTATCATCAAACAATAATTTGGCCTTGTGCAGAATTATTTTCTCAAAGGCAACTGAGGTCAACATCAATGTCGGTGCTGGCCTAACTGAAGAGATGCAGTATTACCATCACAGCAAAGACACAGGCGTGAGCAGCAAAACAAACTGTGAACTCAAAAGGTTTGGATTTTAATCCGCAGACACGCTGGGAGTGGGGGGCCCGATATCAAGTGGGGAAACCCGGAAATATGCGCAGCCCATCTGTGAGTGGCTTTTTAACTCAGCCACCTCATTATCATTTTACTTCTGGGTTTCCCGTCCAATTAGCGTCCGCGGGCGTTATGAGGACCCGCATGATGTGATTTGAACTACAGTATTTAAAGGGACAATCTAAAAATGCAAGTTGAAGCAGTTAGAGTTACCATGGAGTTTAGACGGGCAAAAGCTGAGCCCCGCTTCAGCGGTGCCTCCCTGGATGTGCTGCTGGGGGCTGTAAGGACCTGGAGAGAGACACTATACCCTGCTTACAGGTGGGAGAAACCTGCTGCTGACGTGGTTGGAGGTTGCCCATCAGGAGCATGGTGCCACGCTCCTGCACCCAATGCAGGAAGCGATTCAATGACCTAAGCAAGGCAGGAAATGTGAGAGCAATGGCACATTGCCCTACATCTTGATGTGTGTATCACCCTAATCCCCTCATTCTGCCTTCTAAAGCCTACTCCAGCACATCACTTATCACACCAAATTACCTTGTAGGTGCACCCATCCCTCTCTGTCTATGCACTTCCTCTCATCCTCATCTATCCATCCAGCACTCACCCTCATCCTTATGCAATGTCATGCCTCTCCCTCACAGTCACCCTCAACAAATGCTGTCCATCCATACGTTCAACACATGCCACTGCTCTCACTCATAGGTCTCTTCTTTCCCTCCTTGCAAGAGAAGAGAGCACAGAACACCAGGGAGAGGCAGAGAACTGGAGGTGGCCCTCCAGACATCTCGCAACTGATAGCTGCAGAGGAGGAGGGCTGGAGATCAGCGGAGTCTCGGCATGCCTGGCCGTCGGAGATGGGGAGCTGGGGACCTTCCAGTTACTTGGTGAGAGAATTAAATGTCAGACAGCCACATGTCATACAACACTCAGTCATGTTGACTTGATGTCAGCAGCGAGTGAAATATGATCATGTGCTAAATGATCATTTCAAGCATTCGTACCTGGACAGAATGTATTCACATCTTTTATCTCCCTCACACCTGCAGGATGTGGTCCAAGCCACCGCCAACTCCTCAGAGGACATCAATCTCTCTGAGGGTGCACTGACACAGGACTCATGCAGACCCTGCAGCAGCTCAGATACTCGCACTTCGGTGGGAGCAGTTAGAGAGATAGTTAGGTTTTTACATGGTGACTCGCACTTCACAAGTGAGCAAGAGCAGATGGTGGAATCGCGTCGGAGCTCTGCTCAGCTGGATGCAGATGCTGTAACCCGGGGGCCGTCGATGAACAGGATGTTTCTTGAGCAGCAGCAGAGAATGTGCGATGTTCTGGCAGGCGTTCCAGCCACACTGTGCACCATTGCAGAGAGATTGGAGGAGTCCGTCTCAAGCATGAGTGGTGTGATGTCGCAGGCCTTTCCGATGATGTCTTCTTTCATGGAAAGAGTGACCGCCTGCATGGAGCAACAAACGCGGAAATCAAACAAGTGCATGCAGGCCCTCACCAATGGCTTGCACACTTTTAATGCCACCTTAAATAGAATGAATGATACCCTAGCATTGGCATTTCATCGTCCCACTGATCTGCAGCAAAGTGTTCTCCAGCTCAGTGCTAGCAGGAAAGTGCAGGTGGGCCATGAGAGGGATGATGGTGAGAGAGGACATGGAAGTGGGGACTCGGCTCAAAGCGCTTCCACTTCTCACCATTTTCCCCTCCCTCAGTCAGTACTCCACATGCTACCTCGTGTCCCAATGGCCAAATCTGCCCCTACATAGGTGCAAGTGGAGCAGTCTTTGGCGGGGCTCTCACAGGCTCCAAAATCCAGAGAACATAGGCCAAAAGTATATCAACAGATCTGAGTAGCTTGCCTCTACCTCTGCTGAAGCTGTAGTGTCCGAGTATAAATAATACACGGACTGCAGGAGAACAATAATAACAGGTATTTACTGAACAGAGGGTAACTTAAGACTGAGTCTTATACAGGGGTGGTCACTACCAGTACTGCAGTATAGAATCAGTTCTTCTCTTAAAGGTACATACACAACAATTCCTCCCCTTTTAGATAAACAGTACATAACATTCATTTAACAACTAAATAATAACTAATTACAATTACAATTTTCTCTGTACTATATACATCAACTGAATAATCATTTATAAGTTCAGTCTTTGAGGAGGCTTCCTGATCCTGACTGGATAGCGCCTTTCTCGAGTATCCTGTTCTTGCGGCAGAGTTGATTCTGGTTCATTGTCATTGGTTGGTTCGTCGGCTTCCAATACCACTTCTTCTGAGGTAGACGCAATCTGTACTTCAGGTTGATTACTAGGTGCACCTGCTCGTGGTATGGGTTTGGCTTGTTCCTGTGACTCTAGAATCTGGTCAGCATGGCATCTCACGATGCTCTCTCCAACATCCACTGTGTACATTAGTGGTCCCTGCTGTGTGCATATCGTTCCTGGCTGCCATTTTTCTGTTCGGTAGTCGCGGGCCAAGACTGGTTGCCCTATCTTGAAGCTTCTGGTTGGCTTCTCATTTATCTGCTGGAATTGCTTATCCTCAACATCTCGTCTTATGTTTGGTTTGAGCAAATCCAGGCGACATCTTAGCCTTCGGTTGAAGAACATTATGGCTGGAGCTTGGTTGGTGACTGCATGTGTCGCATTCCGGTAAGCAAACAAGAAATTATCCACCTTGTGTTGTAGTGGTATGTCGTCATTATTCATTGCCTTTATTGCCTTTTTAAAGGTCTGAACAAACCTCTCAGCCAATCCATTTGTGGCTGGATGATATGGGGCAGATGTGTAATGTTTCACCCCATTATTCCTCAGAAACCTCCAGAAATCCTCGGACACAAACTGTGGCCCATTGTCGGAGCAAATCTGTTCTGGCAAGCCATTCCTGGCGAAGATGGTCCGTAGGACTGCAATAGTTTTCTCCGTGGTGGTGGGGGACATTTTGATGACCTCTGGCCATTTCGAATGGGCGTCCACAGCGATTAGGAACATTGAGTCCATAAATGGACCAGCAAAATCAATGTGTACCCATTGCCATGGCGATGAGGGCCACTCCCATGGATGTAGCGGGGCCTGTGGTGTAGCGTTTTGGACCTTCTGGCATCCTGTGCATCTCTTGGTCATATCCTCGATTTCTTTATCAATTCCCGGCCACCACACAAACACCCTGGCTAGGCTCTTCATTTTTACCCCTCCCAGATGACCCTCATGAAGCTCATTGAGCACTCTATCTCTCAACTTGGGTGGAATTACCACTCGGGATCCACACATCAAGGTCCCCCGGCACACTGACAGCTGTTCTCTGCTTGGCGAGAATGCTGGCAACAGTGAGTCGCCATGTGCTGGCCACCCTTCACCGTCAAATCATAGACCCGAGAGAGTGTTGGGTCATTTCGGGTTTCCTTCTCTATACTTGAATTTGTAACAGGTAGACATTCGACTATGGCCGCATGGAATATCTCAACAGGGTCCACTGCAGGTGCTTCCATTACCGTAGGCAACGGTAGGCGTGACAGCCCATCAGCATTTCCATGCTGTTTCCTACCCTTGTACTCTATGTCGTACTGATGTGCCCCTAGAAAAAGTGACCATCTTTGCAGCCGTTGCGCCGTCATCACCGGAACGCCCTTCTTTGGGTTAAAAATGGAGACCAGGGGCTGATGATCAGTCAGTAGGGTGAATTTCTGCCCGTGCAGATAGTGATTGAACTTCTTCACCCCCCACACCAGGCTGAGGGCCTCCCTGTCAATCTGGGCGTAGTTACGCTCGACTGAGGTTAACGAGCGCGACGCAAAGGCTATTGGCCTCTTTGAACCGTCAAGGAATTTGTGTGACAGCACCGCTCCGATGCCGTAGGGAGACGCATCACATGCTAACCGAATCGGTAGTGTTGGATTGTAGTGGGCCAATACTTCTTTTGAAGTGATTAGGCATTTACATTTCTGAAAGGCACGCTTACACTCATCACTCCATTTCCATGTTACTCCAGTTTGCAGTAGGGCGTTCGGTGGGTGCAGAATTGTAGATAAATTCGGCAAGAACTTATGGTAATTGTTCACCAACTCGAGGAACGACCTCAGTTGTGACACATTTTCCGGTGCTGGAGCCTTGACTACAGCCTCAATCTTGTCCGGCGACTTATGCAACCCTTCCTCATCAATCATGTGGCCACAATACGAGATTTGTCTCCTGAAGAACTTGCATTTGGGCGGTTGGCTCGTAGCCCATATTCCTGTAATCTCGTGAGCACCTGCTCCAGGTTGGCAAGGTGTTCACTGTCATTTTTGCCCGTAACCAGGATGTCGTCCAAATAACACTGGGTCCCCGGGATCCCTTGCAGGACTTGTTCCATCGCCCTCTGCCAAATAGCCGGGGCTGATGCTACCCCGAATACCAGTCGATTGTACTGGTAAAGGCCTTTGTGAGTGTTTATCGTGAGGTATTTCCTAGATGCTTCTTCCACCTCCATTTGTAGATACGCTTGGGCCAGATCAATCTTTGTAAAGCATTTCCCTCCAGATAGTGAGGCGAAAATATCTTCTATCCGTGGAAGTGGATATTGTACTGTGTGCAGGACTGGATTCACAGTTACCTTGAAGTCCCCACAGATGCGAACCTCCTTCGGTTCCCGAGGCGTGCTGCTCAATGATTTCTTCATTACAGGAATGATGGGTGTGGCCCACTCGCTCCAGTCCACCTTGGACAGCACACCCGAAGGCTCCAGACTCTCCAGCTCTGCTTCAACGGCTGGGCGAATCGCGTAAGGTACCGGTCTGGCCTTAAAAATTTTTGGGTTTGCGTTATCTTCGATTTTTATTGTTGCCGTTACTCCTTTTAGAGTCCCAAGTCCTTGTTGGAACACCTCTTTTGCGTCAGTTAGAATCTTTGACAGTCGTCCAGGTGTGACGTCATCATCCTTTTTATCAGTCACAGTTAGCGCTTGAATGGAATGCCAATCCAATTGTATTTTTCGGATCCATTCACGTCCCAATAATGGTGGTCCTCCATCTGGTAGTACAGGTAGACTACCCTTTATCCGGACTTCCGAAAACCGAAACCCTCTAAAAACCGAAGGATTTTTCGTTCAGCGTAAGTCGTGCGTACGAACGAAAAAACCTTCGGTTTTTAGAGGGTTCCGGTTTCGGAAGTTCGGATAAAGGGTAAGTCGTGCGCACGACCCCCCGCCGACCCCCCCCACGGACCCCACCGGCCCCGACAACCGCGTCCCCCCCGCGGACCCCGCCGGCCCCGACAACCGCCGACCCCGCCAGCCCCGACAACCGCCGTCCCCCCCGCGGGCCCCGCCGGCCCCGACAACCGCCGACCCCGCCAGCCCTGACAACCGCCGTCCCCCCCGCGGACCCCGCCGGCCCCGACAACCGCCGACCCCGCCAGCCCCGACAACCGCCGACCCCCCCGCGGACCCCGCCGGCCCCAACAACCGCCGACCCCGCCAGCCCCGACAACTGCCGACCCCCCCACGGACCCCGCCGGCCCCGACAACCGCCGACCCCGCCAGCCTCGACAACCGCCGACCCCCCTGCGGACCCCGCCGGCCCCGACAACCGCCAACCCCGCCAGCCCCGACAACTGCCGACCCCCCCGCGGACCCCGCCGGCCCCGACAACCGCCGATCCCCCCCGCGGACCCCGCCGGTCCCGACAACTGCCGACCCCGCCAGCCCCGACAACCGCCGACCCCCCCGCGGACCCCGCCGGCCCCGACCCCCGCCGACTTACGCTGAGCGTCAGCATAAGTCGTGCGCACGACCCCCCGCCGACCCCCCCCGCCGCGGACCCTCACCGACCCCCCCGCGGACCCCTGCCGACCCACCTTCCGAAATCCGAAATTCTCCTTTATCCGAAACTCGGCTGGTCCCGAGGTTTTCGGATAAAGGATAGTCTACCTGTATATATAGATACAGTTTCTGTGTTTCCTTGCCGTTGTATTCAACTGGCACCCTTATTTTTCCTCTGGGGTAGACTTTTTGCCCCGTGTATGTCTTCAATACAATGCACGTGTCCTTCAAGGGTATGTGTGAGAATAGCCGCTCATAGTCTTGTCGATTCATGACAGTTAGGGCTGATCCTGTGTCCAATTCCATCTTTACTGGGGACCCTGCTATCATGAGGGTGACCCAAATGGTTCAGTGATCCTCCTTTGCGATCACGTTGTGTAACTTTAGACAACTTAGTCTCCTGCTCCCGGAGTCCTTATCACTCTCCTGATCTTCCGAACTACTGTCTGTAAATTTCTTTACTTTCTTGTACTTTTCCTTAGTAGTTCTTGTAGTGTTGGTTTTCTTTCCCGACCTGCAGACTCTTGCTATGTGTCCCATTTTCCCATATTGCCTGCATACTTTGTCCTTAAACCAGCAGTCCTTCTGATCATGGGTTGTTCTGCCGCAGCGATAGCACTTTTCTGCTCCATACGCCATTTCGTTAGCGCTGTATTCCTGTGGTTTCTGTTTTATTTCCGCAGCTCCCCGTGCTGCTGCTTCGTAGGATACTGCCACACTGAAAGCCTGTTCTAGCATCAGGTCCTTTTCCGTGCTTTTTCTTCTTCACCAATGGATTAAAATGGCGCCTCCCGTGCTTTTCCTTCTTCCCCAATGGAATAAAATGGCGCCTCCCACGCTTTTCCTTCTTCCCCTTGCTGCCACGCTGCTCCTAGCGTTCTGCAGGGTAATGGCGGTGACCCGCGGCTTCGGCGTGTCTCACTTTTCCTTCCCCTTGTTTTATTTTCGCTACGCTGCCCGGTTCTTGAGCACCGACCGCGCCCTGTGCGCTCCACCCGCTCTCTCTCTCTCTTTTCCTCCCGACGACACCGCACGGCCCCTTTACAGAGCCGCTCAATCAAGCTCGAGCCCGCCACAGTCCGGAAGGGTCAGCACACTACCTGCTACCAGCACGATTTGCTGGAACACCTTGACTGGGGAGCCAAGCCCAGCTCTCCACAGCCTCTCCTGCAACTCTCCGAACTCCGATGGATCCTTGGGCGGTTGCCCGCGGTCGACGCCTGTTGTTCTGCATTCGACCTCCAAAAGCTTCTTCTCAGGGAAAGATCCCCGTGAGGTGATGCAGTACTGCAGGTGAGTTCGAACCTATTCGTCGCCAATGTAGTGTCCGAGTATAAATAATACACGGACTGCAGGAGAACAATAATAACAGGTATTTAGGGTAACTTAAGACTGACGTACAGAAGCCTGCTATGGCTTTATATACAGGGGTGGTCACTGCCGGTACTGCAGTATAGAATCAGTTCTTCTCTTAAAGGTACATACACAACAGAAGCCATGCGGGATTAGAAAGTATTACAAAGTGTTTACAGCCCAGAAACAGGCCATTCAGCCCAATAGATCCATGCCGATGTTTATGCTTCACATGAGCTTCCTTCCACCCCTCCTCATCTAATCCCATCCACATATCCTTCTATTCCTTCCTCCCTCATGTGTTTATCTAGCTTCCCCTTTAATGTATCTATGCTGGTCACCTCAACTACTCGCTGTGAAAGCGAGTTCCACATACTAACTACTCTCTGGGTAAAGAAGTTTTTCCTGAATTCCCTATTGCAGATATTAGTGACTATCTTATATTTAAGGCCACTACGTGGGATGCACCATGTAGGAGCGATAGGAAGCATAAGTTGGAGAAATTGTAATTCGCCAAGATATGCACATGGATGGTTGACAAAATGTTATGTTGTTAAGTTTCCTTTTTTTTATAATGCCACATAAAATTTAATGATTTGTTCCACTTCCATGTCTTGCCCATTATTGCATCCCAAGGGCCAACTCGCCCTTTCACTTGTTTCATGATGATCGTCACTACATGCCGGGACCCATTGGGCGGATGTGCAATTTGTGGATGAGTGGTTGAAGGACTGTTTAATCGGGGGGGGGAAGGGTTGGCGCTGGTGGTGGGAGCGGACTGTGGGGTTTCATTTGTTACGTTTCACACTAGGTGAACCTTTGCAATATTAGCGCATCTCTGGCAGCAATGTAAGCAGCTGGTGTGGTGATGGGCATCCCGTCTTTATCCTCCTACTCCTCCTCCTGTATGTTCTTCTCACCTGAAGATGAATGATGAGCCTCTTTGTCCTCCTCCACCTGCAAACTTCCCTCCTGTGGACCTCTCTCCTGTGGACCTCTCTCCTGTGGACCTCTCTCCTGTGGACCTCTCCTGTGGACCTCCCTCCTGTGGACCTCCCTCCTGTGGACCTCCCTCCTGTGGACCTCTCTCCTGTGGACCTCCCTCCTGTGGACCTCTCTCCTGTGGACCTCTCTCCTGTGGACCTCCCTCCTGTGGACCTCCCTCCTGTGCATGTGCTGATCCCACCACAGCATGTCGTCGCTGCCATGGAAGGTGATGGGCTTCCTCTTCTGATGTGCTGTCACGCATATCCAACGCGCCTCCCACCCTGATCTTGTCAATTTGAAATCTTCCAAGGTTGAAAAAAGCTATCTCCACACAAGTGCTCTCTGCCAGACATTTGCCAGTGGGAACTGAGACAGCAGCTGCAATAAGTGAGGTTTTATGCAGATGGGCCAATGACACGTTGAAATAACCACCTGAACTGCTGCTCAAACTTGCCTGTTTCCCCTGTCAGTTTCCCGAGACCTGCTGAAGTAAAATTCGTAGCCAAGTTAAAACTATTTAAAAATACCTCATTAACATCTCCTAAGGACATTCATTGCACCAATAAGTACCCGCCCGGATCCAATTAGGAAATCCCCAACTTCGGTGAGTAGGTTTATCATCAGCATCCAAACACACCTCCGTTAAATTCCATTGAAGTGGGCATGTTGGAGCAGGGTTGCGCCCTGCTCTAAAAATCAATAACTTTTACCCTCCATCTGCTCCTAACCCACCCATTCTTGGGGGCTAAATGTCCGACCCATTGTGTCCAATTCTGGGCACCACACTTTAGGAAGCATGTCAAGGCCTTGGAGAGGGTGCCGAGGAGATTTACTAGAATGGTACCAGGGATGAGGAATTTTAGTCATATGGAGAGACTGTAATACCCCACCTCCACCATCTCTGACCCCCAATTTCCCCCGACCCCCCGAAGATCTGTCCGACCCCCCACCTCCACGAGCTCTGAAATCCCCCCGTGATCACTGCCCCCCCCGCAACACCCCGCCCCATGATCTCTCCCCTCTGCCCCCCGCCACCAATAAACCTACCTTTTCCTTGGTTGCGTCCTTGTGCCACAGCCTTGCCCGTCTGACAGGCAGCCAAGCCTGTCAATTAGGCTGGCTGTCAGGTGGGAAACCTGGAAAAAAAATTAAAACACACTGGCCGATTGAGGAAACCCATATTTCCAGGTTTCTCATCCATACCTCTTCCCTCACACTCCGAACACGCACATCAGTAAATATCGGGTCCAAAGTCTGATTAGAAACAATTAAACTGCTGTATATTTCAATCAATTACAAGCAGCCTTAGTGCATTTGATCTGATCACCATGAAAAGCTGGTCAAATTGTATGGGAAAAATAAGGGAAGTTCATGTAGAGGGAAGAATTGTTCTGGTTGCTATTAAGCATGTTCTTTTTTGAATGCATTTATAAGGTTGCTGCACATACTAAGGAGGATAATTCCAGGTGCCAACTTGTCTCGGCATCGGCAGCGGCTGGAGGCGGAGCAGAGCGGCAGAGCGACTACAAAAGGCCCCAGAGGCTCAGGTAGGCCTCAGTGCGGCATCGGCAGTGGCTGGAGGCGGAGCAGAGCGGCAGAGCAACTACAAAAGGCCCCAGAGGCTCAGGTAGGCCTCAGTGCGTGTGATGAAATATTCCATTCATCACTCATTGGTATTCTCTGCCTGTGACTGTGGTTGGTTTCAGTTTCATTTCCCTTACCTCAGTTCCGTTTCCTCACCATTGTATTGTACTGTGTGTAGGGCTCCACCCATACCTGGCCCCTATGTAAGCTGGCCCAGCCTGCATCACATCCAGTATAGCAGACCTCTGGATGGAAGATACCTCTCCTCTGTGTGTTACCTTCTAAGTCAATAAAAGCCTTGTTTTGTTTCGCTAACATCGAGTCTCGGATTTATTGAGGCACATCAATTTTATTGACTTAATTTTCAACACAATGGATCAACTCCTGAAACCCGAACGTTTGGATTTGGATCAGCATGCTTCGGACGCATCGGCATGCTTTGGACACTGGTTTATGTGTATGGAATTCTTCCTGGACAATTCCGCAGCCGTCAAAGACGCTACGGACGCTGCGAGTATGAAACTCGGAATTCTGCGGAATTGGGTAAGCCACCGGGTTTACCCCCTCATCCAAGACGCCGACACGTACCCGGCCGCCTGCGACATCTTAAAGGCGCATTACCAGCAGCCTACGAATGAGGTGTATGCTAGGCATCTGCTCGCTACTCGTGCACAGCGACCTGGGGAATCGGTGGAGGAGTTCTTAGGCACCCTGAAAACGCTTGGCAAAGACTGCAAGTGCCAAGATGTAAAAGCCGCAGTGTACACTGACGAGCTTGTTCGCGATGCCTTTATCACAGGCCTCAGCTCCACTTACATCCGGCAGAGACTGCTGGAAAAAACGGGATTGGACCTGAAACAGGCTGCGGACACAGCGCGATCCCTGGATGTGGCCCAGAGAAACCCGGACGCCTACTCTTCAGCCCGCGCCATCCACGCCACCACGTGTGCACCAAGGGCGCCGCCATCTTGGAAGGCATCTTCCCCGCCCGGCAGCCCGACACCGTCGGGGCCCCGCTCTCCCCCAGAAGCCCTACGACAGCCGCGACGCGTCGGGGACCCAACTGCTACTTCTGCGGGCAGCCGAAGCACACCAGAAACCTGTGCCCGGCGAAAGGCACCACCTGCTTTAAGTGCGGTAAGAAGGGGCACTTCGGGAAGGTGTGCAGAGGGAACACCGCCAGAAAACCCGCCACCGCCGCGTGTGCGCCGTGGGAGCGGCCATCTTGGACGCCATCTTGCCCGACCTCGTGGGGTCCGCCATCTTGTGAGCAGACAGCGTGGACGCCATCTTGTCTCGATCAGGGCCCTACAGTGGCATCGGTCACTGTGGACCAGACCAGGCCGCACCCGCTATCCAAATCAATGGTGGACATCGAGGTAAACGGGTGCGGGGTTAAATGTTTAATTGACAGTGGAAGCACGGAGAGTTTTATCCACCCTGAACTGGCACAACAACTCTCCCTAAAGGTGGTCCCTACTCGGGGTACCATCTCTATGGCTGATAAAACCCAGACATCGACCATTATGGGTTACTGCACGGTACAATTGTCTGTTAACGGAACTGTATACGATAATTTTAAAGTACTAATCATGAAGAATCGATGTGCGAGCGTGATCTTGGGCCTGGATTTCCAGTGCTACCACCAAAGCATCACGCTCAATTACAGTGGGTCCCAGCCGCCCCTCACAGTGTGCGGTCTGGCTACCCTGAAGGTAAAGCCGCCTTCGCTATTCGCGAACCTTACCCCTAACTGCCGGCCAATAGCGACCAAAAGCAGGAGGTACAGCTGGGAGGACAGGCGGTTTATCGCGACCGAGGTAGACAGGCTCCTGAAAGAGTGCATTATTGAACGCAGCAACAGCCCGTGGCGTGCCCAAGTGGTAGTGGTAAGGGGTAGCGAGAAGAAACGGATGGTGATCGACTATAGCCAAACGATCAACAGGTACACCCAACTAGACGCCTACCCGCTACCCCGCATATCAGAAATGGTGAACCAAATCGCCCAATACCGGGTGTTCTCCACCATCGACCTCAAGTCAGCGTACCACCAGCTCCCTATCAGACCAGAGGACCGCCCGTACACCGCCTTCGAGGCGAACGGACGCCTCTACCAATTCCTCAGAGTCCCCTTTGGGGTGACGAATGGGGTCTCGGTCTTCCAGAGGGAGATGGACCACATGGTCGATGACCACCACTTGCAGGCAACCTTCCCCTACCTCGACAACGTCACCATCTGCGGTCACAACCAGCAGGATCACGACTCGAACCTCGAGAGGTTCCTGAAAACCGCACAAAAACTCAACCTCACCTACAACGAGGACAAGTGCGTTTACAACACCACGCGCCTCTGCGTACTAGGCAGCGTGGTGGAGAATGGGGAAATCGGACCAGACCCCGACCGATTGCGCCCCCTACGGGAGCTGCCCCTGCCCAACACTCCCAAAGCCCTGAAAAGGTGCCTGGGGTTATTTTCTTATTATTCCCAATGGGTCCCCAACTACTCCGACAAAGCCCGCCCCCTCTTGAAAGCATCCTCTTTTCCGCTCCCTGCTGAGGCCCACGCCGCCTTCAAAAGCATTAAGCGGGATATTGAGCGGGCCACGCTACAGGCAGTGGACGAGAACACTCCCTTTCAAGTGGAAAGTGATGCGTCTGACTTTGCCTTGGCGGCCACCCTCAACCAGGCGGGGCGGCCTGTAGCTTTCTTCTCGAGGACCCTCCAAGGGCCCGAGATCAGACACTCCTCTGTGGAAAAGGAGGCCCAAGCCATCGTGGAGGCAGTGCGCCACTGGCGCCACTACCTAGCCGGCAAACGCTTCACCCTACTTACCGACCAGCGGTCGGTAGCGTTTATGTTCAATAATAAACAGAGGGGGAAGATTAAAAATGATAAGATTCTTAGGTGGCGGATCGAACTCTCCACCTTCGATTATGACATCATTTACCGGCCAGGGGCCCTTAACGAATCCCCCGGCGCCCTCTCACAAGGGATGTGTGCCAGCGCCACCGGGGATCGGCTACAGACCCTCCACAACGACCTCTGCCACCCAGGGGTCACGCGGCTGTTCCACTTCATAAAGTCCCGCAACTTACCCTACTCGATTGAGGAAGTTCGGTCTCTGACCAGGAACTGCCGCACTTGCGCTGAGTGCAAGCCTCGATTCTACCGCCCAGATAGAGCCCACTTAATCAAAGCTACACGGCCCTTTGAGCGGCTCAGCTTAGATTTCAAGGGCCCCCTCCCGTCCGTCGACCGCAATGTTTACTTCTTGAACATTGTGGACGAATACTCCCGTTTCCCATTCGCCCTCCCCTGCCCAGACATGACCAGCGCCACGGTCATTAAATGCCTCAACAGCCTGTTCTGCCTGTTCGGTATGCCGAGCTACATCCATACGGATAGGGGGGTGTCCTTCATGAGTGAAGAGCTACGCCAGTACATGCTGTCCAGGGGGATCGCCACAAGCCGTACCACCAGCTACAACCCCCGGGGTAACGGTCAAGTGGAGTGAGAGAACGGGACAGTATGGAAAGCAGTCACTCTAGCTCTAAGGACCAAGGGCCTCCATATCTCCCGCTGGCAGGAAGTCCTCTCAGATGTGCTCCATTCGATACGGTCGCTATTGTGTACTGCCACTAATGCCACGCCTCATGAGCGAATGTTTGTCTTTCCCCGGAAATCCACCTCAGGCGTATCCATGCCATCATGGCTCTCCACCCCGGGTCCGGTATTCAAGCGAAGGCATGTGAGGGGCCACAAGACGGACCCTCTCGTGGAGTCAGTGCACCTACTCCACGCCAACCCCCAATACGCGTATGTCCGGCACGCCGACGGAAGGGAGGACACCGTGTCCATAAAAGACGTCGCCCCAGCCGGTAACGACAACAACCACGACAACAGCAGCAACAACGATCACAGCAACTCTTACCCACCCACTACTCTTACATCACCCCCGAAAGAACATCGACCAACGGTACCCCCACCAACTACCCCTTCAACAACCCAGGCGGCACCCCCGGCAGAGACCCAGGAGGCCACCGGGGACACCCAGCCGACACCCGCGGCACCACAACAGCCACGTCGGTTGCAGAGGTCTATCAAACCCCCGAACAGACTAAATCTATAGAAGGGGTGAATGTGATGAAATATTCCATTCATCACTCATTGGTATTCTCTGCCTGTGACTGTGGTTGGTTTCAGTTTCATTTCCCTTACCTCAGTTCCGTTTCCTCACCATTGTATTGTACTGTGTGTAGGGCTCCGCCCATACCTGGTCCCTATGTAAGCTGGCCCAGCTTGCATCACATCCAGTATGGCAGACCTCTGGATGGAAGATACCTCTCCTCTGTGTGTTACCTTCTAAGTCAATAAAAGCCTTGTTTTGTTTCGCTAACATCGAGTCTCGGATTTATTGATGCACATCAGTGCGGCATCGGCAGCGGCTGGAGGCGGAGCAGAGCGGCAGAGCGACTACAAAAGGCCCCAGAGGCTCAGGTAGGCCTCACCAATCTCCAATCTCAGGCAAGGAGAGAGGTAAAAAGTATTCGAGGTGTGACGTCACCACAAAACAGGTAGGTGATTGGTTGGAGTATTTCTCGCATTTTAAAACTTTAAGGCCTAGAAATTCAGTATAGCCACGTTTGGGGCGCTACAGCCGGGCGGCCGCTAAAGTTTGCGCCCGGCGCAACTTCGCGCCACCTTCGCCGATATTCAGTGGCATCGCCCCAAGAGGTTGCTGCTGCGCCAAAACAGGCGATGCACGACTATCATTAGGCGCTAAGCCGGCGGCCCGGGGCAAAACCCCCGAGGGCGGGCGCAGCGCAGGTGCGGCGAGCTACTGATTGACGGCAGACACTCTGGCGCCGGTGAGCTCTTAAAGGGGGAGGGTGGATTTGTTTTTTTGAAAGGCCGAGACTGGTGTATTTGTGTTTTTTGAAAGGCCGAGACTGGTCGATTTGTGTTTTTTGGGGGGGCTTCTCTCCATTAGTTTGTAATGTGGGAAGGGCAGAGGTTTCAAAGAAATAAATGTTCTTAAATCACACTGTCCATGCTTTCTTTTGGAAGTCCTGGTTGCCTTGCTCGGCTGAGGGCTTGTGGAGCGGCTACATTCTTCTTGTGCCACAAGCCATTCCCTGAGAGGGGGCCTAGAACCGACGTTCAATAAGCCGCCGACGGGCGGCCCTTGCACTTTCTGCCCCCCTCCTGTGCTGGTCCTCCTCCTCCTCCTCCTCCTCCTCCTCCTCTGGTGGTCCTCCAATGTCTGGTGGCAGTGGTTGAGTCCTGCGGATAGCCAGGTTGTGCAGCATGCAGCACACGACCACGAAATGGGAGACTCGCTCAGGCAAATACTGTAGGGCTCCTCCGGAACGATCCAGACAGCGGAACTGTTGCTTCAGGACACCGATTGTTTGCTCAATGATGTTCCTGGTTGCTTGATGGCTGTCATTGTATCCCTCTTCAGCAGGGGTGCAGGGCGCACGGAGCGGGGTCATCAGCCAGGTGCACAAAGGATAGCCTTTGTCCCCGAGAAGCCATCCTCGTGGGTGAGGCTGGGCCTGGAACATGTCTGCCACAGAAGTCTGGCGCAGGATGAAGGCATCGTGGCTGCTGCCTGGAAAGCGGGCATTGACAGCTAGGATGAGCTGCCTGTGGTCACACACCAACTGCACGTTGAGCGAATGGTAGCCCTTCCGGTTGCGGTAATCCTTGGCATTCTCCAGAGGTGCCCGCAAAGCCACATGCGTGCAGTCAATGGCGCCCTGCACCATGGGGAAGCCCGCTAATGCTGCAAAGCCCATTGCACGCTGTTGCTGCTTGACAAGGGCCATGGAGAAGGAGATGAACTGACATCTCCTTCTGAAAAGGGCATTGGTCACCTGGCGGATGCAGCAATGCACGGCAAACTGGGAGATGTTGGAAATGTCCCCAGCAGCGGATTGGAAGGAGCCAGTGGCATAGCAGTTGAGAGACACCGTCACCTTCACTGCCGCCGACAGAGACGTCCTGCTCCCCAGATGTGGCTGCAGATCTCCTCGAAGCAGGTGGCAGATCTCAGTGACCACCGCCCTTCGGAATCGCAGCCTCCGAACACACTGCTCGTCAGACATGTTCAGATATGAGAACTGCTGGCGGTATACCCTGGGTGGGTAAGGCCTCCTTTGCCGACGCCTGTTGCCCCCTTTCCATCTGGCCATGTCTGCCACTCTCTCACGGCATCTGTGAGCCCTTTGAATGCAATGGAGAAGGCCAACGTTTGCACCCATTGCAGTCCCCATTATATGTTTCCAATCAATGATATGGCTCTGAAGTTAAAGACAAGTGGAAAGCTGTGGCCTGAAGCCACGAGTACCTGTGCGAGTGTTGAGCCAAACCAGAAAGCTCTCTATCTTTGTCTCTCTGCAAAGCTCCGTCTCTCACAAAGAAGGAGTGTTGCAAAATGGCTGCCTTTTCTACTGCAGGAGGAGTGCCCTTTAATTTGCGCCCCCCACACCCCGCAGTGACTGAGAACCGTTCCCCTCTACCAGTCGCTAGGGGCGCCAGGCGCACAACAGGCCGGCGCCACTGAATTTCCGGTTTGGGGCGAACAAAGGGCGTTGCACGATGAAATGACGTCAGGATCTGCGCGCGCAGCTGAGCGCGCGCAAAGGCTTTGCGCCGCCGCTAAATCTTTACTGAAGTTGGGGAGAGGCGCAGATCGTGCTGCGCCCGGCCGCTAGCCGCCTAGCGCCCCACATCTCCTCCTCCTAAGGCGCTAGCGGCTGGTGCAAACAATTGAATTTCTAGGCCTAAGTCTGTGGTTTATAGTTTTTAAGGTTGCTGTGGTGTAGCGGGGACAGTTTGTAAACTAGGGCCCTTAAATATATCATTTAACTGTAGTGAAATTTGTGGGATTCATTTAATTTTAATTAATTAGTTAAAGGGTAAGGCATGGCAGGACAGCCCAGCCCCGTAGTGTGCTCCTCCTGCTCTATGTGGGAAATCAGGGCCGCTTCCTGCGTCCCTGACGACCATGTGTGCGGGAAGTGTGTCCAGCTGCAGCTACTGACAGACCGCATTGCGGCACTGGAGCTGCGGATGGATTCATTTTGGAGCATTCGCGATGCTGAGGACGTCGTGACTATCACATATAGCGAGGGAATGGGTGACCAGCAGGCAGAGTAAGGGGCGCAGGCAGGTAGTGCAGGAATCCCCTGCGGCCATCCCCCTCTCCAACAGATATACCACTTTGAATACTGTTGGGGGGGATGACTTCCTGGCACCATGGGTGGCTCTGCTGCACAGGCTGGGAGGAAAAAGAGTGGAAGAGCTATAGTGATAGGGGACTCAATTGTAAGGGGAATAGATAGGCGTTTTTGCGGCCGCAATCGAGACTCCAGGATGGTGTGTTGCCTCCCTGGTGCAAGGGTCAAGGACGTCTCGGAGCGGCTGCAGAACATTTTGGAGGGGGAGGGTGAACAGCCAGTTGTCGTGGTGCACATAGGCACCAACAATATAGGTAAAAAACGGGATGACGTCCTAAAAGCAGAATATAGGGAGTTAGGAGGTAAATTAAAAAATAGGACCTCAAAGGTAGTAATCTCAGGATTGCTACCAGTGCCATGTGCTAGTCAGAGTAGAAATAGGAGGATATTTCAAATGAATACGTGGCTAGAGGAATGGTACAAGGAGGAGGGATTCAAATTCCTTGGACAGTGGAACCGGTTCTGGGAGAGGTGGGACCAGTACAAACGGGACGGTTTGCACCTGGGCAGGGCCGGGACCGATGTCCTAGGGGGAGTGTTTGCTAGTGCTGTTCGGGGGGGTTTAAACTAAAATGGCAGGGGGTTGGGAACCTGAGCAGGGAGACAGAGGAAAGGGAAACAGGGATAAAAGCAAAAGATAGGAAGGAGAAAAACAAAAGTGGCAGTCAGAGAAATCAACGGTTTAAATCAAACGTGGCCACAGCAAATAATAATTCTAATAGGTCTAAGAGTGTTAAAAAAACAAGCCTGAAGGCTTTGTGTCTTAATGCGAGGAGCATTTGTAATAAGGTGGATGAATTGGCTGCGCAAATAGAGGTAAATGGATATGATTTGGTTGGGATTACGGGAACATGGCTCAAGGATGGCCAAGACTGGGAACTCAACATCCAGGGGTATTCAATATTCAGGAAAGATAGGCAAAAAGGAAAGGGAGGTGGGGTAGCATTACTGGTTAAAGAAGGGATTAATACAATTGTAATGATGACGTGGAATCTGTATGGGTAGAATTGAGAAATACTAAGGGGAAAAAAACATTAGTGGGAGTGGTATATAGACCTCCAAACAGTAAGGCGGAGGTTGGGGATGGCATTAAAAGGGAAATTAAAGAAGCGTGCAATAAGGGCACAGCAGTCATCATGGGTGACTTTAATCTACATATAGATTGGGCCAACCAAATTAGTAACAATACTGTGGAGGAGGAATTCCTGGAGTGTTTACGGGATGGTTTCCTGGACCAATATGTCGAGGAACCAACCAGAGATCAGGCCATCTTAGACTGGGTATTATGTAACGAGAAAGGATTAATTAGCAATCTTGTTGTACGAGGCCCCTTGGGTCGGAGCGATCATAATATGATCGAATTCTTCATTAAGATGGGGAATGAAGTAGTTGACTCAGAGACAAGGGTCCTCAATTTAAATAAAGGAAACTACGATGGTCTGAGGAGCGAGTTGGGTAGGATTGGGGAATGGCACTCAAAGGGTTGACAGTGGATAGGCAATGGCAAACATTCAAAGACCGAATGGATGAGCTACAGAATTTGTTCATCCCAGTTTGGCATAAAAATAAAACAAAAAAGGTGACTCAACCGTGGCTAACAAGGGAAATTAGGGATAGCATAAGATCCATATAAATTGGCTAGAAAGAGCAATAATCCTGAGGATTGGGAGCAGTTTAGGAGTCAACAAAGGAGGACAAAGGGATTAATTAAGAAAGGGAAAATAGAATATGAGAGTAAGCTTGCAGGGAACATAAAAACTGACTGTAAAAGCTTTTATAGATATGTGAAGAGAAAAAGATTGGTGAAGTCAAGCGTAGGTCCCTTACAGTCAGAATCAGGGGAATTTATAATGGGAAACAAGGAAATGGCAGACCAACTAAATACATACTTTGGTTCTGTCTTCACAAAGGAGGACACAAATAACCTCCCAGAGATGTCGGGGAACATAGTGTCTGATGAAAGGGAGGAACTGAAAGAAATCAGTATTTGTAGGGAAATGGTGTTAGGAAAATTGATGGGACTGAAGGCCGATAAATCCCCAGGGCCTGATGGTCTACATCCCAGGGTACGTAAGGAAGTGGCCCTAGAGATAGTAGATGCATTGCTGGGCATCTTCCAGAACTCGATAGACTCTGGAATGGTACCCATGGATTGGAGGGTAGCTAATGTTACCCCACTATTCAAAAAAGGTGGTAGAGAAAAAGCGGGGAATTATAGACCGGTAAGCCTGACATCGGTAGTGGGGAAAATGCTGGAGTCTATTATAAAAGATGTAATAGCAGAGCACTTGGCAAGCAGTGACAGGATCGGACAAAGTCAACATGGATTTACAAAAGGTAAATCATGCTTGACTAATCTACTGGAATTTTTTGAGGATGTAACTGGTAAAAAAAAAGGGAGAACCAGTGGATGTGGTGTATTTGGACTTTCAGAAGGCTTTTGATAAGGTCCCACATAAGAGATTAGCATGCAAAATTAAGGCACATGGGATTGGGGGCAAGGTATTGACTTGGATAGAGAACTGGTTGGCGGACAGAAAGCAAAGAGTTGGAATAAATGGGTCGTTTTCCGAGTGGCAGGCAGTGACTAGTGGGGTACCGCAAGGATCGGTCCTAGGACCCCAGCTGTTCACAATATATATTAATGATCTGGACGAGGGAATTGGATGTAATATCTCCAAATTTGCAGACGACACAAAGCTGGGTGGGAGGGTAAGCTGTGAGGAGGATGTCGTGAAACTCCAGTACGATTTGGACAGGTTGGGTGATTGGACAGAAACATGGCAAATGCACTATAATGTGGATAAATGTGAGGTTATCCACTTTGGTGGCAAAAACAGGAAGGCAGATTATTATTTGAATGGCAATAGATTGGGAGAAGGGGAAGTGCAAAGAGACCTGGCTGTTATTGTGCACCAGTCGCTGAAGGTAAGCATGCAGGTGCAGCAGACGGTTAAGAAGGCAAATGGTATGTTGGCCTTCGTAGCAAGAGGATTCGAGTACAGGAACAAGGATGTCTTGCTACAGTTGTACAGGGCCTTGGTGAGACCGCACCTTGAGTATTGTGTGCAGTTTTGGTCACCTTACCTGAGGAAGGACGTTCTTGCCATGGAGGGAGTGCAGCGAAGATTCACCAGGCTGATACCTGGGATGGCAGGAATGACGTATGAGGCGAGATTGTGTCGATTGGGCTTATACTCACTGGAGTTTAGAAGATTGAGAGGGGATCTCATCGAAACCTATAAAATTCTGTCAGGTCTGGACAGACTAGATGCAGGAAGGATGTTTATGATGGCCGGGGAGTCCAGAACCAGGGGTCATAGTCTAAGGATAAGGGGTAAGCCATTTAGGACTGAAATGAGGAGGAACTTCTTCACCCAGAGAGTGGTGAACCTATGGAATTCTCTGCCACAGAGGGCGGTGGAGGCCAGTTCATTAAATATATTCAAGAAAGAGTTTGATATATTTCTTGAGGCTAAAGGGATCAAGGTGATATGGGGAAAAGGCAGGGACAGGGTACTGAATTTGGATGATCAGCCATGATCTCATTGAATGGCGGAGCAGGCTCGAAGGGCCGAATGGCCTACTCCTGCTCCTATCTTCTATGTTTCTATGTTTACCAGTTTTACCTCAGTCAGAAGGTTGTAGGATCAAACCCCACTCTAGGACACGAGCACAGAATTTATGCTAAAACCTCATTACAATACTGAGGGAATGCTGCTTTGTCAGAGGTGTTGTTCACCAGACAAGATGTTGAACTGTGGTCAGTCTGCCAGTTGAGGTGAACAATAAAAGAGCAGAGAATTCTCGCAGAGTCCTGGCCAACATGCAGTATTCAACCACCACCACCAAAAGCTTATTAACTGGTCATTTATCTCATTGTCCTTTGTGGGAACGAGCTGGGTGGAAATTGGCAGTTACATACACTTCAAAAGTAAGCACTTTGGACTTTGGGATGTCCTGAGGATGTGAAAGGTGATATATAAATGCAAGGCTTTCCTTTTCCAAGGGTGTCATCTTATTGACAGACCCAAAATAAGATTTATTGTTGAAGCCCATGGAATAAAGGGGACCAGTGGCAGCATGGATATGAAATTGGCTAAGTGACAGGAAACAGAGAGTAGTGGTGAACGGTTGTTTTTCGGACTAGAGGAAGGTATACAGTGGTGTTTCCCAGGGGTTGGTTCTAGGACCACTGCTTTTCTTGATATATATTAATGACTTGGATGTGGGTGTACAGGGCACAATTTCAAAATTTGCAGATGAAACAAAACTTGGAAGTATAGTGAACAGTGAGGAGGATAGTGATAGACTTCAGGAGGACATAGACAGGCTGGTGGAATAGGCGGACACATGGCAGATGAAATTTAAAGTAGAAAAATGCTAAGTGATACATGTTGGTCGAAAGGATGAGGAGAGGAAATATAAACTAAAGGTACAATCCTAAAAGGGGTGCATAAACAGAGAGACCTGGTGGTATATGTGCACAAATCGTTGACGGTAGCAGGGCAGGTTGAGAAAGCAGTTAATAAAGCTTACGAGATCCTGGGCTTCATGAATAGAGGTATAGACTACAAAAGCGTGGAAGTTATGATGAACCTGTATAAAATACTGGTTCGGTCTCAACTGGAGTATTGTGTCCAATTCTGGGCACCGCACTTTAGGAAGGATGTGAAGGCCTTAGAAAGGGTGCAGAAAAGATTTATGAGAATGATTCCAGGGATGAGGGACTTCAGTTACGTGGATAGACTGGAGAAGCTGGGATTGTTCTCCTTAGAGCAGAGAAGGTTGAGAGGAGATTTGATAGAGGTGTTCAAAATCATGAGGGGTCTGGACAGAGTAGATAGAGAGAAACTGTTCCCATTGGCAGAGGGGTTGAGAACCAGAGGACACAGATTTAAGGTGATTGGCAAAAGGACCAAAGGCGACATGAGGAAAAACTTTTTTACGCAACGAGTGGTTAGGATCTGGAATTCACTGCCTGAAAGGGTGGTGGAGGCAGACTCAATCACGGCTTTCAAAAAGGAGTTGGATAAGTACCTGAAAGAAAAACATTTGCAGGGCTGCGGGGAAAGGGCGGGGGGGTGGGACTAGCTGAAGTGCTCTTGCAGAGAACCGGCATGGGCTCGACGGGCCGAATGGCCTTCCGTGCTGTAACCATTCTATGATTCTATGATTGTAAAGTGTGACTTGCTTTTGCTATTGTAAAGTTTACAATAGTTTCTATGGCTGGTGAGGGGTAGACTGGGATGTGCCCATATAGTAAAGATAGATCAATTTAGATATCACCCAATTCTTAGTTCTTACTTCTTAGCGTAGCTGGAATAAGTCAGTTAGGATGGCATTATAAATGCTTACAATGTACATTTATAAATGTATAAATAATAGATTTTGTTCATAACATGTCAGCATCACTCAGTTAGCTCTCCTATCTCTAAGTGGGAAGAGGAATAAATGAAGGCTAATAAATGAAAGTAAGCATGGATTTGTTAAAGGTAAATCGTGTTTGACTAACTTAATCGAGTTATTCACAGAAAAATCACAGAATCACAGAAACCCCACAGTGCAGATAGAGGCCATTTCGGCCCATCGAGCCTGCACCGACACATATCCCACCCGATCCCCATAACCCCTACACCAACACATATCCCACCCTATCCCCGTAACCCCACGTATTTAATCCCCCTAACACTAAGGGTCAATTTTTTATCATAGCCAATCAACCTAACCCGCACATCTTTGGACTGTGGGAGGAAACCGGAGCACCCGGAGAAAACCCACGCAAACACGGGGAGAACGCGCAAACTCCACACAGACAGTCGCCCGAGGCCGGATTCGAACCCGGGTCCCTGGCGCTGTGAGGTAATGGAGAGGCTTGATAAGGGTAGTGCGGTTGATGCTGATGTATATGGGCTTTCAAAAGGCATTTGACAAAATAGACTTGTTAGCAAAATTAAAGCCCATGGTATTAAAGGGACAGTGGCTATGTGGTTACAAAACTGGCTATGGGACAGATAGCAGAGAGTACTGGTGAACGGTTGTTTTTCAGACTGGAGGGAAGTAACTGTGGTGTCCCCAAGGGGTCGGTATTAGGACCACATTGCTCTTTTTGATATATATTAAATTCAAAGTTTGCAGATGATACGAAAGTAACAGACTTCAAGAGGGCATCAACAGACTGGTGCAATGGGCAGGCACATGGCAGATGAAATTTAGCACAGAGATGTGTGAAGTGCTACATTTTGGTAAGAAGAATGATGAGAGATAATATAAACTAAATGATATAATTTTAAAGGGGGTGCAGAAACTGACAGACCTGGGTGTGTGTGTACACAAATCTTTGAGGGTGGCAGGACAAGTTGAGAAGGCTGTTCGAAAACATAACGGATCCTTGGCTTTATTAATGGAGGAATAGAGTACAAAAGCAAGGAGGTTATGGTAAACCTTTATAAAACACTGGTTAGGCCTCAGCTGGAGTACCGTGTCCAACTCGTTAGGAAGGATGCCAAGGCCTTAGAGAGGGCGCAGAGGAGATTTACTAGAATGGTACTGTTGTGTCGGTACCTTTCTACCTAGACACAATTTAGGACTCAGAACTCAGAGATTCAAACATGAAGTGCTTTATTGGAAGGAAAGGAAGTTCTGGCAAGTTCCGAACAAAGAGAGCTAAAACTTAACAGAGAACACCCAACCATTTATCTCCTGTGACAGCGCCACCACAGGTGGGAGGAGAACACACAATAGAACACACAATACATAACAGGCACCAGGGATGAGGGACCTCATTTATGTATCGAGACTGGAGAAGCTGGGATTGTTCTCCTTAGAGCAGAGAAGGTTAAGAGGAGAGTTGATAGAGGTTTTCAAAATCATGAACGGTTTTGATAGAGTAAATAAGGAGAAACAGTTTCCAGTGGCAGAAATGTCAGTAATCAAAGGACACAGAGTTAAGGTGATTGGCAAAAGAACCAGAGGCGACATGAGGAAACATTTTTTACCCAGTTGTTGTGATCTGGAATGCGCTGTCTGAAAGGGCGGTGGAAACAGATTCAATAGTAACTTTCAAAAAGGAATTGGATAAATACTTGAAGAGGAAAAATTTGCAGGGCTATGGGTAAAGAACGCGTGAAGTGGGATTAATCGGATAGCTCTACCAAAGTGCCAGCACAGGCACGATGGGCCGAAAGTCCTCCTTCTGTATTGTATCATTTTATGATTCTATGTTTGTGGATTCAAGCCCCACTCCAGCGCTTAACCTGGGCTGACACTTCAGTGCAGTACTGCGGGGGTGCTACATTCTTAGAGATGCCATCCTTCAGAGGCAAAGGGCAAAAATCGTACCATGACTCTCCTCCAGTGGGAGGACGCAAATCCAACCCATTGAGGTTGTATAAGATTCCTTTTTGTGATAGCCGAACAAAGGTGTTCACGTATTTATTTGAATATCTTCATATGCCAATATTTCAGTGGGAAGGTTTCATCCCATTGGAAGCTGAAGTGAAATTCCAGCCCCAGTGGTCCCAGAGCGATGCCAAAGCTTTTGCCGCAGATTAAACAATTTTCATCTATTTTATGATGTTTCTCTTGGGATATTGTTTGTCCATCCAAGTGTGAAACATACTAAGAAAAGTGTGGGAACAATAACATTTACAAACTTAACTAATTAGGAGCGATCACAATGGTTCCCTCTCATTAGGGCGGGAATTCCTTCTGGCGAATTATCGATTGACAGTGGTCATGTTACATTCACTTTCTGCTCCCTAGCTTGATTTCAATGGAGAGTACAATTGGGCAGAATGTAAAACCAGCGTTGCACCTGATCTCATCAATTTCCCGATGGGAGAGTTAGGTTAAAATTATCACCCGTGTGACATCTGAAGTATGAGGGACAACTAAAGTGTAATGAATATGAAGTGCATGCATAAACAAAGTTTTTATAATACTATGGATAGAAAAATAATAGATTAGTGCATGGTGCCTTGTTATAACAGACTTGCAATTCCATTGATGGCTGCTGATAGTCTATCAGCACTTTAACCAGCCGAGCAGTGCAATTAGGAACACATGATGACCATCAAAGCCATGAGCGTGCAAAGTTAATTGGTGTGCCTTACTCTCATGCCACTGTTTTTCCCAGCACTGTAGAATAGAGATCACACACTGAGTTTTGCACAGTAACCAGCGGAAAGCATTTTTACATAGAAACATAGAAGATAGGAGCAGGAGTAGGCCATTCGGCCCCTCGAGCCTGCTCCGACATTCAATGCGATCATGGCTGATCATCCAAATTCAGTACCCTGTCCCTGCCTTCTCCCCATACCCCTTGATCCCTTTAGCCTTAAGAAATATATCCAACTCCTTCTTGAATATATTTAATGAATTGGCCTCTACTGCATTCTGTGGTAGAGAATTCCACAGGTTCACCACTCTCTGGGTGAAGAAATTCCTCATCATCTCTGTCCTAAATAGCTTACCCCTTATCCTTAGACTGTGACCCCTGGTTCTGGACTCCCCGACCATCGGGAACTTCCTTCCTGCATCTAGTCTGTCCCGTCCTGTCAGAATTTTATAAGTTTCAATGAGATCCTCTCTCATTCTTCTAAACTCCAGCGAGTATAAGCCCAATCGACCCAATCACTCTTCATACGTCATTCCTGCCATCCCAGGTATCAGCCTGGTGAATCGTCGCTGAAGTCCTTCCATGGCAAGAACATCCTTCCTCAGATGAGGTGACCAAAACTGCACACAATACTCAAGATGTGGTCTCACCAAGGCCCTGTACAACTGCAGCAAGACATCCTTGTTCCTGTCCTCAAACCCTCTCGCTACGAAGGCCAACATACCATTTGCCTTCTTAACTGCCTGCTGCACCTGCATGCTTACCTTCAGCGACTGGTGCACAAGGACACCCAGGTCTCGTTGCACTTCCCCTTCTTCCAATCTATTGCCATTCAGATAATAATCTGCCTTCCTGTTTTTGCCACCAAAGTAGATAACCTCACATTTATCCACGTTATATTGCATCTGCCATGCTTCTGCCCAATCACCCAACCTGTCCAAATCATCCTGGAGTTTCTCGGCATCCTCCTCACAGCACACACGCCCACCCAGCTTTGTGCCATCTGCAAACTTGGAGATATTACATCTAGTTCCCTTGTCTAGATCATTAATATATATTGTGAATAGCTGGGGTCCAAGGACCAATCCCTGCGGTACCCCACTAGTCACTGCCTGCCACTCGGAAAAAGACCCGTTTATTCCAACTCTTTGCTTTCTGTCTGCCAACCAGTTCTCTATCCAAGTCAATACCTTGCCACCAAACCCATGTGCCTTAACTTTACATGCTAATCTCTTATGCGGGACCTTATCGAACGCCTTCTGAAAGCCCAAATACACCACATCCACTGGTTCTCCCTTATCTATTTTACCAGTTACATCCTCAAAAAATTCCAGTAGATTAGTCAAGCACGACTTACCTTTTGTAAATCCATGTTGACTTTGTCCGATCCTGTCACTATTTTCCAAGTGCTCTGCTATTACATCTTTTATAATGGACTCTAGCATTTTCCCCACTACTGATGTCAGGCTTACCGGTCTGTAATTCCCCGTTTTCTCTCTACCACCTTTTTTGAATAGTGGGGTAACATTAGTTACCCTCCAATCCATGGGTACTGTTCCAGATTCCATCGAATGTTGGAAGATGATCAGCGATGCATCTACTATTTCAAGGGCCACTTCCTTAAGTACCCTAGGATGTAGATTATCAGGCCCTGGGGATTTATCGGCCTTCAATCCCGTCAATTTCCCTAATACCATTTCCCTACAAATACTGATTTATTTCAGTTCCTCCCTTTCATCAGACCCTATGTGCCCCGACATCTCTGGGAGGTTATTTGTGTCCTCCTTTGTAAAGACAGAACCAATTGCCTATCCACCGTTAACCCTTTGAGTGACATTCCCCAATCAATCCTACCCAACTCGCACCTCAGACCATCGTAGTTTCCTTTATTTTAGTGGCTCATTACCTGTTCACAAGCATCTATTATGGCATGGGCAGTGTAACTGATCAACTTCTTGTTTGCAGGGATGAATTCATAATGTGGAAACAACCCTCACACAAAAACAGCACACACCTGCACTAACAGCAACAGCTCACTGCTGCCAGCCAGCATTAATCAGGAATGAGCAGTTAAGAAAATTACAGCTGCATTTCTCTCTCCTTCCTTCTCTCTCCTCTCTTTCTCATTTCTCTTTCTTCTCTTTCTCTTTTCTTCCTCTGCTCTCTCTCTTTATCTTCTCTCTCTTTCTTACTTTTGTTTCTTTGTAGATTACCAGCTTCCCTTACCTGTCTACAGATCATTTGGCATAACATACAGTAATTCCTGTAAATGTGGGAATACTGCAGCCCACTTTATCTAAATGTTCCATTCTAATGACATGAGGCAGTTAGGGTATATACATTGGAAGCTGGCTTCCTGTTGACTGAGGTCTGTAAAGCAGCTTTTCTCATGCAGTCAAAGGCCTTGGTCAACTCACAAACAGTGCTGACATTATTAACAAAATCATCACATATCCCTGTTCACGTCCCTTGCAATTGGATACCGATGTCTGCATCCTCTGTTATATGAGGAGTGCATACTTAATGCTTTTCTAAGAGTGGTGGATTGATTATAGACCTGATTTTGGATAGCTCCCAAATCAGACAATGTAGTTCAGCAACATGATACTATCTCTGTCAAGCTGAAAGCAGTACTATAATTGGGCACTGTAGAGGTTAAGGTGCTCAGGTCGCAGCCCTGTAGTCACAGTTATGGGTCCCAGTGCTGCCTGAGGCGCAAATCTAACAACAGCACTTATCATGAGTTTTATCAGTTCTCAGCCAGAATGCTGCTATATTAATAATGCAGTGTCTGACCTTGTGGAGAGGAAGGTTGACACAGGCCATCTTATAAGTGTTCTTCATGTTAGCTGAGCATGGTGTGACTTGGCATTACAAATAGCTAAGGAGTTCAATCAATTGGCCTCCCTTTCTAGCTTAAGGAATTGTATGGAGATGACAGCTGATGGGAGATGGAAGGGAAGACTTGTTGGACACATACCATGGTAAGGCCTGTTGCAAAGATACAGATAGAAAGATTGTCCATTGCTTGTTAGTAAACTAATGATGTAACAAAGCTTCCTCTGATTTTGCTTAGCTGTTACATGTGTCATAAATAGTCAGGATATAGAATCAGGATATAGTGCAAGGAAATAGAATCATAGAGTAGTGCAGCCCATCGAGTCTGCACTGGCTCTTTCGAAGGGCAATCCAGTCAGTCCCACTCCCCCGCGCTTTCCCCATATCCCCGCAATTTTTTCTTCTTCAATTATTTATCCAATTCCCTTCTGAAGGCCACTATTGAATCTGTATCCACCACCCTATCAGGTAGCACATTCCAGATCCTCACCACTCGCTGCGTAAAAAAGTTTTTCCTCCTGTCTCCTCAGGTCCTTTTGCTGATCACCTTAAATCTGTGCACCAATGAAAGTTAAATGATGAGATCATAACATTTGTGGCTATTCAGTAATGAGAATTGTGTGACATTGAAACTTGTTGTTATGTTTACTCACCCAGCAGCTCACTCAATGTCATCATTGTGGTTAGATGTTACAATTTTAACTTTCAGTGAAAAGCTTCACTGAGGGCACTGTAGCATAAGTCCTGAAAGATCTTATTAGAAGTGGATGGAAATGCTTGCAAAAATTACAGCAGTATCGTACCAGTCTGTTGTAATACCTTTTAATAAGCTGATAATGTTATAATATACCCGTTGTATAATTTAGATATTGGGGTAGAAATTGAACCTCATTGTGCAAAATAGACACAATGGGGTCGATTTTAACTCAGGTACGGGGAATTGTCGGGTTCCCTGAATTTGGTGTTTCCCACACGAATCTGAGATTGAAGCAATTTTAACTCAATTGGCCAATTGATTTCCAACGTTTGGGAACCCTTGACAAATGAGTATTTCCAGTCAGAAAGTCACATAATATGACGTCATTATTGCTGCTGTATTTAGGGTCTGCAACAAGCCTTACTTCTTCTGCAGGCTGCCAACCTTTTGGCATTTGCTGATACACTGAGCTGGAAGCACCCCGTTTTGACGACGTTGCCCTGCAGGCTTTAGTGGAGGGAGCAAGAGCTCATAAGGAGGTGCTCTTCCCTTCATCAGGGAGGAAAATGCCTCCCCAGCAGACAAAGGCTGCATGGCTGCAAGTGGCAGAGGAGGTCAACTCCTTATCGGCTACCCGCAGAACCTGGATACAGTGCAGGAAGAGATTTCATGACCTTCTGCGCACTGGAAAAGTGAGTATGAAGTTCCCATCACTCTCAATCTGATCTCCATTGCCTCTCCTCACCAGCACTCATCTTTAGCAATCTCATCCTCCACATCCCACTTGACACTGACACCCATGCACCCTTCCCCATTCCCTCTCTCTCTATGCTCACATTCACCTAACTATTCGACTATGCAGCTCTCACACTCCCTATCACTCTGATGCTATGAAAACAACTGACAACACACAGGGAGGGCCCTTGGTCTTGCCACCTCACTCCATCTTTGTTTCCTTCTAAGCATCTATGCTATGGAGGGTAGAGCTATAGTATTAGGGGATTCTATTGTAAGGGGAATAGATAGGTGTTTCTGCGGCCGCAAACAAGACTCCAGGATGGTGTGATATCTCCCTGGTGCAAGGGCCAAGGATGTCTCAGAGCGGCTGCAGAACATTTTGGAAGGGGAGGGTGAACAGCCAGTTGTCATGGTGCATATAGGTACCAACGATATAGGTAAAAAATGGGATGAGGTCCTAAAAGCTGAATATAGGGAGTTAGGAGGTAAATTAAAAAATAGGCCCTCAAAGGTAGTAATCTCAGGATTGCTACCAGTGCCACGTGCTAGTCAGAGTAGAAATAGAAGGATATTTCAGATGAATACATGGCTAGAGGAATGGTGCAAGAGGGAGGGATTCAAATTCCTGGGACATTGGAACCGGTTCTGGGGGAGGTGGGACCAGTACAAACCGGACGGTTTGCACCTGGGCAGTGCCGGGACCGATGTCCATGGGGAAGTGTTTGCTAGTGCTCTGGGGGAGGGTTTAAACTAAAATGGCAGGGGATTGGGAACCTGAGCAGGGAGACAGAGGAAAGGGAAACAAGGATAAAAGCAAAAGATAGGAAGGAGAAAAACAAAAGTGGCAGTCAGAGAAATCAACAGTTTAAACCAAACATGGCCACAGAAAATAATAATTCTAATAGGTCTAAGAGCGTTAAAAAAAAAGCCTGAAGGCTTTGTGTCTTAATGTGAGGAGCATTCGTAATAAGTTGGATGAATTAGCTGTGCAAATAGAGGGAAACGAATATGATCTGATTGGGATTACGGAAACATGGCTCCAGGGTGGCCAAGGCTGGGAGCTCAACATTCAGGGGTATTCAATATTCAGGAAAGATAGGCAAAAAGGAAAAGGAGGTGGGGTAGCATTGCTGGTTCAAGAGGGGATTAACACAATTGTAAGGAAGGATATTAGCTCTGATGATGTGGAATCTGTATAGGTAGAACTGAAAAATACCAAGCGGCAGAAAACATTAGTGGGAGTGGTATATAGACCTCCAAACAGTAATGCGGAGGTTGGGGATGGCATTAAAAGGGAAATTAGAGAAGCGTGCAATAAGGGCACAGCAGTTATCATGGGTGACTTTAATCTACATATAGATTGGGCTAACCAAATTAGTAACAATACTGTGGAGGAGGAAATCCTGGAGTGTACACGGGATGGTTTCCTGGACCAATATGTCGAGGAACCAACTAGAGATCAGGCCATCTTAGACTGGGTATTATGTAATGAGAAAGGATTAATTAGCAATCTTGTTGTACGAGGCCCCTTGGGTCGGAGCGATCATAATATGATAGAATTCTTCATTAAGATGGAGAGTGAAGTAGTTGACTCAGAGACTAGGGTCCTGAATTTAAATAAAGGAAACTACGATGTTATGAGGCACGAGTTGGGTAGGATTGATTGGGGAATGTCACTCAAAGGGTTAACGGTGGATAGGCAATGGCAAACATTCAAAGACTGCATGGATGAACTACAGAATTTGTTCATCCCAGTTTGGCATAAAAATTAAACAAAAAAGGTGACTCAACCGTGGCTAACAAGGGAAATTAGGGATAGCATAAGATCCAAGGACATATAAATTGGCTAGAAAAAGCAGTAAACCTGAGGATTGGGAGCAGTTTCAGATTCAACAAAGGAGGACAAAGGGATTAATTAAGAGGGGGGAAATAGAGTATGAGAGTAAGCTTGCGGGGAACATAAAAACTGACTGTAAAAGCTTTTATAGATATGTGAAGAGAAAAAGATTGGTGAAGTCAAGCGTAGGTCCCTTGCAGTCAGAATCAGGGGAATTTATAATGGGGAACAAAGAAATGGCAGTCGAATTAATTACATATTTGGTTCTGTCTTCACAAAGGAGGACACAAATAACCTCCCAGAGATGTCGGGGAACATAGGGTCTGATGAAAGGGAGGAACTGAAAGAAATCAGTATTTGTAGGGAAATGGTGTTAGGGAAATTGACGGGATTGAAGGCCGATAAATCCCCAGGGCCTAATAATCTACATCCTAGGGTACTGAAGGAAGTGGCCCTAGAAATAATAGATGCATTGCTGGCCATCTTCCAACATTCGATAGAATCTGGAACAGTACCCATGGATTGGAGGGTAGCTAATGTTACCACACTATTCAAAAAAGGTGGTAGAGAGAAAAAGGGGAATTACAGACCGGTAAGCCTGACATCGGTAGTGGGGAAAATGCTAGATTCCAATATAAAAGATGTAATAGCAGTGCACTTGGAAAACAGTGACAGGATCGGACAAAGTCAACATGGATTTACAAAAGGTAAATTATGCTTGACTAATCTACTGGAATTTTTGAGGATGTAACTGCTAAAATAGATAAGGGAGAACCAGTGGATGTGGTGTATTTGGACTTTCAAAATTCAATTCAATTCAATTCAATTCAATTCAATTTTATTTGTCATATATGCAGCAGACATGTGTACTGCACAATGAAATGTTGATTTTTACGAGTCACAGAATCACAGAAATCACAGGAACCCCACAGTGCAGATAGAGGCCATTTCGGCCCATCGAGCCTGCACCGACACATATCCCACCCGATCCCCGTAACCCCTACACCAACACATATCCCACCCTATCCTGTAACCCCACGTATTTAATCCCCCTAACACTAAGGGTCAATTTATCATAGCCAATCAACCTAACCTGCACATCTTTGGACTGTGGGAGGAAACCGGAGCACCCGGAGGAAACCCACGCAAACACGGGGAGAATGTGCAAACTCCACACAGACAGTCGCCCGAGGCCGGATTCGAACCCGGGTCCCTGGCGCTGTGAGGCAACAGTGCTAACCACTATGCCACTGTGCTGCCCTCCCAACATTGGACTAAATATGACATAACAATGATAAAAATACTAATAGAAATACTAATAGAAAGACAGTAATAATAAATAAAACAACAGTGATAAATAATAATAAATTAATCGTTCATGAGTCTTATGGCCTGGGGGTAGAAGTTGTTTTGATACCTGTTGGTATGAGACCGTATGCTTCGGTATCTCTTACCGGACAGGAGCAAGGTGAAGAGGTTGTAGCTGGGGTTTCGATAAGGTCCCGCATAAGAGATTAGCATGCAAAGTTAAGGCACATGGGATTGGGGGCAAGGTATTGACTTGGATAGAGAACTGGTTGGTGGACAGAAAGCAAAGAGTTGGAATAAATGGGTCTTTTTCCAAGTGGCAGGCAGTGACTAGTGGGGTACCGCAGGGATCGGTCCTTGGACCCCAGCTATTCACAGTATATATTACTGATCTAGACGAGGGAACTAGATGTAATATCTCCAAGTTTGCAGATGACACAAAGCTGGGTGGGCGTGTGTGCTGTGAGGAGGATGCCGAGAAACTCCAGTATAATTTGGACAGGTTGGGTGATTGGGCAGAAGCATGGCAGATGCAATATAACGTGGATAAATGCGAGGTTATCCACTTTGGTGTCAAAAACAGGAAGGCAGATTATTATCTGAATGGCAATATATTGGGAGAAGGGGAAGTGCAACGAGACCTGGGTGTCCTTAAGCACAAGTCGCTGAAGGTAAGCATGCAGGTGCAGCAGACGGTTAAGAAGGCAAATGGTATGTTGGTCTTCGTAGCGAGATGGTTTGAGTACAGGAACAAGGATGTCTTGCTGCAGTTGTACAGGGCCTTGGTGAGACCACACCTCGAGTATTGTGAGCAGTTTTGGTCGCCTTATCTGAGGAAGGATGTTCTTGCCATGGAGGGAGTGCAGCGAAGATTCACCAGACTGGTACCTGGGATGGCAGGAATGACGTATGAGGAGAGATTGGGCCGATTGGCTTATACTCGCTGGAGTTTAGAAGAATGAGAGGGGATCTCATTGAAACTTATAAAATTCTAACAGGACTAGACAGACTAGATGCAGGAAGGATGTTCCCGATGGTCGGGGAGTCCAGAACCAGGGGTCACAATCTAAGGATAAGGGGTAAGCCATTTAGGACAGAGATGAGGAGGAATTTCTTCACCCAGAGAGTGGTGAACCTGTGGAATTCTCTACCAAAGAAGGCAGTAGAGGCCAATTCATTAAATATATTCAAGAAGGAGTTGGATATATTTCTTAAGGCTAAAGGGATCAAGGGATATGGGGAGAAAGCAGGGACAGGGTACTGAATTTGGATGATCAGCCATGATCTCATTGAATGGTGGAGCAGACTCAAGGGGCCGAATGGCCTACTCCTGCTCCTATCTTCTCTGTCTATGTTTGTATTCTCTATACTCACTCCTTCATTCTCACTCAATCTCCACTTGCCTCCCTCATTGCAGGAAAAGTGAGCTCACAATAAAAGAGAACGAGCGAGGACTGGAGGAGGGCCACCATCAGTAGCCCACCTCACTCCCTGGGAGGAGGCGGTCCTGGAGATCATAGGACTGGTGTGGGATGGACAGAGGGGTGCATCACAGCAAGCTGGTGACAGAATAGTTTTCCATCTCTCTCTTTGACATTGCATGAGTCGCTGATAATGATTCTGAAGCTATAACAGATGGACCTATGATCATCTGCAATATGCAATGTGCATGTAACCTTGACCTCACATCTCTAACTCTTTCCTCTACTCCCCCACAGGACCATCGAGAGCCCGCGTCCCCACTGTCCAGGAGGAAGAGCCTGAGCTTCCAGACTCCTCAGAGTAATCTGCAACCTCTGAGGACGCAGCGTCAGCAGAATTCAGCGCACCCAGCACCAGCGCAGACACTCACACCTCGGTGGGACCTTCGGGACTTAGAGTAGTGTTGTCACCTGGTGTATCACAGCTCACAAGTGAGCATCAGCAGATTGTGGAAACAGGGACAGAAGTGGAAAGTGCTAGTCGGAAGGTGCAGGACTCTGCCAGCTCGGCTCAGCTGCATGTCGACCCTCTGCATCTGGGTCCATCCATAAGATCAGCAGGGCTGGAACTCCAGGAACAGATGCAGGAGTCTCTGGCAGGTTTTGTCTCCAGGGTCGATGTGAGTGTGGAGCGAATAGAGGAGTCCATAGCGATCATGAGCAGAGCCTTTGTGGAGTCATTGGCGCATGAATGCATCACCATGGAAAGGATGGCAACCTCCATGGAGGAGATAAGTCGCCAAGGTATGGAAAACATGGTGAGTGTTCATAAAAGAATGACATCTCTTGAGGAGCGATGGGCATCTATTGAACAGAGAAACCAGACCTTCATGGAAGTCCTTCTGAGTAGGACTGCCAGTGCAGATACGGGTCCCCATGGCCTCCTCATGTGCAGCAAGGTGCTCTCAAGCCACTTCCAAGCGCTGGCCCCTTCTGGCCTGCGCAGCTTTAGGTGGGTGAGCAGCAGCCTGGCGCTCCTGTTGCTGCTGCTGTTGTTCCTGGTTCTGCTGGTGCCGCGGCTGGTGTTCGAGCTCATCTAATGCCCAGAAGGGAAGGAAATAAATGGCTCCCATACTTCTGGTGTATGCCTCCGTTGAGGAAGTGCTGAGTGAAGGTGGCGAGCGGGGTTTCCCAGGAAGTTACACTGGAGATGTGTGTGAGGCTCCAACCTTCCACAGGCATGGCTAAGCCTGGTAAAAGTTGCCCCAGGCCTGAAACAACAAAGTCCTGCCACCTGCAAATGATGACTGATCAAATCTCCTCTTTAATGGTTGACCTGCAGCTGATAGTCAGCAAGCCAATAGTGCTCACGCCAGGTTTCACAGGCGTGATCCCCACCAGGCGTGTTTTATGTGAGAAAAGGGTTAAAAATGCAAGGGCCTGTTAAAATGGGATTATAAAAGCCAATTATTGCTGATTAAGGGCCTTAAAGACCCGTCCCGCCTGTTGGAGGCGGGACTGATTCGGGACCATCAGACACGCCTGGGTTAAAATGGCTCGGGGTCAGGATCCCCCCCGCCCGCCTGGGTCCTGACCCCGAGTTTTTGCGATTTTATCCCCCCACACACCTCAAAGCCCGCCTCACGGCTGAGTTAAAATCGACCCCAATTAGTTTTCTTTGCCCCAAGGACATCAACAACACCAATAACTTGTATTTATATAGCGCCTTTAACATAGTAAAATGTTCCAAGGCGTTGCACAGGAGCATTATAAGACAAAATTTGACACCAAGCCACAAAGGGAGATATTAGGGCAGATAAAGAGGTAGGTTTTAAGGAGCATCTTAAAGGAGGAAAAAGAGGTAGAGAGGCAGCAAGGTTTAGGAAGGGAATTCCAGAGCTTAGGGCCTTGGCAGCTGAAGGCGAGGCCGCCAATGGTGGAGCAATTAAAATTGGGGATGCTCAAGAGGGTAGAATTGGAGGAGCGCAGATATCTCGGAGGTTTGTGGGGCTGGAGGAGATTGCAGAGATAGGGAGTGGTAAGGCCATGGAGGGATTTGTAAACAAGGATTAGAGTTTTAAAATTGAGGCATTGCTTAACCAGAAGCTCATTTCAAGGTCAAATATGACACCAAGGTTGCAAACAGTTTGGTTCAGCCTCAGAGAGATGCTAGGGAGAGGGATGGAGTCGGTGGCTAGGGAACAGAGTTTGTGATGAGGACCGAAGACAATGGTTTCAGTCCTCCCAATATTTAGTTGGACATATTTAGGACACTTGAAAGATGCCGACCTGATATTGGGTTGGGCCGCTCGTCAGACGTTCATGGCGGCCGCTTAATATAGCCGTTAAGCCTCTTAAATATGTAAATGAGGGGCCTAACGCCTGTTTTAGGCTCCCTCTGCCAAATTAGATTCCAATGAGCGGATCTGGCTTCGGGCCTACTCCACTTGAGAGTCTTCAGTGGTCACTGAGGCCTAAGCAGTGACTGCCACACAAAGGTAATTTAAAATAAATTGTTCCTGTGGAGCCAGCAGCAGCAGGAGTGCTCCCCACAACTCCACAGTGCTCACGATCGCACCCCCTCCCCCCCAGTAAGGCAGCAAGGCAAGTGGCCTGAAATTTATTTACTTAAAATGGGCAAGCTGCTTGATGAGGCTCAGCCAAATAATGTAAATGAGGCCCAAGGCAATCCCACATGGGCCTCGAGCTTCCTGGATCGGGTGCGCGCTGACAACATTGTGATTGTGTTCAAAAAGAGGCCATGGCCAATTTCTACAATGCCCAAAGTCTGCTTTGGCACAGTGTTAGCACTCTCCTCTGACTCAGAGGGTTACGATCTCAGGCTCTGCTCCAAGGCTGAGGGAGTGCTGTGTTGTCCAAGGTGCCCTCTTCCTGAAACGTTCAACTGGGAATCTATCAGATCTCTTGAGTGGATATAAAAATATCATGGCAGTATTTTAAATTGAGCTGGGGAGTTCTCAGGATGGTCTTGGCTAACATTTATCCCCCAACGAGTACCATCAAAAATAGATTAACTGGTCATTCATCTCAATGCTGTCTGTGGGACCTTGCTGTGTGCAAATTGGCTCCTGCATTTGCCTACAAAATAACAGTGACTGCACTTCAAAAGTAATTCATAGCTTTGATATGTCCTGAGGACATGAAAGATAGAACGTAAATGCAGTTCCTTCTTTATCACTGTTTTTACCCTTGGTGATTTGATGCGCTTTTCTAATACCTAAACTGGCAGAGGGCCATGTGCTGTCCAATGAGAACATAACAGAGGTTTTCTGTTCAGTGCTGAGAATTTTACAAACTTGTGCTTCCACAATGAAGCTTCACCTGCCAGGAGCGTATATCAGCAATTTGGACATATGACCCCCCATAATTTTCCATCCATTCATTTTAACCCCAATATGCACTCATGTCAGGCAAAGCTCCTAGCTTTGAGTGCAAATTTGAAAAATTACCCCTGTATTCTGTACTAAAGTTTGAATTGTGCTGCATTTGACTGGTTCTTACAGTTGGTAAGAGCAAACTTAAAATACTAAAAATGTTGTGGACGATTCTGTTAATAAATATATAAAACCCAAAATTCCGAGCAGGCCCTAGATGCTTCGCCAGCCAGATGGAGACTGGAAAATGGGGTGGAAGCCAGTTCCACTGGGATTCTACACATGTAAAGAGCCTAGTGATATTCGAGTAGAAGGAGAGGGCGAATCTTCTAGCCAAACTCCACAACATCAAGGGTTCATGTCTGGGTGAGTTCCCAAGCTACCCTGGGAATTCTGCACAGAATTTCTTTTTAAACACCTCAACTGAACCCTTGTCAGCTCTACTGAGAATCCTGCTGAGGGCCTTCCTAAGGCTCAAAATTTGCACCAGGAAGAGACAATCGATCCCAGGGAGCATAAGAAATAGGAGTAGGTCATTTGGCCCTTTGAGTCTGCTCCACCATTCAATAAGATCATGGCTGATCTTCTACCTCAACTCAACTTTCCTGCACTATCCCCATAAACATTGATTCCCTCAATATTAAAAATCTATCGATCTCTGTCTTGAATATACTCAACGACTGAGCCTCCAAAGACTCCTGGGGTAGAGAATTCCAAAGATTCACCACCCTCTGAAATTTCTCCTCATCTCAGTCCTAAATAGTTGACACCTTATTCTGAGACTGTGACTGTCCCCAATACTCGGAGATCTCTCTGTCTCCAATATCCAGAGCCCTCACTGTTTCCAATACCCGGAGCTCTCACTGTTTCCAATACCTGGAGCCCTCACTGTCTCCAATACCTGGAGCTCTCCCTGTCTCCAAAACCCGGAGCCCTCACTGTCTCCAATACCTGGAGCTCTCCCTGACTCCAATACGCAGAGCCCTCAATGTCTCCAATACCCAGAGCCATCACTGTCTCCAATACCCAGAGCCCTCAATGTCCCCAACACCTGGAGCTCACCCTGTCTCCAATACCCAGAGCCCTCAATGTCTCCAATACCCAGAGACCTCACTGTCTCCAATACCTGGAGCTCTCCCTGTCTCCAATAACCAGAGACCTCACTGTCCCCAATACCTGGAGCTCTCCCTGTCTCCAATACCCAGAGCCCTCACTGTCTCCAATACCCAGAGCTCTCCCTGACTCCAATACGCAGAGCCCTCACTTTCCCCAATACCTGGAGCTCTCCCTGTCTCCAACACCCGGAGTCCTCACTCTCTCCAATACCCAGAGACCTCACTGTCCCCAATGCCCAGAGCCCGGACTGTCTCCAATAACCAGAGCCCTCACTATCCCCAATACACGGAGTCCTCACTGTCTCCAATACACAGAGCCCTCACTGTCCGTAATACCCAGAGCCCTCACTGTCCCTAATACCCAGAGCCCTCACTGTCCCTAATACACGGGGCCCTCAATGTCTCCAAAACCCAGAGCCCTCACTGTCTCCTATACCGAGAGACCTCACTGCCCCCAATAACCAGAGCCCTCACTGTCTCCAATACCCAGAGCCCTCACTGTCTCCAATACCCAGAGCCCTCACTGTCCCCAATACCCAGAGCCCTCACTGTCCCCAATACCCGGAGCCCTCACTGTCACCAATACCCGGAGCCCTCACTGTCACCAATACCCAGAGCCCTCACTGTCTCCGATACCCAGAGCCCTCACTCTCCCCAATACCCAGAGCCCTCACTGTCCCCAATACCCGGAGCCCTCACTGCCTCCAATACCAGAGCCCTCACTGTCCCCAATACCCAGAGCCCTCACGGTCCCCAATACCCGGAGCCCTCACTGTCCGTAATACCCAGAGCCCTCACTGTCTCCAATACCCAGAGCCCTCACTCTCTCCAATACACAGAGCCCTCACTGTCTCCAATACCCAGAGCCCTCACTCTCTCCAATGCCCAGAGCCCTCACTGTCTCCAATACCAAGAGCCCTCACTGTCCCCAATACCCAGAGCCCTCACTGTCCCTAATACACGGGGCCCTCAATGTCTCCAAAACCCAGAGCCCTCACTGTCTCCTATACCGAGAGACCTCACTGTCACCAATACCCAGAGCCCTCACTGTCTCTGATACCCAGAGCCCTCACTCTCCCCAATACCCAGAGGCCTCACTGTCTCCAATGCCCAGAGACCTCACTGTCTCCAATACCCAGAGCCCTCACTGTCTCCAATACCCAGAGCCCTCACTGCCCCCAATAACCAGAGCCCTCACTGTCTCCAATACCCAGAGCCCTCACTGCCTCCAATACCCAGAGCCCTCACTGTCCCCAATAACCAGAGCCCTCACTGTCTCCAATACCCAGAGCCCTCACTGTCCCCAGTAACGAGAGCCTCACTGTCTCCAATACCCGGAGCCCTAACTGACTCCAATGCACAGAGTCCTCACTGTCTCCAATACCCAGAGCCCGCACTGTCTCCAATACCCAGAGCCCTCACTGCCCCAATACCCAGAGCCCTCACTCTCTCCAATACCCAGAGCCCTCACTGTCTCCAATACCCAGAGCCCTCACTGTCTCCAATACCCGATGCCTTCACTGTCTCCAATACCCAGAGCCCTCCCTGTCTCCAATACTCAGAGAACTCACTGTCTCCAATACCCAGAGCCCTCACTGTCTCCAATACCCAGAGCCCTCACTGTCTCCAATATCCAGAGACCTCACTGTCTCCAATATCCAGAGATCTCCCTGTCTCCAATACCCAGAGTCCTCACTGTCTCCAAAACCCAGAGCGCTCACTGGCTCCAATATTCAGAGACCTCACTGTCTCCTATAATCAGAGCCCTCACTGTCTAACATACTCAGAGCCCTCACTGTCTAACATACTCAGAGCCCTCACTGTCTCCAATACCCAGAGCCCTCACTGTCTCCAATATCCAGAGACCTCACTGTCTCCAATATATTGAGAACTCACTGACTCCAATACCCAGACCCCTCACTGTCTCCAATACCCAGAGCCCACACTGTCTCCAATACCCGGAGCTCTCCCTGTCTCCAATAACCAGAGACCTCACTGCCCACAATACCCACAGTCCTCAATGTCTCCAATACACAGAGCCCTCACTGTCACCAATACCCAGAGCCCTCACTGTCTCCAATACCCGGAGCCCTCACTGTCCCCAATACCCGGAGCCCTCACTGTCACCAATACCCAGAGCCCTCACTGTCTCCGATACCCAGAGCCCTCACTCTCCCCAATACCCAGAGCCCTCACTGTCCCCAATACCCAGAGCCCTCACTTTCTCCAATACCCAGAGCGCTCACTGTCTCCAATACCCAGAGCCCTCACTGCCTCCAAGACCAGAGCCCTCACTGTCCCCAATACCCAGAGCCCTCACTGTCCCCAATACCCGGAGCCCTCACTGTCCGTAATACCCAGAGCCCTCACTGTCTCCAATACCCAGAGCCCTCACTCTCTCCAATACACAGAGCCCTCACTGTCTCCAATACCCAGAGCCCTCACTCTCTCCAATACCCAGAGCCCTCACTGTCTCCAATACCCAGAGACCTCACTGTCCCCAATACCCAGAGCCCTCACTGTCCCCAATACCCGGAGCCCTCACTGTCACCAATACCCAGAGCCCTCACTGTCTCTGATACCCAGAGCCCTCACTCTCTCCAATACACAGAGCCCTCACTGTCTCCAATACCCAGAGCCCTCACTCTCTCCAATACCCAGAGCCCTCACTGTCTCCAATACCCAGAGACCTCACGGTCCCTATTACCCAGAGCCCTCACTGTCCCCAATACCCGGAGCCCTCACTGTCACCAATACCCAGAGCCCTCACTGTCTCCGATACCCAGAGCCCTCACTCTCCCCAATACCCGGAGCCCTCACTGTCTCCAATGCCCAGAGCCCTCACTGTCTCCAATACCCAGAGCCCTCACTGTCTCCAATACCCAGAGCCCTCACTGCCCCAATAACCAGAGCCCTCTCTGTCTCCAATACCCAGAGCCCTCACTGCCTCCAATAGCCAGAGCCCTCACTGTCCACAATAACCAGAGCCCTCACTTTCTCCAATACCCAGAGCCCTCACGATCCCCAATAACCAGAGCCTCACTGTCTCCAATACCCGGAGCCCTCACTGATTCCAATGCACAGAGTCCTCACTGTCCCCAATAACCAGACCCCTCACTGTCTCCAATAACCAGAGACCTCACTTTCCCTAAATCCCGGAGCCCTCCCTGTCTCCAATAACCAGAGCCCTCACTTTCCCTAAAACCCAGAGTCCTCACTGTCTCCAATACCCAGAGCCCTCACTCTCCCTAATACCAGGAGCCCTCACTGCCTCCAATACCCGATGCCTTCACTGTCTCCAATACCCAGAGCCCTCCCTGTCTCCAATACCCAGAGACCTCACTGTCTCCAATACCCAGAGCCCTCACTGTCTCCAATACCCAGAGCCCTCACTGTCTCCAATATCCAGAGACCTCACTGTCTCCAATATCCAGAGATCTCCCTGTCTCCAATACCCAGAGTCCTCACTGTCTCCAAAACCCTAGCGCTAACTGGCTCCAATATTCAGAGACCTCACTGTCTCCTATAATCAGAGCCCTCACTGTCTAACATACTCAGAGCCCTCACTGTCTCCAATACCCAGAGCCCTCACTGTCTCCAATATCCAGAGACCTCACTGTCTCCAATATATTGAGAACTCACTGACTCCAATACCCAGAGCCCTCACTGTCTCCAATACCCAGAGCCCACACTGTCTCCAATACCCGGAGCTCTCCCTGTCTCCAATAACCAGAGACCTCACTGCCCACAATACCCACAGTCCTCAATGTCTCCAATACACAGAGCCCTCACTGTCTCCAATACCCAGAGCCCTCACTGTCTCCAATACCCGGAGCCCTCACTGTCCCCAATACCCGGAGCCCTCACTGTCACCAATACCCAGAGCCCTCTCTGTCTCCGATACCCAGAGCCCTCACTGTCCCCAATACCCAGAGCCCTCACTGTCCCCAATACCCAGAGCCCTCACTTTCTCCAATACCCAGAGCCCTCACTGTCTCCAATACCCAGAGCCCTCACTGCCTCCAATACCAGAGACCTCACTGTCCCCAGTACCAAGAGCCCTCACTGTCCCCAATACCCAGAGCCCTCACTGTCCATAATACCCAGAGCCCTCACTGTCTCCAATACCCAGAGCCCTCACTCTCCAATACACAGAGCCCTCACTGTCTCCAATACCCAGAGCCCTCACTCTCTCCAATACCCAGAGCCCTCACTGTCTCCAATACCCAGAGACCTCACTGTCCCCAATACCCAGAGACCTCACTGTCCCCAATACCCGGAGCCCTCACTGTCCCCAATACCCGGAGCCCTCACTGTCACCAATACCCGGAGCCCTCACTGTCTCCGATACCCAGAGCCCTCACTCTCCCCAATACCTGGAGCCCTCATTGTCTCCAATGCCCAGAGCCCTCACTGTCTCCAATACCCAGAGCCCTCACTGTCTCCAATAACCAGATCCCTCACTGTCTCCAATAACCAGAGACCTCACTTTCCCTAAAACCCGGAGCCCTCCCTGTCTCCAATAACCAGAGCCCTCACTTTCCCTAAAACCCAGAGTCCTCACTGTCTCCAATACCCAGAGCCCTCACTGTCCCCAATAACCAGAGCCCTCACTGTCTCCAATACTCAGAGCCCTCACTGTCTCCAATACCTAGAGCCCTCACTCTCTCCAATACCCAGAGCCCTCACTCTCGCTAATACCCAGAGCCCTCACTGTCTCCAATATCCAGAGCCCTCACTGCCTCCAATACCCAGAGCCCTCACTGTCTCCAATAACCAGAGCCCTCACTGCCTCCAATACCCAGAGCCCTCACTGTCTCCAGTACCCAGAGCCATCACTGTCACCAATGCCCGGAGCCCTCACTGTCTCCAACACCCAGAGCCCTCAATGTCTCCAATACCCAGAGCCCTCACTGTCTCCAATAACCAGAGCCCTCACTGTCTCCAATACCCAGAGCCCTCACTGTCTCCAATACCCAGAGCCGTCACTGCCCCCAATACCCAGAGCCCTCACTCTCTCCAATACCCAGAGCCCTCACTGTCTCCAATACCCGGAGCCCTCACTGTCTCCAATACCCGATGCCTTCACTGTCTCCAATACCCAGAGCCCTCCCTGTCTCCAATACCCAGAGACCTCACTATCTCCAATACCCAGAGACCTCACTGTCTCTAATACCCAGAGCCCTCACTGTCTCCAATATCCAGAGACCTCACTGTCTCCAATATCCAGAGATCTCCCTGTCTCCAATACCCAGAGTCCTCACAGTCTCCAAAGCCCAGAGCACTCACTGACTCCAATATTCAGAGACCTCACTGTCTCCTATAATCAGAGCCCTCACTGTCTCCAATACCCAGAGCCCTCACTGTCTCCAATACCCAGAGACCTCACTGTCTCCAATATACTGAGAACTCACTGACTCCAATACCCAGAGCCCTCACTGTCTCCAGTATCCAGAGCCCACACTGTCTCCAATACCCGGAGCTCTCCCTGTCTCCAATAACCAGAGACCTCGCTGCCCACAATACCCACAGTCCTCATTGTCTCCAATAAACAGAGCCCTCACTGTCTCCAATACACAGAGCCCTCACTGTCTCCAATACCCAGAGCCCTCACTGTCCCCAATACCCAGAGCCCTCACTGTCCCCAATACCCGGAGCCCTCACTGTCCCCAATACCCGGAGCCCTCACTTTCACCAATACCCAGAGCCGTCACTGTCTCCGATACCCAGAGCCCTCACTCTCCCCAATACCCAGAGCCCTCACTGTCCCCAATACCCGGAGCCCTCACTGTCTCCAATACCCAGAGCCCTCACTGTCCCCAATACCCGGAACCCTCACTGTCTCCAATACCCAGAGCCCTCACTCTCTCCAATACACAGAGCCCTCACTGACTCCAATACCCAGGGCCCTCACTCTCTCCAATACCAGAGTCCTCACTGCCGCCAATGCCCAGAGCCCTCACTGTCCCTAATACCCAGAGCCCTCACTGTCTCCAATATCCAGAGCCCTCACTCTCTCCAATACCCAGAGCACTCACTGTCTCCAATACCCAGAGCCCTCACTGTCTACAATACCCAGAGCCCTCACTTTCCCTCATACCCAGAGCCCTCACTGTCTCCAATATCGAGAGCCCTCACTGCCTCCAATACCCAGAGCCCTCACTGTCTCCAATACCCAGAGCCCTCACTGCCCCAATACCCAGACCCTCACTGTTTCCAATACCCAGAGCCCTCACTGCCCCCAATACACAGAGACCTCACTGCCCCCAATACCCAGAGCCCTCACTGTCTCCAATACCCAGAGCCGTCACTGTCTCCAATACTCAGAGCCCTCACTGTCCCCAATAATCAGAGCCCTCACAGTCCCCAATACCCAGAGCCCTCACTCTCACCAATACCCGGAGCCCTCACTGTCTCCAATACCCAGAGCCCTCACTCTCTCCAATACACAGAGCCCTCACTGTCTCCAATACCCAGAGCCCTCACTCTCTCCAATGCCCAGAGCCCTCACTGTCTCCAATACCAAGAGCCCTCACTGTCCCCAATACCCAGAGCCCTCACTGTCCCCAATACCCGGAGCCCTCACTGTCCCCAATACCCGGCGCCCTCACTGTCACCAATACCCAGAGCCCTCACTGTCTCTGATACCCAGAGCCCTCACTCTCCCCAATACCCGGAGGCCTCACTGTCTCCAATGCCCAGAGACCTCACTGTCTCCAATACCCAGAGCCCTCACTGTCTCCAATACCCAGAGCCCTCACTGCCCCCAATAACCAGAGCCCTCACTGTCTCCAATACCCAGAGCCCTCACTGCCTCCAATACCCAGAGCCCTCACTGTCCCCAATAACCAGAGCCCTCACTGTCTCCAATACCCAGAGCCCTCACTGTCCCCAGTAACCAGAGTCCTCACTGTCTCCAATACCCAGAGCCCGCACTGTCTCCAATACCCAGAGCCCTCACTGCCCCCAATACCCAGAGCCCTCACTCTCTCCAATACCCAGAGCCCTCACTGTCTCCAATACCCAGAGCCCTCACTGTCTCCAATACCCGATGCCTTCACTGTCTCCAATACCCAGAGCCCTCCCTGTCTCCAATACCCAGAGAACTCACTGTCTCCAATACCCAGAGCCCTCACTGTCTCCAATACCCAGAGCCCTCACTGTCTCCAATATCCAGAGACCTCACTGTCTCCAATATCCAGAGATCTCCCTGTCTCCAATACCCAGAGTCCTCACTGTCTCCAAAACCCAGAGCGCTCACTGGCTCCAATATTCAGAGACCTCACTGTCTCCTATAATCAGAGCCCTCACTGTCTAACATACTCAGAGCCCTCACTGTCTAACATACTCAGAGCCCTCACTGTCTCCAATACCCAGAGCCCTCACTGTCTCCAATATCCAGAGACCTCACTGTCTCCAATATATTGAGAACTCACTGACTCCAATACCCAGACCCCTCACTGTCTCCAATACCCAGAGCCCACACTGTCTCCAATACCCGGAGCTCTCCCTGTCTCCAATAACCAGAGACCTCACTGCCCACAATACCCACAGTCCTCAATGTCTCCAATACACAGAGCCCTCACTGTCACCAATACCCAGAGCCCTCACTGTCTCCAATACCCAGAGCCCTCACTGTCCCCAATACCCGGAGCCCTCACTGTCACCAATACCCAGAGCCCTCACTGTCTCCGATACCCAGAGCCCTCACTCTCCCCAATACCCAGAGCCCTCACTGTCCCCAATACCCAGAGCCCTCACTTTCTCCAATACCCAGAGCCCTCACTGTCTCCAATACCCAGAGCCCTCACTGCCTCCAAGACCAGAGCCCTCACTGTCCCCAATACCCAGAGCCCTCACTGTCCCCAATACCCGGAGCCCTCACTGTCCGTAATACCCAGAGCCCTCACTGTCTCCAATACCCAGAGCCCTCACTCTCTCCAATACACAGAGCCCTCACTGTCTCCAATACCCAGAGCCCTCACTCTCTCCAATACCCAGAGCCCTCACTGTCTCCAATACCCAGAGACCTCACTGTCCCCAATACCCAGAGCCCTCACTGTCCCCAATACCCGGAGCCCTCACTGTCACCAATACCCAGAGCCCTCACTGTCTCCGATACCCAGAGCCCTCACTCTCCCCAATACCCGGAGCCCTCACTGTCTCCAATGCCCAGAGCCCTCACTGTCTCCAATACCCAGAGCCCTCACTGTCTCCAATACCCAGAGCCCTCACTGCCCCAATAACCAGAGCCCTCTCTGTCTCCAATACCCAGAGCCCTCACTGCCTCCAATAGCCAGAGCCCTCACTGTCCACAATAACCAGAGCCCTCACTTTCTCCAATACCCAGAGCCCTCACGATCCCCAATAACCAGAGCCTCACTGTCTCCAATACCCGGAGCCCTCACTGATTCCAATGCACAGAGTCCTCACTGTCCCCAATAACCAGACCCCTCACTGTCTCCAATAACCAGAGACCTCACTTTCCCTAAAACCCGGAGCCCTCCCTGTCTCCAATAACCAGAGCCCTCACTTTCCCTAAAACCCAGAGTCCTCACTGTCTCCAATACCCAGAGCCCTCACTCTCCCTAATACCAGGAGCCCTCACTGCCTCCAATACCCGATGCCTTCACTGTCTCCAATACCCAGAGCCCTCCCTGTCTCCAATACCCAGAGACCTCACTGTCTCCAATACCCAGAGCCCTCACTGTCTCCAATACCCAGAGCCCTCACTGTCTCCAATATCCAGAGACCTCACTGTCTCCAATATCCAGAGATCTCCCTGTCTCCAATACCCAGAGTCCTCACTGTCTCCAAAACCCTAGCGCTAACTGGCTCCAATATTCAGAGACCTCACTGTCTCCTATAATCAGAGCCCTCACTGTCTAACATACTCAGAGCCCTCACTGTCTCCAATACCCAGAGCCCTCACTGTCTCCAATATCCAGAGACCTCACTGTCTCCAATATATTGAGAACTCACTGACTCCAATACCCAGAGCCCTCACTGTCTCCAATACCCAGAGCCCACACTGTCTCCAATACCCGGAGCTCTCCCTGTCTCCAATAACCAGAGACCTCACTGCCCACAATACCAACAGTCCTCAATGTCTCCAATACACAGAGCCCTCACTGTCACCAATACCCAGAGCCCTCACTGTCTCCAATACCCGGAGCCCTCACTGTCCCCAATACCCGGAGCCCTCACTGTCACCAATACCCAGAGCCCTCACTGTCTCCGATACCCAGAGCCCTCACTCTCCCCAATACCCAGAGCCCTCACTGTCCCCAATACCCAGAGCCCTCACTTTCTCCAATACCCAGAGCCCTCACTGTCTCCAATACCCAGAGCCCTCACTGCCTCCAAGACCAGAGCCCTCACTGTCCCCAATACCCAGAGACCTCACTGTCCCCAATACCCGGAGCCCTCACTGTCCGTAATACCCAGAGCCCTCACTGTCTCCAATACCCAGAGCCCTCACTCTCTCCAATACACAGAGCCCTCACTGTCTCCAATACCCAGAGCCCTCACTCTCTCCAATATCCAGAGCCCTCACTGTCTCCAATACCCAGAGACCTCACTGTCCCCAATACCCAGAGCCCTCACTGTCCCCAATACCCGGAGCCCTCACTGTCACCAATACCCAGAGCCCTCACTGTCTCCGATACCCAGAGCCCTCACTCTCCCCAATACCCGGAGCCCTCACTGTCTCCAATGCCCAGAGCCCTCACTGTCTCCAATACCCAGAGCCCTCACTGTCTCCAATACCCAGAGCCCTCACTGCCCCAATAACCAGAGCCCTCTCTGTCTCCAATACCCAGAGCCCTCACTGCCTCCAATAGCCAGAGCCCTCACTGTCCACAATAACCAGAGCCCTCACTTTCTCCAATACCCAGAGCCCTCACGATCCCCAATAACCAGAGCCTCACTGTCTCCAATACCCGGAGCCCTCACTGATTCCAATGCACAGAGTCCTCACTGTCCCCAATAACCAGACCCCTCACTGTCTCCAATAACCAGAGACCTCACTTTCCCTAAAACCCGGAGCCCTCCCTGTCTCCAATAACCAGAGCCCTCACTTTCCCTAAAACCCAGAGTCCTCACTGTCTCCAATACCCAGAGCCCTCACTCTCCCTAATACCAGGAGCCCTCACTGCCTCCAATACCCGATGCCTTCACTGTCTCCAATACCCAGAGCCCTCCCTGTCTCCAATACCCAGAGACCTCACTGTCTCCAATACCCAGAGCCCTCACTGTCTCCAATACCCAGAGCCCTCACTGTCTCCAATATCCAGAGACCTCACTGTCTCCAATATCCAGAGATCTCCCTGTCTCCAATACCCAGAGTCCTCACTGTCTCCAAAACCCTAGCGCTAACTGGCTCCAATATTCAGAGACCTCACTGTCTCCTATAATCAGAGCCCTCACTGTCTAACATACTCAGAGCCCTCACTGTCTCCAATACCCAGAGCCCTCACTGTCTCCAATATCCAGAGACCTCACTGTCTCCAATATATTGAGAACTCACTGACTCCAATACCCAGAGCCCTCACTGTCTCCAATACCCAGAGCCCACACTGTCTCCAATACCCGGAGCTCTCCCTGTCTCCAATAACCAGAGACCTCACTGCCCACAATACCCACAGTCCTCAATGTCTCCAATACACAGAGCCCTCACTGTCTCCAATACCCAGAGCCCTCACTGTCTCCAATACCCGGAGCCCTCACTGTCCCCAATACCCGGAGCCCTCACTGTCACCAATACCCAGAGCCCTCTCTGTCTCCGATACCCAGAGCCCTCACTGTCCCCAATACCCAGAGCCCTCACTGTCCCCAATATCCAGAGCCCTCACTTTCTCCAATACCCAGAGCCCTCACTGTCTCCAATACCCAGAGCCCTCACTGCCTCCAATACCAGAGACCTCACTGCCCCCAGTACCAAGAGCCCTCACTGTCCCCAATACCCAGAGCCCTCACTGTCCATAATACCCAGAGCCCTCACTGTCTCCAATACCCAGAGCCCTCACTCTCCAATACACAGAGCCCTCACTGTCTCCAATACCCAGAGCCCTCACTCTCTCCAATACCCAGAGCCCTCACTGTCTCCAATACCCAGAGACCTCACTGTCCCCAATACCCAGAGACCTCACTGTCCCCAATACCCGGAGCCCTCACTGTCCCCAATACCCGGAGCCCTCACTGTCACCAATGCCCGGAGCCCTCACTGTCTCCGATACCCAGAGCCCTCACTCTCCCCGATACCTGGAGCCCTCATTGTCTCCAATGCCCAGAGCCCTCACTGTCTCCAATACCCAGAGCCCTCACTGTCTCCAATAACCAGATCCCTCACTGTCTCCAATAACCAGAGACCTCACTTTCCCTAAAACCCGGAGCCCTCCCTGTCTCCAATAACCAGAGCCCTCACTTTCCCTAAAACCCAGAGTCCTCACTGTCTCCAATACCCAGAGCCCTCACTGTCCCCAATAACCAGAGCCCTCACTGTCTCCAATACTCAGAGCCCTCACTGTCTCCGATACCCAGAGCCCTCACTCTCCCCAATACCCAGAGCCCTCACTGTCCCCAATACCCAGAGCCCTCACTTTCTCCAATACCCAGAGCCCTCACTGTCTCCAATACCCAGAGCCCTCACTGCCTCCAAGACCAGAGCCCTCACTGTCCCCAATACCCAGAGACCTCACTGTCCCCAATACCCGGAGCCCTCACTGTCCGTAATACCCAGAGCCCTCACTGTCTCCAATACCCAGAGCCCTCACTCTCTCCAATACACAGAGCCCTCACTGTCTCCAATACCCAGAGCCCTCACTCTCTCCAATATCCAGAGCCCTCACTGTCTCCAATACCCAGAGACCTCACTGTCCCCAATACCCAGAGCCCTCACTGTCCCCAATACCCGGAGCCCTCACTGTCACCAATACCCAGAGCCCTCACTGTCTCCGATACCCAGAGCCCTCACTCTCCCCAATACCCGGAGCCCTCACTGTCTCCAATGCCCAGAGCCCTCACTGTCTCCAATACCCAGAGCCCTCACTGTCTCCAATACCCAGAGCCCTCACTGCCCCAATAACCAGAGCCCTCTCTGTCTCCAATACCCAGAGCCCTCACTGCCTCCAATAGCCAGAGCCCTCACTGTCCACAATAACCAGAGCCCTCACTTTCTCCAATACCCAGAGCCCTCACGATCCCCAATAACCAGAGCCTCACTGTCTCCAATACCCGGAGCCCTCACTGATTCCAATGCACAGAGTCCTCACTGTCCCCAATAACCAGACCCCTCACTGTCTCCAATAACCAGAGACCTCACTTTCCCTAAAACCCGGAGCCCTCCCTGTCTCCAATAACCAGAGCCCTCACTTTCCCTAAAACCCAGAGTCCTCACTGTCTCCAATACCCAGAGCCCTCACTCTCCCTAATACCAGGAGCCCTCACTGCCTCCAATACCCGATGCCTTCACTGTCTCCAATACCCAGAGCCCTCCCTGTCTCCAATACCCAGAGACCTCACTGTCTCCAATACCCAGAGCCCTCACTGTCTCCAATACCCAGAGCCCTCACTGTCTCCAATATCCAGAGACCTCACTGTCTCCAATATCCAGAGATCTCCCTGTCTCCAATACCCAGAGTCCTCACTGTCTCCAAAACCCTAGCGCTAACTGGCTCCAATATTCAGAGACCTCACTGTCTCCTATAATCAGAGCCCTCACTGTCTAACATACTCAGAGCCCTCACTGTCTCCAATACCCAGAGCCCTCACTGTCTCCAATATCCAGAGACCTCACTGTCTCCAATATATTGAGAACTCACTGACTCCAATACCCAGAGCCCTCACTGTCTCCAATACCCAGAGCCCACACTGTCTCCAATACCCGGAGCTCTCCCTGTCTCCAATAACCAGAGACCTCACTGCCCACAATACCCACAGTCCTCAATGTCTCCAATACACAGAGCCCTCACTGTCTCCAATACCCAGAGCCCTCACTGTCTCCAATACCCGGAGCCCTCACTGTCCCCAATACCCGGAGCCCTCACTGTCACCAATACCCAGAGCCCTCTCTGTCTCCGATACCCAGAGCCCTCACTGTCCCCAATACCCAGAGCCCTCACTGTCCCCAATATCCAGAGCCCTCAATTTCTCCAATACCCAGAGCCCTCACTGTCTCCAATACCCAGAGCCCTCACTGCCTCCAATACCAGAGACCTCACTGCCCCCAGTACCAAGAGCCCTCACTGTCCCCAATACCCAGAGCCCTCACTGTCCATAATACCCAGAGCCCTCACTGTCTCCAATACCCAGAGCCCTCACTCTCCAATACACAGAGCCCTCACTGTCTCCAATACCCAGAGCCCTCACTCTCTCCAATACCCAGAGCCCTCACTGTCTCCAATACCCAGAGACCTCACTGTCCCCAATACCCAGAGACCTCACTGTCCCCAATACCCGGAGCCCTCACTGTCCCCAATACCCGGAGCCCTCACTGTCACCAATGCCCGGAGCCCTCACTGTCTCCGATACCCAGAGCCCTCACTCTCCCCGATACCTGGAGCCCTCATTGTCTCCAATGCCCAGAGCCCTCACTGTCTCCAATACCCAGAGCCCTCACTGTCTCCAATAACCAGATCCCTCACTGTCTCCAATAACCAGAGACCTCACTTTCCCTAAAACCCGGAGCCCTCCCTGTCTCCAATAACCAGAGCCCTCACTTTCCCTAAAACCCAGAGTCCTCACTGTCTCCAATACCCAGAGCCCTCACTGTCCCCAATAACCAGAGCCCTCACTGTCTCCAATACTCAGAGCCCTCACTGTCTCCAATACCTAGAGCCCTCACTCTCTCCAATACCCAGAGCCCTCACTCTCGCTAATACCCAGAGCCCTCACTGTCTCCAATATCCAGAGCCCTCACTGCCTCCAATACCCAGAGCCCTCACTGTCTCCAATAACCAGAGCCCTCACTGCCTCCAATACCCAGAGCCCTCACTGTCTCCAGTACACAGAGCCATCACTGTCACCAATGCCCGGAGCCCTCACTGTCTCCAACACCCAGAGCCCTCACTGTCTCCAATACCCAGAGCCCTCACTGTCTCCAATAACCAGAGCCCTCACTGTCTCCAATACCCAGAGCCCTCACTGTCTCCAATACCCAGAGCCCTCACTGCCCCCAATACCCAGAGCCCTCACTCTCTCCAATACCCAGAGCCCTCACTGTCTCCAATACCCGGAGCCCTCACTGTCTCCAATACCCGATGCCTTCACTGTCTCCAATACCCAGAGCCCACCCTGTCTCCAATACCCAGAGACCTCACTGTCTCCAATATCCAGAGATCTCCCTGTCTCCAATACCCAGAGTCCTCACAGTCTCCAAAGCCCAGAGCACTCACTGACTCCAATATTCAGAGACCTCACTGTCTCCTATAATCAGAGCCCTCACTGTCTCCAATACCCAGAGCCCTCACTGTCTCCAATACCCAGAGACCTCACTGTCTCCAATATACTGAGAACTCACTGACTCCAATACCCAGAGCCCTCACTGTCTCCAGTACCCAGAGCCAAACTGTCTCCAATACCCGGAGCTCTCCCTGTCTCCAATAACCAGAGACCTCGCTGCCCACAATACCCACAGTCCTCACTGTCTCCAATAAACAGAGCCCTCACTGTCTCCAATACACAGAGCCCTCACTGTCTCCAATACCCAGAGCCCTCACTGTCCCCAATACCCAGAGCCCTCACTGTCCCCAATACCCGGAGCCCTCACTGTCCCCAATACCCGGAGCCCTCACTTTCACCAATACCCAGAGCCGTCACTGTCTCCGATACCCAGAGCCCTCACTCTCCCCAATACCCAGAGCCCTCACTGTCCCCAATACCCGGAGCCCTCACTGTCTCCAATACCCAGAGCCCTCACTGTCCCCAATACCCAGAACCCTCACTGTCTCCAATACCCAGAGCCCTCACTCTCTCCAATACACAGAGCCCTCACTGACTCCAATACCCAGGGCTCTCACTCTCTCCAATACCAGAGTCCTCACTGCCGCCAATGCCCAGAGCCCTCACTGTCGCTAATACCCAGAGCCCTGACTGTCTCCAATACCCAGAGCCCTCACTCTCTCCAATACCCAGAGCACTCACTGTCTCCAATACCCAGAGCCCTCACTGTCTACAATACCCAGAGCCCTCACTTTCCCTCATACCCAGAGCCCTCACTGTCTCCAATATCGAGAGCCCTCACTGCCTCCAATACCCAGAGCCCTCACTGTCTCCAATACCCAGAGCCCTCACTGCCCCAATACCCAGACCCTCACTGTTTCCAATACCCAGAGCCCTCACTGCCCCCAATACACAGAGACCTCACTGCCCCCAATACCCAGAGCCCTCACTGTCTCCAATACCCAGAGCCGTCACTGTCTCCAATACCCAGAGCCCTCACTGTCTCCAATACCCGGAGCTCTCCATGTCTCCAACACCCAGAGCCCTCACTGTCTCCAATACCCAGAGCCCTCACTGTCTCCAATACCCAGAGCCCTCACTGTCTCCAATACCCAGAGCCCTCACTGTCTCCAATACCCAGAGCCCTCACTGCCCCCAATACCCAGGGGCCTCACTGTCTACAATACACAGAGCCCTCACTGTCCCCAATAATCAGAGCCCTCACAGTCCCCAATACCCAGAGCCCTCACTCTCTCCAATACCCGGAGCCCTCACTGTCTCCAATGCCTGGAGCTCTCCCTGTCTCCAATTCCCAGAGCCCTTATTGTCTCCAATGCCCGGAGCTCTCCCTGTCTCCAATACATGGAGCGCTCACTGTCTCCAATACCCGGAGCCCTCATTGTCTCCAATAACTGGAGCTCTCCCTGTCTCCAATAACCAGAGCCCTCACTGTCTCCAACAACCAGAGCCTTCACTGTCTCCAATACCCAGAGCCCTCACTGCCCCCAATGCCCAGAGCCCTCACTGTCTCCAATACCCAGAGCCCTCACTGTCTCCAATATCCAGAGCCCTCACTGTCTCCAATATCCAGAAACCTCACTGTCTCCAATATCCAGAGACCTCACTGACTCCAATACCCAGAGCCCTCACTGTCTCCAATAGCCAGAGCCCTCGCTGTCTCCAATACCATGAGCTCTCCCTCTCTCCAATAAACAGAGACCTCACTGCCACCAATACCCAGAGCCCTCATTGTCTCCAATACCCAGAGCCCTCACTGTCTCCAATATCCAGAGTCCTCACTGTCTCCAATACCCAGAGCCCTCACTGTCCCCAATACCCAGAGCCCTCACTGTCCCCAATACACAGAGCCCTCAATGTCACCAATACCCAGAGCCCTCACTGTCTCCGATACCCAGAGCCCTCACTGTCCCCAATAACCAGAGCCCTGACTGTCCCCAATACCCGAAGCCCTCGCTGTCTCCCATACCCAGAGCCCTCACTGTCTCCAATACCCAGAGCCCTCACTTACTCCAATGCCAGAGCCCTCACTGTCCCCAATACCCAGAGTCCTCACTGTCCCCAATACCCGGAGCCCTCACTGTGCTTAATACCCAGAGCCATCACTGTCTCCAATACACAGAGCACTCAATCTCTCCAATACACAGAGCTCTCACTGTCTCCAATACCCAGAGCCCTCACTGCCCCAATGCCCAGAGCCCTCACTGTCCCTAATACCCAGAGCCCTCACTGTCTCCAATACCCAGTGCAGTCACTGTCTCCAATACCCAGAGCCCTCACTGTCTACAATACCCAGAGCCCTCACTTTCCCCAATATCCAAAGCCTTCACTGTCTCTAATATCCAGAGCCCTCACTGTCTGCAAAACCCAGAGCCCTCACTGCCCCCAATACCCAGAGCACTCACAGTTTCCAATACCCAGAGCCCTCACTGCCCCCAATACACAGAGCCCTCACTGTCTCCAATACCCAGAGCCCTCACTGTCTCCAATGCCCAGAGCCCTCACTGTCTCCAATACCCGGAGCTCTCCCTGTCTCCAATACCCAGAGGCTTCACTTTCTCCAATACCCAGAGCCCCCACTGCCCCCAATAACCAGAGCCCTCATTGTCTCCAATACCCAGAGCCCTCACTGCCCCCAATACCCAGAGCCCTCACTGTCTCCAATACCCGGATCTCTCCCTGTCTCCAATACCCAGAGCCCTCACTGTCTCCAATACCAAGAGCCCTCACTGCCCCAATACGCAGAGCCCTCACTGTCTCCAATACCCAGAGCCCTCACTGTCCCCAATAACCAGAGCCCTCACTGTCTCCAATACCCAGAGCCCTCACTCTCTCCAATACCCAGAGTCCTCACTGTCTCCAATACCCAGAGCCCTCACTGCCCCCAATACCCAGAGCCCTCACTGTCTACAATACCCAGAGCCCTCACTGTCCCCAATAAGCAGAGCCCTCACTGTCCCCAATACCCAGATCCCTCACTGTCTCCAATACCCAGAGCCCTTACTCTCTGCAATACCTGCAGCCCTCACTGTCTCCAATACCTGGAGCTCTCCCTGTCTCCAATACCCAGAGCCCTCACTGCCCCCAATACCCAGAGCCCTCACTGTCTCCAATACCCAGAGATCTTACTGTCTCCAATACCCAGAGCTGTCACTGTCCCCAATACCCAGAGCCCTCACTGTCTCCAATACCCAGAGCCCTCACTGCCTCCAATACACAGAGCCCTCACTGTCTCCAATACACGGAGCCCTCACTGTCTCCAATACCCAAAGCCCTCATTCTCTCCAATACCTGGAGCTCTCCCTGTCTCCAATACCTGGAGCCCTCACTGTCTCCAATATCTGGCGCTCGGCTTGTCTCCAAAACACGGAGCCCTCACTCTCTCCAATAGCTGGAGCACTCACTGACTCCAATACGCCGAGCCCTCAATGTCTCCAATACCCAGACCCCTCACTGTCTCCAATACCCAGAGCCCTCACTGTCTACAATACCCAGAGCCCTCACTTTCCCCAATATCCAAAGCCTTCACTGTCTCCAATATCCAGAGCCCTCACTGTCTGCAAAACCCAGAGCCCTCACTGCCCCCAATACCCAGAGCCCTCACAGTTTCCAATACCCAGAGCCCTCACTGCCCCCAATACACAGAGCCCTCACTGTCTCCAATACCCAGAGCCCTCACTGTCTCCAATGCCCAGAGCCCTCACTGTCTCCAATACCCGGAGCTCTCCCTGTCTCCAATACCCAGAGGCTTCACTTTCTCCAATACCCAGAGCCCCCACTGCCCCCAATAACCAGAGCCCTCATTGTCTCCAATACCCAGAGCCCTCACTGCCCCCAATACCCAGAGCCCTCACTGTCTCCAATACCCGGAGCTCTCCCTGTCTCCAATACCCAGAGCCCTCACTGTCTCCAATACCAAGAGCCCTCACTGCTCCCATACGCAGAGCCCTCATTGTCTCCAATACCCAGAGCCCTCACTGTCCCCAATAACCAGAGCCCTCACTGTCTCCAATACCCAGAGCCCTCACTCTCTCCAATACCCAGAGCCCTCACTGTCTCCAATACCCAGAGCCCTCACTGCCCCCAATACCCAGAGCCCTCACTGTCTACAATACCCAGAGCCCTCACTGTCCCCAATAAGCAGAGCCCTCACTGTCCCCAATACCCAGATCCCTCACTGTCTCCAATCCCCAGAGCCCTTACTCTCTGCAATACCTGCAGCCCTCACTGTCTCCAATACCTGGAGCTCTCCCTGTCTCCAATACCCAGAGCCCTCACTGCCCCAATACCCAGAGCCCTCACTGTCTCCAATACCCAGAGATCTTACTGTCTCCAATACCCAGAGCTGTCACTGTCCCCAATACCCAGAGCCCTCACTGTCTCCAATACCCAGAGCCCTCACTGCCTCCAATACACAGAGCCCTCACTGTCTCCAATACACGGAGCCCTCACTGTCTCCAATACCCAAAGCCCTCATTCTCTCCAATACCTGGAGCTCTCCCTGTCTCCAATACCTGGAGCCCTCACTGTCTCCAATATCTGGCGCTCGGCTTGTCTCCAAAACACTGAGCCCTCACTCTCTCCAATAGCTGGAGCACTCACTGACTCCAATACGCCGAGCCCTCAATGTCTCCAATACCCAGACCCCTCACTGTCTCCAACAGCCAGAGCCCTCACTGTCCCCAATACCTGGAGCTATCCCTGTCTCCAATACCCAGAGCCCTCAATATCTCCAATACCTAGAGAACTAACTGTCTCCAATACCTGGAGCTCTCCCTGTCTCCAATAACCAGAGCCCTCAACGTCCCCAATACCTGGAGCTCTCCCTGTCTCCAATGCCCAGAGCCCTCACTGTCTCCAATAACCAGAGCTCTCCCTGACTCCAATATGCAGAGCCCTCACTTTCCCCAATATCCGGAGCTCTGCCTGTCTGCAATACCCAGAGACCTCACTGTCTCCAATACCCAGAGCCCTCACTCTCCCTAATACCCGGAGCCCTCACTGTCTCCAATACCCAGAGCCCTCACTGTCCCCAATACCCGGAGCCCTCACTGTCTCCAATACCCAGAGCCCTCACTGTCCCCAATACCCGGAGCCCTCACTGTCTCCAATACCCAGAGCCCTCACTGTCCCTAATACCCAGAGCCCTCACTTTCACTAATACCCAGAGTCTTCACTGTCCCTAATACCCGGAGCCCTCACTGACTCCAATACCCAAAGCCCTCACTGTCTCCTATACCCAGAGCCCTCACTGCCCCAATACAAAGTGCCCTCACTGTCTCCAATACCCAGAGCCCTCACTGTCTGCAATACCCAGAGCCCTCACTGTCTCCAATACCCAGAGCCCTCACTGCCACCAATAACCAGAGCCCTCACTGTCTCCAATACCCAGAGCCCTCACTGTCCCCAATAGCCAGAGCCCTCACTGTCTCCAATAGCCTGAGCCCTCACTGTCCCCAATAACCAGAGCCCTCACTGTCTCCAATACCCAGAGCCCTCACTCTCTCCAATACCCAGAGTCCTCACTGTCTCCAATACCCAGAGCCCTCACTGCCCCCAATACCCAGAGCCCTCACTGTCTACAATACCCAGAGCCCTCACTGTCCCCAATAAGCAGAGCCCTCACTGTCCCCAATACCCAGATCCCTCACTGTCTCCAATACCCAGAGCCCTTACTCTCTGCAATACCTGCAGCCCTCACTGTCTCCAATACCTGGAGCTCTCCCTGTCTCCAATACCCAGAGCCCTCACTGCCCCCAATACCCAGAGCCCTCACTGTCTCCAATACCCAGAGATCTTACTGTCTCCAATACCCAGAGCTGTCACTGTCCCCAATACCCAGAGCCCTCACTGTCTCCAATACCCAGAGCCCTCACTGCCTCCAATACACAGAGCCCTCACTGTCTCCAATACACGGAGCCCTCACTGTCTCCAATACCCAAAGCCCTCATTCTCTCCAATACCTGGAGCTCTCCCTGTCTCCAATACCTGGAGCCCTCACTGTCTCCAATATCTGGCGCTCGGCTTGTCTCCAAAACACGGAGCCCTCACTCTCTCCAATAGCTGGAGCACTCACTGACTCCAATACGCCGAGCCCTCAATGTCTCCAATACCCAGACCCCTCACTGTCTCCAATACCCAGAGCCCTCACTGTCTACAATACCCAGAGCCCTCACTTTCCCCAATATCCAAAGCCTTCACTGTCTCCAATATCCAGAGCCCTCACTGTCTGCAAAACCCAGAGCCCTCACTGCCCCCAATACCCAGAGCCCTCACAGTTTCCAATACCCAGAGCCCTCACTGCCCCCAATACACAGAGCCCTCACTGTCTCCAATACCCAGAGCCCTCACTGTCTCCAATGCCCAGAGCCCTCACTGTCTCCAATACCCGGAGCTCTCCCTGTCTCCAATACTCAGAGGCTTCACTTTCTCCAATACCCAGAGCCCCCACTGCCCCCAATAACCAGAGCCCTCATTGTCTCCAATACCCAGAGCCCTCACTGCCCCCAATACCCAGAGCCCTCACTGTCTCCAATACCCGGAGCTCTCCCTGTCTCCAATACCCAGAGCCCTCACTGTCTCCAATACCAAGAGCCCTCACTGCTCCCATACGCAGAGCCCTCATTGTCTCCAATACCCAGAGCCCTCACTGTCCCCAATAACCAGAGCCCTCACTGTCTCCAATACCCAGAGCCCTCACTCTCTCCAATACCCAGAGCCCTCACTGTCTCCAATACCCAGAGCCCTCACTGCCCCCAATACCCAGAGCCCTCACTGTCTACAATACCCAGAGCCCTCACTGTCCCCAATAAGCAGAGCCCTCACTGTCCCCAATACCCAGATCCCTCACTGTCTCCAATCCCCAGAGCCCTTACTCTCTGCAATACCTGCAGCCCTCACTGTCTCCAATACCTGGAGCTCTCCCTGTCTCCAATACCCAGAGCCCTCACTGCCCCAATACCCAGAGCCCTCACTGTCTCCAATACCCAGAGATCTTACTGTCTCCAATACCCAGAGCTGTCACTGTCCCCAATACCCAGAGCCCTCACTGTCTCCAATACCCAGAGCCCTCACTGCCTCCAATACACAGAGCCCTCACTGTCTCCAATACACGGAGCCCTCACTGTCTCCAATACCCAAAGCCCTCATTCTCTCCAATACCTGGAGCTCTCCCTGTCTCCAATACCTGGAGCCCTCACTGTCTCCAATATCTGGCGCTCGGCTTGTCTCCAAAACACTGAGCCCTCACTCTCTCCAATAGCTGGAGCACTCACTGACTCCAATACGCCGAGCCCTCAATGTCTCCAATACCCAGACCCCTCACTGTCTCCAACAGCCAGAGCCCTCACTTTCCCCAATACCTGGAGCTATCCCTGTCTCCAATACCCAGAGCCCTCAATATCTCCAATACCTAGAGAACTAACTGTCTCCAATACCTGGAGCTCTCCCTGTCTCCAATAACCAGAGCCCTCAACGTCCCCAATACCTGGAGCTCTCCCTGTCTCCAATGCCCAGAGCCCTCACTGTCTCCAATAACCAGAGCTCTCCCTGACTCCAATATGCAGAGCCCTCACTTTCCCCAATATCCGGAGCTCTGCCTGTCTGCAATACCCAGAGACCTCACTGTCTCCAATACCCAGAGCCCTCACTCTCCCTAATACCCGGAGCCCTCACTGTCTCCAATACCCAGAGCCCTCACTGTCCCCAATACCCGGAGCCCTCACTGTCTCCAATACCCAGAGCCCTCACTGTCCCCAATACCCGGAGCCCTCACTGTCTCCAATACCCAGAGCCCTCACTGTCCCTAATACCCAGAGCCCTCACTTTCACTAATACCCAGAGTCTTCACTGTCCCTAATACCCGGAGCCCTCACTGACACCAATACCCAAAGCCCTCACTGTCTCCTATACCCAGAGCCCTCACTGCCCCAATACAAAGTGCCCTCACTGTCTCCAATACCCAGAGCCCTCACTGTCTGCAATACCCAGAGCCCTCACTGTCTCCAATACCCAGAGCCCTCACTGCCACCAATAACCAGAGCCCTCACTGTCTCCAATACCCAGAGCCCTCACTGTCTCCAATGCCCAGAGCCCTCACTGTCTCCAATACCCGGAGCTCTCCCTGTCTCCAATACTCAGAGGCTTCACTTTCTCCAATACCCAGAGCCCCCACTGCCCCCAATAACCAGAGCCCTCATTGTCTCCAATACCCAGAGCCCTCACTGCCCCCAATACCCAGAGCCCTCACTGTCTCCAATACCCGGAGCTCTCCCTGTCTCCAATACCCAGAGCCCTCACTGTCTCCAATACCAAGAGCCCTCACTGCTCCCATACGCAGAGCCCTCATTGTCTCCAATACCCAGAGCCCTCACTGTCCCCAATAACCAGAGCCCTCACTGTCTCCAATACCCAGAGCCCTCACTCTCTCCAATACCCAGAGCCCTCACTGTCTCCAATACCCAGAGCCCTCACTGCCCCCAATACCCAGAGCCCTCACTGTCTACAATACCCAGAGCCCTCACTGTCCCCAATAAGCAGAGCCCTCACTGTCCCCAATACCCAGATCCCTCACTGTCTCCAATCCCCAGAGCCCTTACTCTCTGCAATACCTGCAGCCCTCACTGTCTCCAATACCTGGAGCTCTCCCTGTCTCCAATACCCAGAGCCCTCACTGCCCCAATACCCAGAGCCCTCACTGTCTCCAATACCCAGAGATCTTACTGTCTCCAATACCCAGAGCTGTCACTGTCCCCAATACCCAGAGCCCTCACTGTCTCCAATACCCAGAGCCCTCACTGCCTCCAATACACAGAGCCCTCACTGTCTCCAATACACGGAGCCCTCACTGTCTCCAATACCCAAAGCCCTCATTCTCTCCAATACCTGGAGCTCTCCCTGTCTCCAATACCTGGAGCCCTCACTGTCTCCAATATCTGGCGCTCGGCTTGTCTCCAAAACACTGAGCCCTCACTCTCTCCAATAGCTGGAGCACTCACTGACTCCAATACGCCGAGCCCTCAATGTCTCCAATACCCAGACCCCTCACTGTCTCCAACAGCCAGAGCCCTCACTTTCCCCAATACCTGGAGCTATCCCTGTCTCCAATACCCAGAGCCCTCAATATCTCCAATACCTAGAGAACTAACTGTCTCCAATACCTGGAGCTCTCCCTGTCTCCAATAACCAGAGCCCTCAACGTCCCCAATACCTGGAGCTCTCCCTGTCTCCAATGCCCAGAGCCCTCACTGTCTCCAATAACCAGAGCTCTCCCTGACTCCAATATGCAGAGCCCTCACTTTCCCCAATATCCGGAGCTCTGCCTGTCTGCAATACCCAGAGACCTCACTGTCTCCAATACCCAGAGCCCTCACTCTCCCTAATACCCGGAGCCCTCACTGTCTCCAATACCCAGAGCCCTCACTGTCCCCAATACCCG